>NC_083745.1:10915142-11515142 GCF_033458585.1 Syngnathus typhle
GCTTTTTAATGAATGGCGACTGTGACTACGGGGGCCCATTAGGTCCATAAAAGCTGACAAGACGCTTGCCAAAATGGCAAGGAAAACATGCACAGCTAAACAACTATATGACGATGAACACAGGACGTTTTTAACAGAGTTAAAGTTGTTCTTTGTTGAACGCTATGGCAAGTCTTTCTGCCTAATATGTCGGATGTCATTGGCGCATTTAAAAGCTTCAAATGGTCAGCGCCACTTCAGCTCACTTCATGCCAATATCGATAAAGACTTTGCAAAAGGGACTGAATTTCGCAAGCACAAGTTTGGAGACTGAAAAGTCAGGCAGAAAAATAGGTACAGTTTTTCAAAAAAATTATGAAGCACTCAGAGACTGTCACACTTGCATTAGTTCAACTGGCTTGGAACATTGCACGGGCTAAAAAGCCATACAATGAAGTTCGTTAAAATATGCCTCAGTGACGTTATTGAAATCTTGTCTCCTGAAAACGACAAACTAAAACGAATGGTCTGTCCCTCCACACTTAAAAAACTTATTATGTTTTTGTTTGTGGAATTTGTTGAACTGAGAGTTTGTCTGTGTGAGACAATGCACACAATAATCATTGTTGAAAATGTGGTCTTTGGTCTGTGGTTTTAGTACTGTAGGAGTCAATTTGTCATTATCATGTTGGTGCGCGACATAATAATGTCACAATAAATTTGGCTGAGCAGAGGGGTGTGTGTGTGTGTGTGCGCGTGTGCGCGTGCGTGCGTGTGTGCGCGCACGCACAACTGGTATGTGCTATTGTGATGTGCGGGTTTTTTCTTGGTATAATTTGCATTTGTGTGTAGAGCTTGCATGGCTGGATTCCGTCTCGTCTTAGTCACCAAGGCTGCCTGGCATATTATTCATGATTAATAAACATTTTCAGGTTTCCGACTAATATGTGATGAATAAGGATGCATGTTTGCTTTGCTTGAGCAAAGCGATGTGAGATCAGGTCTCAGTACACCTGCTGGGCAGCTCATGCGATAAACACCAAACAAAACTGCCATCAAACGTTTTGCTTGAAAGGCACAAACTTTTGAATGCAAAAAGTAATTACAAGACGACTCTCCTTATCTATCATCCAATTATCCAGAAATGGCTTTGACAGAAAAAGCAAGATCTTGTTTTGCTTGGGCTTCCTTAAGTGACCCTACAACTAAATTGCAAACGCCACTTGTGAGCCATTAGTCGTCAAGGCTTTCATTGGGTGCCTTTTAGTGCACGCCTCTGTCTCAGAATCAAAAACACGGACTGATAAGACTCGTATCGACTCTTCTTAATTGAATCGACGTAGACACAAGTTGAGCAACTATACTTTGGCAAAATGGAGGGGCGGGCAGACGGTCGGATAGATGGACAGATAGAGTACTAGGGTACCACCACTGGTATGCAGGCTCCCTCTAGTGGTATGCAAAAGAATCACTGCCCGAGTACGATTAAATTGTATTTAACTTCTAAGGTAAATCCATTTAATTGTAATCTTTAAAAATGTTTATTTTTAGACATTTATTGAAGCAGATTTTTTAAACTTTATCGTTATTGTTTTATTATTTCCCTGTCTTGTGTCAGTTAACGTTCCAACTGCGCATAATGTTATAATGGCTCATAATGCTAATAAATAAAATTACCGTTTTCTTCCGTGTATAATGCGCCCCCATGTATAATACGCACCCTAAAAATGGCATGCTGATGCTGGAAAAAAGCCTGTACCCATGTATAATACGCACCCAATTTTTATGAATATTTTTAATTTTTTTTTTTTTTTTAAGTCCCAATGATCGTCACACACGCAGGGAGGCAATGGGTCCCATTTTTATAGTCTTTGGTATGGTCTTAACTAGGCTGGATGTAATTTTTTTTGTTGGCGTTGATTTCTCCGACTGCCCGTAAACGCACCACCGCGCTCTGTGCGCGCATGTGAAAAAGGCGTGCGGACGTGAAAAAGGCGGCTCTATATGGGAGAGACGTTGAAGAGGAATAAAAACACCCTTGGAAACCAAAACTTGCCCCTCGTCGTGACTCGGAGCCGCAACAAATGTTTCGGATTTGTGTAGGGTACATTGTGACAGACAGCAAACGAGCAGGTGATCGAGCAAGCGTCTGATACGAGAGCATTGCGGTCGTATGTTGTACCATGACTTTCTTTAAAAAAAAAAAATAAATAAATAAATAAAATAAAATAAAAAAAAATTTGTACCCATGTATAATGCGCACCCCAGATTTTAGGACAATAAATTAGTTAAATTTTGCGCACTATACACGGAAAAAAACGGTACTTTTGAAGAATTCGCTCTTTTTTTTCATATGGATGATGAAATAAACTGTTAAGATGTAATCGTGTTCTATGTATAAGATGTTTCTTACATCTGTGTTTTTGTTCATCAGAACATGCCAGGACACAATGACCTCCAACAGCACAGACTCTTCCGGTCTCTTCCTGATTCCCAACACCTTCCCCGCAGCCGGTTTGTCCCAGCAGTCCAACTCCTTCCATCAAGCGGGGACGGGACCCTGGTTGGTGCTTCACGTCACCACCCCGGGTGGCAATTCCTCTGCCGTGTTAAACTCCAGTCAATCACAAGATGGCAACGGGACATCGGCCCTGGATCCCCTGGGCGGGCACACGGTGTGGCAGGTGGTCCTCATCGTCCTGCTGACTGGAATGCTCTCGCTGGTCACCGTCATTGGAAACATCCTGGTGGTGGTGTCCTTCAAGGTCAACCGCCAACTGAAGACGGTCAATAACTACTTCCTGCTGAGCTTGGCAGTGGCTGACCTCATCATTGGGGTCATCTCCATGAACCTCTACACGGCCTATCTCGTGATGGATTACTGGGCTCTGGGGAACTGGGCTTGTGACCTGTGGTTGGCTATTGACTACGTGGCCAGCAACGCTTCAGTTATGAACCTGCTGGTCATCAGCTTCGACCGCTACTTTTCGGTGACGAGGCCTCTGACTTACCGGGCCAAACGGACAACAAAGCGGGCCGGGGTCATGATCGGCCTGGCCTGGTTCGTTTCTCTGGTTTTGTGGGCCCCGGCCATCCTTCTGTGGCAGTACTTTGAGGGTCAAAGGACGGTGCCTCCCAATAAGTGCTATATTCAGTTCCTCCAGCAGCCCATCATCACCTTCTGTACGGCCATGGCGGCTTTCTACCTGCCCGTGACCATCATGAGTGTGCTCTACTGGCGGATTTACAAGGAGACGGAGAACCGCTCCAAAGAGTTAGCCGGGCTGCAGGGTTCGGGGGCCCGCGGCGGAGGCGGCAGCGGGAGAGTGGCAAGAAATGGCAACGCCACGGTGGACCGAGCCCGTTTTGTGCGTCAAACCGGGAGCTCCAGAAGTTGCAACAGCTACGAGCTGACAAGGTTGTCGCAAAGGAAGAACGCCTGCCGGGAGTTGGTTAGCCGCCTGCACTGCTGGCCCGGGGTCCGATCCTGGAGACCCGGCAGCATCCGTCAAGGAGAGAGGGACCCGGACCAGAGCAGCACAGACAGCTGGAACAACAATGACAACGGTGTTTCACTGGACCAGTCGGGCTCGTCGGATGACGAAGACTGCGGCGGGAGAGACGGCCACACCATTTTCTCCATCGTCCTCAGCCTGCCCGGCATAAAAGCGGCTGTCAACTCCCAGCTCACCTCCTGCGAGGACTTGGAGGAAGCCTCGGAACAGGACCCGCTAAGGGGGGCGGAGTTCAACAGACGCGGCCTTGCTGCCGGTGCGGCCGGCAGTCCTGACGGAACTGATCGCTCCGAAGCGAGCTACCACCAACGCTTCTGTTCACGCAGCAACGCGTCGGCACCAAACGAGCGGGTTGCCTCCGACTCAGGTTGTCCGGACGACGCGGCGGCGGCCCCCGACTCCCGCACCACCGGCACCAAATCCGTTCCCATGTCCTTCAAAGAGGCGGCAATGGCCAAGCGCTTTGCGGCCCGAGCTCGGACTCAGATCTCCAAGAGAAAGCGAATGTCCATAGTGAAAGAGAAGAAGGCTGCTCAGACGCTCAGCGCCATTCTCTTTGCCTTCATCATCACGTGGACGCCGTACAACATCATGGTCCTGATCAACGCCTTCAGCAAAGCCTCCATTCCTAACACGCTGTGGGCGGTGGGCTACTGGCTCTGCTATGTCAACAGCACCGTCAACCCCATGTGCTACGCGCTGTGCAACAAGACCTTCCGGACCACCTTTAAGATGATCCTGCTCTGCCGCTGGGACCGGAAGAAGCGCCGGAAGCTGCAATTCCAGCAGAGGCCGTCTGTGGTCTTCCACAGAAGGATTCCCAGAGAGTCCACGTAGGGGAGGGGCGAGCAGCTTGAAGATGGAATGAAAAACAAGAAGCGTCCACGGGGTTCTTTTGGGAGTTTGTGCGAGCCACTCGCGCCTGAGCGCTCGTTTGCGCCGGTTTCGATGTTTGTGTGCTCGTCGTGTCCGTGTGCATGCAAGGAGGGCGGGGCTAGGTCGGATCCACAAACCAGAGACGTCTATCCGGTCTCGAAGAACTCGACCGTGAAGGAAACGTGCAAAGGGCTTGAAACAGAACAGAACGTCTTTCGTTGTGGGCTGGAATATCAAAAGTGCAATTGAGGCAAGGGGAAAAGGAATGCTTTGTCACACGGTTCTCACGGGGTTGTTGAGTCTTGTCATTTTCCTCTTTGCCCTTTGGTAGATCAGTAACGTTGTTGATGGACTCGAGTGTTTTTGCCTTTGTAACCAAATGGAACTTGGCATATGTAATTTGTCAACAAAAGCTAACTTTTGACCGCCATTTTTTTTTCCATTCCCTTTCTTGTTTCGCTTTCCTTGATAGATTGTGCTAAGTGGGAACGAAAACATTCTTTAGAGGTGTCCGAGAAATCTTTTTATTTTTGTTCGCCTCATTTTGAGCCAGTCTGAAAAAGACTTTCACAAATCGTCTGTATTGCGCCACAGTTGGTGAACCGCTGTTGTGTTCAATGTGATTGTTGTGATTTTGAAAACAATGGCAATGACGAGTACATACGGTTGTCTTGACGTCATTGTGATAATGATGGTGATGATGATGCTATTCTGTTAGTGTACCTTTGCAGCTCTCTCAAACACACAAAGATGTCGATTTTCTCGGACACAGCTTTCTGTGAACTTTCTACTTTAATGCTTTTGTCAGGTTATCTTTATGCTTATTTGTGGAGCCAGGGCGACCTCTAGTGGCGTGAGGGGGGTCGAACACGCTCGTTGCCAATTCCATTTCTGGTGCAGTTTCCCCCAGTTGACTTTAAGAAGACACATTTGAATAAATTAAAAAAAAAAAAAAAAGGGGGAACATTTATTCAGATCGTTTATGTAACTGACTAAAATTCACCACGCCCATTTGATGGTACCATGTATACAGTTTTTAAAATATGTATGAAGTTATTTATTTTAATCCAGATGATGAGAAAGTCTTGAAATCTATTTTGGTTTGATGGTGTATAAAGTGTGAACAAAAAATATTTTAAATGTTTAGTATTCTTGCGGAATAGGCCTTAAATAGCACAGCTCCAAAATGAATTATGGAGGACTGGAAGCGCTGATCATTTCACATGAATTCCAAATATCGGTCGATCCAGCTATCCAATTTCTAAAGCGTCAAGGTCGCAGGTGAGCTGGCTCTTATCCCAGCACACTTTGGGCACAATTGGCCAGCATACAAAGGGAGCGTGACATCATGATCGGCAGTTGCCCTGTTGGATCTTCATCTTTATGTACAGCGTAAGCTTGCAGCGCCCGAATGTGTCACAAGGAATATTGTACAGCTACCATTCAACTTAAATGTACTGTATACAACAACAAAAAAGGTTGTTCTTTCAACACTTGGTATTTGATATGCATATAACACAAGACTTTGTACATCGGTGGGGAACGTTTGTTCTCAAATATCGGGAATGTAAACATGGTGAACGCAATTGTCTTTTTGTTACATTACCAGTATGCCAAATCATATGTTTGAAGTCAATAAACAGTTCCAAATGTTTGTGCCACAAAATATGTGTCAGTTATTTTAGTTGATTGCTTTTCAAACTATGGAGTGGCGAACTGGCTCCCTCTAGTGGTATGTTTGAATTCGATGTTCAAACGGAGCATACATTTCAAATCCGTACAGTTATTTTGTTTTTAACTTACTTAACTTGCTTTGCAGTCCTGAATAAATATATATATGCTTTTTGTGACCTTTTTGCGAGGTCTGTGAGATTTTTCTAAAGTAAACTATGCGCCTTGGTCCAAGAATCTCCCAGCTGATTGGTGAGGGTCACCTGTGTCTTGATTAATGGGACTGCACCAACTTGTTCGTTTGCATTTTCTGGCTTCCATGCCTTGTTTTTATAATTTACACAATGTCACGTAACTTTGTAAGAAACACGAGCCCCTAACGGATTATTTCTTCCACTAGTTTTGCGTTCTTATAGCCAAGGCTGCCGATAAAGTTGTTGTTGGTGGGGGGGCTTGAAGGGGAGGGGGGGTCTAATGGAAGATGACCGAGAAAAGCAGACATGTGATGAGGCAAATAGCAACTTCATGTGACCCACGGCTGAGAAGAGGCTCGCAGAAGACAAACAGCCGCTTGTGTTGTTTCCTTCAGTCCGTCTGCCAACCCTGCACTCAGGCAAGTTCGCTCTCCTTTCTCTCTTATCTTTTCGTAAGATTTCATATTCATCTTGATGTTGGTTTTAACGAGACTGATGTTTGGACGATGCGTTCAGGAGGAAGCTTCAGTGCCTGGTTTAAACACTTTGAGATAATTGTCCCCAGTGGGCCGATATATGACATTCTGACTGCAAGATTTGTTCTGTTTTGTCATCTTCTCTGCACACTTTCGTCACTTTTAGAAACGCATAAAGAGAAAGTACATCTTGATCGTTGCCGTTGGCCAGTGCTACTTTTTGTGCACCACACCCAATAAGCCGAGAACATGCTCAATGCTACCAAATTTCGCTTGGGAAATGAGAATTTGTAAATTACAGTCAGGCGTTTGACATTTGGAGTGTTTACATGTCAGCTGACGGTTAAGTTAAATGAACGCGCAAAATCGTACAGTGTATTTTTGAAAACAAGAGTTTGTCAGTTAAAACCAGTTATTTATATCCTGGCATGTCAGCTGACATCAAAATCCTGTTCACTATTTGCGGTGTATATTTTACAAGAATTTGATTGGTATCTGGTGTAAATAAACATTTTAAGCTTTAGAATGTGATCACCTAGCGTGTTGAAAACGTCCTGTCCTGTCTCGTCCCATGCGTTGTCTTGTCTATTCTTTTTGTCTCAGGGTGTAGCACAGAAGTTTCTTCAACAGTGCCGATCAATCGTCAATATCAACACACATCGTTAGCTTAGTTGACTGGTTCGTTTATCACAGACAAATGATTTAGGTTGTTTTATTTACCTGACATGTTTCGGCGTGTACTTTCGCCTTCATTAGTGTCACTGGTGTAGGTGTGACACTCTGATGAAGGCCGAAACATGTCGGGTAAATAAACCAACCTGAAGCATTTGTCTGTGATAAAAGAATCAGTCAACTAATTTATAATTGAAGACAAAAGGAAGTTAATACAACTAACACATTGTTAGCATTATTTTTCCCTATGAGGCCTCCCAATCAAACAAATCACCTAAACTTATGTTTCCACTGTTTCCATCTGCCAAATCTGCAGGTTCCTCCGCCGAGGGCGACGCCTCAGTGGCTACCATGGAGACAATTAACAGTGTGGAGAACCAAGTGCCTTTTCTCAAAGAGAGTTTCTTCACCAGCCCCTTTAAAGACAAGCGCAAGAGCAGCGCCACCGGCGTCCTACGGCGACAGCAGCAGTCTTTCGGAGCTCAGCAGCAAATTTCCGGTCTTCCCGAGCATCTCAACGCGTTACCCTCTGAGCAGCGGCGCTTTCGCTCCAACAGCAGCCCGTTATGCAACAGACCTGAATGGAGGGGAGCAGATGGGGAGAGAAAGGAGGGGCAGTGGGAGAGGAAGGATCAGAGCGCCCTGTCTGGAAGGGGGGGCGAGCGAGGGATGAGTGTCGGTGGCGGCGAGCCCGTGGCCGTCACCACCAGTCTCCGCCTCCTCTCGTCGTCATCGGCAGCAGCATCCTCACGGCTGCCTCAGAGTGTATTGCGTAAGCAGGCGGGATTTGGCGTAGGAACCCGCGAGGACCCCCGGCCGCATGCCGGCTCTCGACCCCGGCAGGACGGCTTCTTAGCCAGGGGGGTCCGCCTGCTCCGCAGCATGGGCAACCAGGAGGCCAAGCAGAAGAAAGCGGGCAACGGCGCGGGAGGCAAGGATGGAGAGGCCGGAGAGAGGGAAATGGAGAAGAAATCCAAAAAGTCCAACAAGACCAGCAAAGGGGAACAAAGTGAGAAGAAGAAATCTAAGTCGGATTCCAAGGTGTCAGTGTTCTCCGGGATGAAGATCAGGAAGACTTCCAAGGCCAAGGGATTGTCCAAGGATGACTTGCTGGAGGACGAAAGGTCGCTCCACGCAGTTCGTAAAGCCGGAAGGGAGGCCAGCCTGTCGGCTGATGAGATGGGCACGTTGTCGGATTTTGAGGGCGATTTAAGCCGCTTGACGGCGGGCAGCCGGAAATCCACCCTGGATGAATCGTGCCACAAAGCCGGCTCGGAATCCGACGGGGACATCTACAGTTTCCACTCAGCCGCTGCTGACGCCGAGGATCTTCTGTCGGATATCCAGCAAGCCATCATGGTCCAGCGTGAAGACTCCGCCGAAAAGCATCAAGCTTTGAACGGCAAATCCGAGAATGAAAGCACGCTCATGCCGAGAGATTGGTCCGTGCCCGGCTCATTGAGCGAGAGTGGACCGTCCTCTGCGCCGGACACGGAGAGGAGCAGTGGAAGCCTTTTCCCGAAGACCAATAGCACCTTCAGCTTCCCAGATTTAACGACCACCCCATCCTCTTACGAGAGTGCCGAGGACGACCTGGAGAGCCCGGTTCCGCGCAGCCAAGATAACCGGACTGCTCAGGGCAATTTAGCAGGTGCGCCGTTTGTCCGGCTCGAGCCTGTCGGCGTGACGGCGCCCGCGGGGGCTCACAAGAGTGCAAGCAGCACCGACTTATCTTTTGAGCGAGGGGAGCAGGACCGCAACGCTGGCCGTGACTTCCTCTCCCTGAGGAAGAAGAGCAGCCTTTCCATCAGCCTGCTGACGACCGAGACCCCTCCCAGGCCAACTTCCGCCAGCTCCCCGTCCACCGTCAAACTTTACCCTCCCGTGCACCCCTCCTACGTCAAGACCACCACCAGGCAGCTCAGCTCCCCCATCGGCTCTCCTCTCACTAGCCCCTGCGTGCCCAGAAGAACCGACTCGGGAGAGCCCGAAGATCTCCAGGTCGTCAGGGGGCGCAAGCAGAGGTCCAGCTCCATCGCGGGGCCCCTCGGGACATCGGAGGACTGGGACGGCGCCGGAGATGGAGCCGTCTTCTTGGAGCAGGAGCAAGTGGAGAAGGGAGCTATGTACTGGACACTGGGCTCCAGGAGAGCCCAGTATGGACACTCAAGGTCTTCCAGGGGGACGGCGTCCTACCTGGACATCTTCTCTGGTGAGTCCCGATAACTCATACGTACGGCTGAAGATTTTCATTGATGTCAAGAGGACGGAATAGAAATAACGATGGAGCAAACATTATTAAAAATAGGTTCATTCAAAAGCCAAATAATTCTTGATTGTCAAATTGAAATGCGACAATTGTGTTGACCTGAAGTTTCAGGAAGTTCTGTCTCAGTCTGGGGAACTTTGATCAGTCACTTGAGTTTGTTCAGTCGTTAGCACAAGACCAAGATGTGCCTTTTTAAAGAGTGGGTAAATGAAATATTGAGGCGTGTCCCACAGGAAGTAGAGCAGAAAGCGAGACATCTGCTTTGCAAAGTGCCCCAGAGAAAAACAGATAAAAAAAAAATACATCTGATAAAAAAACATCAGCTTTTACTTGATTCCACAAAGGCTAGCATGTGACTCACAAGACTTTGCCTGAGTCTGAAAAGAAAAAAGTGTTCCTAAAGTCTTCACACATACGAGAACCGAAAATTTTGAACTGCGTTTCGTTAACGCCTCAAAGTTGATGCACAGTTTTAATAGAAAAATGACGTTTCAAAGAATGTAAGCATTCCATTTGATTATTTATTTTATCCTTAAACCTTTTTTTTTTCTTTCAGTGCCCCCCTCCCCAAAAAAACATGTGGGTTATATGAGCTATTTGACCTTTCTATCCGTGTGGCCGTGCTGCTTTTTCAACATTTACCACACAGCTCAATCAGCATTTGACAAATTATTATGATGCAACTGTACAAAAAACAAATGCTATTGATTGCACTGTGAATTCAATCTGGAAGCCTCCCCAAAATCTGAAAATGATCATCTTCTGATTCGACGCGAAGGCCTCGTAAAACAATTGAGATTCTCTTCTTGAGTGTGTGTCTATTAAAACAATGCTACCTTGTCTCCTTCTGACGCATGAGATGAGCTCAGCTGCTCTCCACTCGCTCTCAGTGTGTGTGTTTGTGTGCCCTAAAACAATTGACACCATGGCAATACACACATTTGCAGATTTACCCACAATGCCTCATTGGGGACGCTAAACCAAAGTGACAGTTTATCTGCGTGGCGCTGATGAGTAACGACGTCGACGTCATTTCCCATTTCGTCAACAAAGAGGTGCATTATAAAAACAAACAAGCAAATGTCGACAATAGCTTCAGTGTACGCGAGTGTGTGCTGATTTGTCTTGCGTAGCGGTTACTGCGTCTGCACTGCATGTGACACTGCGGAATTTACGGAGCTTTCCAGGTCACACGCAGCCCTGAGGAGGGATGGACGGCAAAGGGGAAGCGTAGCCAAAAGTATTTGCAACAGCCAGTCATGAGGAAAATTTGACATTATTCTGTTTCCTTCACGGAACTCCAGTTCTCCCGGGAATTGAGGCTTTGCTCAAATTATTACAGTATCCTGTGTTCCCTAACAATCACTCCACTCGCACACATGTTAAACACATTCAAATGAATTCAGACTGTGATTGTTCTCTCCAAATAAGAAGCTGAGAGTGCTTGCTTCAAGTGGTGTGCCTCTCAGTTGACGTATACAGCCAATCATAAACAAAAGAGTATGTTAAAACACCTAAATGTTCCAATCAAATCATAATTATTCATCTTAATTTTGTCAAAGACAAGTCTGCTAGCTTAATGATAACTTATATTGGAAAACCCCACAAACGGTGTGTTGTGTGTTTGCGGTGCGTGCTTCCAGGAGACCTCAGTGCTTATATTTAAAGCAAACAGCATGTAGCCGGAAGCCCAGAGTTACAAAAATAAGTACTTTCTTGCATCTTGATAAGGTGCAGGCGCATCAACACCTTCACATCACAGTAGCAGGCGTTAGCATGCAAGTGTTTCATTATCACATTCTCAGCTCTCGTCTATTTTGAACAATGTTCACATTTACTCATCGTTTTGGGATCGAAGCTGTTTGCTGTGCTAATGCTAGCATGTCTCCAGGCCGCACTCTGCTGGACAGGCTGTGTATGCACCAGGACGAGGGCTCATCCGAGGAGCAGGCCCAGGAGATGTGTCAGCGAATGTTGACTCGGGGCCTACTGCACCCCTTCGGCGACATCAGGGAGGATCGCCCCAGCAACGCCAAGGCCGCATTTAACGTAAGCCTGCACAAAATCACAAAATGATTGTTGCAAAATAGTACATTACCATCATCTATGCAGAAATCCCTTTTGATTCATTAATGATTGACAATAATGGAAAAAAAACTGTGCGATTGCCATTATCCTCACCCTCAGGAAAGACATTCTTTGGAGTACAAAAGGCCTTCCTGAAACACACTCATCCATGTTTCGCGCATGACTGGATTAAAACGTCTCCGCCGCCCACTCCCACGGTCACAATCAGCGATGCTCGCGTCAACCATCTGCTGACCGCGTTATGTAACCGCTCCACGTGCCTCCAGCCAGCTTAGCCAACCCACACTTACCAAGCAAAAAAAAAAAAAAAAAAAATTCTGTCTGGGGTTTGCACCAGCACAGTCTTTCATTATTCCATTAGTCAGCTTTGCCAGAAATAACGGAGGGGGGTGGGGGTGCATTCCCTTTTTCTCTCTTTTTAAATTCATACTGTGCAAACCCGAGATACAGTCGATCATGTGAGGCTAATAAAATGAAGGGGAGAAAAATGAAACATTTAGCAGACATAAAACATAAGTGGCTGAAATTAATTAGCTCCAGGGAGGCATTAGACACAAGCTGAGCGTTTGGGTAAAAATAATTGAAGCAGAGTCTGGTAATTGAATGGGGAAAAAAAATCTCATTTACTCCTTGTACATCCCTGAAAAGGAAGCCATTTTGTTTTTGGATTTCTTTTTTGTGTCATTCACATCCATCCTCAGTTAAAGCAAACAGACTGGGTCATCATTTGTTTCCAGGTTGTTTGACATTGTAAAAAGTCTCACCTGTTTGCAGGCGGAGCAACTGTACACCTGGGCCACCGTGGGGCTGCCGGTGTCGTCGCACCTGTGGGAGCTCTACGGTGCCAGAACACCGGCCAGAGCGCCAAGTTCCAAAGTAGCTTTGAAGGCCAAGTCAGCGGTGCCGTCTCACCCTCAGGTTTGTAGAATCCAATTGGGATGTGACCGACTGTTTGCCGTCCACTGATACTCTAAATGGGTGCAAAATCCAAAAGCCGCCACCAGAGGCCAGGCTTGTCTCACTTGTCCAAGCACACTGGACCTCCTTGTTTAGGAGAACGAATAAATAAGAGGCTTCTCTTTTCATTCAAGTATGCGAGCAGGGGGGGGGGGGCTGCTGCTACCGCACACTAAAGTGTTGCGGTAGCAGCGCTGCCCCCCCTTGCCTCATTTGAGGCCCAACCAGAGAGACTCTTTGTCTCTGGGGTCAGATCTCCAGCTATCCCTCTCATCCACTCTGGAGCCATGAGGTCTGATGGAGCCGAGATGTTGGAGGCTTTGCTTGACCTGCACGTAGCTTACACTCTGCTTTTTTAATTTTTTTCATTTTAGATCGGGGTATTTGGGATTGATATGTGAGATAATAGATGATGTGTCCAGAAAAGTCCCTCAGTCAACATCCACAGAATGCCGTGGATTTGAAGAACCAAACCTGGATGTCTTCTTTTTTCTCATGTGCTGGGAGCATGTCTTTGAGATTTATGGCACATCTGTCCCCAATGAACAGTAGTGCAAATTACCAAATCATTTTATGCATGGTTGAAGCTCTTGATATGTTTGTAAGGCTTAGATATCATTAGTGTTATACATAAATTTTCAAAGGTGCTACTAGACACACATAAAATGGGAAATGTTAAAGCAAATCATTATTTCTGGATTAGTCTGTCAAGTGATTTACTCTAAAAGCATTCCTGAACAGAAAAAAAATGAGTCTCCTCAGTTGAATGCCTGACTTGATTTGTTTTTCTTTCATAAATGTTGTAAAATGTGTTCTTTGGTTTGGTCTGATGAATGGAAGCAGTGCGCTGTATATTTGATTTAACATTTGAATGTTTTTTCTTGGTGCGCTGACAGACAGAGCCCAGCAGGTTGAAGTCAGGTCAGTCGTCCTCCGAGGACGAAGGTAGCATCATATCCCAGCTGGAGAAGACCATCCTGGACCTTCGCGTGAAGATGGCCGTGCTGCAGAGTCAGCAGGTTGCCTCAACAAAGGCCGGCAGGGATGACGCCAGGGGCCGGGAGGCGTTTGTCCAGACCTCGCCGCCGGGAGACGGGCTGAAGTCGAACATAAGCACCAGCCTCCCCAAACCCGAGGTGAGCTTTGTCTGCACGTGCCAGCAGAGACAGGAGAAAAAGACGATCCCGCCGCTGCCGCCTCCTCCACCTTTACCTGGACTTGGATCTTGCCCGCCTCCACCGCCTCCACCGCCTTTACCTGGACTTGGATCCTGTCCCCCGCCTCCTCCACCACCACCACCGCCACCTGGTTTTGGAGCTCCACCTCCTCCTCCCCCGCCGCCGCCGCCTCCCGGGATGGGCCCCCCTCCTCCGCCCCCGCCCCCGAGCCTCGGCCCCCTGCTCCCACCACCACCACCGGCGGGCCCCAGGATCTCCACTGCGGTCCAGGAAGCTGCTTCTGCCAAGGCCATGATTGAGCCCCCCAAGCCAATGAAACCCCTCTACTGGACGCGCATTCAGCTGCACGCTAAGAAGTAAGAGCACAGCGACAGATAGGCATCGCTGGCACTGAGCTTTTCTCCACGAAGGAGAGAGGAAACTTGTCCACTTAAGATAAACATCTGCCACGTACGATGGTGATGCTCAACCTTGCGGAAAATGAATGTGATGCAGTCCAGGCGCCGCGACCGCAAATGAATTGTCGGGCAACACAATTTGGTTCCTAAGTCAATTTAGGAACATTTGAGGAAGATTTAAAAATAGGCTGACTACTCCCCAGTGAGGTAGTTCTTAAAATAAATTTGGGCTCCAATCTCAGATTAGGTTTTCCTCCAATTTTGTGCAAAAAAGTTGAGTGGTTCTTTCTTGGTTCTTGTAACACTCAAAAATGTTTTTAGGCCAACAGTGCTGTGGGAAATGTTTAAAACTGAGCTAGTGAGAGGTTTTGTATGTTTTCACTTAACAATGTTTCTGTCTGTCTGCAGGCAGAGCGCTTCATTAGTTTGGGAGAAAATTCAAGAACCGACGGTGGACTTTGAAGAATTTGTGGATCTCTTCTCCAAAAGTGCTGTCAAAGAGAAGAAAAAGCCCATTTCTGACACAATCAGCAAGTCCAAAGCCAAGCAGGTATGGATGCCTATGATTGGGGATCCCTCAGGGCTCTTAGCTTAGCCCACTGAGGCGTGCTTCCAGGCAGACACTTATTATGTGGCCTGAGCTCTGGCTCCCGTCAGACTCCCGCCCGATCATGTGATGGCGGCCGGCCAGTATTTCGCGTGCGGCGGAAAGAAACCACGCGGTGGCGATGACTCCTTGTGGGGGGATGAAGGGGGGCTTGGGGGATCGAAGCCTGGGAGCCGTATTTCATGATGCGGTTCCTCCCATTGTGCTCACTGCGTGATTCACTTTTGTGGACCAGAGCGTCTGTCTCGCTTTGCCAGCACGCTTCATGCTAGTCCATCAATCAGCCGGCGAAGAAATGTTTGATCTCCGACGCAAACATGTTCTTGTCAGGATTTGTATGTTGAATGTATTTAACAGCTAAATGATGTGAATAGCACAAATAATATTATTCCGAGGAAGTGCTTTTCCCGTCCGTGAGGAATCCTCTGACAGTTTGCGAAGCGGAAATGCGGTTTTCAGGAATGAAAATGATTTCATGGGGCTGGGTGACTTCCAACCGACATGTGAACATCTCCCCGAAACTTTCCGTTGAAGTGAAAGTTGGAAACTTCCTTGAACATTTACGGCGTGAAAAAAAAACCCCGGGTCAAATTGACTTCTTTTTGTCTGCCGTCTCATCTCAAAAGCTTTGAATTCTTTTTTTTTTGTGTCCGTCCTCTGTTCTTTTTCATTTCAATTGATCAAGGAGGTCTGAGAACACTTAAGTGGACTTTAAATCACTTTAATCTTCAGCTCATCACTCGCTGTGAGCAGAACAAGTACAGAATGTGGCTGTGATGCAGCCAAACATTTGCTAGCATGGGGCTCTACGTCGTGTCCTCTTTTCTTCTGTTTGAACATTTTGAACCACATGGTTGCGCCATCTAAAGCGCTTAGCCTTCAGAGGCACAACGAGTGACAAATTCAAAGGGACAAATGACTAAATTCGGAGAGATAGATTGATGGATGCGGTCTGTTGGATCTCAGCGGTCACGGCGGCACGGCACTGCTTTTGGACAACAAGAAATGCGTCTGAGCCCGATGCTTTTGTAACAGGTCAAGCAGAATAGTTGGAACTTCTTCATTATTCATGAAGTTTTATTTTCGCTTCGGCGTGACCTTACGACGATCTTTGTCATGGTTTGCTGATCATAACAGGAGATTCAAAACTTTTTTTTTCTGTTTCTACAATTGGAAGATGGTTGATGGAGAGGATGTGGCGGTAAAGTAAATTGAGAAGTCATCAATCAACAAGACAGCATTATAATTTCATATAAATGTTTGTGGTTAGCAGGCTTGTGTGCGCTGCCACACAAGGAAAATGGTCATGATTATGTCTTTTGGAACATGTCAATTATTAAAGGCTTGCACTCGTTTTTTTGGGGGGGGAGGGGGATGCTGTTATGCTCACGTGACATTTGTAAAGATTTTTTGTTTTTGTTTTTTTGCCTGGTAGGTAGTGAAGCTTTTGAGCAACAAGCGTTCTCAAGCTGTCGGTATCCTGATGTCCAGCATCCATCTTGACATGAAGGACATCCAGAATGGTGAGTCATGTTTTCATGTAATAAAGGTATCAATCATACCAAAAAAATGAATCTCACTGGCCTTGTTGACATAGCGACGAAAAATGAAAACGCAGCAGAGGAATCAATGTATTCCAGTTCGGCATGCGTAGCGAGTAGCAGCCCAAGATGGCCGCCGGTGGCTAGGGTTAGTTTTGCACTTTCGTTTTGGTTTCAGCCCCTCTAATAATCGTGCAACTGTTTTTCTCTGACTTGTCAAGCTGAGTGACGTCACCCCGGAGATGATGATGAGAACGGACTTTCTTCCTGTTTGACTTTGGCTCTGATTGCTCCGCCGTCGTCACTCATCGACGTGTCTAAACACCGGCTCTCGTCAACAAAAAATCGTAGATGCTTCACATTTTGGGTGACCGTAATTTACTCTGAAGCATGTCGTTGCCCGGGAAGCCTTTCCACAGTTTTTGTGTGGAACGTGAGGTCATCCGTCCGAGGTCGGCGCCAGAGGCAAGGGCCAAGCTCATCAGCATCGTCGTTCATCTCCAATGTTAGGACAACTGTTAGCATAGCGCACCATTAGCGCTGATTGGAAACGTCCGTCCGTATATCACAGAGATCAAGATGATTGAGAAGATACAAGAGCTTTTGTGAAGCGTGCGTTAGTCAGCCGTCAGGGCCTGATGAATGCTTGTCGTTACAAAACAGTCGTTGGCAAAAAATGCTACTTTCATAAGAAAATGTTCCCAAGATGTAATTGATCTTCGTGAGATGGGGAAATGAGGCCCTCTCAACGCGCTCAAGTAATCGTCACTTTTGACGCCGTGAATCATGCGCTTTATTGGCCGGCGATAAAGACGGCGCCGGCTGTCATCGTTTGGACATCTCAAGCACTTCTGATTCACACGTTGAGCGGCTCCCTGGTGTACGTCGCCGCTGTTTCCGGGCGACCGGTCAACACGCGCAGCTGTTGTTGTTTGTCTCGTGTCCGCCGTCATTTCAACATGGCGCTCCATCCGTGTCGCAATCCGCGCAAACGTGCCTTCGTCGAAAACAACCTGCCAGATTCCAATTTGGTTTGAATGAAAACCAAATGCTGTGTGCAAGCGAGAAACAGCAGCAACAAAGGGTCAAGAAGAACTCTTTAGGAGAACGAGATGGCCGAGACCAACGCGAAAGACTTTGGCAGATCCGATTGCATTAGTTGCCCGAGGCGCTTCTCTCGCAGTCGTACCTCGATCTGGCACGACCGCGATCCTTAACCTTTAATTTCAAAACCAGCTTCCCCAATGACAACAATTATATATTTGGAATAATTCCTTCCAAAGTTCAAAGTGTTCCCTTCATAAAACGGCCGTTTTAAAGAGGACCTATTATGGGTACAAGACAGCTTGTACCAAGACATTTCCTGACTACGGCAACTCCCCAAAATTCACTTGAATTTTCCCCATTTGAATACATGAAAATGTCTTTTAATCTGTTCCAGCCATAAATAATAAAAAAAAAATCTGTATCAGAAGGTCTAAGTTGTGAACGTAACAGTGGTGAGTGTTTAACTGAGCGATGATGCGCACGAAGCGCCAACACGCCGGCCTCAACAGTGCCGAGGCCATGTTTGTTTTTAAACATTTACTTTGCAAGGATTAATGTTCACCGGCGTCCGAAACAAAAAGGCGACGGCAGGAATTCAAACACGCGAGTTTAAACGCACGTCAGCGTAGCACTGACACATTTCAAAGACTTTCGTAATTATGTTGTTCTTTGCGGCTTTGCTTCTGGTTAGACGACCTGAGGGGTCCGGATTTTGGTCCGAGACCATTTCAAGATTTATAGACCAAGTCTTATGGGGCGAACAGATTAGCCTTGGAACTCCTCAATTCACTTTGACAAAGTTCCCTGGCACAGAGTTGCCACGTGATAGCCGTAAAGCACTACTTTTGTCAAAATGCTGAGCTGACATCAACATGGTTGTACCAACAGAGAATCTTGCTTTGGCTGTTTTTAATGCCTTCTCCTTCCTCCCTCAGCCGTCCTCAATATGGACAACACCGTGGTGGATCTGGAGACCCTGCAAGCGCTTTATGAGAACGTGAGTATCCAGAACATCAGAGGATGTCACGGTTGCTCCGAGACGGCTGGTGTCTTGTCTTTATCTGGAAGAGAAAGACGGGCGAGTTTCGCGCTTTAGGTCATCAATCTGGAGCCGTAAACATTTTTCCGTTTTCCCGTCAACACGCAAAGGCGAGCGGCACAAGGCAAGGGAAGAGTTTCCCGCCTTCTTCTTTCCTTCGAGCTTTTATTTTGAAACCGACGCTTGCCACATTTCACGCCATCGACATAAAAACTGGCTCTTATTTTCTGACAGAAGGGAACCCGACAAGGATTTGATTTGAGGATGTGATTCAAGCAGGCGACCGTCAGCTGTCAGCATTTTTTTTTTTTTTAACTTGCGAAACCACAATTCGTACAATTTGATTGCAAAAACGGAGAAATCAATTCAGGCCATCGTGTTTCCAGAATCCCGCGGCATGTTTTTCCACTCGACGCCACTCTGCTGCAAAGAGATTTTTCACTTGAGATGTGGCGTTTCCTGCCTCCCCTGTAACGGGTTGAACCAAAGGACACGGGCATTAGGCACCAAAGCAAAACGTGTGATGTGACGGGTGGACCTGAATAGGGGAGCCATGATTTAACGCGCTAAATATGTTTTTGTCACGCTGGATCTGATCGACTAACCCCCCCCCCCCCCCTTCCCGCCTTCCGTCAAAGTGATTAACGAAGACACTGGCGGGTGCATTGTGCCTCCAGAATATTTACATCGCTGCCTGTCATCGTCACGTTTCGCTGCTCTGACAATAAAAGTATTCATTGGGAGCCCAAACAATAAAGAGCGGGTTCTAAACATGAGCACGTGTTCCGGTTTGAAGATGCTGTGAAAACCTTCTGAATTGCTTCTCCACCAAGGCCGTATGAAACCTACTAGCAACGCTCCATTCCGTGGCGGCTGCCCTTGACCACGTACACAAGAAACGGGTTTGGCTAGGTCACGCTGCTAAGTGCAGTGTGAAAAGGGCTTCGGGGTGTTAGAAAAAGAACCGCAAATAGGCAGCGCGACTCTGCTGCATGTCGACGACGGAAACAAGGCAAGCTGCCATTCCGAACCGACATGTCAAAAGCCTCCTCTTACCTCTCAACTGCTTGCTCACCCCACGATTTGGAAGCCCCCTCGCCCCTCCCCTCCCCTTCGCCGCCTTAGGCTGTGTTATTGAGTGGAGGAGCCAAATTGTTTCCCTTTTGTATTGCGAGACTCCATCCTGTCTGTGGGTCTCCAGACCCCTAAACCACAGTTGGCAGCACAGTCAGCCTGTCTTGAGGAATGCGAGGGGGCTTCTAATGGTTACGCCCTCGCTCGCTAGCTCGCGAAAGAGAAGGCAGCGCAGCGCTCCCTCACTTTCCTCAGCACAAACTGAAACCCGGCACACTGATGGATTTTTCTGCTATTTTTTTCTCCCTTTCTGCGGGCGTAGAGTCTCTCAGTCTGCGATCTTGCGGATTATAGTCGCTCCTGTGCTTTGAACAATAACCCATTAAAAGGGGCTCACAGTGATAGCGGGAAAAGGCTCGCAATATCACAAGCCGTAATCTGGGCCCAGACTGGCTGGCTGGTCTGAAGCTCAGAGCGCTGACGGTAGCGAAATGTCACGCGGGTCACTGGCGGCCGTACGATCTTTTAATGATCGCCTCTTCGTAGCGTGCGGCTCGGGATGTCTTTATATGTTTATGACATTAAAGCCCCGCTCATTTGGAAAGTATTCTCTCATAAACGGCAACGTGAGTGACATAAATGAGAGAATTAGCCGTCGTCGGCTCCCTTTTGCCCAGAACTGGAAAAGCGCGTAATGAATACCACTTGGCGCTCCAAATCTGGCATCGCGGAACATCGTCCGACATTCCTTCGCATTTGATATTCCACATGGGACTGGATTTGCCATGCTAACAAGCGTTGCAACATGCCCTTGCAATTCAAAGATCACACGCTAATGCCTACTTGTCCCCAATTACGCCAAACAGCGCCGGACCGCGCCGCCGCCCTTTGAGGGAGATCTGCTTTGGGTTAAATATATTTACACTTGAAAACGTCTCGAGAGGAGGGCGACAGAAAGCTCGCCCGCAGGAGGCGACGCTGCGCGGAATACTAATCGGGCCCTCTTAGCCTTTGATGCTCCTTTGTGATGGCCGCCGCGAAGGCTGGTCCCCTGCGAGGTCCAACAGGTGGAGCGCCACTTTTATGTTCTTAAAGCAACGTGTCGGTGCACCTGCACACCCATCAAGGGTGAAATTAAACAACCAGGTGAATCTTTTGTCTTCTGTTAGTGAAAAGCTGTTTTGAATTTTGAAGTACAAACTATCTTGAAAGACTTGGAGCTGGCCAACGATCCAGTACTACCACTTTGCGACCCATTTGCTTTGAATTATAACAAATATTTTTCCATCATTCAGCGAGCCCAAAATGATGAGGTGGAGAGCATCCGGAAACACGTGAAGTCGGCGCAAGACAAGGCGGACGCAAAGCCACTGGACAAGCCCGAGCAGTGAGCGAGCGTGCCGCTATGGGCTATTTGCCACTTGAGCTTCCTCAGTGAGTCCAAGCAAACAAATGCTTCAATTCTTCAGGTTCCTCTTGCAGTTATTGGAGATCCCCAACTTCTCCGAAAGGGTCTTCTGCATCCTTTTCCAGTCTACTTTTTATGAATGCATCACCTCCACTGCCCGCAAAATGGAAATTCTTCAAAGAACATGCAAAGTGAGCTCTTTTATTTCATTTATTCCCTTGCTGATTACAGCATTTGCTGATTTATTTTATTTATTTTTTCTACCTGCGGCAGTCTCTTCAGAGTGGCAAGTGTGTATTGCAGGTTCTGGGTCTGGTTCTGGCGTTTGGTAACTTCATGAATGGAGGGAATCGAACCCGCGGGCAGGCTGATGGCTTCACCTTGGACATTCTGCCCAAGCTGAAGGACGTCAAGAGCAGCGTAAGTGGTTACGAGAAAAGGGGAATGTTTTCATGGTATGGGAAATAAGAAAAAAAGAAAAATGAAAAGTTGTTCAAATTGAACATTTCTAGAAAAATGCCCATAAAATCGACGTTACTTTTCGGTTAGTATTTTTTGTGTTGCTCTGTTGAATGTTACCTGTTCTTTTTTTTTTTTTTTTTTTTTTTTTTTTTTTTTTTAACTATAAGGCACAAACGAACCAGTCTAGCAAACGAGTTCAACTTTATTCATAGTTTGAAAAGAATACGGTAATCATAGATAGAGAAATGGTAACACAGCTAATGCTTACTTAGAAGATCAGCAATTTTTCAGTTTTAATGTCATGCAAAAATTCAATTAGCCAGATGCTATTGTGTAGCATGACTCTAATTAGCGTGGCTTGACAAAGCTAGCTTAAGAACAAAATATCTTTGTTTTCTATGGAAATATATTTTAGGTTTTATATCATATCGTAAGCACTATGTTAATTGTTTATTATATTATTGATTAAAATATTGATTTGGACAAGAAGATCTCAAGAACAACAGATTGCCTTCGACTCTGTAGGTTCGGCCGAAGATAAAAATAGTCGAGAGAAAGTCATCGGAAAATCTTGACCTCCGCCGGCTCCCTCAACCTGGAATTAGAGTCCGGTCTTGGAACTTGCATGAGCTTCGGAGCTTCGGAGGAGAGGCCGCGGTGTTTACTCGTCTCGCTCAATATCACAGCAGGCCCCCGTGTGCCCTTGGCGCCGCCATATAAGGCCGCGATACTTTGCGGCGCGTCCATAAAGAACATCCCGCTCTGAATTATGACAGCCGGCCAAGCGTGTTGTTACATTGTTCGCCTAACGTCCTGATTGATGCTCCCCTCCTGAGGCCGTTGTTTCTATTCCTGGGCGCCCAGGCACAAATTGAAACGTCCTGCTCCGATATGATTAGATTAATAAATAAAGGCTTTGGGTTTATTTACGGAGGTCTTTTCTGTTCTTTCAGGATAACTCCCAGAGTCTTTTGTCCTACGTGGTTGCTTACTATCTGAGGCACTTTGATGAGGTATGTTTTCATTTCTGTTTATTTGAATGGCTTTTCCGTTCGGGTCTGATTCCCTCAGAAATCCTTCCAGAGCCCTCTTTTCATCTCCTCTCTCGCCAGAGGATACAATGACTTATCGTTTATCAAATTATTTATTTTTCTTTTCCGTATATACGGCAAACTGAAATCTCTCTCCTCCCCTCCTCCTCCTCCCCCGGCTGATTTTCTGTCTCTGCGTTTCGCTCTTCATCTCCCGGCCTGGCTTCGTTCAAACCGGTCGTCCGTGAGCTGGCACGGCATCTAACGAGGCGCTGGTGTAAATAATTAGTTTTCGCCAGATGAGATGAACTCAGGCTCCGAGTTCTGGTTGCCAAGATCAACCTGCATTACATGCTCGCAGAACTCATAATGGCCTTGGAGTGACAGTGATGAAGAGGATCATGATGATTTTTCCCTGCTTTTGCCCAACTTAAATGCTCCTTAATGTGTTGCAAACTCAAATATATCTTCTGAGACTTGTTTGAATTGTACTTAAGTACACGTGAGCCGTTTAGAACATTTGCATCAATCTGGCTCGGTGCTCATAATGTATACAAGCGAAGCCTTCCCCAAGTCCGGGAGCCTTTTTGGTGGTTCCCTGCGTCAATGCGTGTGTTGTGCTTCTCCAGAACGCCGGAAAAGAGACGTGCCCCTACCCTCTACCCGAGCCGCACGACCTCTTCCAGGCCTCCCAGATGAAGTTTGAGGACTTTGACAAGGATCTGCGCAAGTTACGGAGAGACCTGACCGGTGAGGTCACCCCCACCGAAGGTCCGCCGACCCGCTTCGGAAGGGCCCGGACTTTTCCCCCCCAGCTGCTTAACTCGACCCCCAAGGTGTTATTTGTTTACGGGCAACGTGTGAGGAAACATGTGGCGCCATGAATTATGCACGAGGCCTTTAACATAACTTCTCGCACGGAAACGGAAACTCATTTTCTCCGAAGCCGAGCGTGCTACGGCCGCCGTCAGATTGGCGGAGGTGTGTCGGCCGCCAGATAACATCTGGTTGTTGTCGAGATGACAAGCAGAAACAGATGTGAGCGGTTCAGGACGGGACCCCCGTGGGATCGGCAGAGCTCCTCGTGAAATTGAGATCAGCATGCATAATGTGCTGCTGCTTTTACTTTCGCTGCGTGTAAACTGCTCAAGAAATAAATTAAATGTCTGATAGGAAGATTTAAACTTTTCTAATATGCTGTGATGTCTTCATCATCTATAGCTCTAAATTCACTTTGCTTCTGGCTGCGGCCTCCCTCTGGGGCAATTGCCATACCTCGATCAAACACATGGAAAAATAATTTCATTGATTGATCAAGATCTCTGGAAGCAAGTTTGGCTCGCGCTTTGACAAGGAAGTGAAGACCTAACGAATGCGGCTGTTGGGAAACGGGTCATTTCTCTTGCTCTGAGCACTCGGCGGCACTTTCCAAGTACTGACATGTCCGCCGACGGTTACAAATGTATTTTGGTGCAAATAATAAAGTGTGAGGATGTCTCCGTCGTCGATTCCCCAAACAAAGTCTGCTCGCCGGGTTGTTTTATGCGCCTTTGAGACTAACCCAATTAGCTTGCGCGATACACTTTGCCAAATAATGTGGTCTTTTTTATGTTAAAATGTATAAGTGGTGAAGATTGAATCACGCTGACTTGAAAATAATAATAATCTTTACTGAAATTAGTTTCCCTCTCTTATTAACAGCGCATGTAATAAGGTCATGTCACGTGTTGTGAAAGCTCGAGCTAGTTAGCCTTAGCACTTCTTTCCGTCTATCAAAAAGCACATACACATCATTTTACTTTGTGATCTGAGAAACAAAATATGATTGGTAAATAACCAAATACACGTATGCCTTTTTTGTTTATTAGACTGAAATTTTGGGAACGCATGAACTAGTTAATGGACTGACAAAACGGATGAGCTAGCAATCAACAGCCAACACTTCCTGGCCTTGGAGCTTGGGAATACCTTGTCTCTGTTTTTCACCTCATATGACCCCAACATTTCAATCATTAATCGTAACAGCGAGGAACTTCACCTTTCTATATTTAGCCTGACGTGTTCATCCTCACACAGTGACCTCATCTTTTTCTTTCAGCTTGCTCCAGAGAGATGGAAAAAGTATGCAAGCTGTCCTCTGAAGACAACCTCCAGCCCTTCAAGGACAAGATGGACGCCTTTGTCAGACAAGGTGACTTGTTCTCCCTTTGGCAATATTGTGGTTATTGTAACCAGCGGTATCCATTTTCCATAAAGCAGCTTGTCGACTCAGTGTCACATTTCATCCGGACTAAAAGTATTTTTCCATTGGCGTGTTCTCACATGGTTTTGCTTCAATAAATGTTCAAATGAGCCGCTATCTCACGGGGAAATCATAGATTAGAGGAAAAGTCCAAAAACTGAGAGCAGAGGTTTTTTTTTTTTTTTTTTATTAAACATAACTTTTTTTCTCCCACCCGCCACGTGTCAATCAGATGTGTTGTCGGCCTGACAAAAAAAAAAAAACCTGAATTTACCGAACTGGAACTATTTACACGAGACATATTTGATTTACCGGTAAAGACAATGTTTAATCACGCTTTTACGGCCATGGAGGGTGGTTGAAATTCATCCTGCAATAAAAATAGTATCAAGAAGGCTGCATTTGAAGGGGCCTCCGAATCAGGACAGCCGGTGACATCATAAGCGTTCCGATAGGGATGCTTATCGTGTCGCTTTTGTTGCGCAACAGCAGCAAAACATCGTCCTACATTGCAGGCCTTGCCTCTTTACATAACAATAAATGTATTTGCCTTGTGTTGGCTTTGACCTAGGCGACGTTTAAGTGACTGTGACCAATCTCTTGGAAGGAACACGCCACAGGCTTCGCACCGACTGCTTTTGTATTCAAATGAGCAAGTATAACGCGGAGCATATGTGGCTCGGCGGTAAAGCTCGCTCGTCCGTTTTTGAAAGAAAGTCTGCAGATGAAAGCTCCTGGCGCCCTCCGTTACTCCCCTCCCCACCCCCACTCGCTCCCCTCCGTCGCCGCTCTCCTGCGCTCCCTTTCTGGGTTGTGGAGAGAAATATGGGAGCTCCCGCTTTGATTCACATGACAAGCTTTTTCCTCTGAGAGACGATTGCAAGCGTGGAAGTTTTGCTCGCATGGCTCCAGACGGGATTCTTGGGGTTCCGCCACTGTGGCGGTAGAAAGAGGGGAGGGGCGGGGGGAGAAAACTCAAAACAAAACAAGAAAAGAGCCAAATGTCATATTTTTTTTGTTATTTTGCTAATCTCTAAAAGGCCCGGAGGTTAAACTGTTTCTGGCTCCATAGTTTGAAACCGCCTTTGTTTGTTTTCTGACCATGAAACTAACCACAGAATAATAGTGGAAGCGGACATGTTAGAAATCCGTTGTTTGGTCTCGCTCCATTTTGCTCACAAACTCTTTGATGCTCAATCTTTGGGCCTTGTCGGATAATCTGTTTCTGATAGACGTCCAGATTATGAGAGGACAGGATCGCTTACATTCTACTTTTTGGATGTTTTGGCCATCATATTGCTAAATTATTATGTTAAATAAATTGTTTGGTTTTCTGTGTAATAATAAAATCTGAAAAAATGGAGATACATACACTGACAAAACCCATTCACCCAAATGGCTGATTCATAATCTTCAATGAGCACAACATTTACCTTTCGGGAGTACAAGCACGGGGACGAAATGTAAATGGCCCGGCATTCAAACCCCAAACCTCAGAACTGTGAGACAGATGTGCAAAACAAACGTGCTAGCCCGGAGTTCACCCTGTTGCCCAGATGGTTTTCCATTTGAAATCTAAAGAAATGTCCATCATATCCATGAAATTTGATTTTCCACGATTTGGAATGAAATATAGCTACCGTATTTTTCGGACTATAAAACGCACTTAAGATCCTTTTAAGTTTCTCAAAAAACGACCATGCACCTTACAATCTGCTGCGCCTTACGTATGGAAGTTGAATCAAAGGTCAATCGCAATCAACTCATTAGCGAAAACCATACAGACATTTCTCCAAATAGACAGATTCATTGAGACTGCCCTTGATAATCTGGTACCAAATTACGGTACCGCCTTTATTAATTCTCAGGTCATTGAATCAATCTGGACTGTTCTGGTTATATTAGAAGTGGTTTTCATCAGTTTCAGCAAAACATTAGGGCTGCACTAACCTGAGTTGATGTGAAAAAAATCTTTTTAGCTCCACCCACTTAATACATCAGTTAGCAATACGAATATTTTCAGTTACCATATAGGGCATGTCTTCTATTTATCTCATATAAAAAGCAACAAATTTGGACTCAGATCAGGCAAGAACCTTTGCCTTTACATGCGTCTTAAAATGTGATGGCGTCCAATCCAACGCTTGGTGCATAAATCAGCTGCCATCGGTTTCAACTCAAGCACACAACCTAAAATGAATTGATGGAAATTTGCAATGCGATCTTCAGTCTGCAGCCAGCAAATGCTCCTCTAAGATGCCCCCAAAACGTTCTTTGTCAAGAGTTTTAGGAACTGGTTAAAAGTCACCTTGTTGCCTTTCAACACGGCAATTTTTTGCAAAGCTTTGGGAAGTTCCATCAAAACAAGAACCCAAGCGAGATAAGACGACTAGTTGAGCGCTCAACAATGTGACTGTTAACCTTCTTTTCAAGGAACAAAGCAACTTCCTGATATTGAGCCACATTAATATTATTTACAGATTTATCATATCAATAAACTGACGAGCTGTCATCCCGCAGGAATGGGACTGCGGTCCAATGGGTATTTTAGCACCGCGGAATTGCGCCGGTCCCAGCGGGTTTCTCTGAGATCTTTCGATGCCGCTCTGGCTTCAATTATGCATCGCAACCAGATATTCCCATGATAAGAGCCGAACATATATTTGCGCCAGGAAAGATTATCTCTTCTATCTGCTGTCACGTCTGCTTCGCAAAACAAATCCATGAGGAGACTCGACTTTAGGACATGTCTAATCATTGACAGTTTCATGCAACTTTAGCGAACATTTATTGACCGTGAGGGGGCTACGAAGACAACTGGCACCGCTGACCGAGGCTGGATCTTATTCTCAATGGAAACAGGCAGCCTGCGGATCAGAAAGGAGATAAGCTAACCTTCATCCAGCCAGGCTGTCACACTTCACCGCCGTTGCAAGTGACCCCGATGGCCGCTGAGATTAGTCTGCTTGAAATTTGGACGAGTGCAGCAGTGCCCCCCCGTCTTTTGTGTATTGGGGACCGGTTTCTTGTCAAGCGATTTGCTACATGGTCATTTCGATTTTGGTTCCTCATTAGGTGATGCCCCTTAAAAAAGATCGATCAAATATTTTTCATCAGTCTCCAGCTTGATTTGGATACTCTCAGGTATCTTAACACCGCAAAGATGACTGTTGGTCTACGTGACGGTGGCGGGCGTAAAGGTCGTGTACATACAAGTCCGCCTGCCGCTGATCTCATCCTCGCATGCATTCCTTGCTCTTGTTTTCCACCAAATTGTCTTTTCTTTCTCTTTTTCAGCCCAAACTGAGCTGGAGACACAGGAGAAACAACTGGCAGACACTCAAAAAACGTAAGCCCTTGATCTGTTCTTCATGATTTTCCCGCACCTCCTTCACCTCTCTCTCTCTCTCTCTCTCTCTGGTAGGTGATTCCTCTTCTTCCATTTCACAGGTTACATAAGGCCCGCTCTTGTGCGTCAAAGCCCTGATTTGTGAGTTTGGAAGTAAAGGCAACACGGGATGATAAATCCAGCAAAGCCTTATAGACCGTATTCACAGAGGAACATAATCTTGCCGCTTTGTCAATATTTAGGGCATCTGGTTCCCTCGGTTATGGGGAAGGTGCAGGCCGTCGTTCCGGGGGGCCTCAGTAGACGGGAGGCCCCCCCTGTGCGGTGTCTGCGTTGTTTATCTAAGCGGGGCGAGAGGAGACAGCCTCGGCTCCAGGTTTCTGTTACGGCTGGCGTGGAATGCGTTCCTGCAGCACACTCCAAACAAAGACATCCCAACCTGCCCACTGTATTGATCCACTGCAAACCGCCTCGCTCTTCAACACCTTGACGGGCAGCGGCTCCAGAGGTTCTGATGGATCGGCGGCGTGCCGCCCTCCCACTTTTCCCCTCATGAACATCTAAACACGTGTCCGTCAAGGTTGGAGGCTTCGAGGTTTCAAGGATGAAACTTGGTCATATTCATCCATATCTATCCCATTAGTTGTTCATGAATAATTTTTTTGATACCGTAATTTTCGGACTATAAGTCGCGTTTTTTTTCATAGTTTGTGTGGGGGGGCGACTTATACTCAGGAGCGACTTATATACATGGGGGTTTTTTTCACTTTTTTGGGCATTTTATGGCTGGTGCGACTTATACTCCGGTGCGATTTATAGTGCGAAAAATACGGTACCTTGTATGTTTGGCCACTTTTAATTAAATTCATACGCGCAGTTCACTACATCTAGAGACAAAATAAGGTGTTTTTTTTCCGGTTGTTTGTCTGCGAATGAATGGCGAGAGTATAGCCCTCCAGCTAGCAGGCACTGCGTTAGCGTAGCTAAGTAATATGCTACGGCGCCTTCTGACTCAAGTAAAAATTTCTGTCAGTTCTCAAGTCACTGTTTTGTTTCTGAAAAGCATCAAATTCCAAGATAAGCGTCTGGATTCTGCATATTTGCTTGATGCTGCCAATTTTTTGCCATAACTGACTTGTTTTATCTCCCGCTCAAATAGTTTTGTCTTGATGTTCATATTTTCTTTTTTGTTGTTTTTCTCTTCCTTCAGCTTCTTGGAGCTGAGCACGTCCTTCTCAGTCAAACCCAAATCGGGAGAAAAGGAGGCGTCGCCCGGCACTCTTTTTGGACCTTGGCATGAATTTTCCACTGATTTTAAAGAACATTGGAAGAAGCAGAACAAGCTGATGCTAAAGGAACGGTGAGTTACCCATGACCCACATGAGTATGAGAGATGGATGGTTCTATGGAGACTGTTTGTTCTCTTGCTCGCTCGCTGACTACATAAATAGCCAGAGCCAAGTTAGCATTGACAGCTTTGTCAAATGTATCTAAAATAGCCAATCTTAGGCGATTTAGTTAGCTAGCTACGACAAAGACATATTGGCTAGCTTGTTAGCTACATGAATGGAGTCTAGTTGGAAGGAAAAAGAGACGAAATGACCCAAATCTTGAGCCTCACTTCTGAAATGAAAAGAACACACGCAGCATCCACTTGGCTTCCACTGCTACGATGGGTACACTGATAACAATGCATGACAACAAAAAGCAAATTGCTCCATGATGCCACACGAAGATCACAAGGTGATACTCGTCAAAGGGCCCCGAGTAAAAGGTCGGTTTGTTCGGCCGGAAAGAATACAAACAAAATTTGAAAGGGTGAACTCTTTGACCTTTTGCTTTGAGCTATCATGCAGCATTTTGTTGCGTGGTGGTGGTCGCGCAAATAAAGATCGTAATCGTACCTCATTGTGGATTGCTGTGCAAACACAAGGCACTGGCAAGTCAACTTCATTCTCCAGAAATATATTTGCTCATACTACTACTGCTCTATATTTGTCCCCTGCATTTTAGGTTGAAGATGGCGGAAGAGTGTTTCAGACAGGCCAAGGAAAAAGCATCCTACAACATCAAACCCAAACATGCAACTGGCATGGTACGTAGTCATCTTTTCTCTTTTTTTTTTCCTGCTACTCTACTCTGCTTTTTTTTTTGGAGTTGTCTGATGAAAAAAAAACTCTCATCTCTCCTCCACAGAAAGCGAAGCTGGGCCAGAAAATGTAAAGCAGAGAACGGCAATCACCCAGGCGACTGCGGTCGTACAATCCGACGTGGCTCCTCAGTCATTTTTACTCCAAAGCGTTCTTTTTTTTTTACAAATCAATTTAATACTGTTGTTTATCGCACGTTGGCCTATTTTAAGCGTATCGAGAGTGGAATGCTCAGCCCATTTCTGGCAGCACTTATTGAATTATTGCTTGCAAACGACAAACTCAGGCCTCGGGGATTAGAGCGGAGAGGCCAGGAAATGCTCGCTGCAAATTCGTAGCAACACTGTATGCATAGGTTGGATTTTAAAAGCCATATCTTTTTTTCTGTTAGTGCAATATCTCAGCCGACTTTACAAGCAAGCAGTTTTTCAACCTAGATCATTTTGACACGGTGCCTTATCATACACGAGCTGACAGATGAGTGCTGGACAAGACGGATTTTAGAGACGTATCATCTGTAATTGAATCTTTCTATTCCGAAAACATGACTTCACTTTTATCCTGCTTCGTGTTGTGATGTCATCAAGCAAAAATTGCTCACTTTTTCAATTCTTACCCAGCTCATTTTCTTATTGTCTCATTCCTATCGTACGTGCTATCGGAGCAAGCGGATCACATGACATGTTTAGGATCCAACACCTTTGACCGTGAAAAAGATCTATATATACATATATATTTATTGAATAAAATAATTTACATTAATTTTACATTTTAGTGGCTTTTTCCTGTTCGTCAGCTGCCATGCAAAAAAAAAAAAACAGTTTATATGAAATAGATTTAATATACGTACTTTTTCACAAATGCACACTTACATACATAACATGTTGATATTGTTTTATATATTGCATTGCACTTTAATTACACATGCAGCAGTACAGCCTGTTCTCACATGAATTTAGTAGGATTTTGCACAAAAAGATTTTAGCTATAGAAAATATGAGTTCAGGGGTGGAGCTACGGCGTGGCCAGAAAATGTGTATAGGAGGTTTCTGGGAATGAGATTATTTTATTCACAAAATTTTGACATTGAAATATCTATTTATCATATTTGTAGTTATTGTGTGATTTCCTACTAAATACTTGTGAGAACATGTTGAGCAGTATATCGTATACTTGTGTGTCCAAAGAGGCGGAAGTCTTTATTGGGTTGCCTCCTGTTGTGCAACACTCAATAGATTTAAGGCAAGGAGAAGGATTCAGAAAAGTAGTCCGGCTGAACGTCTTCTACAGCTTTTCACAGTTTGGGCCCAGGATATTCTTTCGATTTTTGGACTCCTTCCCTTGGCAGCAAAGGAAAATGGCAGGTCCAGACTGACACGTGCCGGACTTGTCCATCAGTGTCTTCAGTTCCAAGCAAAGAGGCAGGCTAATTTTTGGCATCATCTGTGAGTTTCCCGCCACGGTTCTCACAGCTTCCCGTGTCCGCTCACGTCCACGGACATGCAGCGACACTGTTTGACCCGCTGCACTTTGCGGTGGCGGAAAGGCGGCTGCAGATCAGGGCAATCCAGCTGCACTGTGAGCTGTGTGACGCGGTGCGGCCTGCAGAAGGAGCATGACTGAAAGGGCTCCTGGGCCTTGCTGTGGCCTTTTCTTCCCTGTCCCCGGTTCTGGCCGTGGGCTGAGCCGCTGGGTCCCATGTGCCGGGGGATGTAGAAGGAGTTGCACTGGCCGTAGCAGAAGCGGTTGACCACGGTGCGGCTCCGGCAGCCGTCCTCACTGATGGTCTGGCGCAGGGGTTGCGTCTTGCACCAGTCCCGCCGCAGGTAGCGGCGCTCGGTCACCACCAAGGCCTCGCGGCTGGACGAGAGCACCTCGGGCTTGGGCTGCACCAGCCGCTGGTGGCGCTCGGAAGACAGGTTGCCTTTGCTCTTGTATGGCGACGGGATGTGGCCCTGGGGCCGGGTCTTTTTGCTTCCTGCCGTGCCGCACAGCACTCCGGCCAGTAAGACCGCGATGGTTATTCTCCACAGCATTCTAAATCGGACACATAACAAATGAGCACACGTTAGCAACGAAATGCAAAACATCTGTCTTGGTTTGATCAGAGACGATTCATACCACACGTTCATGCTAACCACCTTTATTGTCTGGCCTTGCTGAGATGAATTTGTCAGCATCGGCTTGGCATGCTTTTGACAGTGAAAGCCTTTGCGGTCTACTATTCGCAATCAGCTCTTCACCTCACCAGATAAAATATCCATCAAGAAGAGCAATCCGAAATCGACGGATATAGTCTCCACATATGCGGGGTTTGTCAGCAAAGTTAAGGACGGATGTCAAACTACAAGTTTTCCCCTTCAATGTGGGCCCTCAAAGAGGCCCTGCGGCTTTCATTTGTTCAGTGCGTGAGACGAGGCGAGTTGTCTGAATACAACTCAATGCTGCTTCACCCGAGCATCGGACCGTTCCTTGCAACTGCCAAACTGGAGCAACCTCCCTCATCCAACTTGTTTTTGTGTCTCGACGTGACATCTCAATTAAGAGAGAACCTTTGCATGTGTGGGAGGAGCTAAGTTTAGCCTGGGTTGTTATTGGAGGTAACGGCGAGTCGAAATCAAATTTGGAAGATGAGTATCGAACAGTACTCAATCTCCCAAGAATAGTTGGGATTCCCTGTCTTTGTTTTGGGTTATGCAAACCTCCCCAAGATAAACAAAGCCCTCCACTCAAATGATGCACTTTGCACGCCTAACGAGAACAGGAAGTTGATTTTATTGGTCCAGTCGTCGGGCGAAATAACTGGTCTTTTGTTTACTTTATGCTGCAAATATGTAAACCGGCATTGGACAGGCCCATCTGCATGCCATTAGAGGAAAAGACTGGAAACCCTCCTGGTCTTGGTCCTGGTTATATTATCTTTGTTGATATGCTTTTATTTTAAGGCTGTACTGAGAATGACCTGCTGTTTCTCCGATTGTCTTCTGCATCGTTCTCACGTCATAAAGGGAGAATCGATCCCGCGTCCGCCAGCGAGCGTGCCGTCAGTGTTTAGCGCCAGCACATTTTTGACCATCACTCAAGCATCTTTTGAGCAGATGTTCCTGAAAAAGACCAAAAAAGAAGCGAAGCGCCTCAAGGCCATCGTTCGCTCGTGCTTGGCGAATGTCTCCGACCTGCGACTCAACCCACCCTGAAACAAATTACTTGACAATAATCCGCCTTGGAGTTTGGACTTCTTTTGTGACAGTCGTGATCCTGATGTCATGGCGGCCGTTAGTGCTCCCCCCCACCCAGAAGGGATGGTGGGACCGTTTGCGTACGCAGGACATGACTGATGGCTCCTCGAGTCTGCAGCCGAGCTTCCTTCCTTCCAACTAGGCCTGGTAACTCCTGACAAGCTCTCCTCATCAATCCTGCGGTTGGACAAACTGAGGCTTCGGTTGAGGGATTTGAGGTTTTGCAAAGGGCGGGGGCCTGCCGAGCTGGCGCGGTTCGTGGTTTGAGTCAGGAGACAGTAGGAAGAGGGACGTGAAGATGTTGAGGTTTGGGGTCTCTCCCCACAACTTTGTTTTTATACCCCCCCGCCCTAAAAACATTCCCCACTCTGTCACTCCGTCTGACGCTTGCACTAATCATTCCAGCGTCCCGCCGACGGAAGGAGACTGCGGTGGAAAAAAGCCGAGCTCTCCGTCTGCTCGAGGCTAATATCGCCCACGTAAACATCTCTGCGACTGCAGCGCGACCGCAAATTCTTTGGGGGACATGCTTCACTGAAGTGTGGCAGACCTTGCTTCCAAAATTCAAGCCTCTAATGAAATTACAAATACCAGAACCAAATACCAGAAAGAGAACAGCCATTAGGCTTTGCGGCATTTTATTTTCCACAGCGGCACTTTAATGGCTCAGCTTTCAAAAGCCCGAGCAGGATCTTTTTTAAAAGACGTCCCCGTCTGCAAAGGAAATCGAAAACAAACACGACCTGATGTCTCAATTATCGCAGCGCCTCCAACGCATGCTGCAAAGTGTGTTTAATTAGAGGAGAGCGCCGTTTAAGTCACACTTCCACGCGTGACCACACACACACACACACGGAGCGGATGCCCAGCAGAATGAATATTCTTATTTCATTTCAACAAAGAGGAAGTGTGTCATTATCTGCGTTAGTTGCATTTTCCCAAACTCGGCCCGTTAACAGTTGGGCTGTTTTTTTGTTGTTGCTTTTTTTTTTTTTTTCTGCAGAGTGGCGGGAGCAGGAGAGAGGCGGGGTCTATTCGTCGGCGGCGTCAATGTGTCAAATGCTCGCATGGCTGGGAGGTTGCTGCAGGCACTTTGGGCAGCCTGTTTGTCACCACAATCCATCTTGATAATGACTCGCAGATATTGAGCTTTTCCCTGTAAAGTGCCGACTCGAGTGCAAGAGAACGCCTTTGCCTCGGCAGCCAAATGGAACGCTTTACAAGTGAATGACGGCCAATTAGAGAGACTTCTCGGTTTCTTCGGAGTCTTCAATCAAGAGCGGGCCACTCGGTGACGGCATTTAATAATGCTTTTGAAGTTGGTTTATATTGGCCTTTGTCCAAAAACCACAAACCTAAATATTCCCAGATTTTATTCTATTTAATGTCCTTTTGTTGATTAAGCTAATTAATCAATCAATGTCTATTTGATTCATTTGGACAATCTGACTGGCTTTGTAGGAGCCGTTTGCAATTCTATGCTTGCACGTGGAAATGGATTCCAATTTTTAACTCTTTAACGGTGAAGGTGCTTCAAATTGAATCGCAATCTGACCAATTTTTTGTCGACATCTGGAAATGGAAAAAAGGACCCCAAAATGTCTGATTTAAACCAGAATGCCACACTTTCTGTCCTTTTGTCTAAGAGTTCTTGAGATTTTTTTGTGGGTCTACCCATGATTGACATGCCCACCAAATTTTATGTTGCTTAATGAAACGAGCTTCAGGAGCTGAATTTTCCCAAAACGACTATTTCAACAGGGTCTTTGCAGCGGAGGCTGTGAGCCCCTCCAACCCCCTCACCCCTTTTCTTCACGTGTCAAAGCTTCCATCAAAGTGCAGTTTGAAAGTCTTTAGCCTTTGGTAAAAGGACTTGTTGTGTCTGGCTAAATCCTCTTTTAACGTCGGCGCACACTGTACAAGATGGCGCTGTCACCGCCTCGGTAAGACGGATCAGAAGGCGAAACGCTTTAAGCGCGGGTCGCACGCATTAGGGAGCAACACCTTCAGAGAAAACACTGCGTCATATGCTGGCATGATTCGGCCTGTTTTCCCCTCAATCACTCTTAATCTGCACTATCATCGCAAACTCCAGTTCCTAGCGATCTGCAGCTAATAATTATAGTCCTTTTTGCAGCACACTTTGATCCAAAGTACCTTCAAGTTGGAGATTTGGACTCAGGGTGGGCCGGCGGTGGGAGTCAAGCAGCCCACATTGATTGAGTCAATAAGTACAGATGCTCCGATTACACTATGCTTTGGAACGAGGAGTCGCGTCCTGCTCACTGGGAGCAACCTGAACTTTGAATTTTAAATTTCTTAAACTAGCTAAAGTGACTGTTTCGTAATAATTGGACCGATCCATTTTATATCGTTGAGTTGTTAGGGTCTAATTTCAGTGGCGTGTAAAGGGGGGGTCCAAAGGGGCCGCAGTATAGCCCAAAGGGGGCCCCTCTGGGAACCCTCTCCAGGGGGGAGGCTTGCGTGTAATTTTTCAGCTCTAAGTTAAAATGGAGATATTATTTGAGCTTTATGTGATTCAAGTGTTGAAGAGCAAAAGTCTGTGCAAATTGAGTCATACCTCTCAGCGTGACAGTAACGTGTCAAGGATGCGGTCTGGACAGGTCATTCCACCTTCGGCTGTCCTTGCGTCCGCTGCCAGACTCTGGTTTCCATGACAACAAAGTCCGTAAGTCTCCCTGAGGCTCGCCCTCCCACTTTGCTCTTCTTCCAGAGTCAAAGTCTTGAAAACAATGAGTAGTCAGTCATGTTGTTGTCATCTCTTGGCTCCTGGATGAAGGTCGGAGAGAGCGCCTGCGGGTCTTACGGCAAAAGCATCTCACGGTGCTCAGTGTGTGCGCGTCCTGTGTGTGTTTGCGTGCAGCGAGACTGTCAGAGTGATCCGCTGACTGTAAAGCCTTGTGACTTACTTTGAATCAGCAGCAGCCCCTTCCTTCCCTCCTCAAGAATGGGAGGCTTTTTTCCTATTGGCCCTCATTGTGTGATTCAAGGAACCTTCACTCCTTTTATTATTTGTTACTGGACAGAATGTTGAGGAGAGACAGCAGGAACAACGGGAACCACGTTAATCAGGGTGGATAGAACAATTATTTGAAAAAAAAACCTGAGAATTATTCAGGAAAAAATGTGAGAACTGAGAAAACACAAACTAAATACACATCAAAGTGTATATACATATCTTTTTCTGTCTCTTTAATTTTTCTAAAGACACTAAAAGATTTGGAAAAAAAAAGATATGAAATACAAAAACCCTTTGTATAAATTGCTCTAGGGAAAAAATAGGAAAGCGGGGAGTGGAAAAATACAATGACGAAAAAATTATGAAAGTACTAGAGGATTAGGGCCAGTGAAGAAAAAAAAACGAGGGGTGACAGGATTCTGACTTTTTTCTCAGAATTTTGACTTTAAAGTCAGAATTCCTACTTTATTCTCAGAATTCTGACTTTAAAGTCAGAATTCTAAAGTCAGAATTATGAGAATAAAGTCAGAAAGTGGGAATTCTGACTTTATTCTCAGAATTCTGACTTTAAAATTCGGAATTCGGACTTTATTCTCAGAATTCTGACTTTATTCTCAGAATTCTGAGAAAAAAAGTCAGAATCATGTCACCCCTCGTTTTTTTTTTTCTTCACTGGCCCTAATCCTCTTCCGTAAAGAACAAAACAGGCTACTCTAAAAAAAAATAGTCAAAAGACAGAAACCCCGCCAAAAATGGAAAAAGGAAACAAGAAATTGCACTAAAAAAAGGGGGCATAAGGAACCACAAACAAATTTGGGAAAATGTGGAAAGTAGAGGGAAACAAGCCCAAAAAAAAAAAGAAATCAAATGAAGAATTGCCATATTAAGACAAAAAAACTCAGACCCAGTGCACATATTTGCACGCCTAATCTTGATGACAGCCTCCGGTGTCTAAAGAAGCCCTCTTCTCTTCTTCCCACCATCCCACCATTTCCTCTCCTCATTTCTTTGGCAAGCAAGCTATCACCCTCTGGTGGCTGAAAGGCCACATTGCACGCTGAACGACAAACGAGGCACAAGAACAGACAGAGGGCCGACTTTAATCATACAAGTAAGTCAAAGTGTCTTTAAATATGGTATAAAAATAAATGCAGAGAGGAAAAAAAACAATTATGTTGTAATATAAGACAGCAGACAGTAAGTATCCTCTCGTTTTTTACAGTGGAAACCAATTATTGGAGTGCGGCAAACTAATGCAAAGCAAAAATAAATAAACTAATGCACACTAAACAATCATCGTAATATAGGTGTGTGTATATATATATATATATATATATTGTATATTCATTCTCCACAACACTTTCCCATAGTGTGACAAAGTCTGTCTGACCTCATCATCATCATCATGTCGAACAATGACACTGGCTAAGATTGATCGTTTGAAGCTTATTTGTTTTCTATGTGTGTGGTTTTTTTTTTTCGATTTCCTTCTCTCTCTCTGACATCATTTGTTGTTTTTGCCGGAAGTGAAAGACATCTTCCGATCCAGCAGTGACTACTGGAAAAAAAAAAGAAAAAGATTTGGCCTTTTTTTTTTTTTCTCACCAGGTTTGTCCATCATCTCAAGTCTCACGGTGCCTCTTGTTTGTCTTTTTTCTTTACTAATGTCAAGTGGCCGTAAGACGAGGAGAGAGCGGAAGGAACATCCCGCTCTCAGTGGACGTGCAACGGCTGGTGGACGACAAACAAACAGATCGGGCCTGGCTCCCTCGTCAACGACGATGAGGAGGATGATGATGATGATGATGGAGAGATGACATGGCTGCTCTCCATGTCCCAGAGAGAGAGAAAGATGGCATTGATTTTCTTTTCTTTTTTTTTAGCAGGATGGCACACGACTGGTCCGTCGCTTGGATCCTGGCTGGCCTCTCCTGCGGTTGAAAGCGACACAAAAGTGTGAAAGCTGGAATAAAAACACACCTAACGACGACAAGTGCTATTCAAAAATATACGGCACGTTATCATGTCTGCGGCCTTACCTGGAAAGAACAGTTTTCAGAAGAGGTTCTTGCTCTTCTGTAAGAAAAACAAAAGACATTGTTACTTCTCATTTCCAAAGCAACAAATTCCAAAAGAAATAAAATAATTTTCACCCTCATTTGTCACATTTGTGAAGTGTGTCCTGATAAACAGTCGTGGCTGTGCGTTTGTGCAACTTGTGCAATTCTTAGTGTCACAGTATGTTTGGTATCGGATGTAGCAATATCGGAGTATTTTTCGAGTCTGATTATGATTAGACAGACCAATCGTATCCGCAGGCACTTGAGCAAACGTAGCCAGGTTCAACTGCACAATATCATTTTGTAGCATTTGCTAGAAAATTAAAAACTGATTTAAAATCCTTATCCTCATTAGCGATCTGACGTGATGACATGATTCCTAACCTCAATGCCAACATTCTCTTTGCCAGGATATCAGGTAGAAGCTTCTCACTCTAATTAGAAGCGGTGGCTGATTAATCTAATGACCGCAGCCTCCCAATCCAAAGCTATTCTTCATTGCGGCCTACATGCCAGACAGGAGCGCCTGTCATCCCCACCTGAGAACAAAGTCTATTCATAAGCGGCTTTTTTTTTTCCACCTCATTGGTATGACTGGCGCGTGGGTGCCTCTTTTGTTTGGCATGTCCTTCGTTTTGACCGTTTCAGCAACTCCGAATCGTCCTCCGCGATTGTTAAATGCGGCACAGAGATAATTTGTGCACACACAGGGATGTCTACTTCACACTGCTTACACCGAACTCCCCATGAACCTGTGTGAGGTTTATTCCTGACTGGGCCTGAAAGGATTGCATGCAGAAACAACAGCCAGCTTTGCTTTTTTGTTCCAGAAACCAAATCATGACAAAAGTGCAAAGTTGACTTTCTGTGGGAAAATGCGTTTTCAAGCACCCCGCTCTCGGGGTGGCGCAAGGACCCCAAAAAAAGAAAGTCACATAAGGAAGAGACCCATGTTATGTTTTTTTTTCTTTGCTATCTACCGAAAATATATCCATCCATTTTCTGTACCGCTTGACCCCACGGGGGTCGCCAGCGTCCTGGGGCCTATCCTAGCAGTCATCAGGCAGTAGGCAGGCACACAGAGACGAACAACCTCTCACACCTATGGGCAATTTGGAGCGCTCAATCGGCCTACCAACCATGTTTTTTGGGATGTGGGAGGAAACCGGATGACCGTGGGCACGGGGAGAACATGCAAACTCCACACAGGGAGGGCGAGAGGTGGAATCGAATCAACACGGAATGTGAGACGGACGTACTAACCAGTGCCGTGTAAATATGTAATTCCTGCTTATTTTCATAAAGTCTGTGTGACCGACCGTATGTCTGCTGTACCTGATGCATGTGACACCTGCTATTCTGATTTTCTTTCTCCACATGAAATAGTTTTGCACACATGCAGGATTCGTGCTAACAGGCGCAGGTAAAAGGTGACCAAATTCGCAGCAGCATCAACAATAAGAAGACCTTGATCGTAATTAGCATAAGGTAGGTCATGTTTTTTCACCCACTGCCGCCAAGCAAGATGGTTAATAATTCACATTAACCCTTTAGCAATTGTAAATGTGCTCATTCCGCGACTGTGCTCTGTGAGACATTATTTTCACTAACCGAGATATCATTTTGGCATATTGTTTGCTTGCTTAACTGTGCGCTGGTTGCTGTTTTACTAAGACGTTGCTGTATGCTACTTTGACATTATTGCATCAAAATAAGTGCTGTGAGACTATTTCTAAGTTTTCTATGATTGTGAAGCTTTGGGGCATTTTCCTTTCAAGACACCTTGGCGACTGTTTTTAATGATTAAAGAAGCTACAAGCTATCAAGAAAACACAGTGGACTATTCAATGGATTATTCGGAGCACATACAGTATTAATCATTTTTATGCATACAGCTTGTTCCCATAGGCACAAAACCAAATGTTGCAATCATGCAAATGCTTTTTGATTGCATTTTCATCCCTGGTTGGAATATTCCAAGAAGACATCAGTAACCCGTTTTTTTCTTTTGTTTTGTTTTGTTTTGTATTGTGCGCTGAGCATACAGCAGCTCCACGTCTACTTTAGCTCTATGTGGAAGGGATTAGCGGAACCGGGTTTCAAGTGTGGGAGCGTGACTGTGCGTGCCTGGGGTACAGCTTGCGGCATAACCTGCAATGATAAAGAATGAAAATGCAGCAAAACAATGCGGCACTGAAACTCGAACGTGTGTCTGTGTGGCGATGTTTGCGTGAGGCTGAGTCACGATGGTAAGATATGAAATTCTGTTCTTATTTTTGTTCACGTGTAAATAAAAAGCCCACAATTGAAATATGTTACCTTCTTCTTGGCCTGCAATAACTCCTGGTAGGCACTGGAGCGAATGAAGCGGCTGTAGGAATCACTCTTCATCAGCTTGTAGATGTGTTCCTGTTAAGCATGACAGTAATGCATCAAAACATCGGACGCGGCTGTCGCACGCTATTTATGCCAGATAGCTTCACAGCAAAGCCGTGTCTTCATTCGAAAGCAAGAATGAAGATGCGGCAGTGACCAGTGCGCTATTAATTTGGCCATTAAGGGACCGCACCAGTGCTGACGGAGTGGCATACCTGTGCGTCTTCAAAGGCATAGCGTCCCGGGTCTTTGACATTCTGAGTGGTTTTGTCATAGCTCTTTGAGTCCACGTTGATGGCGCTGGGTGCGCCTGGAGCCAGAAACTCCTGCCAGATCTCTTGAACCCGGGTCGGGACTTCTCGGATAGGGCGTTTCTTTAGTTCCTGGACTGCTAGCCAGAACCTTTCAGATGAATGACGTTTGGAAATTTAGCTAATATTAGCCAATGAAATCACTAAGATAACCTGCCAGGCCTTATTCAGAACTTCTCAGTATGCTGCAGTAAAATTTGCATTTTTTTTCTTTGCAGAGGATAAAAAATGAATGACGTGTTGTTGTTCCAATCGACGTCGCATACAGTTCTACCGCCGCAACGGTGATGCTATTCATTAGTCTGTTTTGCGGTTGTTTAAAATGGGTAATTCTCTTTTTGTTTATGTTTTGTTTGGCAGTCCTCTTCAGCTGGCAGCAACAATGAACAGCTTGAAGCCTCGTTTTTGAAGAACGCTTCATTATCTGCCGTGCGACTGCTAATTTTGAAGTCAGGTAAGTTTCAAGGTACCACTGTCATTAAAATTGACGAATGACTTATAAGCTTCTAAGCAATCTCATGTATTCGCCAATGAGTAAAAAAATCATATTTTGAATTGAGGAAAATAGCGAGGAATAATAGCTTTAATGGTACATTGCCACAAAGCGCTCGGTGAAAGGAGCCGCCTGCAAACGCAAAAGAGTCGGTGGCAGCGCCATGCTTTATTCATAAGTAGCTGTTTGCATGCATCTTTCAAACTTGTGCACTATTCATGGGTCCATGAATAAACCAATTAGCGGAGGATTTTCAGCCACCTGCGCTTACTCCAGCTGCCGCTGTGCCGACGAACAAAAACGCTGGCAAAGCTTCGAGCCGCACTTCTACCCTCTGTAAACACGCTTCCTGCGTAGCCGTGTACTTGTTGACATATTCCGCAATTATGTCGCTGTTCAATAGATCTGAATGAGTTTGGAAAGTAATATCATTCCGCCCCAGTTCCCCAACAACTTCCCCCCACAGACTGAGGGATGCCTGTGACACAGTGTGCAGGTATGGGCGGACTGTGACTGTACTTATCTGCGAATGTGTGTTGGGGGGGAGTCAAACGTGTGAATTAAATCCTCCAGTCTCATCCCTGTACCGATCATATTAATAACATTCCTCCCACTCCCACTGTGGGGAATCATGTGGGAACTGGAGGCTTGTCCCCGTGCAGGTTTAACATTTGTAGTAGGATGAGAAGCATTTAAAGCTCAGCGTCAGCGCGCGTCGCCTTTAGGTGGAGATTTAAATCCAAGCGGCCGTCACAATCGTCTTGGCTCGCATAGTGTTGTTTCCTGATGATGACGTCCTGAAATCCACTTGGAGAATAGCCCACCTTAGATTCTCCGAGCTGAACTCCGACTCGAGGAACTTGAGGAACTGTTCCCTCCCCACGGGGTCTTTGAGAACCTCATCGATGCCGAAAGCCCACCGCTTCACCCTCTGCTGGCCGGGCTCCTTACTGCATGGACGAAAATACAACATGTTTAGCATAACGGCTAAATGCAGCGTCATCGTGTTTGCTTTGAACTCTGGGCTCCCTCAATTGACCCACGTCTCAAATTGGTGCATCCCTTTTTGCTCTGTTTTCTGAATGATCCTTTTTTATCCTGGACTGTCCTCTCGCTTGTTCACAAGAGAATGCCAATCAATAAGCTCACGTAATGTGGTTATTTTCAAATCCTTTGTGCTGATGATGTGAATCCAGACAGTAAGCTGCCAATAATTGTGGTCAATGGGTGTATGTCCTCTGACATCCATTACAGGCTTTTAAATGCAATGCTGCGTGATCGATCGCAGTTGGTGCCCCAGTTTCTTTAGGTGAAGTGAAATCGAGAGATTATGGTTGCAACAACGTGAATCCGACAGGCTGAAAATGACTTTCACGTGAACAGGGAGAATTTGAAATTGCTTGATGCAACGTGATCATTTAGTTATGTGCCCACCTGGCTTCCAGCTCCCACATTGTGGTATCATCTGAGATCCAGGGGTTGGAGGTGTCCGGGGGTGTGAGGAAGGGGTCGTATTCTATGTACTGCTCCGTGTAGCCCAACAAACTAAAGGAGACACACAAGACAACAAGTGGAAGTACTGCCATCTACCGTAGTATCTGTGACTTTGAGTGTGTATGGCTTTAAAAGGCAGGGTCTGTTTTGGTGAATGATGTGGGTGTCAGAAAATGCGGCTAAAGTTGGCTAAGCTAACACGGTAGCTTGTTTGTTTTTCCTATTCAGTAAGGAGATAATCAATCAACTCCTTACGGGCCACCGACACTATCGACGGCCGATGACGCCGCCCCTGATCCTCAAGATCGCAGCAGGTGGGATCCTCCTCCTCAATACGCAACACGTGAAATCATTCAAAGGCAAGCTAAATGCATCGATGGACAAACTGAGTGAAATTTCAATCACCCACGCTCACCTCTCCGCCACTTTGGACATTTTGAGTCGATGCCGATCTAATTGCAATTGCCAAAATGTGATCTGAAAGCAAAGCGGGCAAAAGTCAGCCGGTCTGCATGTTAAGCGACGAGCCCAGCATGACGTCAGATCACCTGCTCCTGCAGCTCCTCTTCTGTCGGCTGCTTGGCCTCCGGCGCTGGGGTGTGGGTGGGGCTGTGTGCGCGGATGTCGTTCTGCAGGCCGTACACGGACTGGGACGAGAGAAACCGGAAATAAATCAGCTGCACAGCATTCTAGTCCAAAACTGTCTGCGCCGCCAATCAACTGTGCGTACCTTTCGGGTTTTGTGTGGATTTTTCATTCTGGAAGACTTCTTAATGTCGACCTCTGTGGTATTCACACATCCGGGCTGGGAGTAAGAACAAAGAATAAAGAGAATTCATTCAATGGTTTGGCTTCTTTTCAGCATTTTTTTTAATCCAGCTACAGAACCGTCAAATTGCCGTGATTTGTTTCGTAAATTTCAGAACGCCACCTCCCTAAACATGGAACATGTGATGTACTGTAAGTAAAAAAAAACCAAAATCATGCGTCACATTGTTCAGAATGTTTTAAAATGATCAAAAAATACTTTCAGAGACGTCTCCAGGACATACCTGACGTTGTGTAATTAAACATGGATAGTGGCAACGGAAGGCACTTAAAGAATGCAAAGTCAGGTCGATTGACTAAATCGCTCTGATCTGTTCGAGAACAACAGCAGGGAGCCCACAACGTTGCTGTCAAATCGGAATTAATATTGATTATCTTGCCTCGAGCGCGCATAAATTGAAAGTGTTATTTGGCAATTAGGCGTGAGGCCGACGCTATTTGAGGATGGCAGCGACGGGGCGTCTTTAACCTCAGGGGTGACGTTAAAGGCTAATGCTAAGCGAGCAGCAACCGCGCTGATATGTTCTGACACGTATCGACTTGGTATTTTGCGCTGGTGACAGACCCCGTCACGCCACATGGCGGCCCCCGCTCTAAATTAGGACACAGCGGAGACCAACGAAGAGCACTCACCACCGGTCTGTGCACGTCCCAGAAGGCTCTTTCCTGACTATCGAGAATTTTCCTCTCAATTTTGTCCCTTTTCTTATCCACTCTGAAGAGAAAACAAGAAGAGACACTTAATGATTACGGCAGCACACGTTCATGCGCGACGACGTGAAAGCAGATCGAAACCTACTTTGCTTGTGCTTCTGCTTGCATAAAAATGAATTCCCATTTCCTGGCGAAAGCTCGCTGTAGCCTTGCTAAGCTCTCCTGAAAGGAAAAACAAAGAAGTTATGAGGCGATTGGACCAATTATTTTTGTTGTACAGCGCACGGCTGGATAGCGTGACTAATGACCTCTGTTCACATACACGGAACAAAAACAAAAAGCCGAAAGTGACGCAAAGGCTAAACGCTCTTTCACTTACCGCCTCGTAGTCTGCAAGCTCCAGACGCGCTTTGTTTTGCATTGTTCGTTTGCAGAGGTAAACAGCTGAAAGAATAATAGGGGGGGGGGAGGGCACATGGAGGTGGGTTAGACCAGAACTGGATCTCGGCCTGGCTTTAAGTGGCCCTGCTTTTGACTCACTTAATCCTCTCAACTGCACATTTCAACTGGCCTGTAAATCACAAAGGTCACTGACCGTGCATTGAGCCTCTGCAAGCGCGTGTGTGTGTGTGTGTGTGTGTGCGTGTGTGTGCGTGTGTGTGTGTGTGTGTGTGTGTGTGTGTGTGTGTGTGTGTGTGTGTGTGTGTGCGCATGTGTGTCTGACTTTTGATGTCTCTGCCCATTATCATCCTCCCTTCATCCCATTGTAAAGTGACCATTAGGTGGTCATTAAGCCCTTGGACTGTTTTGAAATTTCAAAAGATTTAATCCATCAATCTGCCAATGAGTCTCTAACATCGCCGTGACCTACTTCCTTGACTCTAAACAAGACTGAGCCAAAAAAGAAAGTTGGAATTAATACGCTGCCAAATGCTGAAATGTTCCTCCTTAATGTGCTCAGCAGGTGCACGCGCACACACACACACACAAGCCGCGACGCTGCCTTCGCTCGCCGTAATCAGTCTGTCTGATGAAATTAGACGAAGGTTAAATTCCAATTTAGCTTGCGATACGCTTAAGTCACTTGTGTTTCATTTTTGCAACTCTATTACAAAGCCACCGCGGGAAGATGCTCAAACTCTCAAAGAGCAGGAAACTACAAAAACGGGACAATTTTTTTTTCATGCCATAATCTCTTCTGGATTACGGTAAAGTATTTTGGAGTCAGCCAGTCATCCATCAAACATCTCCAGTGGGTCTAAATTGCTGCCACTCGCCTCCTAATCGCATCATTGGCAAATAGACTTGAACCTTTGTGTGATTGTAATTTTAACTGAACCCAAATAAATACATTTATCTGCATCAATTTGCATTGTTGGCTAGTACTCACCGTAGTCTGTATTTTCTGGCTCCCAGCAGTTTGATGGCCAAAAGTAAGGAGTCTGCAAGCACAAATTAGAAAACCAGATGCACGTGAAAAATAAACCACAACCTCTCTGACGGAGGAACATATGGCGTCTTGTCATGTGAGGAGGGGAAGAGGGGGGTATCGGAGCATCATGGCATCTGTCGCAGTAAAGCAGGAAAGGTCAAGGTGTTGTGAACGGGATTCTACCGAGAAGTGTTCCTAATAGAATGACTTTCAGGTGTGTGAAAGAGAACTTGTATCCTGTCACCTGAAACCTGTAGAAAGTGCCGTCATCTTTGAGGGTGAGGACATGGTCTGAGATGGGAAAGAAGTAACCATGCGCCGCCATCAGCGTTCCGAGGTGAAGTGCCTCAACTGGGAAGAAGAAAACATCAGTGAAATTGCCGTTTCTGAATTTAGTCAGATTTTGCATTCCACACTCATAAAGCAGTTTTTCTTCCTGATTGGTTCAATTATGATAATCCCAATGATTGACGTTTGTGATATTAATATAGTAATATTAATTTCACAGTATGTACATTAATGTGATTATACATTTGTATTGAAACCGAACACAACAGGGGGAGGGGGGGGGGGTTCAATTTGATGAGACCACTTGACTTTGAGAGGAGGAGCTCATCAGTCCAATCAGCCGTGTTGCGTCTGCTTGGCTGGCTGCGGAGAAAATCTGCTTCCCCGTGGCGCTCACTCAACTGTCGTTGATTTTTAAACCATCACGTAATGAAAAAACACGTAACCATCATCATCATCATCATCTGTGCCCTTCACCTGGCACAGATCTCAAGCCGTAACCTTTTAATGATGTCAAAAGACATCAGTGCGCTTCCGCAGCACACCAGTTTAGTATTCTCTCATCTATGGTGGACCAGACAATTGCATCTTGGTAAATTCTCTTGTTGAGGCACACGCAGATGTATCTGCAGCTGATGTGTGTGTGTGCGCGTACATTTGTGCGTGCAACAGGGCTCCGTTTATCAATAAGTGATGACTCATAATTTATTCAAAGCCGTTTGCGTACAAACACTTCCCTTCTGTGGTGTAACCTGAAGGATTATATTATATAATCACCTCACTGGCACACACACACCTTTTAGCTCTTCAGTGTTTGCATTATTTTGCACTCTAATGCAGTGCAGTCACCCAGCAAGATTATGAATATCCATTCAAGTGTGTGGTTTGGTTTTTTTATACGACCATAAAAGAATGATCGCCTTTTGACTTGTCGTTGATTAAATGTACATTGTAGAACGTACATCAAGTTGCCAAGTTTTCTTTAAGGATTTCAATTTAATCTTCCCTCTTTGTTGCCTAACTACAAACTACCTGGAGCAGCCTTGCCAAATGGCAGCATTGTGACTTTTCATAGCAGCTTGTTGGAAACTTTTAATTTGGCTTAAAGCACAGCAGGGACGTGCGGTCAGAGAAGGCAAGGGAGGCCATGCCTCCACTGGCATCATGAAAAGGGGAAAAAACAAATTCAATTGTTTTTATTATAGTCATTTTCCTTTTAATTTCAGTAGTTTTGTATCATTTTGAACCAAAATCGCTGAATTGAGTCGCTGGGAGGAGGCAACTTCCTGCCTTGCCTCCTCTGAGGATTGCGTAATCACACGGCTGCCTATGCTGACAGGCTATGCAGTTAGACTGAACTGCTGTCTGTCTCTATGTCGTTGTTTAAGTGTCCAAACACTGTGGCTATATTAACTAATTTCCGTAGTTAAGCTGATATAATATCTAGTGTTTTTTGTCATCTGTCTGTAACGTCGTGTTTCTTTAGATCAGGGGTGTCAAATTAATTTTTTTTGCGGGCCGCATTGTGGTCATCTTCTTTCGGAGGGCCATTATGACTGTCAACCCAAATAAATGTATGAGCACCTCATATTATATACAGTAAAAGCTACCAAACAAAATGACAAATAATTCTTTTCAAATCAGACGAGTAAAAACTGGTCAAATATTAAAGAATATATTATTAAAAGTGAAGACAATTTACAATTCTAATAATGACACACAAATTTGATGCACAATTTGTCTTTGCGGGCCACATAAAATGCTGTGGCGGGCCGTATCTGGCCCCCGGGCCTTGAGTTTGACACGTGTGCTTTAGATGAACAAAAAGGCTTTGAAAAGAGACCCAACGGAGGCAACAAAAAAAAGTTATCCAGCCTTATGGCAGGGAGCGCTAGTGGTCCCGGGATGCTTCATGCGCCCACCTGTAGAATAAGTGATCTTCAGTTCAAATTTACAGTGAACAACTGATGAGCAGTTGTAGAAGTTTCATTTTTACTTTTAGATGTTTTTTAATTTGGAAAAAAATCCGCGATGTAGTGAAGCCGCGATAAACGAACCGCGATATAGCGAGGGATTACTGTATTCTAATTGTATAGCGTGGTATTGCTAACTCGAGGCATGTGGCTATGCTAAATAATCTTCTCTTACCTTGGTCCTCGATGTCTAGATTCTTGATCATCCACTGAACAATATCAGAACCTGAAAAGATAAACCACAGCGCTCAGCACGCAGACATCTGTACTCTTTTTCTGGGAACGATAGCGTCGGCACTTTTAACCCGCTGTCCATCATCTTCAACATCATCATCACAGCGCATAGAAATTGCTCTCGCCTTCCACAGCGTGGGCGAATGACATCCCAGCTATTATTTTCTGACAGCCTCTTCAAAGTTACATCCCGTTAATTGCAACGAGTGCAGGTATCATGAGCCGCTTAGCAAATGCAGTAACAACACGATGGTGGGTGACTCACAGCAAAAATAAATCTTAGTTTATCTTAAAATAGGATTACCTTTTTTTACATGAATGAACTTTAAAACCAAGAGTAAAACACATAAATAATAGAACACATTTGAGTCAAATGAAACAAAATGGCGGCTGAATATGTTTGTACAATGCGATCAGTACCACACAACCGAGCAGCACCTTCTCCTCTCTCGCCCCCTTCTCTCATCACAACCTGCAACTTGTGTCATTTTAGGCTAAATATAGCTCCTAATAAATAAATATATTCTCTGAGCGGTTATTGCTGTCTGCCGAACTGTCAAGTGACACGAGTGTGAAATGTCAGGCGGTCCCCGCGGCCGTCCGTCTTTTATTTCGTCTTTCAAGCCGTTCTTAATGTGCGTTTGGTTTTCTTTTCCTTGCATCGTGACGTAACCGCATAAAACCGGATCTTACCGTCATGAGTGGAAACGGCATCTTCACACATGAGCCACTTTTTAAATGTGATGTGTGAGGTCATCTTCAAACAATGCCAAATATGACCGAGTTTTGCTTGTGCCTGCAAGGGCGCAGCTGACAATTTTAGAAGCAGGTTAATGGGAATTAACATTGCTCATTAATAAAAGTGAAGGCAAAGCCTGCATAGTGGATAAAAAGGGACGGTTACAATGTGTATTGTTTCATCACATCACCACAATTCCAATACTGTCTCACTGGTGGAGCCCTGAGGGCAACATCTTGCTAAAAAACAAAAATAATAAAAAAATCTAAATAGGACCTCACAGGAAAGAGAGAAGTGTGTTGTTGCTTTGGAATACAATAAAAGTGGGTCATTACTGATATCCAAAGCACTTTCCTTTATTAAGTGTTCATGATTGGCCTGCTATTAATCTCTGGCTACACAATGAAAAAGCATGTCAGAGTCTTTGCTAGCATTAGCTGTTCGCATAAAAAGGTTCCGAAGAATATGACACTACAAAGCGGATCGTTTGTCTTCTTCCTGACGTTCCGCCACTGCTGGATTTCCCCAAATATTTGCGTGAACAAAATATTCGACCAGCTGAGCGCTTTGTGGGTGGCAGCTAGCTCAGGTGGTGACATGAGAACAAGGTGAGCCTCACCTGAAAAAACGCTCGGGATCTTGGTGAGGAAACTTTTGACTGTTCGGATGGGGATGCCGTTTTTCTCAGCCTGCATGCGCGCTATGACTTCTTCCATCTGGAGAGAAACAGCAAAATATGAGACGATGCTGCGGATTACACCAAAAGAAGAAAAATCACACAAATAGAAAGCGAAGGAAGGTCAAAGATCAAATTTTATTACGTACCGTATTTTCCGCACTATAAGGCGCACCAGATTATAAGGCGCACCTTCAATGAGTGGCCCATTTTAAAACTTTGTCCATATATAAGGCGCACCGGATTATAAGGCGCATCGTCAATGAATGGCCCATTTTAAAACTTTGTCCATATATAAGATATATACATTTGGCCCGCGGGCCGGACTTTGGACACGCCTGCTGAAGTGGCTCAATATTGGTCCATGTATAAGGTGCACCTGATTATCAGGCGCACTGTCAGCTTTTGAGAAATTTTGAGGTTTTTAGGTGCACCTTATAGTGCGGAAAATACGGTAATACAAATCCATATATTTAAACAAAGCTAAAGCTAATATACTCAGGCTAGCACAAAGTAAACATTTTTGAAAACAATTCTGCCCCTCTACAAAATTAGCTAAGAAATTCAATTCAATGCAAATTTTCGATAAGACAGCGATCAAGTGTAACTTTTCCCCCCCTGCTACCAGCTGCTCCATTGTGGACGACGGCTCGGCTTTACGACCTCGTTGATATGTTGATGGCGCATCAGCGGCAATTGCCGGCTGAGAGTCGCGCATGAGGACACTTGAAAGAGAATGCTTTGGCAGAGTCTTGGCTTCAAGCACCGTCTTTGTGATTGCCGCCACCCACTTTACCGCCAGACGCGGCTCAAACATGTCGGCGGGTCACAGGCTGCGGCAGCCGATGTCTACGACCAACAATTGTTGCTGTCATATTTCTAGGTTTAACTGCTCTCTGCGACAAAAAAGGTGCCGTCAAGTGGACACTCCTGTCACTACCCGTCACGGTACACTTTGCGTCTCATATGCAGGCGCAGTCACAGGCATTTCAGAAACATTTGAGCTGCTCAGAGCGCTTGACCGAGTGACGAATTGAAAGCGGGGAGTGAGAGGGGAAACAAACGACACGTATTACAGCATTTGTGCGTCAAGGTGACAGAAAAGTTTTGTGAAGGGTGCATGGCCTTGAATTGAATGCCAAGAAACTCAAATGATGAATGAATAGTGAATACAAACTACAGCACATAAAAAGGGAATTACTCAATCAAAGCTTGCCCCCTCGATCTTAATTTGTCATTTCACTTGTTTCCTAACCTTGTGGGAAAGACCCTTTTCCTGTGGCAGCTACAGCACAAAGTGACTTCCAAAAAGACATGCTTGGCTGAGTTTGAGTTGGATGAACTAACACAGACTGGAGCGGAGCCAGTAGGTCCGCTGTCAGATCCAAGGCCGTTGACCTCCGACCAAGTGTTCTTCCAGGTGAATGGACAAACGTTCCCCACAGACACTCCAAAAAAGGGAAAGCTGTCATAGCTGCTAAAGAGGAGACCAACCTCGCTGTGTCTACTTCATAGCCTGCTTCACCAGCTGTCGATGGTTCTTAACATCAGCAAAAGCGGAGGTGACTCGATACGTGTCCCCGGGTTACACCACGTGACTCATCGTTGAGTTGGAAAGCGTTATCCCAAGATTACCCTTTATAAACGATATGAGTTTATTTAAACCAAAGCGAGGAGTCCCTAATGAGCACTTTGTCCCGCAGTGATTAGCTCAAAGCAACCTTGGCAGCCAAGCAGAGATCAATAGAAACTCACATTTGATTTGAAATGTGTCAACGGATTATGACGCTTCAGACTGTTTGTTCATTTTGCTGTCATTCTTATTGTCTTTGTGGTGTATAGATTGGCTTGTTGGAAGTCCTCCCCGGACATGTCCGATTATAACTCGCCAGAGTATTCGGCTTCCGAGAAAGATGAAAAAGCTGTCAGTGGAGCTCATTTGGGAAACGGAAACCGACTGGATTGCACAATTGAGTGTTTTGTGCGTCTGAAATGAATTTCTGTGCAGTTCTCATTATGAAAGAGCTCACTTTGAAAATGCAATTGGACGATTTGGGCTTGAGCAATTCGCGTATCGGGAAAGTTGGCCAGATGCTCAAATTAAAGATGTAGTAGCAGTCAGTGTGCACCTTGATTCTTCGACTTGTTTACGGACTATTATTGACACGCGCGAGGCCGAAATAGTTAAAGCAGTAGCTCGAATTTCATTTTTAACGAGGAGACGTCTCCTCACTTGCTTATTTATTGCGGTTATTAAGCTAACAGGCTAACAGGAACTTGCTGACGGGCAAAAAAGAAAATGGTGACAGCAGCTCATCACAAAATAAGGCAAGTGGGGTTTTTTTCGCCTTTGTTTCATTGCAATGTGCTGAAAGGTTCTTTCAGGTCAGGCAGAATATTTGTCCTGGCCATCATATCTCTGCTAATTAATTCAAATTGGTTTCATCTCGTGGCTTTTTGAAGACTTGTGCCACATGACGCCAGCCGTTCCTGTGCCTGTCTTTCCTCACACCAAATGGCGACATTGATCAATGTCCTTGCTTCTCTTCTCTCTCTCTCTCGTTCATCCTCCCGCACATGCTAAAATGCCAGCGGCGTGAATATTCACCGTCTTCAAGGAGCCTCTGCGGCTTCACGCTGTGTTGCGATGAAGACCACAAGTCTGCCCTTGACAGCCAAAGTGTCCGTCTTTCTTTCCTTTCTTCCATCCAGCAATGTTCATGTTGAGGTTTGAAGGCAAGAGTTTGTCTCCTTTACGACCTCGTCCAAGCACGTTGTTCTGTACGTGCCGAGTGACTAACAGAGCCCGACACTTGAAAAAAAGGTGATTACGGTGGACGCACAAAGCGCAATCAGAAGCTTCTGGAGCAGTGTTTTTAGCAACAAACGGCGGCGTTTTCAATTACCGCTGGCCCGCCATGGATTGCTTTTGAAGTGCCGGCAGGATATTGGAGATCTTGAGGTATGCAGAAGGGGTTTGAGAAGGTTATTCAATGGACGGTGAATTACTTGGATTGATAGCGTTTTGTTTTTATACCTTAGGTTGGATCATCGTAGGATGAAATTCATGATGATTTGGAAAAATTGGTCCACTTGAAGAGCACTGAATGGCCATTTGTTAAAAACCGAAGATCAGTTCAGTTGCCATCTCATGTTTTGCTGCCCAAGGCATTCCTGAAGACCTCCGGCTATAAAATAAATGCGCGCAATTGATTGACGTAATTCCCCTTTGAGCCGTTCAATGAAAAAGACCATACCTATAGCGGAGAGGAAAGATAATTCAGATTTGATACCCTCTCAAAATCCAGCTGATGTTTGTGGAAACAAAAATGCCAGCCGGAACGGCATCTGAAATACGAAGGAGTCATCATTGCACACACTCAGGCGGTCTTTGCTTTACCCCATCGAGGCAAGCGGAAGCGTTCCAAGGTGCATTACAGCGAGTGCCAATCAATGTCATCGTATACTTTAGGAATCGTGCGTCTCCTGCTGACAGGCCGCTCTGTTTGGCCAATCGGGAAGGTAGTACATTTGGCTCGATGGCTTCCTTACATAGCAGAGTTTGAGCGATTCTATTGGAACTCCCGTCACGTAGGACAACAAGTCGCCATGATAGAAAGTTTCAATGACAGCGCGGCCTCACAACAAAGCAGCCATGCGAGTCAGCAGGCAAGGAGGGGGGGTGTTATTAGTGAGCTCATGCTGACGAAGCTGGCGAGTCGATGACGCCAATCTCAAGTCTCTCCGAGCTCGCCTTCTACTTGTGAGTTACCACAGCAACGCCGTGTCCGAGCACAGTCGCAAGGACATCTCTGCCAGCTTCCCGTTGGCTCATTCGCAAGAGAGGAAAAAAGAGCCAAAGGCAAAAGTGGTGTCTAGAACTTGTAGTACTTTGAAAACATCTTGTCACATCGTTTAATGATTTATCCTATTTGAATTAACATTAGCAAGATTCTCGTAACAGAACCGTTTAAGTAAACACCTGGGCGCATATTTTCGGGTGACGAGTGGGCCGTATGACATCCGGCGAAGACTTGAGGAACAGATGCCAGGGTGACAACGGTCCCCTGAAGCGTCAGGCGGCGATCGCATGAAAGTTGATTTCTACGGGGGACGCTGCGCCACCGGGCCGTCGGCCATTTTACGGCATCTGCCGTTCGATGCTGCCGCGCTGTCACTCGTCTTCATCGACTTGGTTTCCCCCTGCGTGTACACAATTAGTCCCACGGAGCATCTGCTACTTCCCCTCGCTGTCTTTAGTCATCATTCCGTATCATTCGCACAGCCTGGAGACATCTCCGGCGTGGCTTTTTTTTTTTTTTTCTTTTCACACTTCACGACTTTGCCTTCCTAGCAATCGTGTAAGAATTTTTCAGATGAGAACTCCCACCAAGCAGCATTATTGCGTGTTCCAGAAGGAGAATGGAGGGGTTGTTGCTGTGCGGCACGTTCAGCGGGTAATGGGAGCCGAAGATAAGACAAGGCTAATGCTGCTGTTAAACACTGGTGATAGCACTAGCATTATCGTAAACACGTCTGATGGACAGCGAGAGGCTTTCTCCGGACGCTCACAAATGGATGTTGTCAGCCGTAATGCCTCGTCAGCTCGCAAAAGCTCCTCCGAGGTGTGACTGAAAGCCTTTTAATGGCTTCATTTTATTCGTTAATGGATAAAAACTGGAAGGATTTTTTGTTCTGTGTCTTTTTTTGCGGCGGCGACTTGCAGGGTTCCCGAGGTGTGTTGTGTTGTCATGTGTGCACTTAAATACACTGCAACTGTCTACTCTGGACAATGATGATGATTACACTCAGATGAATACACGCCTAATAGAATTCTGACTCAGTCAAATCCAAAACGGACCTTTGATTGTAATATCATTGTCCATTTTCATGTGCACAGTGGAACCTCCATCTCCGATGCCTTCAAAGTTTGCCCAAGGTCAGCTCGGATAGTCGTTCGCGACGCCGTCGAGAGCACACACGCTCTACCTGACAGACCGAAATGTGTTGACTATGTCTTAGCCAATATTCCTGAGTTATCATCTACTGTGCATCCTCCTGCTCGCTATTGCCTAGAGACCTAACGCCTCTGGCCTGCAACAGCAGGATGAGGATGTGCAATACGTCCTTAACTGCCCTCCCCGAGGAGCGAACCCACACCGGAGAGACATGCATTGAATCCTAAATCAGGGATGGTTTTGCTACGAGCGATTTAAACACGAGGATGTATCCTCATTTGACAATGATTCCTAATTTTTGGATTGACTGTAGTAAATTTTCCCAAGATTAGGGTCCAAGAGGGATCCGTTTTTAGTTTGGTTACAGATTGACTGACTTTTAGAAATAATGGTTTAAGAGTAGAAAAGTAAGATAAGAGTAGCATTATCTCGCAGAAAACGTCTCCACTGTCGTGTCTCAATCTGTCTAGAAGGCATTAATAAAACAATTAAATAATAAAAAAATTAAAATAAAAAAATTAATAATAATAATAATAATAACAATTCAACTGAGAATATGCAGAACCAAACCACATCATTTTTTCCTCTGACTTTTTACGTGGGGTCTGCTCATACCAATTTTTAACCTCCTAATTGACTTTTAAAATTTTAGTGACCCCACACGGCCGCAAAAATGTAATCAGATGTGCTTGGGGCTCTTACGATACTTATGGAGCACACGCCACTTAAGAGTATCTCCACACACAATCGCGTGAGTCTCCTCCCTCAAATCAGAAATTACATCTATGAAACATTTTTGGTTTGACTTTTCCAAGCATATGAGGAAGGGGGGGAATACGTTTTACCACATCACATGACAAGATTATCTTTAAGAGACATAATCAATCCTTTGCTGACTTTGATTGCGTGTGCAGGCAATCAGGCTGAAATTCAGGCCGCTTCACATCACACCGTAGCTTTGAGCCCGTTCTATTTTCTGGCAAGAACGACGTGATGATTCTCCTCACGCTGCGGCCGCCGTCCTTTGTAATCACAGCCTGTCCTCACGCAGACAACAGCTGGCGAAAAGTGACCCCCTCTGACGTCCTGTAGCAATGTGTGACTAACACCCACGTCATCGCACCGTGCTCCCAGCGTGTCACTTCATTAGGGAGGCTGCCCCCCACATGCCAATGAGATCCAGTCGGGAAGATAGGCCTACAATTCAAGATAACAATGCTCACTTTTGATTGGCAACTGTCAGATATTAGTGGTTGAAACAGTTTTTTCCCCCACTAAAATATTGCAATTTTTTTTAACTCATTCACTGCCAGCCCAGTTTAAATAGTTGTCAATGGCAGTGAACGAGTTAATGTTCTCCGGTGCTTCACATCACCCGATCCCCTTTTCTAAACTTTTCATGTTTTTAAACAAATGATCTGATGGTGCTGGCAGGTGGTGCAATCGTGTTCCTGGGGCAGGACCTCGCTCTAATTTACATGCGCACACACACACACTCATCATCTTGGTGGGCGGGCAGTGGGCGAGATGACTAAGCCAAGGTTGGCCATGTGCTGGAACATAATCCACTGAAAGCCAATCTCCCGCATGCTCACCCACCATGATTTTATCACTCAAACAGTACGCTAACATAAATTGGCGAATAAAGGAAGCACTGATGCTGCTTAAGACTTTGAGGTAAAGCGTAAAAGTTCACTTCAATAAGTGTTGTCATGTCGTTGGCTCGCTAAGGTGTGAAAATAATGGATGAAATTGATGTTTAGTGAAAGAATTAAATTTGTATCTAGACATGACTGGATACTAACACTTCTTTTTCCACTTGAATTGAGTCGTAAAACTCCGACGACTTTCAGCTTTCCCTGAATGACAATTTGTGCTCACCTTTTTGTCAATGTAAAATACCGTTTTTTTCCATGTATAATGCGCAAAATTTAACTAATTTATTGTCCTAAAATCTGGGGTGCGCATTATACATACAAAAAAAAACATTATTATTATTTTTATTTTTTTACCCGGATATGATACGGAGGCCGCCATTACAGATGCGCTTTCTTCTCTGCTGTTCACTTCAAACACGCTCCATACGAACACAATGCTCTCGTATCAGACGCTTGCTCGATCACCTGCTCGTTTGCTGTCACAATGTACCCTACACAAATCCGAAACATTTCTTCGCTATCGAGTTTGCTAGCGCATGCGCAGTGATACTGACCGGCAGAATAACATCCGGTTGTTCCCAAAGATGATCTTTTTTCTGAAATAATTTTACGTTTACGGACTTAAGTAGGAGTCAAAATTTGGGTGCGTATTATACATGGGTACAGGCTTTTTTCCAGCATCGGCATGCCATTTTTAGGGTGCGTATTATACATGGGGGCGCATTATACATGGGAAAAAAAACGGTAAACTGTTGCTTGCACGTGGGAGCCATTAACATTAGTTTTCATTATTTTTATTGGATTTATGATCGCGCAGACTGACATCATGGAACTCCATTCCCTTGGACAGTTGAGTTCATCCGTCATCAAGGTGAGCTTGTTAGCAGTGTCCAAAGTGTCTGGCTGTACATTTGAGGAGTCTCCTCATTGGGCACCAGGGAGCAAATTTACCCCGACCAAGCAGAGTGGAGCATGACAAGGAAGCGAGTGATAGCAAAGCCGAGAAGGGAGGGGGGGGCGAGGGGGGGGGGGGAGCATGGAAACAGAGGTGTGTCGGGAATAGAAAAGCAGCAACGATGCAGTCTATTTTTAGATGCAAGCGGCGGGGGTCCTTACTCCTCAACCGCTCCCTCCTCTCCATCCCTCATTTACCACATTCCTCCTTGGCACGTGCGACAGACGCTCAGGACGGCTGCGAGTGTCCTGAATAGCAAAAAGCAGCTGGATTGCTGGCAGCCTGACATTCGGCCTTTTCACGGACCCGACAAGGACAGCACAAGTGGCTGCTCGGGCGCACGCAAACGCTGAAGGGGCGATGCGGCGCCACTTTGACGTTTGTACTATGAAGCAATGAAGATGATGGACACCTCACAAGCCGTCACTTCCACAATGCTGCTGGTTGACAAAAGTGATGGATGCGGTCAAATGTCCCCTTCATCCCCCAGATACAAGATGGAGCTTCGATTTGATACGTCCGCCTTCTAATTACATTACCACAGATACCGAGATGGCGCTAAAGCAATACTTTTATTTGTAATTGTTTCTGTGAAACAATAAGCAATACCATATAAGGCAACATGTCTTATATGGACCAATTTGTGATTGGCCTGTCATTCCATCAGATTTCAAACAAATGATCCCAGAATTTAATCAAATAATTTTTTTGCGGTCGGCCTTGTCGAGGTGGAATCAGCTGGTAAATATCCTGTCTGTCTTGCATTTTGCACACACACACTTACACGCACCCACACACACACACATGTACGCACACGTGTCAGGCTCCGATGCAGACTACATTGCATACAAGGGAAATGAATACCTTGCGAAATTATACAAAGCCCAATTATTATATTTTTGACCTTGGCTTTTGTTTGCGCCAACTCCGATAAGAATGATTTCAGCACAGTGGGAATAGAAGATGCGATAATTCTGCCAATGTTACCATCCAGGAGTGGCGTGAAGGTTAATTAGGAGATAGCAATCGCTGTTCACAATGTCCAAAGATGACAAATAATGGAGGTGGATTCTCGTTTTGAATTAGTCTATAAAACTATATATGCATACATTAGCAGCAAAGGGTAATGGTCTTCAAAAAATAAAAAGGTAAAACACTGAGCTCGGTATTCAGACGGAAATGGAAACAAATATGACTCAACATGTGAGTCATGATCTTACGCAAATCACGGATGGGCAACTTAAACGATAGAGGGGGCCACATATTTTTTTGTCAGTGCTTTTTAATAAGTGTAGGTCGCTGACAAATTCCAATATTAAATGCAAATGAATTTAAAGCAAACTATCACAGTACCGCCATTTGAAGAAGAGAAAGCAGCAAGAGACTCCTGATGGGGTTGGGCGCGCTGGCAAAGCTGAACTAACAGCGCCGAGCTGTGAGCCTCAGTTGGCTGCTCAGCTACTTTTAACCTGCAAGCTGTGAGTGTTTGTGCACCTCTGATGACTTGAAAGCGCCACAGCTTTATGCAAATCCACTCGCAGAGTGTTTGCCAAACGGCAAAACCGAAATTGTAATGGGACGCCGGGTAGTCATTTTCTCGTGAATTGCATTGTGTCAAATGTACCACGTCAGGGATTGCTTTGGGTGATTAAGTCTTGGTCCTGTCGTCCTTTCAAGGCTCAAACCTGGCTGTCTTGTCGGCATGCTTGTCCCCCACTGTAGTTGTCAAGGCTTTCTTGATCTGTGCGCAACTCTGGTCGCAGAATGGAAAACAATACTTTGAGTTCCTAATAAACCTTTGAGTCATGGACACAGGAGGAGGGAGGGATGACTGTGCTGCAGCAAGGGTCTGAATACATTGCCCCCCCCCCCCCCAAAAAAAAATGCCGCCATCTCTTTGTGAGGATAAAAGCTGACTGGAGTGGCACGCTGCTCCCAATCAAAGCGAGACGAGAGGGGAGGATGGAACTGGTTTGGGGGCGAGGGGGGTCGGGAAGGACACAGCACCAAAGCAGGTTGAGACAAAGTTGGTTTTACAGTGCAGGTGTTAGGGGGAGCATCAAAGAGCTGGAGACGAACCAAACATTAGCGCCGTCGTGGTGAGGCCAAAGGGCTACAAAATAAAAGCAGTGGAAGGAGATGGACAGTCCCACATGAAGAGGGAGGAAAACAACATCCCGGATTCCGGCTGGCAAAATGAAATGCAAAGAAGCCGAGGCGATGCACAAAACGAGATTTTTTTTATTGCTGTTGACTGAGAAGGCTGCAAATAAGATTTGAGCTTTGGCAATGAAGTGAGGCGGCAGAGAAATGTACATAAAGGCGCAGTTGTGATATTGAAGGAACGCGGAACAATTCTGGTTTGCTACTTTTGCAGATATTTTCGACTGGTGTCACAAATCAAGATAGATTTCAGCAAAAAGTCATCCTTATTCAAGTCATCTCACGACTCCCGACAAGACTTTTTCCTAAATGTTGAGCTGGAATGAAACGTCCAGACAAAGGCAAGGAGGTCACAGTCAGCTGCTATCTTAACGTCCAGGCTGCCTTCCACCCATCTATAATCCAAACAGACAAGACTAAAGGCTCCAGCTGTGCCCGACGTACACCGATGGGGGATGGAGGGGGGGGGGGGGCGCTTAGGAGCAGACGGAGCGCCGCTATCTTCGCTAGCGGCTCCAACTGCGATTATATATTTTTGCAAAGAAAAGCCGCTTCATCGCGATCATTTAGGTGTGCTAATGGGATTTATTGCTTGATTCGGATACCTGACGATAAGGAGCAAAACTTTGGATTTAATCGCGGCTAATTGCAACATTACAGAAGCTTTAGCGGTGTGGCCCAGAAAGAAAAACATGATGGGTAGCAGTCATTGTTGTTTTTTTTTGCTTTGTTGCAGATTGGAAGATGAGCCAATCAATAGTACTCTCTTCCAGAGACTCGATGCCTCCTTTAATCACGTCTGGTGCACCTTTGAGTGTCCAATGACGCAGGTAGTGAGCCAATTTTTTTTTTTTCTTGGTACCTACATTGATCATGATAGCGTTTGCAACAATTGCGAGACATTCGTAATGCAGTTCTGCTTACCTTTCAGCGTTGACGTAATGCTAACGTTAAGTACTTCACTTTCATTTTTCGAAAAGTTTTTAAATATTTTGATGGGAAAATACTTTTTGATCATTTCAGTTGTATGTAGGTGTCCACTACCCAAGCATTTCATTTATTATTCATTATTTCCTCCATCTTTATCATGGTTAGATTTATTCGACACCAACATGGATGCTGAATGTTAAGATGTTAATTAGCTGCCTTTGATTAAAGCTTAACACGGTGCGCGATTTGAATGTATTGTCTCGCCACTTCTTCATTATATTCCTCGGAGACATCGCAGTTAAATGCCGTAAACAACGTCGACACGGCCCTGCGGATTATCTGGCGTTGCCGCCACTATTGACTGTAGCAGGCGCGTGCTGTGCCAGCCCTTCTAATTGGTATTTAGTTATTGACCACGGTAAATGTGGACATGATGGATTACCAAGTCATGAGCCAATCGTCCAAGCTGGCGCCGGCGGCGTTCGATAGTTTGCAGTTGACGTCGTAGCCACGCGCGTTTTGCAACACGCAGGGCAGATGTACAAAGATTTCTCTCTGATCTTGTAATTATAGATCAGCCCTCCTCACCCGCCCTTCAGTTTTTTGCTCTGTTTCCAAATCTTCTGATTATAGGTTGAAGGCGGCATTTTGCAGTTTGCAGGGATGAGGCAAAGTTTTCCAAAATGATCTCACGCCGGTGAGGCAATAGGCAGATCAATAGCAGGCACCAATACCTTCGCCTTGCTTGTTAATTCCGTTTATTTCTCGCTTCATTAGTGCGGCTCACCAAGGGAGGGGCAGGGATGATGCTGCAGCTCTCACTGCTTAGCATCAACACCTTCTCCAAAGCAGAGTCGCACTCCTAAAGGAACTTTAGTCGTACGTGTGTTAGCAATACGTCTTCTCCAGGAAGACATATCACATGATTCAGCCCATGGGTAATACAGGCTGACTTTTCGGTGATACGAGCATCTGGCAAGGCGGTGTCTGATAAATAATGTCATCAAACGGACACCGGCAGGAAGAGGCGCTCCCATCAGACAATCACTTAAGGCGAGCGGCGCTGATTAGATTGCACGGGATTTAACGGCAAGGCGTTCTTCGTTGTATCACTCTTGTGGGGCTCCTCCAATGTTCTCTGCCATTTAAAATTTTTCATTTCAGTATGCAACCTGAGATTTTGGATTGGTCGGGAGTCAGCACTCACACGCTCTACGTGTAAAATGATACATATTAATTCAAAAATTAATTAGTTCTTCTGCCTCAATAATCGTATCCCGTTTTGACATCACTGTCAACAATATCGAATCGTTTTCATCGATTCCAATGCCCACATAAATTTTGCTATATTCGTTTTTTAAAGTGGAAATAACCATTGGAAGTCATCAATTTAATTAAAACACCCCAAAAATGCACGTACGGTCGTCAGAGGCGGAAGGTGCGCCATAAAAAAAGAAACAGTCATGTGACACGAACAAGGCCGATAACGTTAAATATTGACGCTGCTAACTTTTACAACGGAAGGCGTGTATGAATCACGGCGGCGCTACTGTGGTAAAAATCGACAGTGATTATGTTAAATGTAAGGTTTTGTGGCATACATGCGACTGCGTCTGCTTAAGTGCTTCGAGGTGGCGCAAAGAGAACAATCGAAATGGCAACGCCAGTACACCCTCATTTGCCGCAAAGGCAGCGTGCCGCCGGGGGAGCGCTTACGTCCAAAGTGATCCGTATTGACACGCACATGAGCGGCAGAATGCAAAACAGTACGCTCTCCTTCATCAACTGAAGAGAATAATGACGGCGTGAAATAGCGGCGCTCGAAACAAAAAGCGCATCGGTGCCGTTGAGGATTGATGGATCCGCGCGGAGACAAAAGCCAAAGCGGCAAACTGGAGAACAATTACTAGATGCCCGTCGGCAGCTGAAATGTAAATATGGGGCGACCAGACGCTCGACAGGCTAATGTTCTGTTTTAGTGCCACGCGGGATTGCCGTTCTGACAATCCTGACATGCTGATGACGAGCTGAAATGAAAACGGGAGAATTGAAGAAGAAAATGAACCTTTAAATGCTGAGCGATGTGATCTTGTGGAATAAAAGAAGCAAGAACGTCATTGGTTCACGTCATTAATTGGCCTAATTTGAAAAGACCTGACAGGTTTCTAACATCAAAAAGGGGTGCGGCTTATGTATTTTTTCAGCCTTTGGTAAAACATTGGTGAGTAATGCTGTATTAAAAAGGTGCCGGCTGATGAGCGTCCATGTTCTGAGTGGTTGAGAATTCGTCTTGTCGGCGGGTCGCAAGAAAAATTCAGCTCCCTCTCTCACGTTCGTCCCACATAACGCTACACGCCGTCATGTCCATGTATGCACCGGGGTATTATTCCTGCCAAGCACACGTGAGCAGGCACACACGTGTGCTTACTTTATCTATCCTTATTTCTATTTTTTTTTCTTTTAAAGTCTTGACATTTGTCACATAGTCACGGTCATTCGGACATGCGCCATTTTACTACTTTTTGCATTAAGCTGATTTATGATCAACAGGTCCTGTAATAGTGTACAATTGACAATTAAGAAAATCCCATGTGACCATTGTTGTAGTAACAAGTGTCTGTGCTATTTCTGGCCGAGGCGTCCTTGAAGGAAAGAGAAATCGCTATGGCACTCATCTGCAAGCAAAGCGGGTCAACACCTCGACTCATCCGTCCTTTTTCATTAGAGGCTAAACGGCGGGAATGGAGCAGCGGACGAGAGCGAGCCCGAGTGAGAAAGAGGAGAGAGAGAAAGGAAGGATACAGCTGCGGTCCTGGTGGAAGCGCTTTTTAACTAGCATCCGCCGTCCTTAACCGGAGAACTCCCCGTGCTCTTGTTATGTAACTCCCAACGGTAACTATTGAGGAGATGAGAGCGAGCTCATATCAACATTTACACGCCGAGTTTATGACATTCATGCACAAGAAGGCAGAGGCCGATAAAAGCATCTCTATTTTTTTTTTATTTCTATATAAAGTGGTCCAGTCATAGCGGGCCGCCGCCTCGACTGGCATCTGGCGTGCGCCCGAGCCCGAACCGCAGCCTTCCCATTGAAGTTTGACCCCAAACCACTCAAGAGGCGGCGTTTTCATCCCGGCTGCCGTGACGGCCTTCTCGCTCTTATGCCGCCCCGTATGTGGGTCAGCAAGTGCACGCCTTCACACAGGTCCAGTCCGAATGAAAAGCCACGACGCGTTTTGAAGAAAAATTCAAAGTGGACAAAGGATGCTTTGTTTCAGCTGAGATGTCATCGCATGATTTTAAGATGTCGAAACAAATCCGGTATTTAACTGTCTTCAAATTATGAATACAAAATAACCATGTTTAGATGGCTGCCTGCTAACAGGGCAAGCACAGATCATTTTATGTGGGCCTCTTCTGAAAAATGTCCTTTTTCATTGCTTGTACAAGTACATAAAAATAGTCGGGTCTCTGGGGTGTCTGCCCCGCCATCTTCCGTGTCATCAAACAGCCAAGTAAATCTTTTGTTATCCGTCCCTTTCTGAAAAGGTGCCAGTGAGCAAGCCATTCGGGATACTAGCCACCTACACACGAGTTTATTCAGCCATGACTTGGCCAGCCAGGCTGGCGAGGATCTGGCCATTTAAAACCACGGCTTGGCTATGGCATCCCAAACACTGGAGCCAAAAGGTAAGCAGAGCTGCCGTGAGTTCTGGCAGATGCCGAGATTAGCGCTAACTAACGGCAATAAATTAAAGTCGGCGTTTCTTGATGTAGCAATGTGAGATTGTCATGAGGAAAGGTTTGACTTAAAATTAGAGAATGATTAAAATCACGCATTTTAAAATAAAGAAAAAGGTGATAGGCCAGTGAGCGATACATGTCAAAGTGTGTAATACGGCAGCTCACACTTCATAACGGAAGCCTCACGTGCGGCCTAAGTGAATTTGCCTTCAGATTTTGACACGTCAGCAAGTGCCAGACTCAAACGGCTCAACCCTTTTTTTGTTATCTTTTTGGGACTAATAAAGTCGAGGCCACTGGGGAGCAGGAGCCTCTCTTGTTGGCAGGGAAGCAATTTCCCAAAATGGATAAAAAGATTGCCATCAAATCAGCGGCGGCGGAGCGCGCTCTCGTACATCTTTTTGTCACATTATAGGTATTAAAATTACAAGTCCGCCTCAAGTTTGAAACATATTATCTTGCGGTTCCAGATATTTCGCTGCCAACGTGATACGCATGCTTCATTTCAAAGTGAGCCTTTCACTTAACGTTATTGCCTTTTGCTTTCGTGTTCACCAACAAAACAAGAACTCGGCCAAGGCGATCAAACGCACCCCCCCACGTAGCAAGGTCGAACATGCGAACGTTGCATCATGAGTTAATTTATCTAATGTGCGAAACCGCGCCGGATTAAATTGTCTCGACACTGCACCGCCCCTCCCTACCCTTTTTTGCCATTCTCCGATAACGCTCACATCCCGCCGGTGTCGTTTGTCCTCCGTCAAGGCAGACTAAAGTGCCTTCTCCCAATATTGTTAACTATGTCAGCTTCTGTACAAACAGTCGGCGCACCTGCGAGGAAAACCTGCGCACACGCGTGCTCTACAAAACCTCGACGTACAGTCAGCTGATGTTGCAATAGAAGCCAGAAATGAGCACTGGCTATGTTGGAAATCGCCAGTTGTGGTTACAAACACACAAAATGGGGTGGGGGAGTGTAGGGTCATCAATATTGGATGCTGCTGTATCAATAATGCATCACAAGCGATAAGGTGAAGATGCATGATACAATATATGCAGGGTGCTGCCCAAATTTATATCGTCTATTACAGATTTTCCCACCCTTTAGCAAAACGAGGTGCATATTTCAGTCAGGGTTAGTAAACAACCACCATCTTTCCTGAAATGATGATGATCTCATCTCAGTTCCTTACTCAGTGTGAAATCTGGGTCACAAAGCTATAATTCCGTTAGAGAAAACGGATGTACACACTGCCCTCTAGTGGAAGAGCAATGAATTGTTCTGCCTGTCAGTATACGTCGCTAGCACGGCTTGATAAGCAAAGATACGATAAATATATAGGATATCATTTGTGGTACCATTTTTTTCGGATTATAAAGTGCACTTAAAATAATTAAATTTTAAAAAAATCCCCAAATAGACCTGTTTGTCTTGTATTTAAATTAACAATGTGTGTACGGTAATTTGGCACATTGAGCACATGTCTTTGATCCTAACACCACAATCAAAATCACAATTAAATCCCGATTAATTTCCCAGCGTAGACCCAAAAAACACAAACCGGATAACTGAAGGTACCTTTCTGTAAACAATCATGTTGGGGGACTCGTCCGTGACCCCGTTGGTCCCCTGTCCGCAGCTATTGGTCTGCGCCATGGTCCGGTAGAAGTCGCTCTTCCACGGTAAAGGTCAGGTGCTCCTGCGATGGACAGAACTGATATTGGAATCGGCTGGAGGGACGACAAAGCCAAAAAGCCGTCTGCCCCTTACCTGACCGAACAGAGGATTATGCCCCGATCGTGTTTAAACATAGTTGACATTTATAGGAGCAGCAAACGTTCGTGCACCTGTTTGCATCCCGCAAAGTCTTGACAAAGATGGGTGGTTTTTTTCTTGTTTTTGTTTTTTCAAAAAAAATATCAGGTCAGCCAAATCTGAATTCTTGCAGGGGGAGGTAAAAGTTCAGGCAGGAAATGTAGTGTCAGGCAAGAAGTCTGCCCTTAGGGTCCATCTGCCTGAAGATGCCTTCAGCATTCACTCCTTGTGCAGCTTTGTATACATTCTAGCAAAGCGGATCAGCACCCAAGTTTCTTAATTCAAACCTTGCGAATGACCACTGCCTACATAATCATAATCTTACTTCCTCGACACCATTTTTTATTCGGACGGGCCTTTGCTGGAATATTGTTGACTCAGAACAGCAAAAATCGTGAAGGAACATGGAAACAGAATATACAAGTGGGCCATTTTCCACATTACTTCTGTTCAGGGTCACGAGAAGCTGTAGGTGACATCGGGCGAAAGGCCACCTACACACTGGATCGGTCGCTAGTCAATCACAGGGCACATCCAGAGACAAGCTTTGGCGCTCACATACGCACCGTCGCTGTGTGAACTGAACCCACGCGGCCTGCGCGGAAGTCACACGAATGCATCACTGTGACCGACCACTGTATAGTCGTTTGATGTTTTCCACTAGTGTTGGAGAGGAGCCCTAAAAATGCTTTGGCCATAGATTAGAGCAAGCGACTAAGCAGATGCAGTGGAAACAGCACACCGTCCCTGGAGGAGGTCCTCCACAATGCAGCTTAGACACAGCAGCCACTCGGGGCTGCACAGGCAAATATTGGAGCGTGCATGTTTCCGCTCCGTCGTCATTGCTGTTATTTATCCGCCGCACGCACGCACGCAACGTGAAATTGTCGCATGCCTTCATGCAACAAAAAAAAAAGGAAAGAAAGCACGAAGCATGCGAGCTGCTCGTGCACGAGGCCGCCTTGTGTGTCTTCGGCAGCACCTTGGACAGCGACCAACAACGCCCCTCATCCGCGCGTAAACACGCAAGACAACGCAACACGCCAGCAAAAAGCAGGCGAAGGCGGTCGTGTGTCTTGTGAGTGCGAGCAGGAGGTGGTGGGCTTACCTGAAAAAACGCGCAGCCCCCCCACCCCAACCCCGAGGCTGGTGGGACCCGTGGATCGGGACGTGCGCGGACGCCGTGGACCCGGGCTGGCCTTGAGCGTTGTCAAGCGGTTTGCTGAGAAAGGCGAGGCGGACTCATCGGCGGCTCCAGGAGGCAGACATTCGGCGGACGACTCGCTCCCCGTCTCGTTCGCTCGCGCTCTCTCTAGCCGACTCTCGCCGCGCTCCTTTCTCCCCGCTATGCTGTGAAGCGAGCGGGCGCGCACCCTCGCGGCGCCGTGGACGCGCATCGATCCGTGACCAATCACGTGCGCGGAATAAGTTGCAGCCTGTTTTGAGGAACGATTAGTTCCTAAATAGAATTGACCTACATCACGTTCACAGAAAGTGATTGCTGGTGGCACACTCATCATAAAGAGCTGTTACAGTGAAGGTGTAGAGAGGCGAAAAACCACTGAGAAAGGCGACACTAGTTTTTTGACTGGGGAGAACCGGCACAAAGGCAGGCACTGGTGTCAGTGTGAGGGTACATTCGAGATCAGTAGCAGACTTTTTGCAAAAGTTTCACAGTTACCGTGTTAAGATTTACGACAAAATGCATGCACATCAACAATAGGAGATTCGAGCTTAAAATGATTAATACGTGATTTGCTATTACTGGGACGTCAGGTGGGCTGTATGAAATTAGCACATTTCTTTCAGTGGTACAAACATTTATTATAAACAATATTTACCCATAATTGCATAGTAATGAGGCGGCTCGGTGACGCGCATGTCCGCCTCACAGTTAGGAGGGTTCGATTCCACCTCCGGCCCTCCCTGTGTAGAGTTTGCATGTTCTCCCCGGGCCCGCGTGGGTTTTCTCCGGGCACTCCGGTTTCCTCCCACATCCCAAAAACATGCTTGGTAGGCCGATTGAGCACTCCAAATTGTCCCTGAGTGCGAGTGCGCATGGTTGTTTGTCTCTGTGTGCCCTGCGATTGGCTGGCAACCGGTTCAGGGTGTCCCCCGCCTACTGCCCGATGACGGCTGGGATAGGCTCCAGCACGCACGCGACCCCCGTGGGGACTAAGCGGTACAGAAAATGGATGGATGTTTAATAATGACTTTTTTCTATATGCTAATGTATGTCTACATTTGTAACTAAATTATTTTTCTCCTTCCTAGACTCAAATCTACCAGTAAATTGCTGTCTAATACAACGCATTGCCTCTTGGGGAAATGAAACCACCCATCCATTGACCTGTGCAAGGTGGGTAGAATTAAATCCACCGCTGCCAGTTCCGTTGTTATATTGTGTCTTGTCAGTATACTGGATATTATTATTTTTACTACAGACTCTAAGAAATCATTCTGTTTTGGTGTCTCATGAAGAGTAATGTTTTCGTTACTACGGCGATCTGGTGGCATCAAGCAAAGTACTACCAACTATTTGTTTGTGTTGCTGCCCTGCGTGTGTTCAAGTTGACCTATATCACATTGATTGAAAGTGGGCGCCGCAATAATTATGAAAGCTAATGTAAATGTCATGTTTTCATTACCATGACGACCAGGACAAAGCTAAAGCATGAAACGAGTTGAGCAGCCACTCAGTATTGACAACTTAGCGGCTGTTTGTTTGTGTTGCTGCTCTGCGTGTGTTTGCATTTATAAATACAAATTGTAATACCGGTCGCTTGAAGGCGTATCCAAATAAAAATAACGCAAAATTGTTGATAGAACTCTGGTTTTAGATTTCCTTCAGTTGTGGAAATGCAGCCATTTGTGCTGTGGCCTGTGACCATACATTTTGCTCAAAAAGCTTCAATTTGAATAATTGAATATCAGATTCCTTCTGCTGTCCTGGCAACAAGAGTCAATGCAACTGCCTTGCTCTGACCAATAACATAGATTATTGATTGACTTTGGTTTAAATGTGCACAAGCGGACTCTCTCATGGTTTTGAACTTTACTTGCAAAATATGGCACATAGTTGTTTTAGTTACTTTATTGTTTTTGGAGGTTCTTATCGGGAAAACTCATCCAAATTGCTTTCCAAATTAACTGTGGTGACAACCACTTTATGAGGGTTATTGAATAATTCCTCATTCATATTCTTTATCAGAATTGGAATCCTCCTAAGAAAGATAGCTCCAATATTTTGCAAAGGAGTCGATTAACTAAGGCTGATTACTCTGACAAAATGTCAATCTGTAATGTGATGTTCTGAATGTGAATCTGTAATGTGTTGTTTTGAGTCCAGTGAATCAGTGTGGTGGAAACAAACAGAAAGTTTCCGCGAAGCAGGCCAGTTGAAGCATGAAAGATTGCAGATGCGACCCCTCTCCCCCGCGAGTACGTGTTCAGCTCTTGTCCTCTGGTCCCCTTTTGCTCTCTATGGACTTGTGCTTTGGGCCAGGTGGACCTGAATATTTAGCTCACCTGACTTCCTCTGTGAGCTTTATTATAGGCACACCAACAAGCAGTTTACATTGTTTGTCGAAATGGGCCACAAGTGGTAGATTGTGATTTTGGTATCAGAAGCTTCAGTGGGGACCTAATTGACTTGACACACTCTCAAGTTGATGAACAACAAATAGAAGCACAATGCTTGACACCAATAGACAGCTAGAGATTGTTCATTTTGACATATTTGCAATGAAATTTTTTGTATTGTTCTCATCGTTTGATTGCACCCTTTTTATATTTGTAAACAACAGGCGTCTTTTGCAACTAGCTTCCGCTTACTTGAGGTGGCTAATAAGCTACAATTAGTCCATTACATTTAATTTATAACTTTAAGGAGGAAATGTTTTTGTAGGAATGGTTTTGTTTAGGGGTGTAACGATTCATCGATACACATCGATTAATCGATATAATGCTCTACGATTTATTGGCATCGATGCTAAACGTAAACATCGATTTATATCGCCGTGTTTGACCTCGGACATTAGACGCGACTTTATTTGGAAATCCAGTTCATTGTTGCTTGCTTCCTCTTTCCGGGAGCAGTGGCGCGGCGGCGTGTTGTGTTGTGAGCAGAGCAGGCACGTGAAAGGGGAGTCGACAACTAGTACGCGGCTCCTGGGCTGGTACTATGGCTAGTGTCCAAAAAGACGAGGAAATTGGCTCCCCTTTAGGCTTCAAGTCATTCTTTGGAAGCACTTTGGATTCCAAAGAAAAGATGACTCAACGGACAAGACACGTGCAGTTTGTAAATCCTGCCATGCGGTGATCAAATATTCAGGGAGCACAAATCCTGCCGCACATTTAAAGAAAAAACACGACATCAAAGTTCAGTGTTAAAATAAGCACTTTGTATACTACAATACTCTTGTAATTTCCTAAATAAAGAGTTTGCAGTACCTTGTTGATTTTGCGTATGAATTGTTATAAATCAGGATATTGTTCTATATTTTTTATTTTAAAAAAATATATATATATGTATCGATCGTAGAGCATTATATCGTGATGCATCGTGAATGAATCACAGCAGGGTTTAAGATATCGGCAAATATCGTATCGTATTTCTTTGTATCGATATGATATCGTATCGCGGATAACCCGCGATTTACACCCCTAGTTTTGTTGCGACTTACTTAACTGTGACGTCATGTCGAAGTGGTTTGTAAAGCGCGGTCCCTTTAAGAGAGGGTTGCCTATCCAACTACATTTCCCACAATGCACTGAGCTCAAACAAAAACGCGGAAACAAAAGATAACCAGTTTAGTCGCAAACATTTAACACCTCGTCATCGTAAAGTAAGCTTATTTGCTCGTTGACACTTGTTGTTTTGACATCACAATCTTCCTCAGACACACTTAAGACTTGCAATGGCTTTGAAAAGAATAAAGAAGGTGAGTTTGTCCCTATCGCTTCTTTGTTTCGTGTATCGTAAAACGATCGCCAGGAAACGTCGACCGAGCCGGTGTTACGCCTTGTTTGCTAGTTAAATATATAAACATTCGAGTGGGTGGATTCCACTTTTATTTATTAAAACAATAACTGAAGTCAGTGTGAATGGGGATGACGTTACAGTCGTAGGATTTCAACGCGAAGAAGCTAAGTTGGGAGCTAACTACAAGTTGGCCTAGTAAAAAGACTTAAGGCGTGTTCACTTTCAATTTGGACTTTTTCTTAATGTTTTATCTACAAATCCATACACCGGGTATTTTGAGGTTAACGAGAGGTTCCACATAGTGGTAGAAAAAAAATCCCCTAAAAATCAGTTACCTTATTTACTTCTTTTTTTTCCCCCCGATATATAGGAATTGTGTGACTTGAAGCGGGACCCTCCTGCCTCATGCTCGGCGGGACCCGTCGGAGAGGACCGTGAGTAGACTGTTTTTTTCCGTCAAAGTTTCATTTTCATTTTTGCTCCTTGACAGACGTGTGTGTTGTAATTTGGGAATGCCCATTTTAAAGCTAATGAGTGCCCCCCTTTACCAAAAACACAAACTCAACAACGCTGGTTCTCAAATAGTGGATGTGTCATTGAATGATGGACCCAAATGTGACAATGTCAAGGCATTACTGAAAAGCTCCTGGATGTTACTTATCGTCCAATCTGATGTAATACCCCTGATCCTATTTACATAGTATCCAGGATTACTGGCCTTGCATGATAACACTGTAGCTCTCTAGCTCAAAAATAACTCTTAATTTCCCATTTGAATAGTTCCAATCCAAATATACTCTAAATGGTGATCACTTGAGTGTCTGTCAACTGTTTTGGACAATTCAGTGCCAGCGTGAGAAGCATTGCGGCCCTTCCACTGTATATTAGATTTTTTTTTGCACAGTAACAGAGGTTCTGTTAGCCTTACTCACACACTCTGGAAAGGAACTTGACTTACAACGCTCTCGTCACTTAATAACCTTTCGTCTTCCCCAGTGTTCCATTGGCAAGCCAGCATCATGGGACCGGTGAGTTTTTTCTAGATTTCTGTGTGTGTTTCCTGCATTTCTTTTTAACAAGCTGCTTCTGGATGTGTAGACAATAGGGCTTTATGTTGACTGGGTAACACCCCATTTTTGTCTTTGATTTTCATTCAACAGCAAATGTTAATGAAAATGTTTGTTTTCCTTTCCATCTCAGAACGACAGCCCGTACAATGGAGGGGTTTTCTTCCTTTCAGTGCATTTCCCCACAGACTATCCCTTTAAACCTCCCAAGGTAGGTTTTTCATCTCGCAGAGTTTGCAACACGTCTTTATTACGTTAGCAATCGAATGCGGGTAGAGACGAACCTCAAATGTCTATCTAACACAATCACTTCCCGGGTTTCAAAGCAATTTTTCCCATGGGAAATAATGGGAAGTGGCTTCCTCTGTGCTGGGGTCAAACTGTCACCATGATAAAGCCTTGATTAAATTTACACTTGCAGGCATCATTTGGAGTTTGTGTGACCTCCAAGTATTGAGTGAATTTGAAAGGTATTTTTCCTGAAATCAAAAACGCTTGCTTTCACAATTGGAAAATTTATGTTGTGAGGTGCCATTGCATTTAATCACCATTTAAAATAATTCCCAGGTCTTAGTAACAAGTGTGTCACATGACCAGGCATTAAAAACAAAACAATTGCCTACTTTACACACCCTCCTATTTTTGTCCTGCTAATGACTGGTGATTAGTATTTGAGAAGGCGTAACATGCAAGTGAGCCCGCCCCACATACCGTTAACTGTGAGGCCTCAACAAGACAACGTAGATTGTGTTTTCCCTCGCCGAGGCAGCACTTCATCATCACCACCAAACTAGCTGTTGCCCAACCTTTTGTATATAAACACTTAAAAAGTCAGTTTAACGTGTGTCCGCTTTTTATGCGGTTGTCTGTCAAACATGTAATCATTTCCTGGTGTCTGTCTTGATTTTCTCCCACAGTTGGCTTTCATGACAAAAATCTATCATCCAAATATAAACAGTAACGGCAGCATTTGCCTGGACATTCTCAGGTCGCAGTGGTCGCCTGCCCTCACTGTATCAAAAGGTATGTTGACATCATTAATTCAGTTCATGACGTTAACTGAGAATTGGTGAATTTCATTTGAGCAGATTCTTTTGGGTATAAATCTAAAACATGGCAACTCAAAAGAGGAATTCATAAATCCAACTTTGAAACAATAAAATAATTATGTGTATTTAGTGTTAATATTCTAATGCCTCTAGTTCAAAAGTGCATCTTAGGTTTGTAGAAATCATCTTGCACGTTGGCCACCTTAATGTTTATTTTGACACAGATCCTCCTTGTGCTCTCTTCCAGTCTTATTATCCATCTGCTCTTTGCTGTGCGATCCCAATCCCGATGACCCCTTAGTCCCTGACATCGCGCACACTTACAAATCCGACAGACAAAAGTAAGTGTGGATGCTGCTTGATTATTGTTGAAGTCACTCCAATGTCTGCCTTTAACAATTTGCATTGTTTCCATCCCTTCTGTCAAGGTACAACGACTTGGCCAAAGAATGGACTCGGAAGTTTGCGATGTAACGGCAAGGCAAGTTTCAGCATCAACATTCCCCTGGAACCTTCAAGGTTAAAAAAAGAAAGAAAAAAAGAAAACCCAGTCGTTTTTCACCACACTGGTTCTAGTTTATGCCGGAAACATTTTGAGGACTCCAGTTGAAATGGCCCAACTGTCTCAACTGTTCAGTTTGTTCTGCTTCACTTCAATTGCAATTTTGATTTTCATAATTCAGATATTAGCAATGAAAATAATACCTCATTTTATTTTACCTTTAAGAGATTTATATTGAATAAAACTATGCTCGTATTACTTTTCATTTAACGCAACTTGAGTTGGTTTTGATTCTGTTGCGGTCACATAAACCTGCACAAGCCACATCACTCCCGCATGCAGGTTATACCTTTTGTGACCACTAGGGGGCGGCCGTCACTTTTTCTGCATGCACCTCCGGGCCTTTGCAAGCTTAGTCTACAGAGCAACATGAAGACAATTTAAATTTCGAGTGAATCGTCACCATGACAAAACGGCTGCAAATAGTACCGCCAAACACGTGAGCGAGAGCGGTGGGTGCGTTTCCCTCCCTGCCAGCATGTTTTGTTTTGCTTGAACTTTGCTGTATTGCTTCCCCTTTCCCCCCTTCACAGGATGCGGATTGTTTCCTGTGCAGGCCAATAAAGCCGTTGCCGGCTGGCTTTGCGTCAAGTACCAAGTAGCTTTCCTGATTGTACACGCTAGCAATGCACAACTACCGTGCGTGTTATGAGTGAGGCCTCATAAAGCCGTAGATGTGAACTAGAATGTGGTCATGAGTACGCTAAATAGCAGGCAGTTGTCAACTTTCTTCACTAGTCATGTCAATGTCCAAGTGTGATGAAACATGGTTGTGGAGGGCAGTACATAGTGTGGAGAAAAAAGTTGAAACATTCCACTAGTGGCCAGAATTGTCCTACTAGCTTGAGGTCGGTTTTGTCTGAGGCAAAACTACTGGTTGGCAAATATGTGCTTCTAATACATCTAGCTAGCGTATCTTTAGTGGTAGTTATAACATGCAGATGTCAACCAGTGCAGAGATTTGCCACAACATGTCCTACTGGTGTGAAAAATCATTGTGAGGACAGATAATGTAGTACACGAACCGTGCTGAATATTAAAGTTATGAAATGCTCAAACTGCTCCATACACTACAGAAAGGGGGAAGGGTGCTGTGGGGGGGGGGGGGGGCATCTGGGAGGAGTCGGAGTGCTGGATGACATGTGAAACTTCTCTTGCAAGACTTTCTCGCTGTGTTGGCTGCAGCCGCTGCACTTAAAGCGCACAGCCTGCAGAGAGAGCAGGGTCTGCCTATTTTTAGCCCCCCCCCCCTCCCCAAGTCAGCGCTCAAATGGGGGGAAATGACGCGGCGTGAAGGTTTCGTGAGGCCCAGCTCCCGAGTGACGGAACACGCGGTCCAGCACAACTCGGTAACTTTTTTTGAGTCCTCCACCGCTGACGAGTAGCGCCGCCATGGCTGCCCAGTGCGACGCTTTGAGCGGATACTTGCAGCAGCAACAGCAGCTGCAGTCGGACCAGGGCTCCAACAGCGAGCGCAGCGCAGACTCCCCTTTGCCGGGCTCCGAGGAGGATCTGAATGGACCCCATCAGCTGCCCGATCCGGAGTGGACGGAAGAGCGCTTCCGAGTGGACCGAAAGAAGCTGGAATTTATGTTGCTAGGTATGTATTTTAAAAAAGTGAAACTGTTGAATACTTTCGCCGCTTTTGTAATTGGCCTTTGTTTAATTTACACCCAAAAGTTGCTCTCGTTACACGTTGAAGCCACGTTAGCGTACACGCGGGATTTGTTTTGATTGGCCAGCCATCATCTGCTCATCACGTGGCAAATCTAATACTGGCCACTCGTAACAGTTGACTTCAAATAGTACTCAAGTATTTGACGTGTTACCCGATAAATGGTACTTGTGAAGTGTTTTGGGTGAAATGTGGTACGTTTGGGTGCTGTTAAACTGAGTTTTTGTGTTGTGTTTTGACGTTTCCGTAATCGTGACGTCATACAAAACTGATCTGGGCGGGTGACGATCAATATATCAACATTGAACAGGTCATGTTTATCAAAAGTTGTTCATGACTACAAGAGTTTCAATTCACTTTTTTTAGGGTCGGTCTGAAAAAGTGTCATGAGTGATTGTGGTATAGGATGTGTTAGAAGTGTTTTGTTTTTTGGGTCCCTGACATTTGTTAATTGTCAAGCTGTTCAATATTTGCGATGGCAGGCAATCAGCATGAACTAATTGTAAATCAGTTTTCCTCCACTGTATCACGTTTCATCATTCACACCTTAGCTATATTACAGTTTCTTGAGTAATCTTTCTGAAATAATAATACTTGCTGTAATGCCCTCACATGTGGGAAAGGAGAGCTGTGCGTTGTTGATGTGTTTTGAGTGCTGGGAGAACGGTAAGACAGACGATGAGCAGTCTCCTGTCAGCCACCGCGTGCACCCCGACACTCACACAATTACTTGTGGATGTTGCATGCGACTCTACCAGGCCCCGCCTCTTAAAGGCACAGTCTGTCATACTAAGTTTAAGTGTGTGACTTTTCTATGCTCAAGCATTATTGCAGCCTTTCCCTGTAAACTGGGTGCTTAAGTGGATGTTTATCTCTGCACACATGTCGTCCCCCGCGTCTGGCGCTGTTGCGCTTGCTCAAGTACATTCCTCAAAGCTCCATGTCATCTCAAACTGTTCCAGGAAAACAACTTAGCTCCAGAGCAGCCCAACATCCAAAGTGTCCCGGACATACCATGCGCCACGTCACGCTGTGCGTGTGTGTGCGAGATGTTTTTGTGTGGCGTGTAAACGGAGCAAGTTGATCGGACGTTCCCTGTTTGTTGGCTGGCCAGCGGCCTCTGTGTCACTCTGGCTGTGACGGAGCATAGAATGCGCTAGAATCCTCTGTCCGCCACTCGCCTCTGATTTATTAGTTGAGCTCTGCGCGCTGCATGGTGTGAACCACAAAGGCTCTTTGACCCTTGACCTCATCCCGCCTCCTGGAATAACACTGGATTGATGCTAGTGTCCGACTGCATGATGGCAAATGTGAGCTGGGCCACACGGGAGGGCTCGGAATGAGTTTGTGTCCGTGTGGTGTCCACTCGCCCTGCCAACAAAGCTGCATCCCAATTGTGGCCTGCAAAACAACATATCCTGCAGAGGATCGAAGACCAAAGTGTATTTTTAGTAGATAGTGCGGCCTTTAATCATATTTTACTAGCATACCATAATACAAGCGGCTACTGAAAATGGATTGCCTTTTTTTTTCCTTTTTTTTTTTTAAAAATCAAAATGGAACAGAATGAAAGTCTGCAATTATATGAGCCATTAGTAGAAGGTGTCGTTTGGAAATGACGCTGCACGGTCATGTCGTCAAGTTTCGGAAAATCAAAACGAGCGTTCAGAGATGATTAGCTGGCGTGACTTCTTAGTGACTCGGAAAGCCCGCGGTTGGCTCTTTTTTTTGGCCCACTTTCTCCAGGAGAAAATGGAAACTATGAATCCAGCAATTCTAGCGCCGTCTTTGGACCTGGCCGACCGAAACGGTAAATAGATTTTTTTTTTTTTTCGGGAAACAGTGAAAACAGAATCTCACACTGGTAGCCATCGGCGTTTACTGTTGTCTTCTTGGCAGCGCCGACTAGAACTCCCAAGTTGTAACAGCTTGGGGAGCTTGACAGCGGCGTGAAAGCCTGAAAGATGGCTTTATGTGGACAAGAAAACCCTGTGTGGTCACCTTTCTGCCTTTTTTCAATCTTCTAAGAGACAAGACGACACCGCGGTGACTGGGAAAGCATTAACATTTACTCCTGGACCGGTTCTCCATTTTGTATTTGGACTCAGGTCTTCCCTTTCCCCTCGTGTTGATGCAGGGCTCCGATGTTCCATTCAGACAGTGGTGACATCATCGCAATTCGTACTTATAAGTCGGTAGTAAAGCTGCAGTCATAATGATGGTAGAATGTTGTAATCATGTGACCATCTACGTATAAGTTTGCTGTGTCAATGAGTTCACTGTTGGCTTAGCCCTCAGCCGGCGTCACAATTTCTTCTGTGGTCCCTTTGCACCAAAATGAGTCTTCATCCTGGTCTTTTTCCCTGGTGCCGAGTAGGATGTTGGACAGGAAGTGCGTGTGTGTTGAGGGGGGAATGCGCTGCGGCCGTGGTCCGCCTTGCCTTTCTACTTGCTTCCTCCTGAAGGTTCAAACAGTGCTCTGTTGTCCTCATGTTTCATAGTAGATGCGAGAACAACTTGGTTGCTATGACGACCCTTATTTTCACTCACGTTGCGTTAAAGAGTCGAGCATCTCTTTCCACAATTGGGGGAGCCCTGCATAGCTGCGTGAGGCCACGCCTCCTCGTAATATTACTCCAACAGGCGCCGCTGTCCAAACAAATCAGCTCCCCGGACAGGTCGCTTTACATTTCCTTCGACAACGTTGCAATAAAAGCAAACACAGGTGTCACTGGTGAAAGGCCTTTTAATGTGAAAGCGGCAGAAGCAGGAAATGACTTTGTTGGAGTTTCACTAACTTCATCTGTTAATTTTTTCAATTTCCTTCTGTAAATGTTGCCGCTGGCTCCCGGCCAGGATTGATTTAATGCTTAAGTTAAGGGTTCAGGCCTTGAAATGACTGTGAACACAATCGTTAATGTGCTATTGGCAACCCCAAAAAATACTTGCTATTTCTCTTTTCAGTAATGTTGAAAAGATTGACAAAAAACATGAAGTCGACAAACATGATTTGCCTTCAAGGGCTGTATTAAACCCCGCTGCCGGACAAATCTGGCCCCCAGGCCTCAAGTTTGACACCTTTGCCATTGCATAGTCTTGACGATTCTCCTTCATAAATGAGCAGGCTTTTCAAGTCCACTTCCAGTAATGAATCTCATTACTATGCGTTTCCGTTTTGGCACTTAATTTAATGTCGGTAAAACGCAGCCGAACCGCAATCCATCCAATTTCTTTAGCGCTTGTCCAAATTAGGGTTGCGGTGGAGCCGGAGTCTATTCTAGCTAACTTTGCGGGGTGCACCCTGGACCGGTCGCCAGTCTTTTGCAGTACCCAGCGTGCAACTGAAGTCCATTTCACAGCAGGGCTCTCTCCACCTTTTCCTTCCTTTCTCGCACCTTTTGGTCCCCACAATTCAACAATTCTATTCAAGCTATATCGCAGCCATGATGAAGCTCTCGGCAGCTGGAATATAATTGAGCTCTGCTTGGTGGAAAAACCTGTAATTCATTACTTAAAAAAAGAAATGGAGTGGGGGGGGGGGAAAAACTGAAGCCCGGGGAGTCTTATTTCAGCTCCCTGACCCATTTCTGTGCTGGCGGAGCTGTAAATGAATATCTGTTATTCCACGGCACTCCAACATCTTTTTCCTCTGCCCTTGTCAGAGTGCAGATTTACATTCTGTCTGGTTTGCGGTTGCAATTCTAGAAATGTTTCTTCGGGGTTTTGGGGCTGGGGGAGCAGAGGTGGGCGGCGGGCAACCCTAACATGCGTGCCACTCGGCGCTTTAAGAACTTTCCGTGTTTGCCTTCTGGAGAAGCTCTGGTTTTGGTTTGGTGTTCTCGCTCTGATCACCCAGCACTGACTTACCCGATTACAGAGATATATATTTTTTAAATTCTTCTGGATCTATTTCTGTGCAGAAAACTGAAATATGATTTGCTTTAACTTGACAGAAATGTCCTTTTCCGCATCTGATTGGACATATTTGACTGTATCAGTAGATAGGGTTGAGCGATCAGATCAGCCAAATAGACTTGAGAAGAAAACTGCGGAGGTGCTTCCAACATGATTAACGTCGATTTCCCAACAATGTCATGTTTACACAGCAACAGTCTTCGAGTGAGGCTTGACTCCCTTTGCTCAGCAGGGGACCCGATACTGGGCTGCAGATACCAGGCACCAGGAATGCGTTGCCTTGTGTAATCGCTTGGCATCGTTTATGAGCGATGATGCGGGAGGAGGCGAGAAGAGAAATCAGCTTGATATCTGGACGTCTCTCGCCGATTCTTGCTCATGTGGTTCAGTTGATGTAGGGGTCACTATCCGACTTTTCTAATGAGTTCAAGAGCTGGTCCAACCAATTCTGGATTCTTTGGTGCTTTTTCTTGATGGTAGCAAAGCATCTTCCACTTAATTGTTGTGACCAATTTAACTTGTCTTGGTGTGTTAAGTCAAGTCAAGTTTATTAAGCATCTCCGGCTAACTTAGCTTAGCATAGCTTGCGCTAGCAACACATCGCAACTGTGATGCGTTCTTTTGAAGTGTGGATATTTTTGGTTACGCTTGGCCTTCTCTCAACCTGAATTTCACCCTTCTCATCAAAGCTGAACTCGTACCCGAGTACAATAATCCACCAGGAAAGAACATCCAAGTTCTGGATGGCGTTAGAAGGTAACGTTAGCTTGATTGTTGCGCGTGGATCATAGCCACAACACTAGAAATCAACACTGTTTACATTCCGCCCGTGTCACAACAGCGGAATCTCCCGGAATTTGTCTCTGTCCGTGAAATAATGGAGAACAGATTGGGCTATCATCTGTCAGCATTTAGGCCTTTGTGCTTTGCATCTCGTCGCTTCTTTATGTGCCGTGATAGATAGACTTACTGGATACGTTCCCTAATTGCTACGGCCGCCGCAAAATGACAAGACGACTGAGGACGTAAACTCGATTTCTTGTCAACGCTCAAATGCTCAGAATTCCCAAACAATCGGCTTCAGACTGTCTGGGAAGAATCTTATTCTTGAGTCGGAGACTTTGAGCACATTCTTGAGCTGATGTCAAAGAATGTATCTTGCCGCATGACCCGATGCTTTATGACAGTTGAAGGGCGTGGCTCTGAGGCACTACAACCACTTTGTTGACTTAATGGCCACATGAAGGAGAGCATTAAGGTCTTTAAAATGGTACCATTTGACAGGCCATAAAAACATTTTTGTCATAGTTTTTGATCTCCCAAGGGTCGTTGCTGGACAGAGACAAGTGTCGTCCATGTCCTCATGTAACCTGAGCTGCAAAGGAACAACGCTCTATTTTAAAGTCATAACAGAAGTAACGATCCCTCTGGCAAAATGCTGAAAATAAACTCCAACAAAGGATGTGCTCTGCAGCTCTCCTTAAGCCGTCAGTCAGTGCGTCTCCGCAAAGGCCTGTAATTTAGGCTGGCGGGCTAAAGTGTCGTAGTCGCTGCTGTTTAAGTCGAGAGGTAGCAACATTGCAAATGCGGTCACCAAAGCAGTCTTTTACGGCGTGACGTCAATTGTTGATACTGTGCAGATTGGTCACGCGAGAAATTGGTCATCAATATTTTCACCTTGGTTCATCTGTTGTCAAACCATCGACAAAGTTGTTGCAGAAAATATTGTCGGAGGCCTGAACAAACGAGCAAAGATAGTTTGTTCCTATAACCATCATTGTTCCAAAGCCTTGCAGTGATCAATTAAAGAAAACTCCCAAGTTGTGTTTCTCTTTATTAATCAAATTACAAGCCTCTAAGCTTTTTTTCAGTGTGACGCAAGGGAAATATTCCCTTTTTGAAGTGAAGCGTGTCACCGGTTCCAGGTTCAGACGATGTGTTGTAAACGCTGCCCCCTTGGGGTCATTGTCACAATAAGCGCCCCAGAAGGTGTCGTAATTTTCCCGGGTCAGGTCTGGCTTCTCCCACGGCTGGTTTGCGTGCCACACATCTGTCGACAGGATGTTTCCCTTTCAGCGTGTTTGAGGTTGTTGCTCATGTTTTCTCTAAATTTCTTGTCAGTCTGCAGCCTCGCCGCCGTCTCTGTGATCTATCCGTCTACGAAATGTACTTGATGTCCCCTCCTATGTCAGTCTGAGGTTCATCCAGAGCCAGCTTCTTAATTTTAAACACACGATTTGATTATTCGTTTTAGAGAAGCAGACCAAGTCTGGAATGAAAGACTTACGCAAGCTTTAGCGATTGGCAGCCCATTTTGTTTGTTGGTAAGGTCTCACAAGATAGATGCTGATAGTGGGTTGCAGTTTCATTGTTATCAGAAAACTTCTGTTTAAGCGTCTGTTCACGCAGCAGCCAACTGGGTTTTTTTTTTCTTTAGCAATGATCCAGTAAATATCCAGACACCATCTGTTATTAGCGCATTATGCGACTGAGAATTAGCTTGGCTTGAATCAACTGTGAAATGTTGCTACAGCAAAACGGTCTCGGCGTGATCATAAGTGCGTTGTTGTTGACTAGGCAGCTTGCAAAAGTGTAATGTTTCCTCGATGATGTCTACTCCCAGTGGCAATAAAGCTGATTTTTGAAAGGAGCCTTCTCACATTCTGCAGATGCATTGAAAATATCAGCGTTAATAAGGGGATGTCTGGACATTTTTTTTCTTATACAGCTACCCACATTGAGATCCGCAGATGCTCCTGACCCAGATTCTGACGGCAACAGATCCATCTCAGTCAACTTTGGTTAAGAGACATCATTAAAACTTCCTGTTCAGATGATAGCGAAACATGAGAATCCTCCTCCGAGGACAAATATGTATTTTAAATCAGCGGAGCCGCCACAATCTGGAAGACTTGCAGATGTGTTGGAGGGACGACAAGCCTCGTTCGCTTTGGTGTTGAGTCCTCGGTCTTCATCCAGCGCCGCTCGCTCTTCCAATTGCAGTAGACGTGTCAAAGCGGCACTTCATCAAAATCAAACTGCAGTGTCATATTTTACGACCGATTAAAAGCACGCAATTCTGCTTGTTGCATCAGCTGTGCCTGAAACTGAAATCGTAAGAAGTAGTAATTTGATGTTGGATAAATGTTGGTTGTTTTAAAGATGCGCTCCAACAAGGTTTGGAGTGCAATTTTCTGTTTTCAGTCAGTTGGAGGGTTCTAAATGTTTCATTCCAGTCATGTCCTCATGGCGAGCGCAAATATGTCATAACTTTGGGGAATTCTTGAGTTCTCCCTGCTAGCTTGCAAACTAACTATCTGCTAGTTTAACCGTCACAACTCTCACGCTAATAGGACATTAATGCAAGTAAAAGTGAAACTAAAACATAATGGTAAACTTTTTTTTGTCCACTACATTTTAGTTGCAAATTCAAATGCATTACACTTCAGTTAATGTACGATACGTTTTCTCTAAGATCACGCTAAAGTCATTTTTGCCAACTAGCAAGGTCGAAAATGACTCTAGCTAGCCAGGTAACTAACTGACAGGATTGCATATGTTGTCGTTTCCTGTACATTTACAAATCGTGGCATTGTGGTACCTCATCACATGCTGACCTCACCTCTTATTTTACAAAAAGGTTACATGGTTCACGTTTATTAGCAACCAGCTGCAGTTCAACTCACAGGACCGGCCGAGGGAGTTCCTCCATATTCTATTTCGTGCTTGGAAAAAGACTTTCGAGCGCCCAGCTCTTGTAAATTTTTATTTGTTGTTTGCACTGGGACCCTTCTTATGTGGTTTATGTTCTTTCCTAGCCTGCACTTTCCAAGGTATTCCCAGAATTGTGCCTAGGAATCTGACAAAAAGAGCAAATGACCCGAACATCATATTAATTACGCCAGTCTTGGCTTCTGAGGACTCTAAAACCACCGCTTACCCTCTATCCTTCAATTTGTCACAAAAAATTGTTTTCCAATCTTTTGGCTTACAGAGAATGACTTTAATAGCGTTCCTGTAAATGAGCGCTACCAAAAACTAGCCAAACATAACACGAGCAAGAAGGTGAGATCAACCATAAATACTGCCATGTGAAGACAATCTTGAAGACGGAGGTCGTGCCTTACATGATCTTATTTATTCTTCTCTGTCCCATTCTAGCCGCCTCAGAGGGGAGAGTCAACGGCGGGGAGGATTTCTTTCAGAAGGTGAGTGTTGAAAGTTGTCCACACTTGTTTGCTTTCTTATCTTTGGGTTTTGTTGTTGCCCGCTGGCAAGTGGAGGGGATGGGGGGGGTACAAATGTCAGGTGTTCTTGTTCCTGATTGCAAGTCCAAACAAAACATAAAACGATGGGACTGACGCCGACGTTGAATCGCGGCGGGCCACCGCGCTCTGATGCTCGTAACGCAGCTGACACAACATCGGGCCTTTTTCCTCACTTATGTAACGGAACAAAAAGTACATATTTGTGTCGTAAACACATGCGGGAGTTTTCACCGTCGAGGCTGCTCTGCCTCATTGACTTCATCAGTGATTTAGGTAATGTTCTGAAACGTCGGGTATGTGAATATTTCTAGTCAGCAACTCCCTTATCGTTGTTCGACTCATAGAATCTTATCAGTTCACAATGAGCATTGATTTAGTGCAGGCGTTCTCAAAGTTTTTACACTAAGAACCACCAAAAAAAATGTAATCCTCTAAACACCATCATAAGAGTTTGAGTTTCCAGTATTGAGACATCTTTTTTGAAAGCTGGACAAAATTTTGGGAGCTGCCGTGAGTGTCAACAAATTATACCAGAGCTCAAAAGATTAACTTTGGCCTTGGGTTTTGCCTTTTCGTTGGATTTTTGTGGTTAATTTTTGTAACTGTAACACTGCAGTTGTTGAATTGGAACCTTGACTTGACAGAGAAGTAATCTCTGAAAATTTGAGACAAATTGGTGGAGAATTCCTTGGACTAACTAGAACTGGTTTGGACATGGAGAACTGAGGCCAAACCTGAAATTTCCTGGGAGGAAAAATAGACAGCTTAATCCTGTCATGTTTATTGAGTTTTGCCAAAAATTGAGCAATTTTGTTAGCAAAAAAGGCTATGTCGGAAGTGCATGAATATTTTGACAATAGATTTCAGTGTCTTAGCAGTCGTGTCTGTTTTAAGTATTTGGTATTCGACTTAATGATACAGAGTGGAGAAGGCAATTTAACACTTCCTGGCGCACATTTCTCAAGGCAAGTAATGCAAAACAGGCGAGTCCTCTCAATGGAATTTTTACCAGTACTCTCCATTGTAGGAATGTCTCCACCTCTTCAAAGTTTAAATATCATAAAGCCATTTGGAGAACATTCGCCTGGAGGTGTGTCAACTTTGTCCCTCAAGGTCTCAGCATAGTAGTCAAGGCTCAAGGTTAAATCATCACTTTGAAATTACCGTGAGGCTGTTTCACTCGGAAGACCGCAAAAGACCATGTTTTCATTCAAGTACAGTCTTCCATTTGTGTGTAATTGCCCCTCAGATAGCGTGAGCCGTGTCCGTGTCCCGCTCAAGGCTGGAAAATAAACACGGCTTCGGAATGCGTGATGCTATTGTTGAGCGTAAATGAAGTGCGTGTGCGCGCGATACCTTGACGCTGATGAAAAATGGAAATTGTTGGGTTTGATCACTTCCTGCTGGGCCAGCACGTCTATGTTAGGCTCAGCTAATGACATGCTAGCTAGAAACCACTCCTTTTGTCAAAGGTTTCCGGAAGAGTCAGAGGTAGAAACTGGGGAAAGCTGCTCACACAAAAAAAAAAAAAATCCACCCCCGCACTTAGTCCCCAGGCCCAGTTGCTCGCTCTTACTCACCGTCTACTGGACTTCCTTTGAGCAGGCCGAAAACTTCATGATGTCAACGCAAAACCAACAGGATGACGAGCAAAGACGCAGCCTAGTTGCTCTACTAAAGCGTTGAAGTGTCTTACTAGCTTGAAGTCCATGTGCTTGCATATTAGTTGAAGACAACTGTGTGCCCTTTGTACAACTCTTGTGACTTAAAAAACTAAAAGTGAAAATAAATAAATACATTTAAAAAATGCCGCTAGCTGATTCTTAGCGCTTCACTTGTAGCGCTAATAGCGCACAGATGTCAGCTAATGCACGGTTTCATTCTACAACGTCTGTGAATTGTCTTGCTAGTGTGAAAAAAAAGTGTGGTAGTACTCGAACCTTGAGGCAGATATCAAGGTTATGGAATTAATGGCCAAACTGCACGAAAGGTGGGATAATGCTTCAGCAGCAAATTTAAACAAAACCCTCGCAGCTACAAGTCTTTACATCAGAGGCGTAGCGTCTCAGAAGTGTGTGAAATTATGGCACATGCCGATACTGCGAAAAAGCTGAGCGGCTAGAAGCCAATAACCACTACAATATGTTGAGCACAGGGCTCGAAGGGGATTTGAAGTGAGCCTTGGCCACTTTGGCCCTGAACCCCTTTCCACTTCTCCGTCCCGACACTTGCGGTTCTGTAAATAAGGCCAGGCGTGATGCTGAAGTGCCAAATCTCAAGCAACTTGTACGTGTTCCTTTCAGCGAGCAGAAATACAGCGTGAGCACACCGGACACAACATTAGGTACCCATGTGCTCGCTTCAGTCAGGCATTCCTGTTCCTGTGAAAGACTTGGGCGAATCCTTGTGTGTGTGTGATGTCAAAGCACTTGGTTAGCCCGGTTATGGCATTTTCCTCTGCATGTTAGCATCAAGCTAACAGACTTTTGTAAGGCAAAGTTATGTGTTTGGGTTAAACACTCACTGGTTAATTTGCTTTGCGCTATGAGGTTGCATGTCCTTTTCTTACTGAACAACACTTAGTTTGTCACGAGAAAGAAAAAGATGATACCGCTGTTGGATTGGCAGCGGAGCCAGTGCGTGAGCCAAAGGAACGACGACAATGTTAGAAAAGTTTTGAATCCAAAACCTCAACTGGATCATTTCTGGTGATGCCGCTTCGAGGTCTGCTCACGACGTCTGTACACCCTCGACAGCCCCTTGTGTCCCGCTGCCACACACGCACACACACACACACACACACGCACATTCCAGCTGAAACAACAGCTGCACCATCGCAGGAAACATGCCTCTGCCATTGATTGCTGCAGCGCTGTCCTACGCGCACGCATACGGACGTGCACAATCACGTGCGTCCGACACATGTGCTGCCTTCCTGTCCGGAACTTTTTATTTTTCATTTTGCTCACACAGCAGCTGGAAACCTCTAAGAGCCAATCATCATGTCAAGGCTGTGCAATGGAACCGATCGGCGGCACCGGCGTTTTCTATTTATTCATTCCGCAAAGGGGCGTTGGCAGAGAAAGGTGAAGCGCTGAAGGTAAACGAACGGCTGTATCGGGAGAGTCGTCCGCCGACCCTTTCATCATAAATAAACGGCGGGCGTCCACCCATTAAAGCCGTGTGTGGTCATGTCAGAAATCAGTCCCATCTGCAAGCCGCCGCCAAGAACAGCAGCGCCCGACAGGAAATGTCTCTCGCGCTCTCGGAACAAGGAACCTTTTGAAAGACAATCCCAGTGAAGCATAGCTCAGGAAGCTGCAAAACTTCATCTGCGCCGTCTCCACCTTTGAAATGCACTTTCTCTTGTTCTCCTTAATTCATTCCGGCTGACGTTTGACAAGAGGCAATGGTACCCATGTGTCCACCCTTGATTGGTCGCCAGTCAATCCTAAGGCACATCAAATAATTCACATGTTGACTGGTTCTTAAAATGAAACCTCAAAACAACATAAAGCACCTGCTAGTAGCAGATTCCAAAATGTATTGCATTAATGCGTGTTCTTACCAATTAAGGTAGTCGTATAAAGTGAGTCTATTTCTTCTAGTTTTAAGTGACACGTATTACGACACATGCCATCTGTCATCGTTCCAGAGCGCAGCCCAAAAGAACGATGTGCAAAGCAAATGCGAGAACATTCCAGCCCATGGCCGCTGGCTTCATTTCATGATGAAAAGCTTTATTTAGCTACAGAGGTATTTATTTATTGTCCTGCTTGACATACAGCAGACAACAGTGATGTTGGAGATTAGTGGGCCGGCCCTCGGGCCAGAGTGGGAATCAACCGCTTTTTCTTTTTTGTTTTCGGACCCAAATGTTACGAAATGCCCACCTTAACTCATTCACTGCCGGCCGGCCCAGTTAAAAATGAGAACTTTGACTTCTATAGCCGTCAATGGCAGGGAATGAGTTAATATCCGCACTGATTATGCATCACGCTATTATTGCATCATTTGTTGCTGCCGGGAGACTTTACCGCAGGACGTTAACAGGCAAATGTTTGTTTCAACTGTTTTACTTTGGAATCAGTGGGACAGCCAATTAGAATTAGACGGGGGGAGGGTGGGGGAATCAAATTGACTCAAATCTGGCTGCAGCGTCAGCCTCACATTTCACAAGACTTGCTGATTACTTTCTATTTTTACTTTTGTTGCTATTGGATGACAACAATTGTAACGTCCGCAGATGTGCAGCTTGATCCAATCACTTCAAAAGAGGAAATAATGCCACATGCTTTATATTGAAAACCGCCCAAAAAAATCGTCTGTTGTGCAAATAAGGATTTCAAAGCAAAGCAGAAAGTTTGTTGTGAATTAATTTTGTCATCGCTTTCCGAGCGAGCAGCGTGTTCTGTTCGCCGTCTACTCCACTGACGCCACTCGCAGCTGACCATCGAAGTCGCGCCGTGGAAGGACAAGCTGTCAGGATTTGTTAGATGCGACGCTTCCCAGACTGGTTGACTCCCTCAAGAGCTGTCATTAAAGCACTTCCCACTTTCATTTGGGCCCCCAAACGGCTCCCGCTTAAGGATAGCGGCTGTTTTCCATTTTGGCGAGAGGAATGCCAAAATATTTTAAAGGTTTTTGCAATAATTTGTTCTATGAGCCAACACGAGTCCAAACACAATATTCTAATTGATAACAAATTAAGAAAATTAACCTACCCGTTGTCCATGCAGCTCTCGCAACTGACAATTTTCCTGCGCTGCCCCCTGCTGTTGACTAAAATGAACGTCACAGTGTCCTCGAGGTCGCATTGCTAACTTGTTGAAAACTGGTGGCTGATTCTACTCAAATCTTATTCCACAAATTGAGTAGTAATCGAAATGCCGTGTTGAAGCCACGTAGAATATTTTCGACTTAAGTTCCATTCCTGTAGCGCTGTTGCTAATATCGTCAGCTAATCTTGACAGGGTGCACTTTTGAATGCCAACACGCCGCTCGTTTCCTTTTGCTGCAGACCGCTGAAGAATATTAAGTAGTTTGCAACGGTGCTCCGGTGTCAGGCATGAGAGCGCTCGAGACAAATTCTTGCCTTTTTCACCCCAAAGGTGCCTGAAAGTATGAAAACAAAGATAGAGAGTATATCATCTTATTTTCAACATTCGACTCTCCGCTACATTGTGGTGAGAAACTTTGGAGAGGTTTGTAGCCAGAAAGCCAAGCAAAGTGAGTTTACCCGTTGGAAATTAGTTTTCTTGGCGCGAGCACATGTGCTCCTGGTTACTACGACGGGAACAGATTGGCGTTTTCCGCACGCGGACAATTAAAATTTGGGGAATTTTCTTTTGTACTTGTATCGGGCTACATATTTGAACTGGATTTGATAACAGCGTGATTAATTTTTCCTCTTTGACCCAGTTTATTCATGTTAATTGTGTTTCAGATTATGGACGATACACAAACACAGATTGCCTGGCCTTCCAAGCTGAAGATCGGCGCAAAATCAAAAAAAGGTGAGAACTCCTTCACTTCTCATGTTGGATGCTCCCGGCCATACCAAATCTGTCCTCACAATGCCTGAACCCCTTAATTTTTCCATCATCTGATTAGTTGTGATTGCGTTTTTGGACAGTATTGATAATCCGGATCCATTCGAGTTGTAACCAAGTTCATTCGTCACTTTTTCCAATGCTTTGTTACGATTAAAACATGATGCCGCTCATTAGGAGCTCGTCCAGCAGGCGTGTCCATCGGTCGATGCCGAGTTGTAGCCACGCCCACTTTGTTGTCCACGGGAGAATTGCCCACGCGAGTCCTCAAGCCAGATGTGCAATCCTGTGGCATTATGTAACTTCCTCACTCCCCCGCCATCGGAGATATTCGGCAAAATGACGCAAGTCTCCGTCATCAGCGTTGCGTGTGCTAAATCTACGACGTTTTCCAGAGTAGCGTCATCAGTTTTTTATAATTTTTTTATCCCCTCCCAAAAAATGTTGGACATTGTCTATCGGTTACGAGCACATGTGTTCTTGGAAGGAGACATGTGAGAAACTGACTAACCGCACGTTTTTAACAAGCAGCTCTCAAGGGCAGAATAAAGGGCTCGTGATCGCATCATCTGCTAGTTGAAAAAGAGCATCAGCAAAAAGAGGAAAAGTGTCCAATGAAAACAAATATTCTTTAAAGAAAACAGTCAAGCGTTTCTTAACATAAAAGACCGTCATGGGATTTTGCACCAGAGGTGTAATCCATATCTTCTCATATCCATTAGTGTATTGCTTAATGTGTTTAGCGGGCCTATGTCAAGCAGAAAGCAAATTATTACTATTTTTTTTAAATAATGAATGCCAAGATTTCATATTCTTCTTCAGCTTGTAACAATTTGTAACAAGGCAACATGTTGACACAGACTTGCAAAACAAAAGCACTGCACTGCTTTGTTGACATGCAAATGTGAATCATTTGTAGCCTGCAGGAACTTCATAAAGTGGTCACCTCAAAGTTCACAACAAAAACATCCCGAAAGCTTACACAAAACTGAGTTTAGCTCAGCACACCATGTTTTAACCTTTCTGTTTAACAATAATGATAGTCACCATTTTATTTTTTTGTCCGACATTCATGAATAAATAAAATAATACTCCCACCGTGGCGCAGCCTTCCCTTTTCCAGATACGTTGACCAGCATTGGTTCTAACGCCGCACAAAATGTACACCTTTCACCAAAATAAAGCCCATAGTTTGGTGCACTCAAAATCATATTCTTTACCTTTGTCAAAACCAAATTTTTGCGCGTCACAAAAGGTTGTGTCTGACTAAGGGGAGACTCACCCATGACGTGGGGCAGCGAGTTATTTTTGCTCTTCCTCTTCAAAAGGCAGCGAGACGCTTTTCCCGTAACTTTGCATCAGTGTCGTCTTTCACGCCGAGTCTGGAAAGACTTTTGAAGCAGGCGGGCCGGGGGCAGATGTTTGTCACCAAAGAGCAAAGGTTCTGCTCCATCAAAATATGAGCTGGCCTGCTTGGTTTTATTACCTGCGGGTTGAGCGGCTCCGCCACCTGCACGGCCACGATAAGGTTCCCTTCATCATGTGCGTGCGGGCGTCCACTGATTGAATGCTCCAAGGAATCAGGGAAAAAAAACTCTGCCCTCTGGATGTTTTGCAGAAGTCCATTCTTGATAAGGCTGAATGACATTTTATAATGTGTTCCAAAATGTTCTAATCTATTTTATCTTTTGAAATACAAATGCAATGGTACACCGTTTATTGACTGGGATACACAAAATAGTCAACTGAGAACCCTGGCAAGCATCTGATTTAAGCCACAGCTCACGCCCAGACGCTCACGTGTAGACTAACTGGCCACCTGAGGTGTTCAACAAGCTGACATTAAAATACAACTTAAATGTAACATCAAACTTAATTAGTTTTGACACATTTGAGTCAGAATTGGCAATGCAGAGTAGCAAATGCTGTAAACATTTTTGGAACACTCGATTGCTTCTTCTGAAATTTGGGAATAACATGAAGACATATTTGTCGCCATAAAAGACAACAGCACTCACTTTCTGTTTCCAGTAGCAAGCTGCGGGTCAAAGAGGTTCTTTCTTTGTGTGACTGAAAACTCTCACCTTCTGGAATCTGAAGCTCTGCTCTTATTTTTGTTTGTTTTTGTAGCTGTTGAGTGGGCCAAATTAAGCTGTTAGGTGCACATTTTTTAACCCCCCCCCCCCCAAAAAAAAAGACTACGCCACACTTTGCTTAAAAAATGTGGGGGTGTTCTACATCACAACTGCAAGCCAACTAATGTTTGCCAGATGTGCGCTGCAGGTTAGAGTGGGGACACTGGAAGTGCGCCCTCTAACGCTTGAATTGTGTATTAAAAGAGGTTATTCCAAGTTTTGTAAAGCAGGAATGTGAAATCTTTTCTTTTTTTTTCCATCATGTTATTTTATAGCGCTCTGTTGTTTCCATACACTTCAAAATTACGTCGTCATCAAAAATTATTCTGCCCCGCCCAGGATTTTTCCCCCCCACCAGAAAAGTGTAAACATGCGATCAAGAGGTCCACAAAATGTGGGGCGACGTTGAAACAATAAATGGGATTGAGTGAGGCTTCTCTGAAGGCCATACTGTAAATCTGAGATACTTCAAGTGCTGTGTGTGTGTGTATGTATAAGGGAAGGGAGGAGGGGGATTCCTGGAAAGGGGGTCTGAGCGGACTTCCTCCAATGTGTGTAGTACACGTGTGTGTGTGTGTGTGTGTGTTTGACTCCACAGGGGTCTCGAAAGATGTAAGCATTTACGGCTATTGCTTTGTGTGCTTATGTGAACTAAAAGTGGTTCAGGGAAATATCATTTTAATACGTCTTAGTTTACAATGTCCAGTGTTGCAAAAAAAAAAAAAAAAAAAAGAAGCTAAAATCAAACATTCTTTCCTGTTTGTTGGTTGAGGATGGTGATAAGCACCACAGGATGTTTTGTGTCGTCTGTTTAGGCTAAATTGCGAGGCGCAAAGCAATAATACTCAGCCCATCCGTGCCGGAATGACGGCTGGATCGGCTGAGTGGAATTCCGCAGAGTCGTGGCTGACACCCTGCCGCAGCCTCCCGCCGTCACGCCCACTTTCTCGCATGCCGCCGCGGTTGCTTGCAGACTCGAATTTTGAGCGTGCTCTTATCAAAAGCTGCAATTACCCTGGCAGAGATTTTCGGCCCCGCTGTGATTTGTCGACGCTGGCAGACTGCTGAGAAGCGCTCGACCCCGAACGGCCATGTTGTGTTGACGTTGTCACCTTTTGTCCTGACCTGCCCACCTTCTCTCTGCAGATCCACACATCAAAGTGTGCGGCAAGAGGGAACACGTGAGGGACGCCAAAGAGAGAATTATGTCGGTGCTCGATACAAAGGTATAGAAAAGTGCTTTCTTTTCATTGATAATAGTGACATTACTGTAAGAGGTGGTTGAAGTCGTGTAAATCCCCACTGAAGAAGTCCCAGGTACTCAATTCACCCCTCATCAGATATGCTGCTCTCTGTTAGTGGCTTCATCGCCATGGCAACAGCACAATCGCATCACCTGGGCAACTGCGCTGTGGCACCCCCTGGGGGCAGCCAATCTAGCGTGCACTTTGCACAGCCAAGCGGGAGGACTTTTAATTCAATGGTCACTTCATTAGGTACACCTGTCATGTAGTATGAGCTCTGTGTCGGGCAGTCAGCCTCTCAAAGGGCATGATGCAAGTTATTGTGAAAACAATCGCCATTGACTGTGCTTTTGGATGTCGCCAGAGTAACAGGGTGACGCTGAAGATGGACGTTTCGCACACGGAGCACTCGCACGTGATCGGCAAAGGCGGCAACAACATCAAGCGGGTGATGGAGGAGACGGGCTGCCACATCCACTTCCCCGACTCCAACAGGAACAACCAGGCGGAGAAAAGCAACCAGGTACGTTCGTAGCGACGGATGGCCACCGCATTAAAAATATTTACTTTTGATCAACCCGACCGCAACATTGCCGCATGATTATGTTTGGACTTGAAAGTCATCGTGAAACTGCTTGCTCAGCGCTTTTTTTTTTTTCCGCTGCCCACATAATTATGTGTTTTGGTGCTTGGTCATTGACCTGAATTCCGTGACAGTATGTAGATATAAACAGCCAAAGTTTTGTTCTTCTTTAAACCACGCATATTCCCGATGAACGCCGATGTCCAAGGTTAGTTAATGGCTTCCGCGTATTCACTCACAAACAGAAATGGCCTCAATTCTAATGTAGCCTTTTTTCCCTATTGCTAGCATAAAAAGCTTACAAAATGGTCTTCCTTTTCATTGCTGGTATCGTTAGAACTTTCAAACCAAGCCCTTCGTTTTGCTGCCTTTGAAGGATTTCGATTGGTCTGATAAGGCTCTGAGGGAATGCTAATCCTTTTGTGTCCCAATTTGCATGATTGCTGGAGTGCGCTCTCGCAGCACTAAAATTAAGTCTGACTTCATCTGAGCTTGCTTTGGTCTCTGCCTCGTTTCCAATTTTTGGATTCTTCACGACAGGTGTCTATCGCGGGGCAGCCAGGAGGGGTGGAGGCAGCTCGGGTTAAAATCAGGGTAAGTCGGAACACTTCTTCATGCGTCAACACTTCCTGTATTGGCTACATTTATTAGTTCTGGAAACACTTCCAGAAATTTGATTTGAGGACGTTCATCTAGTATATATATTTTCTTTAAACTCACTCAGGTCAGAGCGCTCTGAGCTAAGTGCTCGTTTTTGGTTTCACACATTCCAATTTCTTACTTGCACAGCTCAGGACTCTTTTCGTCTGTTTTCTCTCAATTTCCCGCCATTCTGACTCAGCTCTTTTTTTGTTGTTGTTTTAGAAGGAGACATTGTTGTTTTTTTCCTCCACAATTTCAATTTGTGACATGCTTTTGTTAAAATACGGCAAGGAGTCAATCATTTGAGTGCTATTCAAGTTTAACTTCTATTACCATGACGACTGAGGCTCTGGAGTGTGGGGGAAGTAGCAAGTGTTTTAATTTTTTTTTTTGGTGAAATACAATGCGCTATCTGGGGTATGAAATGAATAAATCTGCTTTGACTTGCCTTAATCACACACACGCAGACACACACGCACACGCACACACAAGAAAATCCTACCTAAAGCTAATGTTGTTAGCTAAAACTGTTTTGCTATTTTGGTTTCACAGCAGGGACACATACGTCATATGTTTTTCTGCTTTGGACTGTGCTAAAGTGCAGAAGGCCTCATTCCTTGGAAAAAAATAAATAAATCATGTGCCGAAAGGTATGACTTGTCGGTCAACTTTTGAACGTGTTTCACCACGGTGATCATGAATGGTACGCGCCGCACCAAAACTAACAAAGCTCTGTATGCGATGAGAGGTTTGAAGTGCGGCATATTTGTGCGCCGTCTGCTCAAACACGCCGAGCTTCATCTACCTCGGCGAGCTTAACGGCTGTTTGGATAAGCAACAAAAAGTCCCAAAACCTGTTCATCCAAAGAACAGCACGTCAGCGGAAGAGAGGCGAGGGAGGAGCTTTTTTTTTCCCCCAAAACATTCAAACGTGCATTCGGACTGTCGCGTGTTGGACCATTTAAACCGGTTGCCGTCTTTTATACGATTAAAAGTGTGTTGTGGTGGTGACTCGTCAGGGGGGCTTGCGTGCCAAACCTGAATGGACGTGATGAAAGCCAGCTTTACCTCACAGATATTTACATTTGCCATCTTTTCCAACCAGTGCTTTCAACTTGTAACTGAACTCCACATACTGGTTTTAGAGTAAAGCTGAGGTCAGCTCCAACTTTGAAAGTCGTCCTTTTCTTCCTTGATTGCTCGAGTCCGGCCGTCTTTTCTTTTGTTCTGACCTAAATTTCTCGATCCCTCAGAGAGCAGAACTAAGGCCAAGCACATATGGGACTGATCAGTGGAGGCATTTCTTTGGTCCAAGCATTTCATGCCGCTTGCCCTCGGCTGGAAGCCAAACCCGTCGTGGCGCACTGCCCGACAGCCAGTGTTTGGACAACTCTGTCTGTGTGTGTGTTTGTGTGTGTGTGTGTGCGCGTGTCCATAGTCTGCACTTTCTGTGTGTGTAGCTGCATGCCTACGTTAACATGGAGTGAGGTCGCACCGTTCATCTTGTTGGACCGCTGATATTTTGCCACTGCTGCTGAGGTTACGATCAGTGATCAGAAACTCTTGTGGGAGAACCAACAGGCCCAACTCTAATATATATGTATACCTTTTCACAACTTAGAACAGTTGTCATGCCCGTAATTGGTCAAATAATAGAAAGGTGAGATGAAGTCAAAACCTGCCTCTGTGTTTTCACTCAGTTTTCACAGATCTGTCGTTACTCATTGCAGGAGCTGCTCCCTCTCGTGCTGTCTTTCGAGCTCCCGGCCATCATGCAGTCGGACCCTAGCTCGCCGAGTGTGCAGGCCATCTCGCAGACGTACAACCTCGCCGTGTCCTTCAAACCGCCCACGCGGCTCTACAGGGCCACCGGCGTGGTGCGCGGCTCCCAAAACAACGCCGTCAAGGTGAGGCCTGACCGACATTTTGTGACGGGCTGGCTTGGTTTCATTTCAGTGGTGAACGATCCAGGAATTAATTACACTCATAATACAATACACTCATAATACAAGTCGCTCTATCTCACAAAATTTATTGTGGACCCCAAGCTACAACTCACAGGCTCGCAAGGGTTAGGGGACCCACAGATTGAGAACCATTGGCTTAAGGGATCTTCTCACTGTGTGCAGTGTGTCCTCTTTGCCCGTTTCCACAGCGAGCCGTAAGTGTCTTAGCTAGTCGGATGGCTGCCTTTTTCCCGCACAAGCCGCTTCATTACTTCTCAGCACCCCGCAGCCAAGAGAGTGCTGAGAGAGTTTGGGTGGCGTGAACTCGGCTGCGGGGGCGGCGCGACTTTTTCGCTTAGCCTGCTCGTAGATGCGGCAGGAGAAGCGTCTCGCTCGCTCGCTCTGTCTTTCGTGCGTATACTTCTTCAACTGGCAAGCGAGCCGAGTCTCTCGAGGAGTTTTCCCGTCTCTCCTGCCAATAAATCATGCCCGGTAACTCCACAGCCGAGCTCATGTTGCTTAGTGTTTCCAAGCCCCTGAGTATATTTTTTTGTCATTTGCGCCCGCACTTTTGCGTGAGTTCAATCAAGTGCGCATGTTTAATAAATGTGTTACAAAGCGTCTCGGCGTGTTTGCGGCTAGGTCAGAGCGGGTGAGGAAGCCGAACGAAGGCCGACCCGATTAGTGGAATGCGTGAGCACCGCCATTATGCGCTGCTGAGAGACCCCGGGAATACCTCGGAGGATTGCCAAAGCTGCCGCGGTGTGCGAGAATGCCTTCCCCCCTTTGCGCCATGGGCAAGGCGTGCTTTCCAAGGCCAAGTGATAGTTGGTCTCCTCAACTCATTGACAGACGCATTTTCCAAAGACGTATTTTCTCAAGGATTTGGGCTGTTTTACAATGTGCCGTGTGGATAAACATCAAAACTGTTGGAAATGTGCTTTTAGTGTTAATTTTCCTGAAATAATCATTTTAGTCTTGAGATAATATTTATATATGTGGTAAAACAGTTTTTTGGTGAGTTTCTGCTCAACAATAACTAAGCTTGAACACAAGTACTTATAGCCACTCGTTAACATTCATTAAAAAAAATAGAAACGGACCTTTTCAATTGGACATTAACATACCATAAAAGGGGGTTTCATTCATCCTGATTGTTATTTTACAAATGACAACATTGTCTTTATTTTCTTCCTCAGCGTGGCACAGCTCTGCTGCTGGAGCACCTGGCAGGCAGCTTGGTGAGCACCATCTCGGTGAGCACCCACCTGGACATCGCCCCCCAGCACCACCTCTTCATGAAAGGCCGCAACGGCAGCAACATCAAGCACATCGCCCAGAGGACGGGCGCCCAGATCCACTTCCCCGACCCCAACGCCCCCCAGAAGAAGTCCACCGTCTACATCCAGGGCACCATTGAGTCAGTGTGCCTCGCCCGTCAGTACCTCATGGTGCGTATCTCGCCGCGCTTACCGGCAATGACTTCACATTGCCGCCGTTTGTTATTGCGGTCGCGCGCCGGCACGGCGAATCTACTCCGAGCGTATATTTGTGTGGTCGCCGTAATGGATGTCACAGTCGGACTCGCATCAGCTTGGTATGCGAGGGATGCGCGGGCTTCGGCACGTCAACCACCGTGACCTTTTGAGGTTTTGGAAAGAACCTTTGCTTTTGGCAGCAACGGCCATTCAGCTGCCACATAGCTGTTAGTAGCTGCATTATCTCGACTGCCGCTAATGATGATGGTTTGCTCGAATTTCAGACTGCAATTCCCAGTTCATCTTCGGTTTGGGTTCGGAAGTGCTTTTAGGCTCTTTTTTTTTTTGCGTCCTTGAACCAGACTGAACTACTTGGTTTATTTTTGCCAATTTCCAGAGAGGGTGCTGAGAGGCCACATTTTGGTTTCATCATTTTGAGATGCGTTTGTAAGATATTTTAGAATTCTAGTCATAAAATATTAAACTTTAAAGGGGGAAATAATGCACATAAATGAATACAATACAAAAGTCATTAATAAAAAATTCTTTGTTTTTGCTTCCATGTTGCAAATGAGAATCTCTTCTCCAACACCTTCCCTGGATTAATTAAGGTTGAATTTAAAATAATACTAACAATAACAAATATTACAGGGCTGGTGCAGACGACCCAACATAGGACCGATATTCTCCAGAGCTTCCCTCTCTTTGTTTCTTTAGCTTCCAATTTGACGTGGACAACGGTTAACAGATACCAGAGCACTTGCGGTGACTGAACACGGCTTTCTCGTCTTTTGGAAAATTGGAGGAGCAGCAAGAAAAACAGCATCGCGTGTGGCTTGTAGGCTGAGGGAACCCAAAACAAAAAGCCTACGAGAAAGACAGAAATACCCAAAATAAAATGTCAAGTGGACGTCCGGAATGGGGAGTCCTGCCTGTCAGAGCGTACGTTGTGATTTGGGCCCTCGCTCGCACTTTTGATTACAGTTCCGAGCCGAAGGTCGTCAGCAGCGCCGCTACTCTGCTGCTAATTACACCTACTCACAATGGGAACGCCGGCCGTGCGCCGCTTGGCCCCCGAAATATACGCATCTGTGGTTTTGTGGCGGTGATAATGTGAAGCATATTGCGCTTGGCCCAAGTTCCCCAAACTCAAGATGCAAAAAAGTCCACTAGGGAGTCAGAGTATTTACTGGATTAGTTTAACCTCGTGATCATAGTAGCGAGGATTATACCCCCATATATAATGTGCACAACAAACCCCCCACTCTTATCCATCCATCCATCCATCCATCCATCCATCCATCCATCCATCCATCCATCCATCCATCGAGCAAGCTAGCTAGCTAGCTAGCTATAGAGCTATTATTTTTTTAGTTTTTTTGCTCCTTGTGCTTCTCAGGGCTGCCTGCCACTGGTGCTGATGTTTGACATAAAAGAGGACGTGGAGGTGGAGCCTCAGTGTATCACGGCCCTAATGGAGCACCTGGATGTCTTCATCAGTATCAAACCCAAGCCCAAGCAGCCCAGCAAGGTATGACAATAACAATCGCCCGTCTGTGCACGTTCTAAAGGAAAAAAATAAAGCTACATTCCATTTTGAGAAAAGCGCCTCGCGTCCTCCAAGGCGAGCGAGGGCGGTGTCGCTCCATCCGATTGTATTAAACAAACATATTGACAGGTCACATTTCACAATGCGAGCGACTTAAAACGGAAAAACCAGGAAGAGAAATCAAAAGGAACGCTGCCATGTTCACTCAGCGTCTGCCCCGGTGGGGAAACACAAGCTCTTTTCAAGCTGTGCGCAAAGGAAAGACGACCAGCCGGCTCCGATTTGTGTCTATTGAAAAAAGACTTGCAACCATTAGCATGAGACGAACTTTAAGATGCGTATAGGTTGCCCTAAGTTAAATCTAAAATATAGTTGAGGTGTCAAGTTAGGTAGCTTTGGTAGTTAGGTGTGTCAAGTTAGTTAAGTGCCGTTACAAATCCAATGTGCTGCCACGGTAACTTTGAAACAGTAACTTGGTCCTTTACAGATTGCTTGGTTTAGAAAGTAACTCAGTTACTTTACACCAGCGTGTGGGCAGAGAGTTTAACCCATCCTGACCGAGAATATGGAGACCGTTCCTCCACCCCCTCTCCTCACGACCCTCCTAAGAACCCTTCACTTAAATATGTTAACGAGGTGACAGAAGTCGGCCCATCCACTCTCAGCTCTTTGGCAGAGTCATAAAAGAAAGATTTGGAATCTGTTTCTAGAAAAGGGCAAAATGCAAACATGATGTTTTGTTTTTTTTGCTGGCATTCATAATTGTGTGCCATCCAAGCAGGGCTAAGCTTGTGGCTTGCCTGGAAAAAAACCGATGAGCTGTCTGACCCGATTATTTCTCTACAAGTCATGTTGGATTAATTTTCCCAATATTTGTGTTTAGTGGGAGTGCCTGGCTTGAAATTCTGTGCGTCTTTATGATGATATTTGCGTAATTATTAACAGCAAAGAGAATACGTATTTCATCTTGACACGTCACCTTATGTAAAATGAAACATCTTCTAATGAACAGAAAAACAAAAAGAAAGACGTCTTCTGGTATCTGATTTGCTCATAACGTGGAATGTGTGGTGGGGGCTGTGAAGTCAAAGCAAGTTTGCTTCACATCTGATCCACATTGCGTGTTTGGCAGCAGTTGGACCGTTTAACATATTCCGTCTACACTTCCCGTACATTTCTGTCATAACTCGTCAGATCAGCTTGTCATTAGTTGCATTTTGCTATGATCCTTGTACATTTACAGAAATTCTGGCCCTCGATGAAACCTGGCTTCTTTACATCATCTATTGTGGTGGTTCCCTCTCGCTCATTTATGTCCTCTAATGCTTTTTGCGATATCTTTTCCAATCCTATCATCATCATCCTAAGCAGCTTTTGACGGTCACAGGACGGTCAACCTTTGCAAAACTGTTCAAATAGAAGGCAGCAATTTGCGGCATCGTTATTGCATGCTTTTCAACTATGTGTGATAATCGTCCCCACATGTTGCTCTCCGTACTGTAACTTTTTATTGATGACTTTAATGGCTCCTAATGTGACGTCAAAGTTCGTAACAATATCTGTTTAATATTTCCAGCCTGCATCCAAGCGAGCGTAAAGTGTTGAAAAAAAAAAAGTCATCCGTCAAATGTTCCTCCCACACCGACGCTGTTTGTCATTCTAATCTCCTCTTAATTCCCCTCTTCCTTCCTTTCCATCTTGTTTGTCTCTCCCCCTCATCCTCCCTTTCACTCCCTATCTCCCAGTCCAACATTCCCGAACCCTCGCTCAGCCCCTCCCATGCTCCTCACGTGTCTCACACACACAGACGAATATTTAATAATTTCCTTTGCTGTCAATTGTATTGCGCAACCTTCATCTCGCTCTCTCTTTCAGTCTGTCATCGTGAAGAGCGTGGAGAGGAATGCCGTCAACATGTACGAAGCTCGAAAGTTCCTGCTGGGCCTGGAGAGCAACGGCGTGTCTTGCTCCTCGCCGTCGGTGACCGTCAACCCGGCCCCTAACGGGCCCTCGCCGTCCCTCATCTGTCCCGTTGGCCTGGACATCTTGGCCTCAGCTGGTCTGGGGCTCAGCAACCTGGGTAATAACAATAAAATTCTCATTAGAAATAATGAGCAATACCACTCCAGTTGACATGTCACGATGTAAATAGAAAGTCAGCTAAACAACCACACATCTCAGCATTTCAGTCGACTAGCTTATTAGTGGAGTGCTGATGAGCTGAGAGGAGCTGGGGTGATTCAATGAACAGTGTTACTTTTGGCAATTTGCTGCTTGTTGTGTTGTGTCTGTTGAGTCCTGCGCTCGTTTCTCAAGTTAAAGTAAAGAATTGGCCGAATGATGTCTTAAATGTCTAGAAAACCCGAATTTTAAGGATGCCTTTTGTCATAAATAGTTAATTCTCATTTTTTCGCCGATTTAGAGTTATGCAGAGCTACATTCGTAGAAACGATCAGAAACTTCCTAATGGACAGCGTGTTCCCTGTTTAAACTCAATGAACGTACATTTTATGACCTCTCACTTCCTGCCAAATGGAAAGGAGGGAAAAGTAGATTTAATGTAAATAATCAGTGGCCATAAAATAATAATAGCATTCCGTATTCCTTTGCTGTCCAATTGGTTAGGAGTTGGTGGACAGGCCCACATCCTGGCCGTTACTAATTGCTACATGCTTCTCTTGCTCAGATTACAGAGCAGACTGCCAGGCGAGTCCCGTGCCTTCCTCCCGGAGCCAAAGTAGCCCCTTGTTAAAGCCGCAGACCCACTTCTTTGTGTTTTCGTACACGGCCTTTGGGGCAAAGCACTCAGCGGCATATTGTCTCAATAACAAGATTTCATTGGCGGTGCCCACCTTGCGGAAATGCAAGAAAATCCTTCTCACGCTTGCCTGCCGCCTTGATGGAATTTGAGTTCAATAGTAGGAAAAGCAAGATTATTTTCTCGGAGGCCTTGACAAACCGTGTGTTTAGTTCAATTCTGCTTTGTGCGACCCGTCGCTGATTTGTCGGTTTTGTGCACAGGCTTCCTGAGCGCTACGGCGTCCCACTCGCTGGCCAACTCTCTGGCCAACTCGGCCGCTCCCAACGCCGTCCTAAACACCTTAAACTCCTCCATGAGCCCCCTGCAGACCCCCAGCACGCCTACGCCCTCGCTGTGGCCCAGCTCGCTCACCACTGCCCAAGGTGAGGAGAAGATGGAAAATGAAGCTTCAAATTTGCTTCATGAACTGTTTGTATTTGTTTGACTCCACTACATGGCACTGCCGCTTTATGAAAGAAGTTTCCGAGATTTCAAATCAGAGGCTGCCATCTATCAGGGTCAATAAACAGAAAAACTGCTTCACAAATCATCTTGAAGCTTCATAGTTTTTCTTTTTGGATATCAAAGTAGAGGGCATTTCAGTTAGTTGTCATTTCATTCAAAGGATTTTCATTTTAATTTCCTTTCGTTGGACTTTACTCGTTTTGTTAGTTTTGGTGAACTTGGCTCAGTTGAGAGTTAGAAGAATAATAGTGTAAATCCTGACGTTGCCTTCCGCTCCCAGCCTTCTCGTCCCAGTTGATGCTACATCCGGCCACCCACGCCACGCTGAGCAGCATCCTGCTGTCGGGCGTGCAAGGCTACACACAGAACACACCCTCCCCTCCGCCGGGCCTGGCGCCCATCGACAAGCAGCCCAACGGCGTCCCCGACTGCGCCAAGGCAGCCTGCGCTCTCAACGGCCACGTTAAGGTCCCCCCTCGTTCCCCACCTCATCTTCTTTTTAAATGCCATCACTGACTATATCGACCGGTCGTCGTCTACGCAGCATCCGGCTTCAGTCTACGGGAGGATAGCCACTGCTTCGCTTGCCGAAACAGTTCTGAGTCCGGCGCCATGCGACTCCATCCAGGAGGCCGGCGGACACAATCCATCGGAGCCTCTGTCCAGCAAATCCAGCACCGATGAAGGTACTCTCTAAATGCAAAAGACAGTCCCGATGATGATTCAGGAAAGTGCAAATTTCGGAGCCTGGCCAAATTGAGCTGTTTTATAAAATAATTATTCACTGACAGATTATCGACGAGAAACATTGACACTAAACCACCTGTCAGTCCTGAAGCAGGGTACATTATGGTAAACAGACGTGACAACACTTTGTGTCCTCGTGAAGAATACGTACTTGACAAGAACTTAATTCCCGGTGCAGTTGTTCACCTCACCGTGGCCGTTGATTCCACGCGAAAGAAGACAGTTGAACCCTCCTGACAGTTTTTCCTTTCAAATGGTTCTCTCTCACGCCTCTCCTCTTTCTGCCGTGTTTACCGAGGCCGTCCTCCCCGATGTGCCGCGTCACGGGCCGCTTTGCTCTCTTTTCCTTCCGTCCCTCCTCGCCTCCATCCTTCCATCGCCTCCTCCCGCGTCTGGCCGTCTATTTGGACTGGCTCCGCTCACTTTTTCTTTGTGCAGGGTGGGCCGCTCCGACGCAATTCCCTCTAGAGCTCCATTAGATCGCCTGACATCGCATTATTGTTTTTGGGCCGTGCGCAACTCGAATGCGTGTGGCGTCACACGTGAACTTGGGCGGCTGAAAGCTTGTTTACAGCTGCTGTTTTTCACTTTTAGCGCCGTTTTTGTTTCTCTTTTCCAGGTTCGGACACCTTTGTGGAGGTAGGCATGCCGAGGAGCCCCTCGCATTCGGCCAGCGGCAGCGAGTTAAAGCAGATGCTGGCCTCATGCAAGACGTCGTCAGGAAAACGGCAAGCAGTGGAACTGCTACAGGGCACCAAAAATTCTCACCTACAGTACGTCGCCAAATTTAGGGCCCTTTCTCTTGACGCCTTTGCCAGATTCCACCTGAGCTTTGCTAGCTGAACAAACGAGATGTGACATGGATTTTTACTTTCCTGCGCAGTTCCGATTGTCTGCTGTCGGACGCTGAGTCAAGTTCGTCGGACAGTCCGGTTGCCGACAAGAGGGCGCCAGGCAGCGAGAGGGCGGCCGAGAGGGCGGCGCAGCTGAACGAGCGGGAGCGCATCCGCTTGGCTCCGCAGACCTCATTTGCTAACATGCAGGTGCGCGCAAACGTGGACAGACGAACGGACCAAACAAACACAAATCTTCTGATACTGTTTTTGTCTCCAGGCATTTGACTATGAACAGAAAAAGCTGCTGGCAACCAAAGGTGAGCTCACATCTGTCAAGTCTCCTGAAATGATAAAGATATCTGCGATTGTATTAGCTAAACGGACCAAATTCTAAGGCGCAATATTGATGAGCGCGTGTCTTTTCATACGTAAACGGAGATGAGCTCACCTCACTTGTTCACACAGCTATGTTGAAGAAACCCGTTGTGACGGAGGTGCGGACCCCGACTAACACCTGGAGTGGTCTCGGTTTCTCCAAGTCCATGCCGGCCGAAACCATCAAGGAACTGAGGAGAGCCAATCACGTGCCCTACAAGCCCAGCATGAGCACCACCTTTGAGGTTAGAAGCCCCTCCCCCTTCTTTGGCCCCAATGTCTATCCAGCTCCAATATCGACTCTTGATTTGGGTCAACTTCCTCCCTCAGGGTTCCCCGCTGTCTCTGTCCCGCGCCGGCAGCCGTGAGGGCGTGGCTAACGGCAGCGACTCGGACAACTGGCGAGAGAGGAACGGTGCGTCCAACGGGCTGCAGCCCCACGTCGACTTCCCTACCGCTGTCAGCAGCCCCAAGAGGAAGCAGAACAAATCGGGTCAGCGCGATGTTTATGATGCACAGGCTGATTATAATTATTGCCTATAAATTAGGAAGGGGAAGGTCGGCCGGTGCTGTCGTACGTTACACAAAATCAAAATTTCTTCTCTCTTGAGCTCAAGTTGCCCTCGGGCGGCAGCTGGTCTCCATTCCGCATCATTACCCTTGGTGGCCGAGCCCAACTGTTGCCATGGCAATTGGCTTTCATGACGTTTTGGGGTGCAGCTTGATTTTTTTTTTTCTTTTTGTAAATGTCAAATATCAGCAAAGCTTTTCCCAGAGGGTTTCTCCTGACTCGCAAGTCCATTTGAATTTACAGTCCAAATATCATTGCATTGTGTATCCTTACATTTAATTTGTTTTTTCTTTTGCCGGACAGCGGCTGAGCATTACCTGAGCAGCAGCAACTACATGGACTGCATCTCTTCAGTGACGGGCAGCAACGGCTGCAGCCTCAATTCCTCCCTCAAAGGTTCGGACCTGCCCGAGCTCTTCAGCAAGATGGGCCTAGGGAAGTACACGGATGTCTTTCAGCAGCAGGAGGTAAGCCGAGCAACCAGACGTATTTTCCAGCAAGTCAAGATTGGTGAAGCGTGAACACAAAACGGTCGTGATGTCTCTTACAGATCGACCTCCAGACATTCCTGACTCTGACCGACCAGGACCTGAAGGAGTTGGGCATCACCACCTTTGGCGCTCGCAGGAAAATGCTGCTGGCCATCTCAGGTATTGCAAGACTGACTAATTCTGTTGGAAAGCTGCACCTAAACACTTTGACTTGAATTAGCGCGACAGAAACAAAAGTCAGTCGGTCGGCAAGTTCATCTTTGCGCCAATGTCGTTTCAGAACTGAACAAGAACCGGCGCAAGCTATTCGAGCCCCCCATCCGCTCATCCTTCCTGGAAGGGGGCGCCAGCGGTCGCCTCTCTCGTCAGTTCCATGCCGAGATGGCCAGCGTCAGCGGCCGCTGGTAGACCCTCCCTTCCCGTCCCATTTTTTATCTTTTTTTTTTTTTTTGCTCGTCCGCCTCCCTCTTTCGGGCTCAGACTGTTGACAGCGGCATCTTGTAAAAGCATTCAGTTGGAAGCCATAGTTTGCCAACCGACACACGGGGGGCGGCATTCCTGAGGTCCAGCGTTTACTCCCTTTGAGTCGATGTGAAGCATTTGCGTGTTTCCAAGGCGACCCGAGTATTTCAAGGGAACAGGCAGAAGGATTCGTACAATCATTTTTACTCCACTGACACCGCTGCAGCTCTGTTGGTGACATGCACTTTAATTTTACGAGACTTTTGCCTGTGAACTCCTTCATTGCTCAGATCTAAAGAAGAATAATTACTATGCATTGGACTTAAAAAGCACAGATGCCTTTTCTTTTTTTTTTTGTGCCAAGCCTAATGTGTCAGCACTTAGCCGGCCAGCCTCGTTGGGGGTGGGAGGGCACGGCCAGACAAAGTGCAAAAGTAGGTCAGCGCCCCAAAGTGGACCGCTCGGTGGCGTGTACCAAAAAGGGAAATGTTTAGATTGAGAAGGTCCCTCCCAAGTGCCTCTTGATGCTGTGCAGCTGTTGCGACATCTCGCCATCCTTTGCGTCCGTGTACTCTGTAGACCAAATTTTGTACTCTTTTATGTTTTTGTTTTTAACGACCATGTTAGGGGAACGGGGCGGGATGTATAATGTTAATCAGTTTACATTTTTGTTTATTTTGTTTTTATACATTACGGATGACCTAATATGATTATTTGCTATTCTTATTGTCATTTTATGTTTCTCAGTCTGTGGAGCGCTTTGATGGCCGCATCTGGTTGTTTATAACACGGGCTTTTGCTTTTTTCTTCTTCTTTCCCCGCCGTATGTTATCTGTCAGCGTCGGCCTCTCGCCGGCCTCAGAATCCCACAATGCACTCCTCTGCCTTTGTCGCGGAGCAAGAACCTCACCACGGAACTTTTTGTAGCCTCAAGTGCCAGTTTTTTTTTTTTTTGGGCTTGAAGAAGGGACGTTTTTACTGCATCTCACAGGGAACATGAAAACTCATTTGAAGGAACACAAAGAAACGCTCAAATGTCCCCCGGTCATATTTTTGGGTCGTCTTGATGCCCTTGAATATAGCGAGAGGATTAGACGTCATAATTCTCAAGATTTGAAGGCTGGAGTTGAAACCAAAGTGCAATTATGTGTCGTCATGTTAATATTTGACAGTATTACAAGTTGTTTTTTGTACATGTGTAACAAAGTGCCTTTGGAAGTTGAGCGCCTGCATCCAGAGCGTTGAAATCCTGACGGGGAAAACCAGTAGAAAACGAATAAGTGCCTTGCTCCGGTTTTATTTTTTCTTCAATTAAATTTTATCAACCACTTGGGCCTATTTAAGCCATGTGGTTGTTAGCAACACTACAGTGCAGTGAATAATTTTCTGAGTTTGCCGATGTTTTATGTTGTTTTTTTATATGGAAGTCTTGAAAAATAGCAACGAGAAGATGGAGCTTTATCCCGAGGCACTACACCAGGGGTGGGCAAACTTTTTGACTCGCGGGCCGAACTGGGTTCTAAATTTGGACCGGAGGGCCGGACAAGGAGCAGATGGACGTAGGCGTTGTGTGAAGTCATATAAGCGACCTGTAAAGGTCATTGCATAAAAGATCTTGGCCTTTAGTAGGTAGTAAAGCATGGATATTCCAAACAATTTTTTTGAAAACAAATGCATTTATTAACAGCATTAAAAAAATAATAATTCACTAAAAAACTGCTATCAGTGATTCTCATAAAATACGACACTGTTATTATGAATAACAATCCCCATCACTTCAGTGCCTGCAGGTCAGATTAATGAAAGATGTTTATCTTATGAGATCACATCAAACGGCAAACATTCTGACCAAATATATCATCTTGAAGAATCGGTGAAAGCATACATCCAAATAAAGTAATCAAAACAGCAACACGGTGAGGGGTATCTGAAAATCAGAGCAGAGTTTTAACTCGCAAACACCTGGTAACAGAGGTGAGGAAACGGGAAACACCTCCTTAAAGTAAGCCTTAAGAACTTTACAGGTTAAGATTAGTCGCAAATAGGTGGTGCATCAATGTCCTTGAGCATCCTGCATTGTTTGAAAATGAGAATGGTCGCTAGTTTCAATCCCTGCTATGTGTACAAATCATATTCAAAATGCATTTTTTTACAATAAACTTGAGAGCCTCCCGTTCATTTTCAGTGGGAACAGTGTTGTTGGTGTCCCTTTTTTGCTAGTGCGTCATAGTCTGGAGTAAAATTTGTTGTGGCAATTCTTAGGCGAGATCGGAGGTGTTGGTCCGTTTACCTTGATCTGTGACGGGTTGATGTTGATGTGGCTGAACGTCACGTCGCGTACGTCGAGCCAAATTGTCCACTCTTTTTTAACATTCGGCACTCACTTCTTTTTTTCGGGCCACTCATTTTAATGGAAGGATTCCAGGGGAAGGTTTGTGGGTGGCTTTAGCGCAAAACTGCATCTGAAAGCTCAGCGCGCGAATTATAAGAATGCTGTCGTCAAAGCCCACGCTCTAAATTCGGGACTGATACGAATAGAGCGAGAGTGCGCCAAGTCCGTACTACTGAGTACGTACACGCACTTGTGAGTGTGCACCGAGCTTTCTGACACGGCTTCCGGTAGTAAATGCGCAGGCGAGCGCTTCGCCATCTACTGGGAAAACGCAGTCATTGCAGGCAAAATGACCAAAAAAAAAAAGTTTAATAATACAATTTGTTCAGGGTTGGCGGGCCGGATTAAACGGTCCCGTGGGCCGGATGTGGCCCGCGGGCCGTAGTTTGCCCACCCCTGCACTACACGCAAAGTGTTTGGTTCTCGTCTTAACCGGTGAATGTTGTTGAAAAAAAGAAGCGCTTTATCGAAGCTCTGAGCTTTTCATGTTTTTCGGCGAATCGTGAAGGACTTGAGGGACTTGTCCTGTCCAAGGAAAAAGAAAAAAACGTTTACTTGCAACTCCTCACAATAAATCGCACAGCCTTCAGTGGGATGCCAAAAAAAAGGTTTTTTTATTGGAAACCATTTTTGTAGTCCAGTTCAGCGGTACATTTAAACAACAATTGTCAAACCACTAAAAGAATTCTCTAACATTTGTGTGACTGAACAATTATTTTTTGTGTTAGGAAAAGCTACAGTTCTGCACCAAAGGATTTGTGCATTGTGGCCAAAAAGCTTTTGTTATTCCAGTTGTCTTATTGTTTATTTTGATAGTCAGGCATAAAAAAAATTGTTCAAACATTGATATTTTGAAGGCAATAAATATATGCAAAATATCTCTCTTCTTTTCTTGTGGTTTGTCTGGGAATGATTCCATCTGCTGCGCGGTTGTCTTCCAAATATTCCAGCAAGGCTCCAAGTGGAGAATCATCTGTCGCTATCGAAAAGCTTTTTTGTTCCCTCAATACCTTTCTGCTTCCAGAACGTTCTCGGGCGCTTGATATGCAAAATGATTTTGCTGTATTTTGAGATGGAATGAAGCTAGCAAAAACACTTTTCCTCCTGTTATGTGAGAGCGTGTGCACAAGTGTGAGTTCTAATCCTCATTTTAATCTGCCTCTTATGCTGCTAGCGTGACTGCTGATTCGTATGCAAGAGATCAATTTATATAAAATAAATATATAAAATGGATGGAGGGATTCTATGTATGAAAACAGGTGATTGGCTCTTGTCTAAATGCCAACTCCATGTCAAGCCTTAAGGGGGCAGTATTGTTTAAAAAGCTTTAAATTTTCATTGAGCTTCTTTGTAATGCTGTGGCTTTTTTCCATTCTTTTTATATAATAACGGGGAAATGAAGCTTCAAGGTGATTCATGAACCAGTTGTTGTGTATATTGTGCCCGCTAGATGGCATCCTCTGTTCAACATAGGGCTGGAGACACATTGATTTGACATTTCTTAAACCCCTTTCTTTAAGCAGCGGTGCCGTCTAGAGGAGACAAAAAGTACAACTGGTCCATGAAGGAAATGTGAAGCTTCATTTTCCCATCAGTATTTTTACATTAATTTTATGTTCTGGATGTTTTTATACTCCTTTCCATATGATGTGATGCAAGCATGTTGGAGCAAACTCCTCCACCGAAGCGTCTGCTCATCAACAGCATGTGACTCACTTGCACTTTTTTCCCTCTGTCACCATTTTTTTCTTTCGTGCACACAAGCTTTCCCGCCTTAACATTTGTTGTGTAACACCGCCGCACTGCCGACTGTGTAAATACAGCTTTTGCCGGGTTAATATGTAGGCTGCAGTGGGAAAACATTCATTACGGTGCCAGTGGAACACAACTGAGGATTGGTGAGATTTTGAAGCCTTTTTGTGGGGGACAAATAAATGCAATAAGACAGGACGTAGCCACTGACGATGACTAAGTATTGAAAAGGTCAATGAAGGTCAAATTAATTTTACCTGTAAAGTGCAGTTTGGCTGAATATGAAATGATCTTACCCTCTCAAGCCATCTCGAGTGACGTCTTGCCATGTCACATTTCCTCCAAAAAAACTCATTTCTACCGTCACATTGGTTGAGAAAAGCTGCCAGTCAAGCAAATGTGAGACAATGCTCCTCATCACAATTATGCGCAGAGATGTGAGGGCAGACAGCTCCTGTGAATTGCAGCATCAAAGCGACTTGAATGACTAAGCGGCCATCAACATGTCGGCAAGCTTCCCACTTGATGCCCGGCCATATTGTTTGCACGCGGCGACAGATTGCCACTGCAGGAAAGGTGTGAACAACATGATGCTGCGTCATTTGCTTGGGAAATATGTTGCTCGATGCTTGGCGTCCCTCATTCGTGTACATTTGCTTCTTTAGATAAATTTTAGAGCAAACATTTCTTTCAATGGTCGACGCAATTATTTTGCATACCTCTGGGGGAGCCCGGGTGCCACTTGTGGTACTTGTGCCACACTTGGACAAGCCTTGCTCTGGACTTTGGCAATGGCAGACAAATTCCTGTGACTTCGACCATGACTTAAAAATGGATCTGAATCTTCATCCAGCCTACATTCATGTCATTGGCAAAGAGATCTTGTTTCCCATTTAGTCTTCCAATTGTTTTTTTCCCCCCTAAAGCACATGAAATGCACTCTACAACTAAATGGGACGAAGACATAACAGGATGGTAGCTAATGAAGTGTTTCTCGCCTCAACTTTGAAATGTTGTTCCATATACAAGCTCATCCCACAGGATGACGACGACTCCATCGCTCTTCCTCTTGCATCCTCACACGGCACCTCCCCTGCATCTTCCTCCATCTGGCCTCTGAGCTCACAGTGGATGTGAGCCAATCTTGGCTATTTGATTTTGAGTATAGATAGATGATTATTTTTTCCTAATGGTGTGTGATTGTTGGGGTTGCATTGGATGCTGTCAGTGGCTATTAGACCCCCCCCCCCCCCCCTCCCGCTACCCAGAACTGATCTTAACACATAATGACTGTGGCTGGAGGGAATGAGCTCGGCTGATGGATGAATGGAGGAAGGAAAGCTCCAGAACCCGCCCGCCTTCTCCTCCTCCTGCAAAAAACATAGCGAGGTGATACATGGCGTACATCACAATGAGCTTTGTTTTGCTTTTATTCTGTGCTTTTCTTTGAAGCTTTTTGGTGATGTAACGCTTGTTGGATATGAAGTTAAAAATTCCTTTCAATGGCTGCTCGGGTGCTAATCTGCGACTATCGGGGTGGCTGAGCTCTTTTTGCGATGAAGGCATTTAAACGCAACAGGGGGCAGCTGCTAAGTCTTGCTCACAAGATGGCTTCTATTAAATCATATGTGCAGCTCACACTTGTCTTTTCATGTTTGTTGTGTTTGTTGCAGCTTTAGCAGGAGTGTCAATGACCTTCGGGAATGAATGTCGCAAGACTCACTTCGGTTGGATGTTAAAAATGTGAACCGAGGCCTCGGTGGTGTCATCCGGATCCCTTGCTGCTACTGAAGGCAGCATGATGATGAGCTTCGTGTGGAGTTAGATCCCGCTGGCCTCCGTAAGCCTCGCGCGCTAATCCCGCGGTGCGCGTGGAAACGCAGCTTGTTTTTGCCGCAATCAAGCCGAATCCACATGTAGGTCAGGGGCCGCGCTTTTGTAACCACTTCAAAGTGGCGATCGCCACGGACGCCGGGTGGGCAGCTTTTGCGTTGCATTGTGGGAGGTGGCGGCCATTTTAAGCTACCTGAGGACAGACACACTTGAACCCAGAAGTGATTTAAAGCAGCCCTTTGTCAGACATTTACTGCAGTGTGTTGAATTGTGCGAACCTTATTTGGATCCTAGTAATTGAAAATTTAATGATTTGGAGAAGTACATAAACAGAAAGGTGTTGTAATTAATCAACCGAGAGTGTCTTTAAATCTTTACCCTACCATTTAAAAGAGTTCTGTCTGTGTTTTAATCATGTGGCGCGTTTACAAACTCTGCCAGCCACTGTCATCTCTTCTCGCGGCAATTTGTGTTAAAGAGAGCAAGACCAAAACAAACCCAAAGTGACAGTTACTGCTTTGGGAGCTTGAAAATGACTCGTGACTCAAATGTGGCCAAATGGTGTTAGGAGGTGCCCAAGGCTTGCAAATCATTGGCTTGCCTTCCGTTTATCATCCTCTTGACCTCTGGGAGACCTCCTGCATGCGTGCAATCAGAAACACACACACACAGCAGGGTTTGAAACTCGGGTTAGGGCTGCAAAGTAGGATTTTAAAGACCTAATTTGAAAGGCTAACCCCTTGACATAGATTTGGAAAAAAATGACACCTTAGTTTGAAAGTATGCCTCCTTTAAATGTCACTATTCATGAATTACTGTTTCCTGACCCCCTTTGCTAATTTATGAAAGGTTTTATTTAAGCTTCAATCAAGGTGCAGGGGGTGCACTCATTATGCCGTGCAATATGTCAAGGGGTTCAGGTTGGGGCTCTAGGCATGTTCCTCCCCCATCTCATCATTAGTCCACTCGCAGCTGAGCTCCGCGGACTGTCAGGCCAAACAGACCGACGGACAAACGTCGTGGCTCTTTGAGAAGACCGGTTGACGTTGCGTTTGTGTTTATGACGCAACACCTCCAATTCACCACACACGGGCACACGCGCATGCGCGCACACTTGTGGCTTTGCGTGGATGCGGCGCGAGAAGAACGAAGAAATACGAGCAGCGTTTCAAAGCGTTTTTGCATCCTCGCAACGGTGTGCAACGGGGCGTTCCTCCGATCGAGCACGTGACGCGTCAAAGCGATAGGAAGGGAGAGACTGCAAAATCCATCTCGTTCTGCTCAATCTCTCCTCCTCTTTCACCGGTAGAGCCGCGAGCGGAGCTCAGCCGGCCATTCGCATTCACAGCGCAAGGCAGCGCAGCATCACCGTCTGTGACATCCACCCTGGCCGAGATGGAGGCACCAGGCTTGGCGCGCAACATCAGCAGCCCGCTGAGCCCCTGCGAGGGGATGCTCAAGGACCTCAGCCTGGACACCATTAAGCTGTGTGAGCGAGACGGTAAGCTCAAAATCGACTTAATTTGCTCATTATGCATTTGTGCTTTAAGGTCGAATTTTGACCCCACCTTCCTCCCGTGACATACAGTGCAGTGTCTACCTTTGATTGCATTTTGTACGCCTTTGCCTTTAGTTTAAAGGGACTCATAGGGGGGTCTTTTGAATGGACCGGTGCGCGTGTGGAATTTCAAGAAAAGCAACCAAGCCTTTTTGTGCCTGTTTTAAAAGAAAGCCCAAATTTCAGCCCTGCAGGCACCACCACACCTAACTGCTTTCTTCTAATGATGCATCATAACTGCAAATATTGTCGTTAAGTAGTCGTCATCCCATAATCACATTGAAGATCAGAGTTGTTGAACCCTCAAATGCATTGTGCAGAAAAAAAGCAAGTCATCATCAGGAGAGACCGCAACATGGCTGCAGCCACATGTGAGCGAGAGCACAGCCTCCGCAACACCCGAAAAGATCAATTCTCGTTGGTTTCAAACACACACACGTCAAATGTGTTACGTGCACAGTCACCAGGTCAGCATGCTGGACATACTACCGCCACGATGTGCTTAGTGCTTTGCTGGCTTGATTCGAGTGCTTTCATTTTCCTAATGGTCAGGAGTGGACTGGCTGCCAGCTTTTTGGGCCAGGGTTGTTTTGGTTGCTAACATTTGCAACTACTTCTGGCTGAGTAGTCTAAATCAATAGCGCTCGTGTGTCCTTGAGACGCCAGCATGGTGTTTGTTTATGGAGCAACAAACACGGCTTCTGGCCACTTTGGTTGGAGAAGCGGCGAGACCGGTCGAGTTGCAGCGTTATGTGAAAATGATTAGAGTAGTGGTTCACACAGCACCGTGCAAAGGGGGCTTGCCTGACCTCATTCCATCTCTCACTAGCATAACCATCGAGGCACCAAAGAGAATCGCAAGATAGCAACTAATTGGTAGGCTATGAGGCTTAAAAGTTCTTGTGAGTCAAAATGTCTATTTCAAAGAGTGGAAGAAATTGTATTTTGGAGCTCCACCTACTTTGGAAAACTAACCCTATTTCAAAAACCTGATTTAAAGCCCTAACCCTACATTAAAACCTCGATTTAAAGTCTTAACCCTAATTTGAAACTGTAACCCAACTTTAAAAACCTAATGTAATGTAATTTTTTTTAAATGACCCAAGACCTCCTAACCCTTGACCTTTGACCCTAGAACCCTTACTCTAAAAATGACCATGGCTTTATTTGAGGTAAAAAAATAAAGATGACGAGTATTGCTTTTATTTGTTAAAAATAAATATATATATATATATAAAAAAACAACAGGCTAAACCACAGGTGTCAAACTCAAGGCCCGGGGGGCCAGATACGGCCCGCCACATCATTTTATGTGGCCAGCAAAGATCTTTTTTTGAAATATTTGACCAGTTTTCACTCGTCTGATTTGAAAACGAGTTATTTGTCAGTTTGTTTTGTAGCTTTTACTCTATAAAAGATGAGGTGCTCATACATTATTTGGGTTGACAGTCATAATGGCCCTCCGAAAGAAGCTATGACTACAATGCGGCCCGTGAAAAAAATGAGTTTGACACCCCTGGGCTAAACGATAGGTCTGCTAACGTGACACAAACACAAACGAAGAGCTGAGAACGGCCCTGACGTAAAATCCAGAGTTATTCAAAAAACTATTACATAACACGTTAATAAAACCATCTGTGTCACTCCAATTCATTAAATCCATCGATCGTCTTTGTCAACAATGCGTGCGCGCAGCTGACGGCGCTTGCACGTCAAAATATTCCACAGGCCCATATAACGATATATAACTTAGATATCAAATAACTATTATGTAAGCAATAGTATTATCAAACCATCTGTGCACTCTAAATCATTAAATCCATCGATCAAATTCCTCGTCCTTTGTCAACAACGCCGCGCGTGCGCCCTGACGTCAGCCTCGTCATTCCACAGATCTACTATATAACTATATTGTAGCGTTAACAAAGTTCAAGGAAAGACGTGGGTTTGGTAAACGGCTCTTTATTTACTAAAACAAACTTCCAGGCGTGTGGCGGCGTGGACTTCCAGCCACGGAAGTGGAAGAGAGCTCCAAAGAATAGGACCGGGCGTGCGTAAAAGCCATGACCGAGCCCCATCCACCGTCACCGGACAGCTACCCGGCCTAGCGCCGGCCCCAGACTTCCATCCACGGAGGTGAAAGAGAGCTCCATAGAATAGCACCGGGCGTGCGTAAAAGCCATAATAGTTTTTCAAACCTTCTGTGTCACTCCAAATCCTTAAATCCTTCAAACTCTTTGTCCGCCGTGTCACTTAGAAACAAAGCCGCTAATGATGCCAGTAGTACGTGGAGTCCTTCGTCCATCTGCGTCATCCCGTGATCAATCTTTGTCCTTAACCGCCGCGCCACGCCGCGTCGCGCTGCTGACGTCACTTGAAATTCAAATTACAGTAATCCCTTGCTCTATCGCGGTTCGTTTAATGCGGTGGCACTTTTTTATTTTTTTTGAAAATTTTTGAAAAAAAACACATATAAGTTGCTCCTTATTATAAGTCGCCCAAAACGCGACTTATAGTCCAAAAATTACGGTATATGTCTAGTAAGGCTTTTTTTTTTTTCAGCTTAGCGAGACGCTACAAAATGAAAAGAGTCGACTGTTCGGAACTCTGACAGAGCAGCTATGACCCTGAACATGACAAGCAGCATGAATAATAATAGATGGAAGACAGCACCCACATGAAAAGTAATCACATTGAAGTGTTCAAGTGTTCTCATCTGGAAAACTTTTTTTTGTTCTTGCTCAGGACCGTCTTCATTTCAGTACTTTGCTGCTTTCTAAATTTACCTCTCACAGCCATCAATATTTAATGGGCAACATGAGAGAAGCTGCCTGTAGCTACGCTGAGCCAGCAAATGGGAGTGCATGCAGCATCACCAGGCCTCTTCCTGGTGTGGGAATACACACACACACACACACGCACACAGAGCACTGTCGGTGCATTTCAATGCTCAAAACGCGTCGCGGGACACAATTCAGTGTGTGGTGCTGAATGACAATATTCTGCAGTCTAAATGTAGGATTTGTTCCTCAAAATGGAGGCTGTGCCACTTCTAACCTCTCAGATTGAGAATGACATTATTACAGATAATCGTTTTCATAAACAAAGGTAGGAAAGGCACATTGGACTCCAATAACAACCACTAGAGGTACGTTTGTTAAAATAAAAATGACAAGTAAATTGTTTTGATCCATCATGGAAGGTCGACCAGTAAATAAAAGCTTGGTTGTTCTCCAAAGAGTGACTTTTAATCAAACGCAAATTAACGACGTCGGCCTCAGACGTGCGCTTACTGCTAACGACGCGGACGAGCAAATTAGCGTTGGCCTGACAGCGCTAGCACTCACGTGATGGCTAATTTAGAATTCTGTACTGTAGATTGCAGTTGTTGGTGTGACTCAGCTGGCATTTTCAAGCAAACGGCATGTCCACAACATGACTGTGCAGGCCAGATTGACGTGGATGTGTTAAGCATCTATTCATCATTTCGCAGTCAACAAAAAAAGTCATGTTCTTGGCTCACTGGATGTTCTCACAAAAAACTGGCACAGGCACCATGATAGTAGCGTTGTGGTTATTCTGTATTTGTGGGTGAGCAACTTGCTGGTGTGTAAACACGGCGATGAAGGAGCACATTGTTGGTGTGGCTTGGTTTAGAGAAAGATGCTCTTGTTTCTGGCCGCTCGGTGGGCTCAGCGTGATGTCCGTGTCACTCTAGTGGTCCGTTTGCCAAACCAACAAAGACGTGCTTTACAAAAGGCCAGGCCAACATCCGCGTCCACTGCTGCACGGCTAATCTAAAAGAGTTGGGAGGCCGGTCACAGTGGGATGCAGATGCCATGGCGGTAAAGCACTACTTTGCTATTAGACAGGTTTGTGACTGTTGTGGCACAGGATAGCAGCTAGCGGCTAATTGTTAACTGGCTAACACTTAGCCCGACTGAAAATGAACTGGCTGTGGCTGTGAGATAATGCCTGAATGTGCGGACAGTCCCAAACACCAGATGCTTTTATTTTTGGCCTGGTTGCAATCCTTTGACTAAAAAAAAAAAAAAAGGACCTTAAGACTGGAGCAGATCGGAGCAAGTCGATCCATTAGGAGGGTGATGTGTGCATGTTAACAAGATTTTTATAGATCCCTCTGCATCAGTCCATTGCTGGGCACGGTAGTAGGCCTACTGTTTGATGGCACTGAATAAAAAGGTAACTCCTGAATCGTGCTGGTGTTTGCCTCTTGAAGATAAGTAGTAAATGTGCTCATATGGTTGTTGTGTCATTCGGTGGCTGTGAGGGTGATACAGCAAAGTGAATAGATGCCCCGACGTAATCTACCTGCCGACACTTGAGTCGTATTCCTGGCGAGCAGTTAAATTTTGCTTCCTCCGTCTGACCTTCGTCCTCCTTCATCTTTCATTCTCACCGTCCCTAGAGGATTGCTCATACAGTAGATAAGCTACCTTCTCTCTCACTAGTCACTGTATCTTGCTAGTTTGCTAGCATTTCTATGTATCATCAATCTAATTTTCAGAAAGAAGCAAAAGCCATCAATCTGCCTTTTCTCTGCCCACCTTGATGTCAATCAACACAGATAATGTCAATGTGCTGAGAGCGTCAATCTGTGTTTACATTTCAGGAAGAGAATTTGCATCTACAGTATATTTTGGTTCATGGACAGTATTAATAATGCAAATAAATTATTTAGCCGCTCGCCTAATGTTACGAGCCCTCGCGGATAGTGATGAATGACCATGGAGGGAATGGATACACCACAAAAGAAATAATAGCCTCATTTGAAATATAGTGGCACTTTCTGCTGTGGGAGTCATTATAAAAGTTGAGTGGCCATGCTCGTTCACTCTTGGCCATCTCACTAAATTCAAATATGAAAGGCCGGTCTAGACACGGTGTGCGCCGAGATTGCTTTTGTGATGGACTGAGTCTCTCAAGTGTTCTCTTTCCATTTATTCTGGGTGACAGAGGGCCTTGCCTCAACCGAAGGTCAGTAACAAAAGGTGGGACAGCATGCCGCACAGTTCTGACTGTCCAAAATGTACTTTTCAGATGGAGAGCTTGCAGATAATGGATATGGATGGTCTGAGCTCTGTCTCTGATGTCTATTATCAAGAGTTCCTGTAAGAGGAAACTTATTATTAAACGACAAAGCCTTACTAGGCTTTAATCGGGATCCTCCTGTATCGCAAGGCTTTCATTTAAAAAAATAAAATGTGACTTAAAACCATGTGATTTAAAAATGAATTGATAAAGGCAAAATATATTTAATCATTTATTTTTGTGTTAACACTAGAAAATGTGATGGTGATGGAAAGATGCTCATCAAGCTGCCTGCCGATTAGCTATTTATAAACAGGAATCGACACATTCTGTGTTCCAGAATGTACGTTTTGGTGTGTATGGTTGCGAGATGAGTCCAATTATGGAATTGCTCTTTTAATCTCGGCCCCTCTAAGCGCATGAATGGAGATGGCGGTGCCACGCGATGCTTGGTTGCTTCTGCCATTGTTTAGATGTGCATTCTTTGCGCCGTGTATACACACACACACACACACACACACACACACACCGCATTGTTGCTGTGCTGCCCGAGTGTGACGTAAGAGTCTATATTCATCGCTAATTCCACAAAGGAGCCGTTGAGCCGTGTTTTGACATTTCCTTTGACCTCGCTCTGCATTGTGTGTCGCACGCCTGCAATCACATTTGGATACTAACGTGATCAAATGGACCAAGTTGACCAGCAAATGTCTTCTTTTTTTTTTTTTTTTTGCAAACCTCATTGCTGATGGAGAAGGAAGGATCCTCCTCTTCAAACACGTTCCCGCACGTTCAATCAGCACCGTTTTGAAATATACAATTCGGCTTCTGCTTGGGGAAGCACGTAGGTTTGTATTGTGAGGGGGATGTGTTTCCATGGCAACCCGCCCTGCTTAGACTGTAAGTGGCCGACAGGGAGGGAGAATAATCACTAGCGGCGAGCGGACGAGCAGATAGAAGAATGAGGGCCGCTGAGCAGGATGTAAAGACCAAATGTCAACATTTTTCCGAAAACGTGACTTCCTTTCTGCGCAGGAAATAAATCACAGGATGGCGCCATCTCCGATACGGAGGAGCTGCCTGTCCCGCAGAGCATCAAGATCAGTCACATCACCTGTGACTCCTTCAAGATCTGCTGGGACATGGAGCAATGCGGCAAGGACCGCATCACGCATTACTTCATTGACCTCAACAAGAAGGAGAACAAAAACTCCAACAAGTTCAAACACAAGGTTAAACTTGGTGGGGGAGTGGGGGTCCCTGTGATGTGATGCTTATGAATTATAGCAGCAACTTAGAAAATTTGAGTTTGGTAAACTAAATGAATGGTTGTAATAATTAGGCCACGCCCCTTACACACGAGACAGGGATGAGGTACTATCGTAAATTTGTTTCCACTTGATGTTGTCTTCCTTAAGGATGTGCCGACCAAGCTGGTGGCCAAGGCGGTGCCCCTCCCCATGACGGTTCGGGGCCACTGGTTCCTGAGCCCTCGCACCGAGTACACGGTGGCAGTCCAGACGGCGTCCAAACAGACCGACGGAGACTACGCTGTCTCGGAGTGGAGTGAAATTGTCGAGTTCTGCACCGCCGGTGAGTCATAGGGACATCTTGAAATAAAACATGTTTCGTTTGACCCAAAATGTTATCAGGGTCATTGTCGTGACTACGTTAGAGGTCTCCTTGAGGAAGTCCTCCATTATTGCAGCGGATGTGACCAAGCACCTCTTGTCCGTCCACATGATGCATGAGAGCGAGATTTATACAGATGGAGGGTGTTAAGATTAGGGAAGGACGGTGGGATTAAATAAAGCAGCTAGGCCAGCAATGCAGTTTTATCTCGCAATGCAGAGGTCAGAGCATTTAATGCCGGTACGTAAGGGGGGGGGGGGGTCATGTGGGGAGGTTTCATACGCTACACACCAGCTGGCCCCTGTAAAGCGGCACAAAAGCAACACTGGCAATTTTGTGAGGCTTGAGAAAGAAAAATTGTATTCATGACCAGTTCCGCAGTGCTTAAACGTCAACAAAGCTTTCTTTGAATTCATTGGCACAAAATGACACTCAGCACGTTTGTAACTTCTTTCCAGATTATTCCACAGTTCATCTCAACCAGCTCCTGGCCAAGGCCGAGGCGATCGCCGGCCGCATGCTGCGTTTCTCTGTTTTCTACCGCAACCAGAATAAGGAATACTTTGACCACGCCAGGTAGCCATCATACATTTGTCTGTCTTGCTCCCTTTGATAGCTGATTTGTTTGATTGTTGGTCAAATGTGTGGGCTTGGTAAGTTTTTAATGACGCCAATAAAGCGGCAATAGCAGAGGCAGGAGGTGTGTCATCACAATTTTCTCGCTGGAGCATTGTTGGTGCTCTCCAAGGGGAGAAATGTCAGGCGAGCTTGGCCCATGTGCCGCATTTTCTCTCCAGCACTTTGTCATCATGAAATCTGTTTTTCTCTGCTTGTGACAAATACTATTTCCCCCACTGCGCGAATGTCATTACAGCAGCAAAGCTACACACGAGCTACATTTAATTGATTTCATTTAGTTGTACAAATGTAATCAGCTTTGCCTTCATTTTGGAAACACTGCTGGAATTAGGAAAACGTTTTCAGGGCAAAAGAGATGAGCCCCTGCAGGTGAATACCCACTGGACACGCGCGCACGTTTAATGCTGTAAACAATTTAGCAGCGACGTCAAGGCGGATGCTTCAGGAATGCTTGTCGTGAATAGCCAAAATCCGCAACTAATTGACAAAAAGAATTGATTTGTGATGAAATGGTTGAAACACTTAAGCTACTTACTGTGTATGTTTGTCTTTGTAATGTGATAGCTGCCATGATTGTAGAGAGGTTAGATGCATGAACTCCTTGTTCACTTGACACAACGACCTGTCAAGTGTTCTTGTAAAAGAAAACAATTGCTTTTGTACAAGTGAGATGCTGTTGTTAGGCGACTTGTTTGAAGTCATCCATAGCAAACAGCGTCTCTAAGCAACTGTCACATCGGTTGAACATATTACCTGAAAGAATCCACTTTCTTCAGCTCGTTTGGTTTTAGTGTTGCTTCTTGCCATGTGCCACACACTCTTAATTGTGAGGCTCAAGTGCAGGTTTTAGTAAGCAATGTCTCCCATCTAGTGGTCAGCATAGTAATTGCAATTTAAGATTTTGACTTTAAAAAACAATAAAACTCTAACTAATAATAAAATACCCTAACTCCTAACAATATAATACCCTAACCCCTGAAAACAATAATAATAATACCCTAACCCATTAATAAAAATAATAATAATAGTAATAATCACAGTCTAACCCAGGGGTGGGCAAACTTTTTGACTCGCGGGCCGAACTGGGTTCTAAATTTGGACCGGAGGGCCGGACAAGGAGCAGATGGACGTAGGCGTTGTGTGAAGTCATATAAGCGACCTGTAAAGGTCATTGCATAAAAGATCTTGGCCTTTAGTAGGTAGTAAAGCATGGATATTCCAAACAATTTTTTTGAAAACAAATGCATTTATTAACAGCATTAAAAAAATAATAATTCACTAAAAAACTGCTATCAGTGATTCTCATAAAATACGACACTGTTATTATGAATAACAATCCCCATCACTTCAGTGCCTGCAGGTCAGATTAATGAAAGATGTTTATCTTATGAGATCACATCAAACGGCAAACATTCTGACCAAATATATCATCTTGAAGAATCGGTGAAAGCATACATCCAAATAAAGTAATCAAAACAGCAACACGGTGAGGGGTATCTGAAAATCAGAGCAGAGTTTTAACTCGCAAACACCTGGTAACAGAGGTGAGGAAACGGGAAACACCTCCTTAAAGTAAGCCTTAAGAACTTTACAGGTTAAGATTAGTCGCAAATAGGTGGTGCATCAATGTCCTTGAGCATCCTGCATTGTTTGAAAATGAGAATGGTCGCTAGTTTCAATCCCTGCTATGTGTACAAATCATATTCAAAATGCATTTTTTTACAATAAACTTGAGAGCCTCCCGTTCATTTTCAGTGGGAACAGTGTTGTTGGTGTCCCTTTTTTGCTAGTGCGTCATAGTCTGGAGTAAAATTTGTTGTGGCAATTCTTAGGCGAGATCGGAGGTGTTGGTCCGTTTACCTTGATCTGTGACGGGTTGATGTTGATGTGGCTGAACGTCACGTCGCGTACGTCGAGCCAAATTGTCCACTCTTTTTTAACATTCGGCACTCACTTCTTTTTTTCGGGCCACTCATTTTAATGGAAGGATTCCAGGGGAAGGTTTGTGGGTGGCTTTAGCGCAAAACTGCATCTGAAAGCTCAGCGCGCGAATTATAAGAATGCTGTCGTCAAAGCCCACGCTCTAAATTCGGGACTGATACGAATAGAGCGAGAGTGCGCCAAGTCCGTACTACTGAGTACGTACACGCACTTGTGAGTGTGCACCGAGCTTTCTGACACGGCTTCCGGTAGTAAATGCGCAGGCGAGCGCTTCGCCATCTACTGGGAAAACGCAGTCATTGCAGGCAAAATGACCAAAAAAAAAAAGTTTAATAATACAATTTGTTCAGGGTTGGCGGGCCGGATTAAACGGTCCCGTGGGCCGGATGTGGCCCGCGGGCCGTAGTTTGCCCACCCCTGGTCTAACCCATATACCATAATACTACTAAAAACTAATAATACTAGGTAATAGTCAACTTTTTAGTCTATTTTGTGGTCATGATCACAAAATGCGGTCTTCTGTTCCAGGGAAGAGCAGGGCAACCGGATGCTCCCCTCAGTGAAAGACAACAGCGGCAGTCACGGTTCTCCAATCAGTGGCAAACTGGAGGGTGTTTTCTTCAGCTGCAACACCGAGTTCAACACGGGCAAGACCCCGCAGGACTCCCCGTACGGTCGCTACCGCTTCGAGGTGGGGGCCGACGCCCTGTTCAACCCCGACACCAACCTCTACTTTGGGGACTTCTACTGCATGTACACGGCCTACCACTACATCATCCTGGTCCTGGCGCCCAAGGGCTCGCCAGGGGACGACTTCTGCAAGCAGAGGCTGCCCGCTCTCGACATCGCCGACAACAGCTTCCTCACGTGCCAACAGGAAGAAGCTGGCGACGGTGGCGGCCTGGTATTCCATCACGCCCAGGATGTGATCCTGGAGGTCATCTTCACGGAGCCCGTGGATCTGGCGCTGGGCACAGTGGCCGAGATCAGTGGCCACCAGCTCATGAGTCTGTCCACCGTCAACGCCAAGAAGGACCCCAGCTGCAAGACCTGCAACATCAGTGTGGGACGCTAGCGAGGGGATGCAACACTTGCATGAAATGGCGCATTAAAGTTAACGTCCAACATAAATGCTGTCAGCCATCCACATTCACAAAAATGCAACCTTTACTTTTTTTGTTCCTGTACCTACTGCATTTACATATATGAAAAAGATGAACAAAACACAATCAAATTTCAGTATTTTCAGCACTTCACCGACGCTTACAAACACGCTTCTCTGATTAATTTAATTTTTGTCTCAACTAATGAATTATTTTTTTTCCACCCTTTTTGCCTTGTTATGGGTCAAGCATCGTTATTCTTTCCAACTTGATTTTGATCCTCTTAGTTTGCCGTTCCAGCGGGAGGACACCTTTTCGCTACCTCCAACTATGGCGTGTACTGAGGCTGCAGCATCCTGTTATATTTCTTGAAACCAAAGGTACAATAAAACAAGCTCTGGAATCGAACTCGTACGACAGGCCTCGAAAACGTGTACTGTGATGGACCAGCGTGATAACCTTTATGTGATAACCTTTATGCATGATGCAGTCTTTTAGCAACACGGGTGTACTGTGAGTCTCGTCGCCATGGCAACCCATTCTGCAACAGTTATAGTGCAGTGGTTGGTGGAAAGGTAAACAAATGTTTTGCGGGGTAAATGTGAAAAAATATTTATTTTGTATTCGTATGTACATGGAGGGAGGGCGGGGGCCCTATAGTGTTATGGAAACCAGAAGTGCACAGAGTTCTGATTCATGTTACTATTAGCATTTAAGCAACAGCGGCCGATACAGGAACGTGACAAGACTGGAGCTGTGACATTAACGAGGTTGCAAGGGCAACATTCAAACTGAATATTGTCACGAGAAACTAAAATATAGAAATATATATACATGTATGCACAATGAAGGATTAAAACCTGACACGGTTTTAAGGATTGCCCTGGATAGGGAAGTGGGTCAAACTGATAAAGGGGAAAAAAAAGAAAAGCTGGAACAGAAAAGCTGAAGTCATTTGGTTGTATAATTTTTTTTCAAGAAAAACTGAAAGATTGTAATATTACGTAACATTTTTTCATGAAATTAAACTTCAATCCATCTCTATTTTTACTCAATTTCTTTTCATAAGACAACATTTTAAGAAATATTTTACTTGTAATTTGACTATTTTGTTCTTGCTGAATGTAATTTTGTTTTCCTCTGGACAAAATGATTTGGTGTATTTGTATTTTTTTATTTTACGTAATATTGCCATTAAAAAAAAAGATTTTCTTTTTATGCCTTGATTTAAAATGTGTTGGCAGATTTCAAGGGGTTCGATTGAGGGTTATTTTTCTCAAAAAGAGAAATATTATGGCAACCAAATTGTTTTTTTTCCAAGGAAAAAAAGTCAGCAAAAAATTTTACTTTTTCGAGTAGAGTTGTTAGTTCCGAAAAATTTTAAATTAGCACTATTACAATGAAAGTGTAACAAAAATGTATCAGCAAAACTATTTTCCCCCAGAGAAATATAATGTATATGTATATATTACAAGAAAAATGTTATTCACAAAACTAAAGTCATGAAAACTTTGTTTCCTCAACTTCAACGGAAAAAATATATATCTAACAAAAGTCAATCACAAAAAAGTTGTATTATTTAAACATTTGTATTTTTTTTTTTAGAAATTTCAAAATGTTAGTTCTCTGAATGATAATTCTTAAACTATTACAATGTTTTCTTGAAGAAAAAGACTGTTGTCATAGCTTTGTGACTTCAAAGCTCATAATTGTGCAGTTTAGTTTTTCTGTTTACCACCCCTTCATACAAATGCCTTTCTTTCCCAATATAATTTTAAAAAATGCATATTCCACAATAATGACAGATAAAAAACAGTGAGTGCCATAATACACCTACACCAAGATTTACACAACTCTCAGTGTACAACATCATCACGTTCACCGCTGTCCTCCAGTAAAGTGCATCGTCGTCGTCGTCGTCAGCTCAGTTGCTCTTGGGCGTGTCCTGATTTTTGCTGAGCAGGGCCTCGAGCAGGCGCAGTTTGGCTTTGAGGTCCTTGTACTGGCAGTACTCTTCGGCCATGGGCCCACGGTCCTCCTTTTGACACACCCTGTTGGAGGACACATCGTCGTGTTGTTTTTTCCCCTTTGGGCTCGCAGCACTTCTTTGACGCTCCCTAGGTTGCCTTACTCAGATAGTTTTGTACAGTGTCTATTGTAAATCAAATAACCAAAAAAAAAAGACTGTTTCCACAATGTGTACAGAGCAGAAAAATGTACAGAACCCCCAGAGGTTTCAATGCGGTACTAAAAGTGAAATTTCTTTTTGTGGACCCCCCTCATCCTAACCCGACCCCTCCACTGAATACAGTGGTGCCTTGACTTGACGTTTAGCACTCTGTAAGCGGGTGTGCAGGTTGGCTGGGGCATCCATGTTACTCTATAAAAGCATCTATTATTAAATAGAAAGTAAAGAATTAAACCATTTGTGCATCGTATTTTTATGTCAAGTCGTTTTTTGCGGCGGATGAAAAAAATATGCATGTATAGCAACAGTGTTCAAATATATGTTCTTTTGAAGTTTTCTAAGTACTGTAGCAGATGCTAGTTTTGTTAGCCCATATGTGGCGTTTCACATTGTATTTGTTGAGTTTACAGTAAACTTCAACTGGGAGTGGCTATAAATGGCTTGAAGGAAGTACAAGGCTGCTCAAAAAGTTTCCCTATTCTTCAAACTGTGAAATTCGCTGCCACGAGCTAGCAGTCAAGACAAAAAAAAAAATTGCAGAAAAACTCAAAAGTCGAGGAACCACTATATTCAAATGCATTCACTGAATTATGTTTGTTGTTTTGGTTGGAACCGAATACTCCTAAGTTTCAAATAAAATTGAAAAGTAAACGAGTTGTTGTGGGTTCTTTCTTTTTGTGGGCACGTACCTGCCACTCAGGGTGTAGAAAAGGTCCTCAAACTCCCGCAGTGCGCGGTGAAGCCTCCGTTTTTCCAAGCGGGTGATCCGAAGATGGTCCAGTAATTCCGCTCTGCGTGCACCAAAAAGATTGAAAGAATACTTTCATTCCAAGAAAGTCAATGCGTGCGTTTGAGCACAAAATGACCTTCCGGAAAAAAAAAGATTGATTGCACACAGTCCGTACCTGGAAGCCTCATGGAGTGTTGCCATGGTGACAATCTGCGGCTGGAGACACTTGACTTCGTCCAGAGGCGACACCAGCGGCGTGTCGGACATTTCCAAGGTGGGAGGGGGGGGCTCCACAGGCGACATGTACTGCTGTCTCAGGTTTTGCTCTTTGGGGTGGTCGTCATCTGAGTCGTCCTCTTCCTCCTACGCCCACACACATCACTTCATTAATTGTACATCATTCAGAATTAATGGGACAGAGTTCATGTAGTGGGCCCACATTGCCACAAGAGGGCAGCAAAGTAAACTATTTGAATATGTGTACTAACCAGTGTTCTACTTGTTGTTTCCTATTCTGAAAAATCATCTCACCCCAAAAGTTACAATGTACGTTTTTTTTCCAGCTTTCTTTCAAGTTTTTTCTACTCACAATGGTGGTGATGAGTGTGGGGGTGGCGGAGGAAAGCAGCATCTGTTTGAGGATGCGGTAGCGCTCGTAAAATGGCTTGACCAGCGACCGCTCGCTCGCGTTACTCTAAAGTCACAGAAGGGAGACCGGCCACGCTGTTATTGACAGCACACTGAAGGATTTCCGAACCGGTGGAATGAAAACTTTAGCCTTGGTGTTGTTGTGTTCTTACCGGACATCCATGCAGACTCTCAAAGTAGAGCAAACACTTTTGCAGACTGGACTTCTCCAAGCTCATCTGGGAAGGGTTCATCTCCTGCACATAGATACACATCAAGCTTGACATGGGAAAAACCACACGATCCTCCTTTTGTGAAAGGTGAGAGTATGAAACCTTGATGCTGTCTGGAAGGCTGAGCTCTCGCCGACTCTCCATCAGCATCATGCTGATGACGTGGAGCGTCTCCTCCACGCTGGGCTTGCCGTTGTTGCTCTTGTTGTTGGCTTGCTGAAGGTCTGCATCGCTCGGGGTGAAAGGTGCTTTCAGGACGTCTTCGTCCGCATGACACAGCTTGAGCTCTGCAACAGCACACAAACAACGCTGGGCCCAAAACTTGTTTCTGTGACTTAAACTGAAACTCCAAATTCTTTGGATTAATAACAAAAAGCGTTTTTGTTGTGTTTTCCATAAAAATCAAGTGCACCCCAAGTGACCTTTTAGCTGCTTGCGGCTCTTCAGTAGCTCCTTAATCAGTCTGGCAACCTCGGGAGGTGCGCTCTTGTCATAATGAGAAGGCTGAGAAGAACAAAAACGTCGTGATGCAGAGGTGGGAGGCGGCCCAAGCGGAGGCTTGGCGGCAAAGTGTGACTCAACCGTTTCGCCTTTGGCGTTCACCTTGAGCCTCTCCTGCTCAAAATGCTCCTCCAGCTGCCTGATCCTCTTCCTCAAGGTCTGAACGTGTCTTTTCAACACGGACACAGACAGGGAGCAATCGTCTGGTTCCGAGCGGATGCTGCAGCGCGCCCTGCGGACAGAGAAACAAAAACGTTGGTTCACAATGAGGACATGGAACATTCCCAAAAAAATAAAGACTAACACGGTGAGCTTCTCTTACATGCGGATGTGCTGCGAGCAGGGCGGCGACGGGGCGGCGTCGGGGTCCAGGTTGTAGCGAAGGCTCAGGTTGGGGCAGCGAGGAGACGGGACCGGGCACTCGCCGGTGCTGAAAGCCGACAGCAGGGGGGGGCTGCCCGGGGAGCTAGCCGGGGGGTCGGCAGGTACCTCAGGAGAGCCGCCGAGTGTATAGAAAGAATCTCGGGATGCGGGAGCAACTGCCGGACAGAGACGAAAACCCGAAGTGTCATTTGGACAGTTAGTCGGCTTGCATTAGGGCCCAATGAGCATCGGGCGAACCTCCTCAATTGAGCACATTCTGCTCAATGGCCCCGCAAGTACACAGTCACGCATGTACATGATATTTGTGCGCACGTGGATGCACTCACCGTGCTGCGATGAGTCTGCAACGGTGTCCTGAGCTGGCGTTGAGGGAGGCGAATGAAAGAGCAGCTTGTGGTCCAAACGCGGGCTCGGCTGCCTGCTCAAAAGAGGCTGCTGGTTGGCCGGCAGGTTCTTCAGATCCCGGGGGTCTTCCTGCTCCAAGTCGGGGGGGCTAAAATCAGCCTCCAGGGCTTGCAGCTTGAGGGAGGGGCTCTGGAAGCAGAAGCAGAACATGGCTAGGGGGTAGAAAGCTTCTAAAGTCCTCCAGAGGGATGAGCTGGAAGGAGTCACGCTGTGTTTCCTCGTAAGGAATGCTGTCCTCCGCCTCGCCGTTCCTCACGTCTTGTTCATGATGCCGCTCAACCCAAAAAAGTCCCAAGGATCACTGTCCAAATGTGTCGGTGGCGTCCAAGTGCGGGATCCAGGACAGGAGTCCATTATCAAGCGATAGACACCTAAAAAGATGGCCACATGGCGTTCCTTCCTGGCCGGCATTCCCCGCTCAATTGCCTCTACATGGATTATTCATCAGGCACGGCAAGAAGGGGCGCGGCGGGAATACCGCTCGTGTCGTTTCGTGCGGCGTGGGTGTGTGCGTGCGTGCGTGCTCGGGAAGAGGAGAGCAGAGTGGACGAGGCGGAGGATGTGAGGTTACCACGGCAACGTTGTCAGAGCCAGCTAGGGCGGCTATGCGGTGATGGCGCTGCAGGAGTCACATCGCTGCCGTGCATGGACATGGAGGCTGCAATGAAACGCAGATTTGGTTTGAGGCACTGAGGGGGTGTGGGGGGGGGGGTTAAGTAGCTCTGATGACATCATCATCATCATCATCATGGCTTCAAGCGCTGCTTTCTCACGCTCCCGCACTGTTCATTCATAAAAAAACACAGCATCGTGCGTCACAAGGGCAGGTATGGGAGGAGGGAGCGGGGGAGGACGGAGGGAGAGGGAATCGACAGATGAGGCAGCCACAAAGAAGCGCGCAAAGCCAAAAAATACTTACACGAGCAGCGAAGGTGCCCCGTTGTCACAGATTAGGAGTTGGAAAATGGCAGCAAGGGTGGAGGGACCCGTTGTACGTCATAGCCTGTGTAATTATCGGTGTGTGTGTGTGTGTGTCTGTGTGTTTGTCGGGGGAAGCAGCAGCACCTCCTCCTCCTCCTTTTGCCTGAAGGAGGACAAACAGCGATGATGTCATCGTGCTGCAGTCCATTGAAAGCGGCACGTACGTACATGCGATGAAACGTTACAGTGTGACATAACAGAAGCCACTTGACAATCAAAACGGACCTTGCGACAGGTTCGTGTGCTTCCAAAGCCAATATATTAGGAACAGACTGATGAGGTTCAATGCAAGCGCGGTGTCAACAATGACTAAATCATATTATATGACTATGACAAAATGTCAACAGCTGATTATTAGAATTTAAAATGTAATGGCTGGTTAGATCATGGTGGCGTCTGTATCAAATGTGCTCTTTTCTCCGAGGTCATCTGGCAAGTTCATTAAGGTTCTGGTTTAGCCATGCGTGACATCAGTGAGGCACATGTGAGACAACCTGTCCTGCAGCTCTGTTCTTTGGGAGCAGTGTGCCACCCAGCCTACGAGGTCAGCGCAAATAGAAAGTTAGCCGTCACGTGATTCCCCCGCCCCTCCCCCCTCTGTGTTATTTGGACTGGAAACATATCAAAAGCATATCTGCGGGCAGAGCGCTGCTCCAGAAAGCCACTTGTCACACTGACCGTACTATGAGCCGAGCAAAGACGAGTCAAGCTGGTGCAAAGGAGGACAATGGCATCACGTCGGCAAAGACGCAAACAAAAATGTCAGCCGGGCTTTTTGGAGTGGAACAGACAACTTGGGAGCAAACTTTAGCAGAGTGACATGACTTGTTTTGTCACGCAAATCAGACACCAACTACTTCAACTGACATCATTCCAAATTGCTCAGACCAAGTACACAGCCCACTTTAGTTCACGACATTTGAAGGAAGATGTAAAATTTCACCTTATCCATGTCTCAGTCTCAAATAGATTAGCATTCCCGTCATTGATATCATATCGGTCTTGATCAAAAATCTCATTTACAATTGAAGGTGCTTTCAAGATCACCATCAGTGGTTATATGAGCAAGTATGAGAACATAAATAAAGAGAAAAAATGGTTTGTCCACGGTTGACTGCAGCGTAGGATTATAAAATCCATCATGACTCAGAAGGTGTAAATTAATTCCTACATCAGAACCTTAAAACTGTGAGGCAGACGAGCTGCCCACTTGCTCATCTTGCTGAAAAGATAAAAAAAAGTGAGACTGTTTATCCATGATTGGTTTTAACCTGTTCGACAATTTAAAGGTGAAGAAAATCAACATGACCCGGCGTGCATTGGAAGCAAACGTTCGTTTCACAGACAAAATACTTTTCCTTCTACACGGTTGGCAGTCAAGCATACAGCTGACATGAGGGCGGCTTCCATTAGCGAGGAAAGTGCACGCATGATGAGCACTTCGTAGTCAACGAGCGACTTCCTGGAGGCAGAGCGGCTCACTCGCCGCCTTCAATTAAAGCCAAAAGCCCAAGTAAACAATACACGAAAGTTGTTGACTCCCAAAAGAGCTGCAAGAAGGCCACACACCGGCGCTGCCATTCAAACAAATCACTCGACACCATTTATGGCTGCATCAGAAGATCACATTGTTGAGCTTTTGCTTCGATAGCGTTTTCCGACATCGGTGAGAAGTTCAAAGGTCACCTCAGAAAGGGTTGGAGGATGATGGGGAAGGTGGGCGAGACATGCCGGTGGGCAGTGGGATGATTTTGTGCTTCCTGAGGAGATGGACCAACACGGTGTTGCACACGTTGTGCTCCTCCAGCATCTTAGGACCGGCGGGAACGCTGCGAATGGAAAAAGCCTTGTGAAACACTGCCATCTAGTGGAGGGAAGGGATCATGTATAGACGCGTCATTGGATTGGACAGTGGTGCCTTGAGATATGCAGCACTATAAGTGAAACGTGCCTTTTTATTTATTTATTCGTTTGTTTGTTTATTCGTTTGTTTGTTTATTCGTTTGTTTATTTGTTTGTTTATTCGTTGGTTGGTTGGTTTATTTATTTAAACATTTCCTGAGTCGTAGAGTAATAATTAGGTCATCAACATTAGAAAAAATATGTCGATGGATAGTTGATGTGCGCTTTTGGCAATACTTTACTCTTCATGCTAGCATAATAGCAGCCTTGGTATCCTGTTGTGCATGTGGAAAGTGAGCTGGGAGACTTTCAGAGATTGCAAAACGGTTCTTAACTGGCCAACTGGTTTAGACAAAGCTTAAATAAACATTCAACTAGCCACTTCAAGCCTACATGATCCAGATTTAAGATCACAACTGTGAGGCACATTTTTGGTGCTGGGATTTTACTCCCTTTACTGTCGCCGCCAATATTATAAACCGTTTAATGAGGTTATGAGGGAGTCGCCATGGCAACAAGCCAGCCAAGCATAAAAGTGGCTGAGAAGCTGCTATTTGCCCGTAATTGCTCTAACATCACCAATATGTGAATTCAAATGACTGAAGGCGACAATCAGGATCTCAACGGTGACGTTTAGTTATTAGTGTGTGCAGTGGATAGAAAAGAGTTTACACACCCCTATTGGAATGCCAAGTTTTTGAGCTATAAATCAATAATTTCAGGAGGAAAGGCGAAACTAAACAACTGAGATGGTGTGGCTGTGTGCAAAATGAATCATGTTCAAACTCATGCAAAGTGGAATCAGCACACACACATCACAAGTGTGGAAGCGTTACACGGGCCCGTAACAACTCACTGAAAGATGCAAGGTCCAAAAATGGTGGCCAGACTGTCCACCGTCATGCGGTTCAACTCGCTGCAAGCCGCCACTCTGGAAAGGAAGTTGGTGATGTACAACAAGACGATGAGGTTGTCGTCCGGGATGCGGCAAAGGTGTTTTTTCAAGGACAGGGTCAACTCGTATTCATCCGTATTGCCTAGTGGGAGAACATGTAAAAGGACAAAAATGTACTTTTAAGTCTTACAATCTCAGGATGGGCATTGGAGAAATGGGCAAAATTCTATTTTTGCTAATGGGAAGGGAGAATCTCTCTGTCAATGTTCCAAACACTTCTTTATTTTAATCAACCTAGAAGACGTATTGTACCGCTGAAGGTCTGGACGAGAAGTCTCCGTTGGTACTCTGGGACGACTGGGTCGGGCAGCTGTTGAAAGAAGAGCTTGAGGAGCGAAGCCACGGTGTTCACGTGTTCCAGCTCCAGTTTGACTTTCTCGCCATGATCCAACTGTCGCCTCAATTGGTGGATCTTCACCACTGAGCAGCCCCCGCGAAAAAGATCCTCATAGTCCATCGCTGATTACAAAAGCAAACGGAGTTACAAGACCGAATAAGACAATTTGTCAAAGGGTGCGTGTATCAGTTACCATTTTTCTCCAAGAACTCTACCATATCTCGTAGGACAAGCGGTATGCCGTTGACTGTTTTCCCATTTTGTCTTAGCGTCTGTAAGGAAACGCCAAACACACACTTAGGCGCCACTCCAGATTTTGGGACCCGGCAGACAGGAGCAGATCCATCTCGGTTGAAATGAATACTAAACCGCATCCTTACTGACGAAGACCTCTCATGCTGAAAGGGGAGCGATGCATTGCAACAACAGATTTTGTATTTGATGAGGTTTTCCCAACATTTATTTGCCAACACTTGACAATTTGATAAATGATTTAAGAATTTACTTACAGAGAATAATGAAAGTTTCCCTCCCATGTTATAGCCAGATGGGCGGGCAAATCAAGCACTTGACCTTGTTGGTATTTATGTCATTCCTTCCATTTGTTTTCCATTTGGTCTCAGAAAGGGTTGCCTGATGTAAGACAACTGCTGACTTTTCTATTACACTTTGAATGTGTACTTCAACTAATTATAATTCACGACAGCCATTAGATTTGGATTAGGGACGAACTAATGAGGCCAACTTTGGCTGTACAAACAAAAAGACTGGCGGAGGAAAATAATGCAACATATTGACGTGACGTAGCGATCGCTCCGCGCGCTTGTTTTCTCAAGTCAATTATATTTTAGAGCTTGAATAATTAATACAATTGATTGCTGTTGATTTTAAAGTAAAGCAAATACAATACTGGGTGTGCAGAGCGATTGCTTGTATTGCCATTTCTTAGTATTAGGGACGGCTGGAGGCGTGACGGACCTGCTTGTGCGTCGTTTTGAATGCTTACAACTTCCGGGTTTAAGAAGAAACGTAAATAATGACCTACCGATTGATTTTGTATAGTCAATTTATTTACACGTAAGAGCATTGCGTCGATGTACATGTTTTAAAAATCACGTCATGCCAGGCGTTTTCTTTAAACAACACACTTTATTGTGGTCATCTACTTCCGTGTATCTGACGTCATTGGCCGCGCCCACATCGTCTGTCAGCAGCCATCATATGACATATAAATAAACCAAACCGTGCACAAATCTGCACTAATAATTTGACCTATGTGCATAAATAATTAGGTAAACAAAACAGTTCTGTCAATTTAGTCTACATTAGTCTGTTTTGGGGCTGAGACGGAAGGAAGTTGGAGTATCTGGAAATACCTCATGAAAACCAAACTGCAATCTGTCAACTGTGAGATAAGACATGTTTACCATTAATCCATTATAAATGTGTGAACAAGAATCAAATTGCTATATTGGCGGACTAGTATCTATTCATAGCCTACACTGCATAAAAGAAGTGCATACAAAGTATTGAAAACATATTTTATTGGCTCAATGCATACAAAATATACAAATAAAATACGTAGATATAACTGTTAGAAAACAGGCATAACTGTCTTTATGCAAAATCAGTGTCAGTTGCATCATGTCTGCAACTTGAACAGACACAAAATGCCCCCAAAAATAACAACTATTTTTAGCGGTGTCTTGAACAACATTCAATGATTCTCAAAGTCTACGTGTGATTGCATGACGTACACAGTTCTAACTTAAAACATGTCGACTTATAGCTCTACAGCCAGGTGCATATTAAAGTCAGTGCTACATAGGACTTAACTAGGCTAGCATATAAAAGCGCATCAAACAATGCATAAACCTTCACACGTGTGCATGCTCAGACACTAACACACACAACATACAAAAACTGCATGAAAAAGGACCAGCCGGCAGGTCAACATAATTATGCCACAAATGGACAAAATCATGAAAAAACATCAGGTTTTACTTGCTGATCCTAAAAACGGATTAGGCACACCTGCACACTCCAGGGCAGTAAAAGAAAGTTGAAACACAACATTGATACGTAAATATTGTTAAAATACTGAGCGTTATTATCTTTTTGGCCCAGCTTTTGTATTGGAGCTTGGTGGATTGTGCGATTGTAGCTCATGTTGTGATAAACAGCTATGAAAAGTAAAAAACTTGATTGAGAACAAAGCAAAGCCTGTGCATTGTTCAAATAGGCATTTCGCGTCAATAGGCATTGTCTATCATTGATGCTTTTGGAATTGGGGTGTACAAACAAAAACATCTTGTTGCTTAAGAACGAATGAACAAAAAAAAACAGTCTCCTTAATTCTTGAAGGTTGTTTGTGCATTTCTAGCTGTCTGCCTAGATCAGTGAGGCTAAAAAATAAAGATGGCCGCCCACAGTACCCTTTGTGAGTTTGGCATGAACCTGAGAAATGCAGGCATGGTTTTGGGAGGAAAGGCCTGGATTGGCTCTGGAAAGTATTTTGGTGCGGGCAAAACTGGCAGCAGAAAACAGGGCAAACCGTGCTTGTGTCCGAAGGTGCTGGGCAAGTGCTGGCGCGTTTCCCCAACGTGCCGGCATTCACGCGACAGAGGCCACTTTGTCGCAGTTGCTGGTGAACTGGATGTTCGCTCGGTCCTTGTCGGACGTGGCCTTCCTGTTCCGGCAAGGCAGCGTGAGCAGGAAGAGAACCAGCGCTCCCAGCAACACGCAGCTCCCGCTGAAGTAGAACGCCAGGTCGTAAGACTGTGTCCAGTCGAAGAACCAGCCTGAAAGGGGATGAAAGGCAAACAGTGAGGGGGGTTCCTGGAAAATTCAACCAATCTGGATCCAGTTCTTGGGGAGTTCTCACTCTACTTCCTACTTACCAACAACAGGTGGTCCCAGCATGATTCCAAATCCACCGAAGAACATGACGATCCCGTGGGCTTGCGTGAGTCTGTCCAAGCCGACAATCTTTGTGGTGATGTACGAAGTGATGGACCAGTTTCCAGAGAAGAAGCCCAGGCTGGCGGAGAGGATCTGCAGTCCCAAGTAGCTTTTAGTGACGGGGATGAGCAAGAGCGCCACGCCTCCCGCAAACATGGTGAAGGCGTACAGGTAGATGCTGTTGATCCACCTGATGTCCACCAGGACACCCAGCACCAGTTTGCCCACGCACGTCGCGATGGCTCCGATGGACACCAGTGGAATGACGCTGACTTCTTCGATGAGTCCCTGGCTCTGCGCCACGTCCTCGATCAAGAGCACGGGGGGGAACGCTCCCAGGCTGAACAGGAAGACACCGATGCAGAAGGCCACCATGGCTTGCTCCTGCAGGAGCTTGTGCATGGAGCTCATGTACTTGAAGTAGGCCTGCCTCTTCTTCTTGATAACTCTCATGATGCCCAACCGAGCCAGGAAGCCGCTCCTCTTTGTCTCTACCCGAATGCCGTCGGTGGTGATGAGAAGCTCCTTCGCCATCAGGCTTTTGTCCTGAGCACACGCCGTTGAACCCGGCGCCGTCCTCAGGTCGTCCGGCTGGGGCTTTTCGAAGAGCTGCTGCTCCGTGTTGCGTTGCAGGGCCGCCCTCTGTTTGAGGTAGTAGCCCGGCATGTTGAGGGGCCTCATGAAGCCGGCGCAGGCCATGAGGTTTAGCGCCAGCGCGCCGATGATCAGGAGGCAGCCGTCTAGGCCGTACAGAACGATGAGCTCGTTCTGAGCCGTGGCGTAGATGAAGGCTCCCACACTGGTGCCTGGAATGGAGACACCGTCGAGATATTGACTGTGAGTTGGTTGGATATTCAGTCATCCACCTTTTTCAGGCCGAGCCGGAGCCTATCCTGTTTGCTAGTCATCCTGTACGAGTATTCAGTTCTTGAGTCGTCACCGATACCAACAACTGATACCACTAGCACTTTTAGAATAGAATAGAATAGATCTTTATTGTCATTGTCACACGTACAACGAAATTTAAAACTGCCAACCGATCAGCGCATAAAATAAAAAAATAAATGGAATAAAAAGATAAAAAATACAAACTAAAAACCCACAGAAGAACATACACAGACATAATCATTTTTTTAAGCGGCATTTAATGTGACCCTACTGCTGTAGGGTAAAAACTGTTGGCGAATCTGCTAGTCCTTGACCTAATTGATCTGTAGCGTCTGCCTGATGGCAACAGTTCGAAAAGGGACTGGCCAGGGTGGGAAGTGTCCTTCAGAATGTTCTGTGTTTTTTTTTAATTCATAAATTCCTCCCTGGCTGATATATTTTTTAACAGACTCATAAGTTTTCCTTCAAATTACATGGAATTAATGGCAATTTTCTATTCTTCTCATTTCTACTTTCTAATCGTAAAACGGTTATACAAGGGCCAACAATATTGGTATCGGCCAACGTCATGAGTACCGATCCTGTGAAATAAGGCTCGGTGCCAATACCGATACCTGGTATCTCTATTCACCCAACCCAACATTGAAGTTTAACCTCATAAGCTTGTTTTGGGAATGAGGGAGGAAGCAATTGATTGTGCAACGCTGAATAATGAATAGTAAGCATAAAAATGTGATAGCACTGCAGCTTCAATAACATCCTGAGTTTGCTGGGTGTGGATGTGGACTTTATACAGGAAGCGAACAGCGCTCAGGTGGCGTCACCCGTCCACCAATTATCTGCTATTTTGAAGCTTTGGGCACGGCCCCCTTTGGAAGCCATCCACGTTTTGGCCTGTACAAAGTGATTGATGAGATAACTAATGAACACTAGTCTAAAGGAAACTCATCGGGAAAACGTTGACTGCAGTCTTAGAAGGGATGTGAAGAAATCATTTTCTTCCAGCCTGCACCAAATTAGCATTTTTGCAAAGCGTTCAAAAATCAGCACTGCAGTGGAGCAATCAGCTAAACTTGCTCACTTTTGGCACATCCTTCCCAAAACTTCCCAGAAGACTGCAAGTGCTGCACTCCCGCCAAGCTATACACGGTTGCTAAGCACTGGCGCATACGTGCAAACATGCAAGCAGTAGAGAGAAGTTGAACTCAGAGCAGCAGGTGGCGGCGGTAGCGTTACCTGTGGTGACCACGCCGAGGGCAAGCCCGCGTCTCTTGTCAAAATACTGACAGGTGATTGTCAAGGTGGCCGCGTAGACGAGACCGCAGCCAAGACCTACGTGACGGGGACACAAGAAGACAGGGTGGGACATGACAGGACTTTCGATGAGTAGGAAAAACACATGACATGGCTGACACAAAAAAAAACAGCTGTAAGTACGCTACAAGTGCTATCAAGAAATGACTGTCTTGAAATATGCATGGCGACCACTCTGTGCCATGTTATGCACGCTCCATTACATTTGCCAGAACAGGTGGCCGGTTGGGGTAATAAAAGGTCACGCAGGAACCCGACGATTATTTCTCAGTCCTCATGTCAAACAAATGCTGTCTTTTATCATGATGCTCATTTATTAGCTGTAATCAGCTCCCGTCTTACGTAATTGCGGCCACTTCGAATGATTATCCGACTTGTGAGAAGAAAAAAGATTAAGCCGCTCATGCGACCTCCTTGACATTAAAGGCATTCCCGGCCGCTTACCGACGACAATGCCGTAAGAGAAAATGAGGAACTGGACGTTGGGCGCGAAGGCACTGAGCATCAGGCCGCCGGCTACCATGACGCCGCTGAAGATGGTGACGGGGCGAGCGCCAAAGTTGTCCACACAAGCGCTGCACACAGGACCTGCAAAGAGAAGCAGGGGAAATGATTTGTTTTTGTTATGGAGGTGCTGACAAATTCCAAAGAAGGCCACTCACTAGCAATGAGGCCCACTCCGGCCACCAGGGAGCCCACCCATGCCGTCATGCCTTTGCCCTCTTGGAAGGTGTGCAGCCACTCAGGGTAGAGGACGCCCACTGACTGCGGGGAGCCATAGGCCAGCAGCTGGGCCAGAAAGGAGGCCACCACAATGGCCCATCCCCAGCCGCCATCCAGCACTCTGGAAGCCATGTTGCTCCTGCCCACCGAGTGAGGAAGGGCTTCCTGCGTGGGTGGATGGGGGGGGGGGGTCAATTAGTCAGCATCTTCTGCAAAATACACATTCTGAGGCTGCCACCGAGTTGTGTCCCGAGGATAAAGTCAGTGCGCTTTTGTGCTTAAAACTACAAGAGTGGAGGAAAGTTAAGAGTGAGGACGAAGGTCTGCTGCAGTGACTGGCCAACATTTTTATTTGATTACATTTACTAAACACAGCTTCATTTGCTTCACTGGTTCTTTTATCTCAAACAAATTATTTTAGGCGCATTACCTGACATGTTTCGCCTTGTACTTCCGCTGATTAACAAGTAAAAACAAAATGAACTTAGTACAACTACAGCTTCATTTGGTATATTCCTCTTTCAAAATTCCAACATTCTTTAAAGCGTTCCAGAAAACTGTCACACACAAATTCTCATCTGTAGCAACTTCATTGCAAGCCTTTTCAGTTACAGTCGTGGCAGGGAATTTGAAGTTCAACATTAAACCGGATTAGGGTTTCAAATTAGGGATTCAAGACAAAAAAGGAGGGTCAGAGTTTCAAGTTATGGTTTCGAAATGATTTCGGTTAAGGTTTCAAAATTAGGCTTTCTGTCAGGGTCTGGGAGCCTTCTCTTCTTCTAAGGTGGCGTCCGTGAGCAGGGTGGCTGAGGATCCACAGATGTTGCGGCTCAAGCCAGCCACTCCTCACCTGAGTGTTTGCCATTGTTGGTCACCTCCACGCCCTTGTGTTCACGCTTTCATCCACCCTGCTCGCTTTCGTCGTGTACCCTGGCACTCCGGTATGACATCTAAGAAGATCTATTGCTGTCTTCCAGCTCCTGGATCCGTCGCTGACCTCCCGACAGATTCCACCCTTCCCTGGCAGCACTTCGCTCACTCCACCTTCGGACGACCAGCTCTGTTGCTCCTATCCTGGACCCTCAGCTCGGCTATTTCCTACCCCCTTCAATAAACATTTATAGAGCCCCTTGGTCTCCTGTGTTCTGCATGTGGGCCAAAACAACCGCTAAATACCATGACACTTTCGAGGAGTTTTAAGATAGGGCAAGTAAGGCTTGTAAATAAGGTTTTATTGGTCTTTTTAGCAAGGGTTAAGGTTTTAAATTTAGACCTCTAGGTTCGAGTAAGAAGCTTGGAGTCACACCGTCCTTCCTTTCTTGTGTCATCTTCTGTCCTTTCACACATCCTTCCTTGCTTCCTTCATTCTGCCCTTCTTTCATGAAGTTCATTTAAAAAGCCTTTCTCTACCTTTCATCGCAGCCTGTTCGTTTGTGAGCAAGTGCATCAAACCACTGCAGCATCAACAGCAGCGGCAGCGGGGGCGCTTTGTTTACAACGCAATGCCAATAGTGCAGCCTTTCTGTCGTACGTCACAATTAGTTAAACCACACGCAATATGAACGTAGTGGAACCGTCGGAGACGAATAGCAACGAGTTCATGTAAACAATTTCCCCCTTGTTGTTTATAAAAATGCGGTATGCGCTCACCTCAGATCAACAGCAGCCGATGCTTGCGGCGGTGATGCGCGCTCCTCCGCGGCAACTTTCCATGTAGGATGGAGAGCCTCCTGAGTGCGTTTTAGTAGAGAGGGAAGATTTTTTTTTTTTTTTTGGGTGAGAGGAGGTGTCGACTAGACGCCGAGCATCAGCGCACTGCGCCTCCGCCTTCTTCTTCTTGGTTCCTGGCCGCTTTGTGGCCAGTGAGCAAACCGGTTGGAAGCTGTTCCCGCCGGCCACACACACACGGATCCTTTTTATGAGCCAAGAAAAAAAAAAAAAGCCCCGCGACGCACCTTTTAGAATTAATTTAATATCATTTTACCTGATAGACGCTTAAAAAAAATAATATAAAGAAATTGGGAGGGGGGTGATGTCCTGAGTCATGAAGTTGCACTTGTACGTGTGCAAACTGGGAAGCTGTAAAGGAGCTCATGAGCTGACAGATATAGGCCAATTTCCAAAGGCCAGCATGAATATAAAACAGCTTGTTATCTTTATGATCTTGACAGAAGCCTGTTGATGAGAGGGTTAGGGTTCCATCTTGATACTTGACTTGTATGGGATTATGATTTAAATGTTATATTGTTTGTTACATCACCAGGAGCTTTAGACCCTGTAATAGATGGTGATTTAAACATAACAATTTTTGTTAGATCACCGGAAACTTTAGATCCTGTAATAACAGCTAACAGGTATTTATTGTTAGGAACAAGAATACACCTTTTAGTTTTGCTGATGATTGACGGGTACTACACCTTTTATGTTTTGCTGATGATTGACGGGCGCTTCTACTGTTTTAAGCGCTTCCTCAGGTTCCCACACATCACGCTGGCCTTCCCCTCCCCGTCTGGTTGGAACTGGTCTAAGGCAACAATTCACTTTAATGCCAGCCTGAGAAATGCCTCTTATTGCTCCTGTAATTTACTGGCGGAAGGGGGATTACAAGGACTAAATCTTTTCTGGAAAATGGAGCAAAGCGCCGCCGTGGAAGTGGCAAAGATGCTGAGGAATTTTATCTTCACCACACACACCGTGCGGCTTTGTTGGCTTTCATCAGGCCGAGTACCCCTGCGACTCTCCCACGATTTGTGACCTCACGAAGGTTGTGAAAAACTGTCAAGTCATACGGCAGCATGACTACCAAAAAAAAAAAAAACTTGGACCACAGAACAGTTAAAATTTTTATCTGGAGGGGGGGGCGGCGGTGAATGGACGTCATTTTGAAGGAAGCATTTCATGAGCATATTTTGCTAACATTTTGGCAATTCAAAAGCAGTTGTAACTTTTGGGGAATATTAGGGGAGTGACAAATCAAATAGTTGTTAGTTTGATATGTCGTAACTAGAGATGCACCGATCCGATATCTGGATCGGATATCGGTCCCGATATCAACAAAATAGATGGATCGGGTATCGGAAAATACAGCCGATCTGTGAGCCGATACTTTCCTTAATCTATTGGGACGCGGGCTACGTCATACGCTAGCAGCACGTGTGCCGCATGCCACGAGAGTTTTCTAAACAAACGCAAACATGGAGCGAACGTTCGCTTCTCTTCCCCGGGTTGCTAAGCGGACGTCAAACCCTGCGCGTTCGCTTCTCTTCTGGTTGCTAATGGGACGTCAAAGGCTGCGCGTTCGCTTCTCTCCCGAATGGGGGGGGGGGGGGGGGGGGATTTGCTGCGGGCCAATAAAAACTGGACCGTTAGTTTGGACACCCCTAATTTAGAGCAAAGAACTGTGTAGTCTGCCTGATGCCATTGCCTTTGGTCTTTTCTGTTCCACATGTAGAGTTATGTAGCTTCTTAAATAAAATCGGAATTATTATTTCAGTGAGTTCAATTATTAAATTGAACTCACTGAAATACAACGACCTAGTCGACTTTAAAACCATCCAACTCATGTACAAAATAAAAAATAATCAATTACCAAACAGTATCCAGAGGTTGTTTGAGTGGAGGGAAAGTACCCATTATTTAAGAGGAACACGTATGTTTAAAAGAGATTTGGTGAGAACAAACTTAAAGTTACATTGTATAACAGTTAGAGGTGTGGAACTATGGAACACCAGCAGTGACGAATTAAAGAACTGTAGTACCTTACCTAAGTTTAAAAAAATGTACAAGGACAAAATATTGACGGGATACCGTAACATGCTGTGAAGTTGTTTAAGTTGCTTTGTATTTTAATGAGAAAATATATGGTATATATATGTATGTATATGTGTATATATGTGTATATATATGTATGTGTATATATATATATATATATATGTATGTGTGTATGTATGTATATATATATATATATGTATATATATATATGTATGTTTTTTTTTTCTTTCTTTAATATATTGACTATGGACAAATTCTTGACAGAATTAAATAGAAACATGTAGTTACATGGGGTAGAGTCAGATAAGCTTAGGCTTCCTTCTACTCCCTTTTTGAACAAATATGATTTTACGATAAAGGAAAATTATGATGCAATATCTTTTTTCTTTTATATTCTATTGTATTATGGAGTTATCATTTTTCTGCAAATATGATTTTACGATAAAGGAAAATTATGATGCAATATCTTTTTTCTTTTATATTCTATTGTATTATGGAGTTATCATTTTTCTGTATTTTTATTTTTTTCTTGTATTTCTTTAATGTTCGAAATAAACGTTTAAAAAAAAATAAAAATCAACCATAATATCGGATCGGTATCGGGTATCGACCGATACGCAAAGCCACGGCATCGGTATCGGTATCGGAACTGAAAAAGTCGGATCGGTGCATCTCTAGTCGTAACACATGAACCAAAATGCATTTCGAAACTCGTGTGAGGTCAGCAAATTGTTTAATTTGAAACATCTTGATGCACAAAATAAGTATTGTTCCACTTGTATCTGATGCAAGCTCACAATTCGAGTCAACTAAACTCTAGTGCGCATACGTCAGCGCTCTCCTGAAGCTGTTACATGATCTTGACCATCTCTCCTGGTAGTGACACACGAGCCGCTGTAGCTCGCTGTTCTCACCCATAGGGGGCGTCAGAACAGGTAGCCCCTCCACGGCAACCGTCGCTGGAAGAGAACACAGATCACACGCTTGAGAAGAAAAACAGAAAGACAAGATGGTGGGATCGGTGTGTGTGTTACCGAAGGTAAACAGTCACCTTGAGGATGTTTCACAGCAGCCGACGGGGGGCCTAGAGGAGCGGACCCCGCCCACTGGTGCACATCACAGCACTGGTAAGATGAGTAGAGGGTTGATAACAAAAACAAAGGTGCTTGAGGGGGAGTTGAAACCAAAGTTTCTCGGAAAGAAAAAAACTGAAGACGGCACAAACATCAAATCAGATTCTCCCCAGTGGGTTACTTGAGATGTTCACTGCCAGCGAGGTCCACCTGCTCGACATCTCCACGACTATATCGACAAGAAAAAGTTGCGTCTCACAAATGGAAAAGCTTTCATCAAGAGATTTTAATCATACATAGAAATTTAGTTTGACAGTACCATTCATTGAGAATGTTTTAGCAGTATGTATATTTAGTGTAAAGAGCACAATGTGTGATTTGTTTCTTCAATTTTTTTTTTTGCCATTATCTGATGATAAAGCATTGAGAAATACACCAGAGAGAAGAGCAAAGAGTACATGACTAACACCTCAGACTACATTGTTATTTAACACCTTCAAGGCGACATTTATCTGTAGTTTATGTACCAGTGTCCATCCTCAGGGAGGACCGCCCCTTCCACATCGACTTGAATGAGCATTCAGGAACAAAAATGAACGGTGATACGAGCTTCATGTTGAATACGCAATGATAACGACCTCTTTGGCGGTCTTCTCACACAACGTGAGTGAACGGATGAAACTGACAAATGGCTGAAGGGGTAGTGTGGGCAGTGATGGTGAGGTGGGGGGGCACATACTACTGCAATCGAGTGCCACATGATAAGGCGAGAAAACAATCGATCACATCCACAGAGAGGGCCATACATCCATCTGCTGAGGCAAACATCCATCTATCGCAAAACGACAACAAAATAAAGCCTGTGCTGTTTGTGCTATCTGAAAAGCGCCACAACAACAATTGCAACCAGCTCAAGTTCCAAACAAAGCAAAGGAAAAAACTAAACGTATACACGACAGGAGGGCGGAACGGATAATTGGCCGACGAGTCCCAAAAGCGATTATATTTCCGTGCTTCTGTTCCGTTTGAAGAGCAATTAGGAAAATGCCGGCGCGTGTGTTTTGGCCGCTCGGCATCGCGGCCGCGTCGCTTCTCTCCTCTTTAAAAACTTTGTAAGCTGCTTCTGAGCGCTTCTTCCAGAGCTCGCTAATGACGGAAGCTGCTGCGGTTTTGGCGTCGTGGCATCCGTCGGGCGCCTTTGCGCGCCCCGAGGCGGAGACGTGTGTGCGCGTGCGTGCGGCGCTAAGGCTGGGAGGGAGGCGGCTGCGCAGAGGCGACGGCGTGCTGCGACATGGCCGCCGGGGAGGACATGGACTGGACCATGGGCTGGGCCGGCGGGGGTGGCGGGGGCTGAGGCTGCAGGGCCCCTGAGTGCGTGTTAGGGGACGGCGGGGGGGTCGGACGTTTGAATTTGTCTGGGCTGGTGCTTCTCCTCGGCGAGGGCCTCTGCATGGAAAGGAACACAACAACAATGACACACATGAAGCAGAATATCGGCGTGTGCGTGTGGGCTGCCCGTCTCACCGCTACAGAGTGGGAGGAGCTTCCGTGGCCGTGCAGGGCGGGGGTGTTGTAGTGGGAGATGGCGGCTCTGGACAGAGTGGCCGGCGGGGTGAAGCCGACCGTGTGGCCACCATACGAGAGACCTGCGGTAGCGGGAAGTCAAAGTTGCTCAACAGGATGACGCGTGTGCATGTTAGCCGCCCAGAAATAAAACATTTATATTTCCGTATTTCCGGTGCAAAGATGAGGTCAAACACTCTACCTGCAGGTCAACGTGGTCACGAGCAAATGACAAGAATCATAAAAACAGCTCTTGTATAAAGTAACTTTACGATCTAGATTTCGATAAGGTGCGGCCAGGATTCTTTTCATTGCTTATAATAAAGTCCATTTATGCCAGTCGTCTTTCTTTCTTTTTCTGACAAGTTACTTATTTTCATCTTACCAGGGGATATGGGGCGGCTGGAGCTGGGGGAGGGTGTGTACGGGATGGGGCTGGACACCGTCCTGGCTCGTAGGCCCTGCGCCGACATCTCGTTGAAGTACCTGAAGAAGCGAGTCAAAAAAGCATTAAAAAAAAAAAGGATCTTGACAGCTAACGCGATGTTATCTGTGCTCAGGTCACACCATCCAGTTTTATCAGGGGCATTATGTTACATAACGCAACGGTTTGGCTACAAAGTAATCACAACACGCTCAGGTTGGATGAACGCCACTTGGTTAACAATCTGCTGATGTGTTGTTGTTTTTTTTTGCTATCAGGTGTTGCAATTGCACTTCACATAAAATCCTGTGTAACCAGAATACTATCTATTACTTGTTGTATATTTATTGTGTGTCTACTGCTTCTTTTGCCTTATTGTGGGTTTATTGTTTATTGTCTATTATATATATCTGTATGTTGTCCATAATGTAAGGATATCTGGCCAATATCTGATACTTATGGAAAACCGGGCCCCTTATTAAAAGCTTTAAATAGCTTGCTTGGGGTGACCTTTCACGCATCCGACTGTGTAATACTGTTTGTTGTATCATGTTGTATGTCTTGGTTATTGCGTGAATTAAAAAAAACATTTAAAAAAATTTGCTATCACGCATTACTTTTGTAGAGCTGGTATGAGAATGGTGAAATGCAGAATGTGAGCCTTCAAGTTGGAATGCTTTGAATTTGTGAAGAAAAGCGCAACACGGGGATAACTACGTAATTTGTTGGGAATTGGGGGCATGTTGTAATAGCGTTGCACATGTCCTTGTGATGTGGGGGGGCATCCTCTCAAATTATCAGAACGGTACCTGCTGGTATCATCATTTTCAACTGCTATCTTGCAATCAAAAGTGTCTCGTACCGCTCGTCGTCCATCTCCAGGCTGGACTCGCTCTCCGACAACTGTCGGCACAGCGCCTCGCGACGCTCCATCTCCCGCTGGAGCTTCCGCTGCAGCCGGATGTTCTCCTCCCTCATGTGCCGCTCCTCCTCAATGTACTGCGCCCGCTTCTCTGTGTCTGCGCAGGGACGAACCACATTGTTGACGGCCCAATGGCACATTGCTGCATCGTAAAGCAAACTAAACGCCTGTCTTGCCAGCTCAGCTTGCCTCGATTTAGGATTGAATTAGGCACTCCCCCTAGTGGCCGAAACGGAAAAGACGGCAGCATCATGGGAGAGGCTTACAGGTTCAGGCTAATTAACCTTTCATTAATAAGAAAAAGGCAAAGCAACAAATAGAATTGGGAAGTGACTATGGGCCAATTGCAATTTAGAAATTGGCGGAATTAGGACAATACTCAAGGGCTGGTCATTTTTGCATATCATATCAATTATTTGAGTTGTGTTCATTTCACACAGCCCCCACGAACATTTGAAACTCAATTATAAAATGGCCGCTTACGTTGCAGCTCGGTGGTGCGCAGGCTTTTCTTAAGCCTCTCCACCTCGTTCTTCAGGAAGCGGATATGCCGCATCATGTTCTCCGGGGAGTCGATCTCCATGGAGACGTCCCGCGGGGACGGAGGGGCCGACACCGGCTGGTCCAACTTCTCCTGTAAGATCCTGGCCAATGAAAAGCAAGGTTGTGACTGAAGACGCTTGTCGCTTGGAGTGAGCAGCGAGTACCTTTTCTCTGCCTCCAGCTTGTCCATCCGCTTCCACAGTCTGTTGACGAGAGCTTCTTGTTCCTGCTCTAATGTGTTCTCGAGGTCGATCTTTTCCCGCCTCAACTGGAGAAGTGACGGTAACAAGAAAAACATTCAGAGAATGTGTACAGCACATTCAAGGTCTAGGTGCAGATAAGCTCGGCCGCGTGTTTGCTCGAGGACACGACGGACCAAAAAAGGAACACTTCATGATCAACGCTTGAAAACTTTTGACAACTAGTTGATTTGTTTGGGTGAAGTTGTTTGGACTAGTTTGGGTGGAGTTTTTCTTTTTCCAAGATAATTTTACTCACTTCCTCAATGTTCCATTTCTTACAAAATATTCATCTTGAAAACAATTTGGTAACACGGGCGCTGTGCTTTTCTCGTAACATCGACTTTCATTTTTGGGAAATGTGCAAGATTATTGCACAAGGGTCGTGCAGACAGAGTCATATGGCATCTTGCATGGGGGTGGTGGTGTTCTGGGGGGTTCCAACCTGCTCCAAAGTCAGCTGCTTGGAGATGGTCTCGTTCTCCATCTTCTTGATCTTCTTCATGAGCTTGTTGACCTGGAACTCCTGCTCCTGCTCCAGGTGCTGCTCCAGTTCAGCCTTCTCGTGCTGGAGCTAAGACGAGGGGGAGAAGAAATAAAGGGAAAGTGTGAAGAGAGAAGCACAAACAGGCGACGGACAATGAGTCACTCATCAACTATTTGAAGACCAGAGTGTAAACGATGACGACATTAGCAAAACACGATGGAGTCCATTGTGAAGAATGACAGATGTGGTGACCATGGTGACCGCATTTGGCAGATAACGCAGATAAACAAGAAGGAGCGATTATATACGCAAAGACGACTCATCATTACAAGGAAAACCGCTAACTAATTGATGGGGAACGACCGGCACCGAGAGGGCACGAGGCAAATAGCTTTGGACGGCATTCTAGCTTCTTCCAAACGGGAGGGAAAATCTGATCCCAACTACACGCAGATCATATGTATCAATTACAGCACTCACGTCATTCAAATCAATTGTGTGACCCCCCCTTCCCCCCGCCACAACCGCGATTCAGTTTGCAATCCCAGCTCAAGGTGAGTCCGAGGATGGCGCAGCATAGCTAGTTGAGCACGAGATGGCCACCGCCAGGGTCTGGCAAAAAGCCCAATGTTGGCAGCAATTGAAGACAACTGTCATCATTTGAGCTGCAATTTCTCCACTTTTATTTTGAGCTAAAATAAAATTTAAAAAAATGTGGGAAAAGGTCTACTGAGCTTCAATTTACCACCCAACTGTCAGAAGCATAACTACAAGTCAAGGATTGTACAATAAAAGGGAGACCCAAAACACTGGCGGTCTAATTTCTGGTCTTCTCTGAGCCCTTTATTTTTTTTTTTATCCTGTAGAGAGTAACCAACCTTTGATCTTTAGTGCAACTCTGGCACTCTGCACGAATTTGCCATCGAAGTCGCATTGCGCAAATGTTCCATCAGCGACACCACTCACTTGCATGAGCTTCCTGGAGAGCTCGTTGGTGAGAAATTCTTCCTCCTTCTCATAGTTGACAGCCAGGGTCTCCTTCTCCTTCTGGAGGGCTTGGATCTTCTTGAACAAGGTGTTGCTGATGAACTCTTCCTCCTGCTCGGCTCGCGCTTGCTGCGGGACAAGTGCATCAAAGAAAGGGAGGTTCATGAAGGCATTGCAATGAAAGGTCTAACTCAACTACTTTTGGGTATATACTCGATACATGCACAGGTATCTTGTGAATCTTTCCCACATTCTTTTTCTAAAGGAGAGATCTAACATTATTAGCTGAAAACCACACCCCGTCACACCTAACCAAATATTTTTGTGCTTTATTCGTGTTGCTCTAAGATGCCGCAGGCTTCTTAACGTTTTTGGGCAAACAGTCAAAAGAGCCAAAACAAGGTAATGACGCTCCAGGAGAAGATAAGCCTGCAGGACATTCTCAAACAAAGGAAAACATCATGCTGCAGCGTGACAACTCTACATGCTAAGATTGATGTTGTACCACGAGTCTGCAATGTTTGTGATCATTGTTTGGGGTTTAAAGTGAGAAAATGGGCAGTCACAGAGGGTTTGTATTCTTCACAAAAGCTTTCCAACTGGTTTCGTGAGGGTCAACGACACTTTAGAGTCTCCAATAATCATAATGTTCATTGCTTTGGAAGTCGCAAAATCCACACGATGGTCAGAAGCCAATTTGAATTGTTCGCCACTCATCCACTGCCGTGATGCAGTCTCTTGGATCGTGCCAATCCAGCCCAAGGTATTTGCTCTAACAGGGGTGGAGTTGTATAACTAAACGGCAGCCAAAAGGTTTTAATGGCAAGCTGGTGATTCACTGTTGTTTTTCCACTGGCATCCAAAACAGAACAACAGAATTTCCCCTAATGGCTCCTGGGTTATTGCAGTAATAGGAGCCTCAAAAGGGGGGGTTGAAACAGGAGGCAGAACACACAAATTAATCATCTCGGCAATGCGTTCATATGAGCTGGAATGTGGAATGAATGACTCAGTGGCGGGGTCAAGCGGAGGAGACACCCAGGACGAGGCTCACCTCGACCGGGGGAGATACACGAGCCTCGTCCTGGCTTTGCTCTGCAAAGTCTGGCCTACATACTTCCCATCTCGACACGGCATCAGTTACACACCTCGTCAGGGCTAATGCTGAATACTCTTGACTCGATGCTGCAGCTGTGGCTCGACGTTTTTTCGGTACGCTTGGCGTGTGTGTCGCCCATTTGGGACTTAAGACACCCCCCCCCCTCTTCAAGCAGCTCACGCCGATTTAACAAATGACTCCGTGAGGTGTCAACGCGACTTTGGACGCTGAGGTTAGCAATGATTGGCCAGGGGTGGGGAGAGAGGAGGGTATTAAAGAAACAAAACAAAGCCAAACTAGCTGTCTGGCTAACCGCTGGTCAGCCAACCCCAGCGGAGACGTTAGCACGCACGCTACTTTAGCATAGCATCATAGCCAAATCGCTAACATAACACGAGAGGCAGATGGGCGTGTTGGGCAATAAATCACACACATGACATGCAATACGCGTGGAAATTGTGCACTTAAGATACGATTAAACTACAGCGTCTACGGCTAGTTGCATGACAAACGGCATCATATCGATCATATATGTTAGCCTGCGAGCTAAGTGGCTAAAGCTACTCACAATAGTGACGCTAGCTTTGCGCAGGTCCCGATTCTCCTCCTGCAGCGCTTTGCACTTGAGTTTGAACGTCTCCAGCTCGATTTTCAGAACTTTGTTTTCCTGCTGTAATGAGGCCAGTCGGTTGGTGAGCTCCTCTAGGCGAAACTGGGAGATCACGATGCTCGGCTTTCCCGAGTTGGAGGCGCAAGTCGACATCGGGGTGGCCGAGCTGCTGCCCGCGCCGTCGGTGTCGCTCTCGCTCGCGCTGTCCGCCATGGCGACTGTGCTGCTGAGGAGGAGGAGGAGGAGGAGGAGCAGGAGGAGAAGCAGAGAGCTCAGATTTGACGCAGAAGAAGACGAGCGGAGCGTCCACGCAACTCTGCCTTATGGTGACAGCGCCCCGGTGTGGAAGTCTCCAGCAGCGCGTTAAACTGCACGTCATAAAGACAAAGCACGCGAGCATCAGTGTATTCCCACTTGAACGCAGTCTCTTGTAAATGCTTTCTTCACTAAATATGATTTTTTTATCCTGGCACATCAAGGCGCTCAATTGCTTCTTCCAATTCGTTCCCATGTTCTCCAAGTTTCTGTCAATCTGATCTAAGTTAATGTTTGCAACATTCCCGATGAACCCACGAAAATATTTTCATGAAAAGTCATTTTGTGAATTTCGCATCACACAAGGACACAAGACAAAAGTGTATTGCAAAACCAATGCATTTTATTTTTTTATCCTTTCAAGGTCGATTTTGAGTCTGTTTTGTTCCTTTCTTGAAAGACATCTGAAACATTTGCGCCGTTCTCTATCGCCTCTAAAAGACCTCGAATCACCAAAGTGCTAGAATTATTATTACATTTCAATGGCTTCACTCTGTTAGTAAGAATTGTACATCAAAAAGTCCGCTCGGGTGAAAACACATATGAAACAAAATCGATAGTTCAACCGTATCAAAGGATCATCGAGCCCCTGATAGATTTTAAGGGGAGCAAGGGGATGTGTACCTCTGACATACCCCCAAAGAAAGTCACATAGTTTTAATGTCCACAGAGTTGGCATCAGCATACTGATACTGAGCACATTGACCTAATGAAAACCAACACACGAGTGATGAAAATGATTCTAAAGGACACTGCATTAAACCTGCCTAAAACCACACGGCGTTAACATTTATTCGATGCTTAAACTGCTTCTGTTGACCATCCAGTGTTTTTTTTCCTCCAAGATGCTAATCAAAATGATCTTTACTTGTGAGTGGATTTTAAATCAAGTCTCAACCCGTCACCATAAAAATATGAATAATGGAAAAATGAATCCCCTTTTTAGTCATTTGACACCACACAGCATTTGTGAGACACGGTGGAAACAGTGCACGGAGACTCTTCACACCTTCTAGCCGATAACGCACGATACACGGTTACAGTGTTGTACAGCGAGCCAGGCTACTAGCGCTTACATTTGCAGTTAGTACGCTCTCGAGATGCCCCTCCAGTTTTACACACACACTCGCACACATCTTTCACCATTCAAAAAAAAAGAATTCCTGAATTCTATGCTTGTCCATTTTCAAATATAAAACCAGTGACAAACATTCGGGCTATACGTGTACACACAGATAAAAGGGCCTTTTTTTTCTTAATACGGTGCTTTTGCAAACTTGTAAAAATTGTACTTAAAATAATGTGACCGGCATGCTTGAAAATACTCTTGAAAGGCTGCGGGATTAGATCCCCACTTTGGGAATGACCCAACACAAATTTTCTGGAAACGTCCTCACGTTAAAATCAAACCAGTTTGCGTACAAACGTTATACCCGATCTAGTAGATCTTCTATATTTTTTTTAATTTTTCTTCATTTTTTACAAGAACCTGTTACACTCACAACTTTGGAAAGTGGAACTGCTTCAGTGGATTACCAAAGCACTTGAAAAGACCCCACACCCCAATGTGACCAAACTCCGCCCTAGCAGAAGCTTATTAAGAATTGTACACATTCTGACTCTATATACAGAAAAATGTATTTTTTTTTTAAAAAAGGAAGAAAATATGTCCCAAAACATCCTGACAAGAGCGGGTTCAAGAAAAAAAACTAAGGCCAGTGCTGAACATGTTGAAGATTGGCTGACGTGTTCCATTAGATCGCAGTCGTGCTGTGTTGTGTCTTCATATTTCCGATTGTGCCGTCTTTGGTCAACGGTTGCACCTACGTGTGTGTGTATGTGAGCGAAGGAGCCCCCCCTCCCCCCTGAGAGGCCTTCCCCCGAAAGTCCTAACAGGAGGCGGAATCCTCGACAGCCGGTCCCGCGGACCGAGGGTTTACCCCCCACTCTCGGGCCCTTTGATTGACGGGAAGTTGGAGGAGTTTGTTCATGCTCATGCGTTGTAGGGTCAAGAGGGGCATTGGGCTCCTCTTGCCATGTGAAGTCCCGTCGGTGGAAGCGGATGCTGGCAGGACTCTTGGACTCAAATCCTCAAACTGGAACACCTCAGCCCTCAGGTATGTCCTGTTCCCAGGCTTGTGGACTATGATCCTGGATGGCTGTGGACACAAAACAGGACATGCAGTTGAAGCTTTTAGGAAATCAACAAAAGTGACAAATTCAGCTGCCTGATTTCAACCGCCCAGCTAAAATCATGGGAGCACCCGATGCTCAGTGGGTGTGCTGCTTTTCTTGACTGGCAGTACCGTGTAGCATACGGCCGAACAGTAGTGGGGCTTAACAGTGAGGCTGCCGGGCTAACAACTCTTTTTGGAAATGACACACTGCTCTGAGTCAGGGATTTGGTAGACAAAGACAGAGGCGCAGGTGACGTCGTTGAACATTGCTCATCAGCGCTTTGTCACCCATGACCATTGCAAACAAAACCCTGCTTGCCCCCTCCCCTAAAAAAATGCTCAGACATGGCTAAGCCTTTTCCACAGATAAGAGCGAATATGTGGGCGAGGATGCGGTGCCATGGCGGGGGGGGGGGGGGGGGCACTGTAATTCCTCAAATATTTGCCTCTACTCTAATCGATGCAGTCTCGGTTAATCGCGGCTTGTGTCCACCGCTTGAACAAACGACTCGTTCGAAATAACCTTAATGAACAAACGTGTCAACCGCGTGAACAAATGGCTCACCTCGAATAAATTAACTATGACTCAAATAATCAGACATAGAGCAACTGTACCTGGGAGCAAGGACCACCATCCGTCCCCTAGGAATGAAACTTTTTATCTCCGGGCCTCTTGTCGTCCATCCGTCTGCTATTCCTCGACGCTCCGTCTTTCTGCAAGGACACACCAAAAGAAAGTTAGCAAGGTATTTTTTCATCATTAAACTACGTCACAGGTGACGTCAAGCCAAGCACTGCAATCTGAAACCAGCAAATGTTAGTAGTCTTATAGTTTCACACCAAAACCGGGCCTAGATGAAGAAAAGTAAGCGGGATGGGAATCGGCTGGATATTGCGCTTTTGGTTGACGGCGGTGCACAACTTCAAATGCATCATACGAAGCATCTCATGTTCAACCCAAAAGATCTGCAGGCCACCAGCATTTTGCACCCAAGACGGGATTCTCTGCCAACCTCAAGCCCGTCCTTCGGCAGGATGGGGCTTTTCTGAAGGTCCCTGCGGTTGTCTGTCGAGGAGCTAGAGAGCCGGCGGATGACCTTCCTGATGACCTGCTCGGTGTGTCAACCAAGAAAAAAAAAATAATCGATGGTTTCACAAAGCGCTTCTCTCCATGTAGCTGAACGGGTCAAGAATGTGAAAGGATGCGTTACTTTTCTACTGATGAAGTTACCGTCTTGGTCCAAGTAGTGTTCCTCAGTCACAGACTCGCCTGATATGTTTTTCGCTTCCTCGCCCTACAAATGTTTGGTCATTAGCGCCATCAAAGAAGACATCGAAATATGAAACAAAAACCACCAGCACACCAAGAGGAAAGATTGAGCACTGCAGCCTAACAAACTAGAAAGTCCCTTTGAAAAGTTCTCACAGAAAACTCAGCATGATCCTGATGGCATGCGCGAGAGGCTTCACACTATCAGAAATGACACTCACTGCATCCAGATGAAGCGAGATGCCAGGACAGGCTTGGGAATGCAAAGAAGCTTTCCTATACTATTGAATCCACTCGCACCCAACGAGGCAGCCACTTGAAGCACCCAGAAAAAAACCCACTCCAGACTCAAGCCGACCCGAGCCATTTTGCCAGGCTCGCAGGGTACCTTTAAAATGAGCCTGCGTCGGAAGATTCTGGTGGTTACGGTATGTTCTTCCTCGGAACCGGAATCTACACTAACCAGCTGCTGGAGAAGGCATATTTCAAACATCGGGACACAAATTCAAAAGAGAACAAAGCCAGGAAGAGAGAAAGAAGGTGGTTAGTTAGCCAAATGTTGATGCAACTTTGGAACTCGTACATTTTTCTTCCATGGGCGGATCTGCTCAAAGATCAAGTAGATATTTTTGAGATCTTGGATGAACAGGGAAACAGTTGGATTCACACTGCCTGTCACAAGTCACAGGAGGCTTCCATCCAGCCTTCAAATAGCGATTGGGCACTCGCGACCAGCAGTGTAAATTGAGGCCGAAACTCGCGTGCGAGAAACTTTTCTTCCAATCAGTTTGTCACAATTACCTGGACTTTCTTCTCGGACACCAGCGTTCCCTCTTCTTTTCTGCCATTCATCGACTCGGATGAGCCGCCCTGAGGTGAGCTTTTGGAGTTGTCGCCGTTCTGCCGGGACCTCCCTGATTCGCCTCTGGACGAGGAAGTGACGGAATCGCTGGAGTTCTCGTGGCTGCTGAGAGACGGACAACTAGGACGGATGTTTTTTTGAGTTTCACGAATTTCAACAACGGGACAACTCGCACCTTTCCCGCCTGTCCAGCAGATCCGAGCTGCGTCCCGGCGTCGGTGGCTCCGCATTGACGCTGGATGAGTCACTCTGCCAACCTGAAAGCGAGCACACATCTTTTTCTGGCTGTTCGGCACGATTGAGAAGCTTCAGATCTCTGGCTGCCTCGGCAGTCGTCTCCTGGTCCTCCTCCGTCTCCTCTGAGCCTTCTTCAGTCTTCGCCACTGCCTTGAGATTAGAGATCTCTTGATTTTCTCCGCCATCCTCCTCAGTGGGCTGATGTTCCCAAAGGGCCTCAGCCCATTCGTGAACAGTCAAGTCACTTGGTTGGCAAGTGCCTCTGTCTTCACCTTGCAGTACTTGTTCAGCAACTTTTGTTCTGTCCTCACGGTGGACCAGTTCTTCACTCTTCTCAGTTGTTTCATCAACACCCTCTTTGTAAGTCTCAGCCTCTATTTCATCTCCCCCAAATCCACTTCCCAGCACATTAATTTTCATTTCTGCTTCTCCCTTTTGTCCTGTGAAAATATTCTTCCTCGCCTCCAGCTGACACCTATCTTTTGTCACTATCTCACATTTTTTCTCCACGTTTTTAATCAAATCCTCCTCCACCCACCTTTGCACAAATACCTTTCCCACTGCCGCAATTGTCTCATCGACCTTTTCTTTTGAGACTTTCTTTTCACGTCCTTCAATACACATGTCCACTTGGACCACATTTTCCATTTGTGCTCTGTCGGGTGTTGAAGGAGTTGCAGACGATGCAGACGAGACTGAAGAGGATGATGTGGAGTAGGCCATGCTGACGTCTAACTCGCACATTGCCGGGACGGCACGTGACTTGGGCTTGCGGCTCGGCTCCATTTCTCGATAAGATCTGTCCTCCTCCTCGCTCAAAAGCAGCTGGTCATTCAGGGCGATGTGGGGCTTTCGCACCTTGGACGGAATGGGATCAGGGAGGTCAAAAGCTGAAAGGGACAGGGCAAGCTGACACGGTCTAAGGGGACTCTCGGGTGGGATTCCAGCTTTGATCTCTGGGCTCCAGTGCGGGGGCTGAGACTGGGAGTCTGTCGGCCAAAGGGAGTCGGGTTGCGGGTAATGGTGATGCTGATGCTGCACAGGGGAAGGGTCGGGTGTGATGGGGAGTTCGGGCACCAGGAAATGTGGGTCGGAGTGCAGGACGGCGGGGGAATGCAACTCGGCTAGAATGCTCTGATAATCTGTGGGTGACATGATGATGAATGTACACTAACATACACAAAGTACATTGACTGAATCTATGAAAGATGCTACATGCTCACATGTCAAAGATGAGAGGTGAAATATAAAGCAGGGCTTCTCAAACATTTTGGTCCCTTACAGTGGAGAACCCCCTCATCATTCTAGCGCAAATTAAAAATAATCACAAATTCCCCTAATTGCCACAGGAATTAAAACAATTTTGACAATTCCCATGACAAAACTTAGCGCTACGTAAATGTTGTCGGGACAAAAAGTCATTCTCACGAGCATTAATTTATACTTCCCAAGATCAAGTTATATGAAAACTGCTCACGGAGTTCTGGGGGTACCCTTGTTTGAGAACCACTAATATATTGCTACATAAATATTTCCAATGAGGTAGGGTCAATGCGGGTGCGAGGGGAAGGTGGACAAGTGCAAGGGCATGCAGGGCAAGGAGAGTGGGAGCGGAGAGGCGGGGACGGGGGATTTGGGCTTGTGCAACGAGACCCACAGGGGGACACAGCGGGCAAGAAGAGAGGGGAGACAGGGCTAGAGGAAACGGCCAAATCACTTGGCGAGCGGACAATGGAGGGTGACGCATGATCCGGTAGAGCGGGTGCAAGGTTGAAGAGAGCGGGTGTGCTCGAAAGTCCGGAGACGCTAGGTGCACCGCAGGTGAGCTCGGAGGTGCTTTGGGATAATTCATCGACAGATGGTTCTGTTGGAGCAGGGGAGGTTGGGGGAGACGATGGTACAAATGAAGGCGCTGGTGAGGTGATGAGTGGGATCGGGGAGGGTGGATGCGGTGAGAAAGGGAGAGAAGGGGATCGGCGTGGATCAGCAGGGTTGAGGCATCTAAGAGGTGGGGGAATAAAGCTGAAGTGTTTTTCCACTCGTGAAGGGGGTGCCAAGTCTTTGAGCGCAATGGAGAACTCGTAACTAGGAGAGCGGCGTGGGGTCAAGGGTCGAGGTGTGAGGGGAGGGGACGGGATGGATTGCTCCGCGTGCAGGATGAAAGCGGGACTGCTCGGAATCAAAGGAATAATCACGCACACTGAGGGGCGGGCGTGGATTGAGACAAAAAATAAAACAGGAGAGAATGAAAAATGAAAGTCAGTGTTGATGTTAAACACAAAACAGGAAAATGAATTGTGTGATTTTGGCAGAGGGGTGGCTCTTAAAGCATTAAGAGCTTTTATGTGCTGTTATCAGCAGTGGGTGCTGCTGAGGGGGAAGTGATGGGAGGCAGGAGGAACGGGAAGAGAAGCTCATCTATCCAAGGAAGGCTCAGAGGAACTGGAGGGGCCCGAGGAGAACTAAACTGAATAACACAGTCACATAATCCACCTTTAGCTTAGCCATGGGGAAAATATTTGTCTACTATCTTAACGCATGCACTTCAAACAGGATACTCCTGTCAAGATTGGTCATTCATGACAACTGGGACACTGTAGCCATGTAGCCAATCTTGGTTTAGTCAGAAAACAGTCCTGCTAGCAGATACGTGTTATTAAAATGTTTCTGGAGAACAGTCGGAGCCAGTTGTCCAAAGTTGTTTCAACAGCTCTAGATATGGACGGAATTAAATATTGGCACTATAGACATGATTCATGCAAAGTGGGCCAAGCAAAAACAAAAACAACAACAACATGGTAGCAGGAAGAGGTAATAGGTCAGCTAATCAGAGCTAAACTTTACCATCAGCCTGATCCCGGAAAACCGCATGATCATCGGCAAAGCATCTCGTGCCAGAAATGTTACCATAGTCAAAAATTGGGCCCTCCAGTAAAGTCACAATATCCATCCGGTTGACTTTGGTCAGCACGGCCGTCAAGGCGTCGGCTGAAATGACATACGAAGCAATTTCAGTCAACATGATCCAAATTAATAGGAGGTAAATATTTTAAGATGTTAATAGTATTAATATCTTAAAATATTAATTATTATGTAATTATGTATTAATTTAATACATAGAGTCTTACTTGTGGCGTTTTTCCCTTCTCGACTGACCCATTTCTTTAATAGCATAAAGCTTTGTGCTGTCAGCGAGTTTGGGTTCTCCAATCTAATGTGGTTGATCTCATCTACTGTGAAGTTCATCTCCCGAGCCAGCTCTGTGACGAGACACACAAATTGAGCCTTTAAGAAGCAGCACATGAACATTTGTATGGTACAGAAGTATCTGATCTGAAGTATCTGATCGGAACCACGCCGCAAGTTCCTCACCGGTCCAGCTGAGTCCCAGGTGATCTGCTACAATGGCCATACGCAAATCTGTCCGCTCACAAGGACTTTGGGGACCTGAAGAGACAGTCGACAATCACGAGTTAACACTTGGCATATTCCTGTCCTCGTATAATAAGAGAAATAAACACGTTTCCTTTTCTGGCCACTTTTTTATTTTACAATTCAAGATAACTGGATTGCAATTGCAATTCTTCCAAAAATTCAATCAAGTCTTTAAATAAAATAGTTTCAATTGTTCTTTGACATGATGGCAAGAAAAGGCATTTCATACTACATGTGGTGGTCTACGGCTAATTCTGCCATGTAACCTTTTAGCAAGCATTACGTGTCATGAGAACCACACAAAACAAAGCATACCACAACTCCCGAGTTCTAAAAATCGAGGGTGGCTCGTTCTCGGTATCTAAATGGTCAACATGCGCTACGTGGTGTTCTTTACAAAAACTACCGTGACATGTGAAACATTTCTGAGACTACAAGCATAACTACGACAACTTTGCCCTGAACAGAGACAAACCAGGGATTGCCAAACAGGTTGTGACAGTCACTACAACTGGCTTGCTACTCTACTGCACAGGGCACACAGGATTGGGTGGGGGAGGGGGTACAGGGGGATAGGAATCTTGAAACAGAGACGATACACGACACAGTACATCAATGAAGATGGATCAATGATAGCTACCGTTCTAAGCCAACACACGCCACAGGCATTCCAGTCAATCAAGTCAATGACCACAACATGTCATGCAACGTTAAGTGAACTAGGTCAAGATATAAAATGTATTTGATAGTGTGAAAGTTTTACAAACTAGGCTTGATCTCTGCGATGGGAGGTGTTCGAGACCCTGCGAGTCCCTGACTGCCCTCCTTCCCACCAGTCCGCCTACTCCTCCTGCTCCTCTGACTGCCAGAGGCCCTGTCCGTCGCCGCCACCTTTGCCCCTACGGACGGGGCCCCGGCCTCAGCCCTGGAACCTCTACCGGACCTGGACGAGTGGGAGGGCTGGGAAGGTTGAGAAGGCTGCGAGGTGTCTGACAGGGAGGTGCTCCGGGAGGTGCTGTCTTCCTCCGACTGCTCTGTCTGCTTCTTTTTCTCCTCGTCTGACAGCCGGTCCACCAACTTTATCGTCTCTCCGCTAATGTCTTTAAAGTATTCAATGGTGCGTTTACAAACCTCGCTAGGGTTCTCCCGTTTCTCCTGCCTAGACGTTCCCTCACCTGATGCCTTCCTGAGCTGATTCCTATCCTTCAGTGGTAACCTCGAGGGCAACCTTATGGCTGCTCTTTCACTAGCCAATGGCCTTGTTAGCCGCGAGGTAGCCCTAACTGGATGTGATGAGCTAGTTGCGGTTGTGGAACTGCCCTTTTTAATGTCCTTGACTGGTATTCTAGACCTTGGTTCTACTTTGGCAATGGCTGGCTCTCCTCTTTTCTTGGTCTCAATTTTCACTGTTTGTTTGGGCTTCTGCTTGCCTATGGCTGTTCCCTGGATGTGAATCGACCGCCCTGACGCTTTTACTGGAAGCCTGGACCTGGGCACTTTCACTTCACTGTCTTTAACTGGTGCACTTTGCTGCTGCACTTGACTGCTCTGACCTATTTCTACTTTCTCATCTAATTCCCTACAACACAGTGTTTCTATCCTGCTGGCCTTTTGAAGTGTGGGCTCAGAGGAGGACTGCAGATTGAACACCACACTGCCACACTGAATGTAGTTGGCCTGAATACTGGAGGACTCAAGGTTATTATTGTTGTTGCAGTTCTCAGAGGGGTAATCTCTTCTCTCTGATGTGGCCTCTGTGTCTTTGCTAGATTGGCCTTCTGTACTCTGAGCCTCTATACTGATGTATTCTGGCACCATCTGGCTCTCTGATATCTCAGCTTTAAAATCAGTCACATCCCCTGAGTCTTTTTTCACAGTTATAGAGGCAGCTATGCCCATCTTAATCGGGGTGCGTAATTTGGGATCAACCTTGGAGGCTGTGATTGTGCATGAGGAGGCGGTCTCAGCTATGGCTTCACAGGTGGGTACTTCAGTACCAGCATAGCCAGTGTCACTGCCAGGGTGCAAAGGGTTGCATGTCGCTGTTGCTGCTGTTGCTGCTGCTGCTGGTGGTGTGTTGCTGCCTGTGGTTGTGTCTACAATTTTCACCTTCCCCTCTACTGTGGCCCTCTCCCCTGTATTCGATTGAGAGGAAATTACACCAAGGATCTTGCCCCCTCTCCCCCTTTCCCCTGTTAGAGGGTCAGAGGAATGCTCACCAATCTGAAAAAACTGAAGCCTTTCTTCAACAAAGTCCCGCTTGCTCATGTCAATAGCACCACTGCGGGTCATCTCAAACATCTTCCCTTCGTGGAAAGGGAAGGGGTTAGGCTCACTAGTTGGTGTACTCTCATCAGTCGGTGTTCGAGCAGGGGTTGTGTCGGGTGTTGTAGCCTGTGATTTGTCCTCCACACATAAACCAAAGGGCTTGGGATCTTCGTCTTTGGTTTTGGAGTCATAAACTCCATCGTGATCGCTCCCTTTGGTGGACCAGGGGTCAAAGTCGAGGCCTTTAGTGGCTACCGTTTTAAAAGTTGAGTTGAGCTCCTCTTCAAGTTGGTAGCCAAAGTACTGATCTGCGAAGGTCTGCCTTTCTGGATGTCTGCCTTCAAGGGTGTAATCTATTTCTTGCCCACTGCTTTTTGTCGAAGACGGATTGGTTTTCCCATCCTCACACTTCTCTTCCTCAATCACTTCCAGCTTAGACTGACCAAAGGAGCGATCAGCTGCTTTTCCATCATTGGATAGACCGGATGTTTTTGGCTCCTCACTCAGTCCGTCGTCTTCATCCTGAAAATCATAACCATCTAATGAGTCAATCTCAGTGGCATCTGTGTCATGGGAAAATTCAGCAGTGGTTGCAATGGAGCAGTCAGTGATGGATTGGTCATTCCCATTATGTTCTAAGTCGGCTTCTTCCCCCTTTACGACACCATTGACCCCAGCCTCCTTATTTCCATTCTTCTCCGATTTGCGGTGTTTTGAGCGTTTCTCTCCCTCCTCTTTCATTTTGAAGGTGTACTTTTTGACAGGGATGGGATGGAATACAGATTCGTCATCACTGGAGTCACTGTTATCAGCTCCGGGAGGAATGGGAGATGGAGGCTGGACCCTGATGACTGGCTCAGCTAAGAAGTGTTTGTCATGCTCCTCCTGGAGGTTTACTTCCATCATTTCCGTCTCCGTCTCGGAGGATGCGCAAGACTTCCTTTTCTCAGGCTCTGACTGCTCCGTGTCCAAAGGAGGTGGTGGTGGAAACTCTATATATGGAACTCCCTTCTCCCCTTTTAACTTCTGTTTCGCTGCTTCCTGTTTCTTGCTGTGATTCTCTGGAGCTTGCTTAGATTTTTCCCTTGCTGGCTCCCTGTAGATGAAGGTCTTGCCGTCTTCCTCTTCCGACTCCTCTGGGATTGGACAAGGCATGCAAGCCGTGGAGCCAATCACAGAGTCAGGCATTCTTGAGTTCAGGCTAACGTTCTCTGAGCTTGGCGCCTTGGGAGTAACGGGACTCTTTCCACAGCTGTCTATTAAGGTCACTTGTTCTAGAGTGTCATCTTCTGGACTACCTTGAGGAGACTCCTTTTGTTTGACGGTGTAAAATGTTCCCCTGGTCTCATGTACTGTCCTACTCTCGTGGCTTACTATTTTTTTGTAAGTTCCGAGCTGCCCAGTAGCCGTTTCTTTCTCGAACTGTTTGCCTACTTGAATGCTGACATACACAGGTAGGGGTTTGATATCTTTGAAACCTTCTGCGACAATTGCAGGAGTTCCATGATCCAAATACTCTATTTGGTCACTGTCAACACCGTTACAAGTGATATTTGACTGGCTACAGTCTGAGTCCGTGGATTTCCCTGACGATCCGCAAGTAGATTTGTTAGACTCAAAGCTACCATGTATCGGGTTTCGAACTAGAACGGGCGTGCGAGAGCCTTCTTTCTCATGTGTTTCAACAGAGGGATCTAATTTTAAAGATTGGGATCTGCGATTTTCTGAAAAATTAGAGGGCTTTCTTACAGGAATTTGAGATTCCGAGTTTTTTTTTAGACCGTCATTGCTATTTGGACTCTCTCGTACAACAAATTCAGTGTAAATAATTTTCTTGGTGGTTTCTTGCCTTTGTGAATCACTATTGTTGTCATCTTTTTGAGAATCACGAACTAATGTTGGTGATAATTTGGGGGATTGGGGTTTATAGTTACCGTAGCCTTGGTTCTCCCATGTTTTGAATAACTTCTTATCTTCCTGATTTTTCCCACAGGACTGATGCACGGGTGAACACTTGGACTCACTGTCTTGAACTTTTCTCTGGTTTACCGGACTCTCTGGTGTTTTGGGAATGTTAGAACCACCAAATACCTGGTAAACAGGGAGCTTACTCTCGTGGAGCTTCCTTATAGGTTGATTCGAATTTTGGCGAGCCTGAGAACCCCTATCTTGTCTTTGAGCCTCTTGTTCAAACTTAAGCCTCACCGCGCTTACTTTAGAAGAAGACATATGCAAAAGTTTTGAGCCTTCAATTTCCCCGTCTCCCTGCTTTCTAGAGTCTGAATCATTGTACTGCAGCAGTACTCTCCTCTCCGGACTACTAGGTAAACTGGCACATTTCCTATCATTGGAGCCAAACTTATCTCTTAGTCTTTCTCTGCTCCATTCTTCTCCACTAGCACCATTTCTATAAACTGATCGTTCTGGACTGCTTTGTGTGGAACTAGGTCCGGATCGTGATTCCCTAAAGTCTGGTCTGCGAGATTTTCTCTCTGGAGAGGAGAGTTCATCATTGAGCTGCTCTGTCTTATCTCTGAAGAATTGTGATACCTCACAGAGTTTTTCCTCTGCCTCTTTTACGGTTCTATCAACTCTCTCCTCATACATGAGTTGCTCTCTTTCCTTTCTCTCTGTGTCGTCTGCTGAGACGCGCATCCAAATGGATTGCTTTGGGCTACCATGCTGAGAAGAGTGCTGCAAAAGTGTCATTGTGTCATAGGTATCATCAGCATTTGTCATTCTTCCTGACGTATCAAACACATTTCGTGCCGAGCGAAAAATATATTCTGTTCTTGGGCCTACGGGCCTACCCTCATTTCGACTTCTGTCTGGTGAGGGGAAGTGAGACTTTTCCTCGGTGTCAGGAAGGGATTGGTCAAACTTTTCTGATAATAACATTTTCTCAGCAAAATTATAAGATTCTCCTCTTAACTCTGAGGATTCATCCTCATTGTACTCCACGGATTGTTGGCTAAGCAGTTTCAAGGTCTTATACGACTCGTCTGCCATTAACTGGGCTGAACTAGGGCGACTATCATCGTGTGTCATGGTGTTGCTAAATTTGGAGGAGTCAAAATAGACAGGATGTTCGACAGTTTCCCTGTCCTCTGGTCTGTTTTCTGGGTAGTAATACATTTCATTGTCAGAATGGTTTTTAGTCTCTCTGATGATGACCTCCGTTGGTTCTGTTTTATTTCCCTTTTCAATGTGTACTTCAATTATTCTTTCAACCTTTGGTTTGATGTCTTCAGAGACTCGCTGCGAGATTTCCTCCGATTTGTGCTCAAAGAGTCCCGCAAGCTCCCTAGAAGGATCCTTTCCTGATTGAAAGGCCTTCATTATGTCATGAACAGACATAGTTTCCTCACACCTCTCTGATACGGCTTCACTGCCAGGTTTGTGGTACACCATCCTGGTGGTGGTCGTGATGTGAGTTTCCTCCTTCAACCGAATACCTTTGCCCATAGGGTCCTCATCAGGGGCACCTTTAACTGAATAGCCCTTACTAAGCTCAGGGGTGGATGGAGGCTGATTGACATGTCCTTTCGACTCAGAATCAATATATATGATGGGATTTCCCTCCACCATTGCCAGTTGTTTGTTATCTTCAGGGTGCTCATAGCTCCTGATAACATGAACAACTTCAGTCCTAGTCTCTGTGATTACCGGGGGAACGGGGATGTCCTGGAAAGGGGCCTTTGGGCCCATGCCTTCAGCACTCTGAGGGGCAGAAGGGGTCCTTTCACTTCTGGTCTCAAAGCCACTGTCTGAGAGGGGGCTCTTATCCTGTTCACGATATAAATCATCCGTGGGTTCCAGCACTGTGTCCGTTCCAAAAAGAGCATCAGCCACTTTAGCTGGTTCTCTGTCTGAAGGGGGTGATCGCATGTTTGTTGGAGGCATTTTGAGCTTTTGTTCTTGAACTGCGATGGCGGGTTTTAGAACACGTTTTTGCTTTTCCCTGCCATCCGCTTCTCTCTTGCCTTCATCTGTTGTATGTTTTGTGTCGTGCAGTTTGGAGAAAGAACTGCTACCAACGTCATTGGCTAAATAGTCCACAACCTTCGAAAGGTTGAAGTCTCTATCTTGAATTGTTTTTGCTTTTGCGTGAGGAACCACTGTCTCATATCTTGGGGGATAGCTCCAGTTGCTTGGCGGCTGTTCAACAGGTACTTTTGAGAAGTGTATGTCATCTAAGGACCCCCTTGCCATAGGCTCGTTGGCCACGTCTTTAGTCAGGATTTCACTCACTTTTACCAGATCTTGTTTGACTTTCTCCACAATCCGGTACGGCTCTTCATCGTCTACTTTCACCGCAGAACCAGACTGAAATCCTTTACTTGTATTAGAGTTCGGATCAGTCTGCAAAATGGCTGACATTCGTATTAAGTCCTCTTTCATATCCGCAACATCTTTCAGAATTTCTTGGCTGGATGACAACGGGGATGTCACGTTTGACTTTAAACCGGATGAGAGAAGTGGAGATTTGGTAGGGGAAAGATTTCTGGCAAACGACGACTGCAACTGAGGATTCATCTCAGCGGGCACAGTCTTGCGTGGGGACAGAATAGCAGCAGTTGACCTGGACACCTCAGGCAGCTTTTTGAACTGGGGCTCTGGTAGTACATTGATAACAGAATACACAGGGACCGTCACTGCGCTGGATGTTCCAGCCGTGGTGGCTTTAGGAGGGGACCTTAGAGAGTTGTAAAGGGAACTGGATGCAGAGGATCTGATGGACTGATATGAGGACGATGCAGAGGAGGACAATGACTTTAAGGTGCCATACCCAGCTGAGCAAGAATTGAATGTTTTTTCAACCTCATCAAATGCTGCGTTGACGCTTGTCGTGACGGCATTAGTGGTTGCTTGTATTCTTTCCTGGAGACTGCTGGCGAGGAGAGAGGTTGGGGAGGGGGAGTGGTACTGCGCTGGTGATGCTGTTCCATTGATCAGAGCTGCAGCACTTGGTGTGCTGTTGGATTTGAGTGGTGACGACACTGAGGTGAAGAGGTTCCTCGCGGGGCCTGACACGTCTGAGGGAAAGGAACGAACAGAGGAGAGGCCGGGGACTGTTTTGATCGGTGAGGACGATGATACCGTGGTACCAGTGGAACCCCCCACAACGGTCTTGTATGACAGAGGGGAACTGAACATACTAAGGCATGATTTGGGAGACGTTGGAGGTGTCATGGCTATTGATGTCCTCTCAAGAAGAGGACTTCCTCCTGGAGAGGAAGTCCTGGCTGACGATGCTGCAAAACCTTTCATTGAGGAACTGTCTGCACTTTTTGCAGGTGACGCCAGGGGACTGTGGGCAACCTGGCCTGGGTACTGAGCATGTTGGACTACAGTTTTTATGGGAGAGGAGATGGTTCTGTACGATCGGATGGGAGAGGCCATGTCACTAACTGACTTAACAGAAGAGGCAGGGGATCCGGGAATGTTTGTCTTAATGGGAGAGGCCGAGTTGATGGACCAGACAGACTTTAGTGGAGAGGCAGAAGGTGTGTTGGACGAGGAGCTGGAGAGGGAGCCAAACCCAGACTTGGCTTGACCAGGGACGGCGACAGGAACAGGCGGCCACGCCTGATAAGATCTCGTTGAAAAGACCGGTTTGTGAGGGTAGCCAGAAGGCTGTGTTCTTTGCGGACTTCGATCGGATGTTTCTTCAATAATTCAAAAAAGAAAAAAGAAAAAAAAAGGAGGCAACAGAAAGCAGAAGGTAAAATAATTGAAAAAGAAAACATAAAAAAAGGAGAAATTCAGTCAGAAACAGCATCACTTACGAGTAGCAAGACAAAAATGTACTTGTAGATTACAGAAGGTCCCTTTTACACACTCAGGATGACGTGAAAAGTGAACATCTCAAAATAAAAATACATGACAAAATGCGTGTGTGTGGGGGAGGGACAAAAATGCATGATGTAGTCGAACAAAACAACTGAAAAGTACATTTCCATTGCCTTTCTATGTGCTTAATGAGCTTGTTTGACTTGTTGAGACTAGCGTGCCTTTTACTCTCCATTTTTTCTTGACATGCAATTCCTTACATTTGATTTATTTTCAATGCCAGAGAATGACCCCACAAGTAAAAAAAAAAAAAAAGCATTACAATACCCACGTGTTTGGCCACAACTTAGGTTTAAGAATGAGGATACACTTTACAACAACGAAACTGTAAATTGGAAGTTAAATGAGCACCAAGTTGCAGTTTTCTGCTGTTTTGTGACAGCCACTGAATGACTTTGAAAATCTTGAAATGAAATCCAAAATGTTGAAGATGGAGCAGGCAAGAATAATGAGAACAATGTACCTAAATGATATCAACATCAAACTGTAAAGTGCAACCTGTAAAGTATTCTCAGCCATACAGTCACATAGCCAATAAGAAGACAACAATGGCCACCGAATGAATAAAACCAAAATAAATTCAACATGTTCATACAATGCAAATAAAACAACACATTTGGTCGAAATAAATCAACGAATGACATGTATAATGTTGACCTGCCCATATTTTCAAAAGTGGCACAAAATGCAGTAGCCAAGCTTGACACACATTAAAACCATGCAGGACGGATGACCATGTTTGTTGAGCTGGGAGAAGAAATGATTCATGAGCAAAACTCCTTCTGGATACATGTAAGCAACAGCAAGACTACAATAAAGGGACCTTCACACAGTTCAAGTGATTGTGTTAATTATGTGGAAAATCTATTAATTTGTTTATGTCATGCAAGTTATTAAAATAAAAAGGCAACTCACTGGCCGCAGGGTCGGTCAAATAGCTGTAGCGCTTACGCAAAGCTAAGGAGGCAAAGGTATGGCGTCGTTCTGGCCTTTCATTCTGTAACAAAAACAAAAGATGTTTCATCATAAAAATATGCTCATGGGGTTATGTTTACTTAAATAATGTTAAGTCATTAATTTAGTTGGAAAATGACCTGTTTCGGGCGAGTCACCATTGTTGCAAGTTGCAACCACTTTGTCTTTTTATTCTTTAACGTCGAGGGCTCATGAGAGTATTTATCAAATCCATAAATTGCAAGAGTTACTATTATTTGTCAGTGTTAGTGAAAAGATTCCACTTTATAAAGATTAAAGTATTGGACAGAAAAAATGGGATCATCTTATAGTTGTTGAGCGTGTCTATGGAAAGGGGGACAAGTGGTGAGAAGGCACTAAATCAAAAATAATTTGACTGAAATAAGTTCCATTCATGCGCCAAGCATTTTTACTCCGAACAAGCCAACAGAGGGACACAGAAAAATAACAGAAGCAGCTGTTTTGTGTGATGATGAAGAGACTATTTACCTCATCGTCGGGATCGGACTCCATTTCCTGTGGGATTCCCAAGATGCATTGCGGCAGGAGCAGGGGGAGAGAGATGACAAAATGGAGAGCGGCGATATTGTCGTGAGATGAAGGTGATGACAAATGGAGCAGCAAAACAAGGAAAACAGAAAACATCAGGGGGAAAACCTGCTCGCATCATCATCATGATGAGAAGAGTAAAACATGGCAGGCAAAAAAACGAAAGAGCTGGCTGGGCAGCAGCAGAGCAGAGCGCAATAGCGACAGAGATATACTTTGTGGGGTATTGTGACTGGCTTCATATGCATGATAAAAAAACACGCAAATAGGCAGTCAGCTGCGAAACCCAATGAGCAAGAGATTGAGTACCGTGTGGGTGAGGTGACATGAGGCAAAAAGGGGGACGGCGTGTGCTTAGGGACACTTGATGACTTGATGCCTACCTTTTTGTGAGTCGGCAGTGTGATGTTCAGATTGCAAATGGCAGTCTGCGGAAGACCTTTGGAGTTTTTGGGTTCTTTCAGGAACGACAGGCGGCCACAGGGCTCCTGACCCATATCTCGGGTCTGTAGAAGAAACACAAAATGTAATTCATTACTTGGTTGCAGAAGAGTCTTAATTTTGTAATTGAATTTCTACTATTTCGCTCTGATTGAGAATTTTACCGGATTTTTTTGTCCACAGTAGAAAAAAAGAATCAATTTTGGAGGAGGAACTTGTTTTGATGAAAATGACATGAATAATCATTTTGAAAAAACGACAACAAAAAACTCGTACCTTCACATTGAATGGAAGTCTGTTCTCCTTGAAAGAGTAAAAATTAAATACAAGCTGCTGTCCACTTTTGGTCAGCGGAGACAAGTTGCCATAGCAGTCCACATGGATGGGCTTCCCCTCCAGAACCTGAACCAGGACGATGACATGTTGACACCTCTTAATAATCAAATCAGATTTGGGGCCACTCAAGTCGGGTCAAATTTGGGGAAGTCCCACCTCAATGTCTTTACTGCGAGCCACCTCCTCAAAGTTCTCCTGCTGCTCGAGAGTCTTGTCCACTTTGTCGTCCGTCATGCAGAAGCAGCGGAGGCGCGCCTCCACCGGGTCATTCATTTTGGCAAACACCACAAATTTGGCCAGGTACGGCACGCAGATCAGCTCCCGGTATAACTGAGACGCCAGACCCACCGTCTCAGGAATCTGGTGACAGTCTGCGAGCCAGAACCTGGGAGGAGAGAGAATTTGTTACGCAATATGAAGAATAGTGGCTCTGATGGTCTCACAAATTGATTGTGTCGTACCTGGCCGACACATTTGTGGTAAAGGAGACGCAATCGGTCACGAAGGAAAGCGGCGTGGTCCCTGTGATGTCTTCCCACTGGGCGGGGGACGTCCCTCCTGTGCAAGGCAAAGAACATGAGTGCTCGCTCTCTTTAGGTCTAATCATGTCAAGATGGCCGTGCCTGTAATGCTGCAGAGCAAACGCAGGCAAGGCGTCGCGTCGCCGCGGTGGCCGGTGGGGTGACCTTCCGCCTGGCGGGGCGGAACGGGGATGGTCATGGTGATTGGCTTGTGGAACTTCCTCCTCCTGGGCTCCACGGTGACAATTGGGCTGAAGGTGGCTCGGTTCCCCAGGACCGCTCTCACCATGTCATCGGGAAGAGGCTGAGCCTAAAAGGGAGGCGGGGAATGGGTCATACCTTGACTTCTGAATTGGGCTCAACTACCCAAGTCGTAGGTCTGTGATGATGTCATACGAACCTGCAAGCCGACACGGATCTTCTTAGTGAGCGCGCCCTGCGGGAAGGAGGCCTGAACCATGGGGACAGTGCTACTGGACAGGACGCCGCCGTCAGGACCCATGTGGTTGGATTCCTGCTTGATTCTCGACACCACGGCAAAATACTGAGGGAAGTCTCGGCTCACGATGCGGCAGATGCGCTTCTTCTCCAATTCGGCAGGGCTATCCAATTCTGCAACATGACCATCGGGAGAGCAGCGACATATGACTACGTAGGTATGTGGCACAAGAAGGAACACTCAGTCACGCTGTACTTTCTGTTTTTGACGTGGACGCTCTCATAGTAGCGTCCCTTTACCTTCGTCCATGCCGGTCAGCAGCTCCGTAAGTTCCTCTAGCGTGGACTCAAACTGGTGCTCCCGCCACGTGTCGCCGTTGTCACTCCTCAACACAATCAGTTCTCGTTCCTTCCCCCGCATGGAGCCGAAATGAGGGATCTCCACAATCACGGGACTGGAAGAGAGCACAAGGTCCAAATTTTAGGCTGCTTGTCCTCAAGGTTAGCGATGTCACATTTTTAAAAGCCAGCTTTTGAGCACGTATTTTCTCCAGCCGTAACAATAACAACGAAGCCTACCCAAGGAACTGAGCCCCGGCCGGGCCGACCTCCACGAGTCTGCTGACCAGGCCTTCCCCTTCCACCATGGGCGGCGGGTAGGCCAGCTTATGCCTCTTGGCCAGGCGACAGGTGATGCGAGTGGGCGCCGTGCACTTCCTGGGCGGGATGATGATGCGCATGCCGTTATGGCGGCTGCCCCTCATGGACCCGCCGCGCGCATCCACCATGAAGCTGACCAGGAACCTGCGGGACAACCGAGAAGAGCTGTAAGAGGCTGAGGAAGAAGACACCCCGGCAAAGACGGACACAAGCCATGGACAAAAAAGTGAGGACCATCCCCCATGCTGTGATCACTGGACACCCAAACACGGAACGGAAACCAGAGAAGATAATGGAAAAGCGCCAGAAGCGACAAAAGAAAGGTGCTTTGAGTTCCGAGAGCTGGCTCACGCCTCAAATTGAGAGGAAACTAAAGAGCGATGGCGTTTCATTCAGTTTGGAGGCAAGAGGTGAGATTGACGCCAGTGTTTCGGATCCTCGAAAGCAGCCATCAGTGATCAAATATTCACACACCTGCACAGATGTTTCACCAACCAAAGGTGATACGCCGCTCGCCAAAAACGGGAGATTTGGCTTTCTGGTGACATTTTGGGATGACCCAAATATGCACTGTGCCATTTACACGTGAACTTGATTGGACTTTTTAAGAACTTTTGAATGCACATGTACAGCCACTGTTTGACTCCTTGTCAGAAAATAGCACAATGTGCAAAAGTATTGCAACAAACAAAAGGACGTTCATTGAAATTTCAGTTAAGATCATGTGTAAAAGTTTGAGTGCAGTTGAAGATTCAATCAGGAATTTCACCTGAAAGCTCCACATGCCAAATGTTTTGTGAGTTGTCTGTCCTGTCGGCAAGATGACGGATACGAGGAGAAAGGAGTCAAGTACAGTAATCCCGCGCTTTATCACAGTGTGCTTACCATTTATTTTAGGTGTTTACGTGACTTTAAAAAGTGTGCAAAGCGGGTATTTTGAAACTGCAGAAAATTCTTTCTTAGTGTTCACAGATTTACAAATCCTTCTGGAATGGCGGATCACTGTATAAATTCTTCCTGTGACTTTTTTTTTTCTGTAAATGCAGTATAAGGTTATTCGTGTACTCTGTAAGAGAAAATCAAGTACACAAAGATGACACGCGTGTACTAAGAAATGCAAATGAAACACCACAGCACACAGATGAGTGGGAGGAAAAAGGGAATGTCGGGAAAGGCGGCGGTGAATGAGTGAGTGACATCACTGAGGGGGCGGGGGAGGAGGGGGGGAGTGACAAGTTACAGAGCAGCCAGCTCAGTCTTCACCTGGAGTCATACTGAGGGAGCGGGGAGGAGAAGCTGTAAAATAAACACATGGAGACAATGCAGGGGGAGGCAGAAGCCCCGAAACCTCGTTTTAGTATCAAGGCTGACAACCGCTGTCGGGATCTATGGTGACAAAACACAAACACGCCACCGGGACGGAGAGCAGAACACACTGACTGGGAGTCGACGCTCTTACCCAGAGTGGATGGGGCTGGACGCCATGTTGTGGCCGTGGTCCACCATGTCCGGGGTCCAGCTGTAGCGCCGCAGGCACTCAGAGTTGTATTCGTGGGTCACGGCCAGGTGCTGCAAACAGAGAGGTAGGGGCGGGTGAGCAGAGCGGACGACAAAGACGGGGGAGAAGAACGTGAGGAAGAAGAATATTGTTGAAAGGTTCTTTGATTTCAGTGGTTCAGTTCAAAAAGGCAAGTGAGGCCAATTGCTACATTCAAAATAATTGTGTTTCTTCCTTCTACTTTTTCGATATGTCAAGTTTCATTGGTTCTTTGAAAAACTTGGTGCAGTGAATATTTTTTAGTTTCACTATTTGAATTGCAAAACTGGAAAAAAAACAATATTCCAATTCATTCAGATGCATCAGCACATGATGATAATGTGTGTGACAGAAACAAGGATGGGTGAGCGAAGAATGAACGTGGGAGACCTGGAAATAATGACGTGAATTTATTATTATTTTGATACCTTATTTAGTGGGTCGACCAGGTAGGAAATGTCTTTACAGACACTCTGAAGCTTCAGGAAGAAGGAAGAGTCAAGAGTTGCACTTTATCACAAACTATGTTTGCTTTACAATGAAAACCACACTGAGTTTACAATCAAACCACACAAAATAACACTTTTGTGTATTAGATGTGATTGGACTAGCGCTGAGTAAATGACTTTCAAGCTTATATTGTAAAGGTGATAAATCAAATTGAGTTTATGTTTTGGCTGTGTATAGTTTGGGCTCTTGGGTGATGTCATCACTTAACTAGCAAGCTACATCGCTGCCACTGTTTATAATCTGAGAGGTTTACAGTTTCTGGTTTAGCTCCTGACCACCAAAAGAACAGTGGCATGGGGAGGGAGCCCTGCAGTGTGCCCTGAGATTTTCCAAAATAACAGACGGGATAGGAGATGGTGCGCTATTCTTGTGTTAGCATAAAGTCCAAATTCTAAGTACATCCTCTGCAGCTGAACAATAGGCAGAACTAAGCGGAATATATAGAATTGTCTGCTTTACCGTGTCCTTGGTGGGGGCCAAGATCTCCTCGATCATCATGCTGTCCCGGGCGAAGGAGCTCCGGTTGAGGGTGTTGGACCTATCCGAACTGAAGGAGCGGAGGCTAAATGTTACCACCCAAGCCAGCGCCGTGGGGCAACAATAAGCGACCGGCATCAGGGACACACAACACAGGACAAAAAGCAAGGAATTGCGTTATTGCATGCAACCTCCAGGGAACATGTTTTTGGTTTTCATCTAAATGGACGGAGAGTGTCCAGAATGGTAAATTAGAAGGAGGCGAAAAGGGAGATGAGATTCTGGGGAGGCAGGTTATTCAGGGATGGAAATACGACAACTACTACAACTACCACTACTACTACTACAACTACTACTACTACAAGGGCTGCATGATATTGGAAAAACACGTGATAGATATTGCCATATTGACGTCATTGCGAACTAAGGAAAGGACATTTTTATCATCTAATGAAATATTTTTCTTTCACGCGGCAAAATTAGTATTCTAATTCTGCAGGCACAACATTTAGTGTTCACTTTAGGCGCTTTGAGTCAGTCCCACACTGCTTTTCTGCCGTATGGTGTACCACAGGGTTCAACTTTGGGGCCCCTGCTGTTTTATTTCCTGCCCCTGGATTACATTTTAAGGAAGAATGGCATTTCCTTTCACTGCTATGCAGACAAATGTATGTCCCATTAAGCAAAAAGGACACTTTCTCCTTAAGGCTACTTTGTCCTGTATGGGGGAAATCAAATCCTGGATGGCACCAAACGTCTTCAAACTTTTACAGAAAGAACAGAGGTTACAGTGTTTGGTCCCAGTGGTCCTTGTAAATCTCACCCTGCTGGGCCTCAGTCTGAAATGTGGGTATCGAATTGGACAGTAAAGTGACAGTGAATAAATACCACGGCTTTGTATTAAAACATAAGACCATAGAGAGTTTTATGTGTCTCAAAAGACACACAACGCAGCCGGTCATTTGTGACAGGGGTCCGGGGGGGAGGAAAATGCAGAGCTCAGCATGTCGAGCGGGGGCGCAGTTGGGCACAGAGAAGAGCTTTTCTTCACGGCCGCGTTACCCAGCAACTCTGAGCTGCCTAAATGGACACAGTGGCAATTCCCAGTTGGAAGTCTCCCGAGCCAACATCCGTTCAAAGGGTCGTCCTTCCTTTCAAGTGGTTCAATCTGTATCCAGAGTGTCACATCACCTGCCTCTCTCCCGCTTCCGTCCGTTTCTTTCTACAGAACGAGGCTGCGTTCATTCAGCAGCCAGTCCCAACACTTTTCCATCCTCTCAGCCACTTCAAGTATCTCTCTTTCCAACCTTTTTGCATTCATCTTGCCACTAACCAATCTGTCTCCTTTCCTCCCTTGAAGCTTCACTGAACAATTTCCTGCCAACTTGACAAATCACCAGCCATTCTTTATGAAGCTACTTGTGAACGACAATGGGCATAGGATGAGTTATGTTAACATTGGTGCGGAATATTGAACCAAAAATCCGGAGTCCTCCTGGTGACTGCCGCGGCATATTCACTGATTTATGACCTGTGCAACTTGCGACTTTGTTTACAGCTTGGCTGCCTTTCAACAAGGTCCCCTCTGTTTCTCTTTCAGACACCATTTCACTAGTCGCCACACTCTATTACAGTATGTCTAGAAAAACCGCCGGTGTCAAAGTCACGTAAGAAAAGGCAAAGAAAGGCCATCGATTTCGACACCATGATAATCCTGCTCTACGGGGGCGAGAGGAAAGTTAATGGGATTGGAAAAGCTTCAGCTAGCCTGCTACACTGCCGCTAAGCTGCTAACAGATGGTAGCTACAAGTCAAACTGCATCGAAAACCGACTGACTGCCCCGACCAGAGCCGCAAAAAAAAAAAAAAAAATAAATTCCTGCCCTTAACTTGTGTCCCTGGAAGTCGCCGCTTGAAAGAAAGCCACGTCAACATTATAGGATGAGTGTGCAAAACTCAAAAAGGTTCGGGTAAAACAGTTAATGCAGCTTTTTTTCCAGCACGGATGATGAATCAGGTAAACAAGTGAGGGGGAATAAGGTCATCACAACATTGCAAAATAGGGACAAAACTACCACAAACAAACACCGGGGGACACGGGAGGGAAGCTCTCAGTTTGCGTTAAGGGGATTTGTGTGAGTTTAGGAGAGGGTGATACAGGACGCCATTCACAACTAAAGACTCCTACAACAAGATTCTCGTCTTACCTGATTCTAGGGCTAGAGCGAAAGTTGAGGTGCAGGGGAAAGAAAAGAGTCAGAGTGTCAAGCAAAGTCGGAGAAACCTAAATGTATGTTGGCAGTGTGGAAGGTACAGAAAGGAAAAGTTCTTCACACTTTAGTCACGTACTTTAGTCAACCAATTCAACAACAGAACATGTAAGACGGATGGATTTATCATGAAGTTTACATTTTAACAAAATGAAATTGAGGTAGGCCTGCACAATCTGACAAAATCACATTGGTATGAAAAATAGTGGTAACCTTACAGTGATACAGTGATAATTAGGGGTATTTTTTTTTCACGCATGTGAGCACCAACACCAATTTTAGCCGGCACGAAATGATTTTACAACTAATGAGGCTGTTGCCAAACACAATCATGGTGCAGTTGCGCATCACAGCAGACGACAACCATAGCATATGCATTGCATCTCATTACTGTGCAGGTGTACCAAATCCTGTGGCCCGTCTCAGAACTATTTCCAGTTGCGCCCCCAGAGCCTTGTTTACACGAAAAAAAGTGTTTTTAAAACTTAGATCTGAAATCCACTTCTTGCCCCGATTTGTTTTGATCACTCCGACCATCCACAGTGTGTCAGTGGTGTTTTTCACTGCAGTGTTTCTTCTGAATTAGGATCGAGGAGCAGTCCACAGGAAACACTATTCAGCTCATTTATTACTCTAATTGGGGCAACTTTAAAACTCCGCAATTGAATGAGGCCACGTGAAAAAAATGCTGAATCATTTTATCGGTTCCGATCATTAGATGGCAACTTTCCAACAATGTTGTTCCACCAGTTGTCGTACATTTGCTATGTGCACCAAGCAGTGATGTAATGTTTTATCCATTCTTCTTCTCCTGCATGTTCATCTTAGCAAATGACAAATAGATGCCTACCTGGCCGAGCGGGCGCCAATGCTGAAGCCCATGTAGCCCTCCTGAGGGAGGGAGTCATCCCCCAACTCTTTGAGGTCCTGGGGCCGCAGGTACTTGTCCGTGTCGCAGGTTATGGCATCCTCACCTGACGGAGAGATGGCAATAGCGCCGTGAAATGTTTAAAGCAGAAAAGTAGTCCCTTATCATTTTTTAATCATACTGGAGGCCTCAGGACATTTATCTGCACCATTTATTGCTGAATGCATCTGCAGGGCCTACTGCAACTTTGTTCTTGTTTGATGTTAAAGCACCCAAGACCATGCAATGGACAGTAAACATTACAACATAAAAAAACACATATCAGATAGATAGATCCATTTACATCCAGAGTCACTCTCTACCCTCTCCCTGACAGCAGAGTCCCCAACAGCCCCAAGGCGCAAACGACAAGGTGAGCAGAAAAGTGAAGCAACACCACATCGCACCTCGATCGGCGGACCGGTGGACGATGACACGCCGCTCCACGAAACGGGCGGCGCGGCTAGCGTGCTTGGCTTTCTCCCTCATAGCTGGATGGTGCTTGTGCACCGCGCAGCCCCGCAAACAGTGCGCTCGTTCACCGCAGCCCCTCCCCTCTCGTCTTCGCGAGTGCCGCACTACAATCATACTCAAGTTCCGCTAGAGCACCACTCGTTGCGTTTCCGGTCTGATATTTCACAATAAAACCTAACAATAATAGTTATTTAACATTAGAAGAAAATGTTCAGACCATGAATTCGCCGACACTTTAAAGAAGAACGCAAATGAAATTAGTTTAAGTTCATATTGAATTATTTTTGCCCGTTTGCGTCGACATACGTGTAGTCGTTGGGACGTTTTGGATGATATACTACCGAAAAATTAAGTCACTTTTGCGGTCATGTGAGACATGTTAACGCGAGACGAACGTTTTTGTGCCACTGTTCGTTTCGTACAATCTTTCAAGTCGAACGTCATTTTTTATTTTGTGGACTTTCGCTTCCTGTTGACTGGCTGCTATTGTCTTACTTAACTACCCACTGTCCAGTTCACAGAAACGACTTTCAAAAGACATTGTTTTTCCGCATCATTAGTCATTTTCTTCTCTTAACATGCAACGAAAAAATCTCAAATTCACACACCGTATTCAATAAAGTTGTGATACGGTTACGACACGCTTATAGTGAATATATCATTCAATTTTGAGTTGACTTACCGTTCTCCGACGCAGCCATAATTATTTTTTATTTAGATTTTGCAAGTCATTTTAAATCTCAAGGGAAGTTCCCTTTAACCGGTGAAAAAGTCTTCCAAAAATAATTCGTCTCTTGGTGCACAGGGAGAAGAACGCGTAAAGTCCGGTGACATCTGACGTCTGCAAAGTCCCGAGTTAAATCCCCTAAGAAAAGCTCATCTCGTAGGCTTTAAAGAGGTGACACTCGTCTCCGCAAACGTCTTTTCTGACGCACCAAGAACGTGTCGACCACAAACAAGCACTAACGGTCATCTCTACTTCGACGGCGGAGGAGTTCTGGCCAGAAGCCACAAATGCCAAGTTTTGGCAAAAGAGGGCGGAACCCAATTGAAACCGACGTGAGGAGGTGAACAAGTTGTAAACTTTGCACAAGCGTCCAATTGTGCAATGTGTGATGCACATCACGTATTTAGAAGCATTGAGAGCCTACACACAGATTGTGACCAGCCTGCAGCATAACAAGATTGGCCATCTAACCCAGAAGGATTAAAGCGACTCTTTACATCCACTCTCTCCTCTACACAAACACACCGCCTGTGAATCATTGTACAAGTCTTCAGTCTATCCAGTACCGACTCATACCTGTCATGTCCCCTATCGGTTGACACTACGTACAACCCCACGCACACAACTGTTGTCAAGGCAACACATCCGCGAGGCAGCTCATCAATTTTACAAAAGGAAACAAAGCTCAGGAGACCCAAGCATCTCACTCTTGTTGTTGATATTTGGCCTTTGCAGCACTTTAGAACATCTCCAATGCAACAAAAACGCAGGATGATGAGATGGAAATGAAAAAACAAAGGAGCTTTTAGTGGGAAATAACATGCGTGCTGTGTCTACACGGAGAGGAACGGAATTTCAGAATAAGTCAGCAGGAGTTCACATCGGGAGCAAAACTAGCGTCAAATCTAGGAGGTAGATGTTATAAATACACTATACGGACAAATGTATTGAGACAAACGTGTTTGTTGTGAGTACCGTGAAGAGAAAAGTCAAATTTTAAAAGAAGAAGAACCACACACAACAAAGCAAAGCCACAACCAGAGCGGTTTTGACGTCAACCTAATGAGCCGATACCTTCATCGTCATCTGACATGGACTCCTCCTCCAGACTTTCAGGCACATTGGCCCAAACTGTGAGATTTGAATGCATGCGCCGTGACACATGCACACGTGTTAACACATCACAACAAGGCACAGTTTCTATGACAGTACAATCATGCCGTGCAGGAAACAAAACAAAAAACTGTTGTTAGCTTACCTTCGTCATCTGACATGTCCAGGAACTCGTTCATGGTTTCCGGGACGTTGATTTTGTGTTTTTCGGCTGCACTCTGTTAATATTAGAGGGAAAGTAATCATCAGAGGCAAAATACATGATACAAAACACATGATTTTGTAAAACAAAGATTTTTTCCCCTTTTTGGTCCCATTTTAAATCCATCTATTAGCTTCATCCTAGATGGCGCTAAGCTAGTTCGTCTTTTCAATTCAAGTTTGCAAGCTCAACTTGGTGCATGGCGTTAGCCGGCCAAATATTACCATTGCTAGCCAGCTGACGGTCAAATATTATACTTTAATGTTTTGTTTCAATAACTCAGTTTATTGTTACGTAAACAAAATATTGAAGCACTAATTAAACTGGTCAACAGTTATTCATTTGTGTCCCTGAGTGGATCTTTGACAGTAATGACTTTTATCTAGCATAGCAGGTTTGTTTTTAAGTTTGAAATTCCTTCATTCATAAATATTACAAAATATATTCTTGATGCGTCTCACCGCAGTATTCAGGTTTTCGTCTGTCACAGGCCTCAGGGTGTCCACCACTGAGATGTAACCAAGGCGACGGGCGATGGCAAGCGCCGTGTTCCCATTCTGTGCGAGAAACACACAGAAAGTTGGTCAAACAGTGACACAGAAAAGAAAAGAATGGAGCTGCGACGGAGCTCTGGGACTAACCGTGGTGAGCTCGTTGGCTGAGGCGCCACGCTGGACCAGAAGGTTGATGATGTGCGTGTGGCCCTGCTGAGCCGCCTGGTGCAGCGGTGTGTATCCATTCTGCGGTGGCAAAAGACACACGGCATGAAGACATCAACAAAACACAACTTTGTCATCTTTATTTTTTTCCACCTTGGTTTTGCTGTTGATTTTGGCATGATTCTGGAGCAGGAAGTTTGCCATCTTGGCGTTGCCGTAGTGACAAGCCACATGCAGCGGCGTGTAGTCCATCTGTGAGAACCCCAGAGACTTTTATTGAACCGCAGACGTTACTCAAGCATCTGCTGCGTGCACGCTGGCAGAAAGCTCGTACCTTGGTTTGCGCGTTGACGTCAGCGCCGTGGTTGAGGAGGACTTCCGCAACGTTGACCTTGTCTTCCTGAGCCGCTAAGTGGAGCGGTGTGAGTCCGCTCTGGCCGTGGCACAAAGACAGGCACAATAGGAATGAATACACTTGAGAAAATTGTTGGTCCAAAAAAACTTCATTTGAGACCGTGGCTCTCCTTTTCCACATGACAGGACATGACGAGCACACTTGTTGAGCGACGGTACCTTGTTGCAAATGTTGACGGCAGCGCTCTTGGCTAACAGCAGTGACACCAGGTCCACGCTGCCCTCCTGCGCCGCCAGGTGGATGGGGCTGATGCCCTGCCGCGTCATCGCGTTGGTGTCGGCGCCGTACTCCAGCAGCGTGGTGCCGATGTCCATCTGGTTCTTCTTGGCGGCAATATGTAGCGGCGTGTAGCCGTTCTGGCGAAGAGAGAAACGCAGTGTTGGCGTGATCAGCACTACTATGTCTGACTTTGTTGAACTTTTACATGGTGTGAGGCCCAGCATTATTCTAAATGGATTTTAGGCTAGATTTAAAATTTTAATGACACGGATATAGGTGGACTTGGATGAGGTGACTTGACAACACATCACCATCAGCAATAAGCACAAACGTGAGCTAATGCGCAATGGAAGAAATGAGAGCGATGTGATTTGGATGCGATACGGACACACACAGCGGCCCCTCCCGTCACAGTTGCGTGTTGCGTGTACCTTCGCGGCGGCGTGCGGGGAAGCTCCCTGATCCAGCAACAGCAGGGCTACTCTCTGATTATCGTAGTGAGCGGCTACATGCAGCGGAGTTAGCCCGCTCTGAAATGGCCCACAGGCACGCACACACACAGCAGCAGGTTAATAGATAGGACTGAATGGAGACGTGCACAAATGTGACAGGAGCCAGAAAAGACACATGGCACAGTTGAAGACTTTTGTGTAAGTCGTGTGGGTTCATGCAAACATTGAGAAGAAATCAGAACACTCAGCAGAAGACAGATGAATGATTGACTGCATGATCATCAATTCAAATGGTTCTCATATGTCAAAATGGGCGACTCCTCCTTTCCTCATCATAATAACGGCTCACAGTTCAATAATGCTTCCCCACATTTTTGGACAACGCCCACACAACATTCCACACGCTCGACAGTGAGCTTGACTGAGTCACCGTGTGTGTGTGCTGCATCACGCCGGAATGTGCTCAACACTTTGACGATGGGCAAGAAAAGTAATCTGTGGTATTTTCAACCAGAGTTCAACGTGGGAGGAAAATCTTGTAAACGAAAAAATTGCTGAGTCAGTAAATAGAAGCATCGTGAATTATCATGATTGACTGATCTTATGTGCCGCTAAATGCTAACAGATTTTGACCAATTCATCAGCCATGAAGAAGACTCCCCAAAGAGAGCCTTAGTGGCCTCTAACTCGTCTTTTGGTCTTTCTTTTTTTAATAGACTCCTCACCTTGCCAGCAGCGTCAGGCGCAGCCCTCTTCTGCAGGAGCAGACTGGCTACCTCCATCTTGCCGTATTTGGCGGCCACGTGGAGCGGACTGAACCCTTTCTGTTGGGACGTACGACACCATAAAAGTCAGATTAAGCTGGAAAGTGCATTTGAAATATTGAAAAAAACAATTTCGTGTCGTCTTATTTTGAAAAGCTACCAGTGCTGTACTTCCTCATGTACACTTGATTAAGGTGCAGATATTTTTTCCAAAAGAATGTGGAACCCCAGCAGGTTGTGAAGCACCTGACCTATTTTCCTACTTCCACTGTAACTCCGAATTCCAAATGACAAACATCCGGATATGAAAATTGTGTCAAGCTTTGCCATCACTGACATGAATAATGCAAAGATGGCCGTTTAACGCTGACATCATTTCCTTGGAACGGCTCGACTCGAGTGATGTCCCGAAAGATAATGTGTGTATGCGTGTGTGTGTGACTGTGTAATTGAGTGTGTGCACACCAAGGGGTTTACCCTCCATTAATCTGCTCCATTGACAGAGGTCACCTTCACGAAAAGCCCCCCTAAGCAACATTGCCCGCACACACACGGAAACCACTTCCATTAAAAAATGTCCTTCACAGCTTATGACCTCCCTCGGTGGAATTCGCCAATTGGGAAACTACTCATGGGAAAGACCCCAACAGAGGAAAAACTGAATGTTCTCGTAGCTCTAACATGTTTTTTTTTTACCTTTGTGGAGGAAGCCAGAGAGGCTCCGTTCTCCAGGAGCATGGTGGCGACATCCTGATGGCCTTCGCGGGCCGCAAGGTGCAGCGGCGTGTAGCCTGAGGTGGTGGCGGCGTTGGCCGAGGCGCCGCACTGCAGCAGCTGCTGCACAATGTCCACCTTGCCCAGACGACTGGAGATGTGCAGCGCCGTCTGGTCATCCTGAAATTGAATTTGATTTGAATACTCGACTTTACAGCAAGTCTTCAAATGGCATGTTTTTGTGATATGAAAAAGAAGTGCACACCTTGGACTTGGTCTCCACTTTGGCCCCGTTCTTGAGCAGGTACCGAACCACGTCGGCCTGCCCTGCCCTGGCTGCCATGTGGAGCGCCGTCTCGCCCCTCTACATGATGACGGTCGGACTTTGAGCAAAAAAGCCGCACACTTTTTCAACAGAGAACAATGCAGTGACGATTCTCTCACCACGTTAGTGGTGTTGGGTGAAGCTCCGTGATGGGTGAGCGCGTGGACGATGTTCTCGTGACCCATGAAGGCTGCCACGTGGATTGGTGTCAGGCCAGACTGCAAAGAAACATATGCAAGTAAGTGTGAGAATATAAATAACTTCAACTTCAATGTCCGTTAGAAATGACTAAAGACACGTGAGCAGCACCTCGGTTACGGCCTGGATGGACGCTCCCTGCTTCAGCAGCAGCTCCATCACTTTTACTCTGTTCTTCTTGCAGGCGATATGAAGCGGGGTGAAACCGTTCTGTGGAGAAATCAAAAGGCTTAGCGAGTATGCAACCGCGAGAATTCCCACAATTGGAAGAGATCCGGTACAATGGCTATTTCAAGAATGAAGCTAATTATGCTAGTTTAAAATAGCGCTTCCAAGTCGACCCCTCCCCTGTCCTACCAGGGCCTTGGCGTTGGGGTTGGCCTTCTTGTCCACGATGAGCTTAGCCACCTTGTAGTGCCCGCAGTGGGCGGCCACGTGCAGCGCTGTCAGGTAGTCGTTGGTGACGTCGTCCACCGGCACGTCGTGCTGCAGCAACAGCTGCACGCAGTTCAGGTGGTCGCCCTGAGTGGCCATGTGGAGCGGCGACAGGCCGTTCTGAGGTGGGATGGAGAGGAAGCGACGGGGGGGCAGAGAAAGAGAGAGAAACACGGAAACATAGACGGATGGACAGACAGACGGACAGCAAGTCAGTCAGGCGGACATCAGGTGACTGTGATCGATCGGGAGGCTGCGGGAGCATTGTTATAACGAGGGCATTACAACAATGTCTACGCGGTTACATTGGTGGTCCCGCCAGGTCAAAGTGGACGCGGTGAGTTCAGGTCGGACGGATGTGGCCGGGGACGGTGCCACACCACGTCGCCGCGGCAACAATAAAAGCGCTGCTATGTGACTGGAAAGGTGTGGGGAAGAGAGCTAATTCATTCACTGCTACTGACTGTTACTGACAAGGTGGACAAATCTCACAAACGGACAGTGGTACCTTGAATTATAAAACCAAACACAACAGAATTTTGTTTGTGGTCCTGACGATTCGCAGATTATTTTGTGTACAGTTGATAACTATTGTTGCGTAACAATTGTTTGTACCAGAAGTGTTTCAGCACAGACTGCCTGTTCACTGCCGCTATTCAAGTAAATTCAAGTTCATTCTTATGTGTAAAATTCCTATTTTCAAAGCGACAAATCAAGCGAGCAACTTGAAAAACACACAAGTCAAGGTACCACTGTAATCTGGTATGCAGCTGCCCATGAGCTGGAAAAAAAACTCTACTCTACTGCGAATATTTGAAACGTTCCCAGAGCCGCAGCTACCTTAGTCTTGGACAAGATGGGAGCGCCTCTGTCCAGCAGGATTTCCACCACCTGTGCATGACCGCTTCTCGCCCCACAGTGAAGAGGAGTCAGACCGTCCTGCCGATAGAACAAGGGGGGTTAGTTAGCAGGGCATTTATGATGATGCTAGCATCAAGCTATCTGACAGTAAATCAAAGTTGTTTGGGTTTTTTTTTTCAATAAAATACACGTAATTCTCAATTTCACGTTTAGCTTGACAGTAAACTTAAACAGGAAGTGGTATTAAAAAGCTGTAAGCTTATTTTTGAAAGATGACCACAGCCACCAATGGCCACCATCTAGCGCTGCCCCTGATGTCAAGCCACTACTTTAATTAAAGACAAATAAAGTACTGTATATTATACTGAATTGACAATGGCAATGACCTAAAATTCTTCGCTGGGGTCAAAAAGGTGATTTTTACGATAGATGAACTCGATGAAGGGTTATTAAATATAATGGTTGGTGTTTTTGAATGTATCCCCACATCTGCGTTAAAAACCCAGTGGAACTTGATAAAACATCACCGATCTCCCATTATGACAAGAATCATGCTGTCACCTTGGTCTTGGCGTCTATTTTGGAGCCTCGGTCCAGTAGCAGCTTGACCATGTTGCTGTTGCCCCTTTTAGAGGCCACGTGGAGGGGCGTGATGTCATTCTGAAGACAGGGAAAGAGGCCATGGCAAATTAGTACTACAAGAAACAATGGTTCATTATCAGCGAGTCACTAAAACAAACATTGCGTGGCACTTAATGACTATGATAACGACACAAGTGCTGCTATTCTCATCTGCAGGCTTCCTCCTTCTACAGATACAACATGTGATTAATGCCAGAAAGCGGCACACACCTCCAGACATTAGCTGATGTAATTGTGGACCTTTGCTGACTCCGCTAAACTCATGTCAAATTTGCACCTCCTAAAAAAATATATTTATACCAAATTTATTCAGTATATTTTGGAACTTGAGTTCAACCCACTTTTGTGTTTTTTTTATTTATTTTTATTTCATTAGACTGTAAACTATCATTAAGTTATGTTTAACTATGATCAAAGCCTCTTGCTTTCATTATGTATCTTGTAATTTTCGAGGGTAAACCATTTCATTCATTCATGAGGAATCTTGATTGATGGACGGAGACGGGATGCAGTTCACTTTCCAGACAGCAGAGGGCGCACGAAACTCACCCTGGCCATGAAGTCCACAGCGGCCCCTCGGTTCAAAAGCAGCGTGGCCACGTTAATGTTGCCATAGTGGGCTGCGATGTGAAGTGGGGTGAAGCCACTCTGATTGGAACACACACACAAACAAAAGTGAAAACACATTGTAATACAAATCATTAAAAAAAAAACACAAATCCGTGCCAACAATATATATGTATACTGCAACTGTACTTTAATATACATCATAGTGTAAATGTTTGATAAGGTGAAATGTAATTTAGATGTTTGGTTGAGATGCCTAAACTGACCCTGCAAATGAACACAACATTGTGAATATGAGTCATTTCCTGGCTTAGTGAACGACAGCTGTCCAAATGACACAACAGCTCCGTGAGTGCTGTGTAATCATTCCACATTACTGATAATCCAGGGGAAAGGAGGTGTTTGCTGACGGATATCTTGTTCAAACAATGGAGGCAAAGAAAAATAAAAGAATTATTTGAATTCAAACAGACCGTGTCAAAACATTCTTCTCTTTTTTTCTTTACAATTTTTGGATACGTTTCCACACAAAGACATCGGAGTGCCAAATTAACAAGGTGTTAACATAGCAGCAAAGCTATTCTGGTAGCATCCAAAATGCTTTTGGCAACTCCAATTTGCGTTTCCCTTGGAAATTGCGTGTGAACGCTGAGAGTCGCCAAAGCCAAAAATGCCAAAGACGCAAATGAATTGATAGAACGTCAAAGGAATTGGCAGGTCCCGTGTGAACAACCCTCTTGTGGGATTCCAATAATTAGGAACAGATCAGAAAGCGGGCCAAGCTGACGATCCTTTGCTCTGAAAAACCTGCACATTCTCTTCGACAGCATTGGCATTATGAGGGGTAAATGCAAGCTCAAATATAACGAGACAAATTAAAGCTGCAACAAATCTAGAGTTTAATTTAGTTGTCTAGGATGGCCGCTCCTTTTTGGGTCTTATTATTTCCCAACTCCCCAGTTGGAATTTGTCAACATTCGAGCACTGGAATTCACTCCAACATGGCCTAAACCTAGAATGGTTGACTTGGTGTTCATAACTTGAGACTTTTATGGATCCTATCATGTCCACCCAATTCTATGTCCATCAGTGAAACTGGTGTCAGGAGATTTTCTTTTTGTCAGTGTACAGATTAGCAAAAAATAAATAAATTAAAAAAATAAAGGGGCAAGTTTGCAGTCGAAGTTCAAATATGAATAAAAATGGCACTTTGAAGAAGGGCTTTCACGGCATTTGGTGTAAATGCTCTTCTCTCAGCATTCACACACCAAATGTAAAGCTTAGCCTAGCATCAACTAACATCATCTGTTGCCATGCGGGTTGAGGGCAAGCTACTGCTGATAACCGCTCGACATGCTCCACATACTGGTTATCATATTAATCAGTTTCATGGGTCGCGGGATTATGACAATTAAGTCGATTTTGAGACTCAATTCTTTTTGCCCCAAAATTACAGCCGAAGCTTCCATTTTAGGGCACCATGAAACCATTAAGGAGAGCTTCAATACCCCAAAGTACAGCCAAAAGGCAGCAAAACATGCGCCATTGATCCAGTCTAGTCTCTTTGGGAGACTATCTGCTAACATGAGTGAAGACATAGAAGGGGAGAAGGATGGCGCTACATGGAAACAAGGAGTGGGGCAAAGGGGCTTCAAAACCGCAGTAAATTGAGGGTACTGTTTTGGGGGAGGGTTTTTTTTTTTCAGACTGGTTATGAGCTGAGATGGAGAGACTTTATGTACAGAGTTGAGGAGTACCTCTGTTGTTCTATTCATCATCTACAAAGTCAGCCAAGAGAGGAGAGAATGTGTAGTTAGTGAGGAAAACGACAAGGGCCTCCATTGTGAGCGGAGAACTTGAGAAGTTCCTCAAAAGTGGTTGCAAGTCATAAAAAAAATCAACAACACACAAACTGTCCCACGTGGGTGCCTCACCTTGGACTCCACGTCGGCGTTGTGGTCATTCTGAAGGAGCAGTGCGGCGGCCTTAGTGTCGTCCTTACGGGCGGCGATGTGCAGGGCGGGCAGACGCACTTTGCCCTTGGTGTCGTTCTCCAGAAGCAAGGAGACCACTTGGTCGTGGCCCTGCTGGAGGGCCACTGCCAGAGGGGTGAACCCATCCTGCGCACAGTCCAAAGTCAAAACGAGCAAGTTGCTGAACATCACGAAGTGATCATTAGCTCAAACACTAGCAGCTGACTAGTCGCTAACAGCTAGCTGGTCAACCTAATGGAAATCCCTTCCCCGTATGTATTTAAACAATGAAAGTGCAAGAGATTGACTTGTCCGGATCCCTCGGCTATTTAATTAACCACATCGGTCTTCTGTGACGTTCAAATGTGTAGCATTTGTGTGTGTCCGCACAAGCTGAACGACGTTAAATCGTAGCCGAGATCACCTTCAAGACGGCTCAAGGTCACTCTACCTTTGAGCAGTCGATAAAACTGGGCCGAGAACCGTAAAATGGAAATCGGAATAGATAAGACCAGACAAGTTGGACGGTTAGATCGGTGGTGTCGAAACTACGGCTCGGGGACCATTTGTGGCTTGTCCAATTTTTTGTGTGCTGTACCTCGGTGGCCATACTCTGACTTGTGTTGTTCTCCAAAAGGAAGCGCACCACCTCCAGGTGATTCTCCTGGGATGCCATGTACAGAGGAGTGAAGCCATTCTGCAGCACAGACAAAACAGAACCACAGACCTTCAGAACTGATCTTGGAAAGCACAACGCCCGCTGTGAGATCCATCAAAGCACACCTGGCAATGCTTTCCTTCATATTTGTGGGATCCCATTTAAAAAAACAAATCAGTTGAGATGTTAAAAATTGGAGTACATATAGCATGAGCAGCTAGCAAATTGAAAGTCCACGCAAGCTAACAACCGGCTTCACACTTTGTTTCTATTAGACACGGCTCCGGCATGACAAAATGACGCTCCAACTTCACAGTGAAATGCTCAGTTGTGGATTGACCAATCATGAAATGCTTCATTTACATTGGGAACATCTTCCACGTCCGCTTTTGCTTGTGTGGGGCTCACCTGAGATTGTGCGTTGACATTGGCTCCGTTTGTGACCAGCTCTTTGACGACTTCCGTTTGGCCGGCCAACGAGGCGATGTGCAGGGCAGTGTTTCCTTTCTGGATTACACGGAACAGCCGCGGGAATGCTGTTAAGATCTCGCACACCTGTTTTCTGAAAGTGTGTGCCCGCGCGTGCGTGCGTGTGTGTGTGTGTGTGTGTGTGTGAGATGCAGCCAAGTCTTTTTATATCCCAGTACCAATCACACTTAAGTTCCAAAGGCTTTCAAGCTCTCCCAGCCTGCCGCGCTGCCAACAATGTGTCACTTCCGATGCCACGTGCATAAACGAGCCTTGGCCGTAAATATGCTTGCAGCGGCTTTTGTGAACCCGCGCCGTCCCCGTGATGGCACAAATGACCTCGCGGATTGCCCCGCCGGCCACGTGAAAGCAATGTAGTGCGCTGTCGGGCGACGGTGACACGTGCGGCGTGTTCTTTACCGGGAAAAGGAGACAGAACCACGAACAAAGACGCGTGTGGGACATATAAACAATGGCAGCTTCCTACCTCCTCCTCATTGACTGTCTAAAGTAAAAAAAAAAAAAAAAAATCCCCCCCCCCACACACACACACACAAAGAATCCCCAAGACCTTCCACTCGTCCCTCAGACTGCTCGGGGTCCCAATTACGAGGCTTTAATTGGGGAGACCCTCGCCTTCTTCTTGAATATTTCATCACATGATACATTTGTCAGCAGAAGGTTTGTAGCCTGTGGCAGAGAGGCGGGGCGGGGTGGGGTGGCGGAAACGACTGCCAGACATTAATGGGGGATAATATTTCCCCCTCAAAAGTGTTTATTAGCATCAGATGAAAGCAGCTTCAGAAGAGCCGACCCCTCCCATTATGCATGCCATTAGGGGTTGTTGTTCATGTCACCATTTTAAAGCACATTTTTTGCCATTCCTCCAGCAGCTGAGGCCGTTAAAAGAGTTATAATTCAAAATAAATTCTCTTCATCCCCACCTATGGAGCAGCAGCGGCGGCTTGGCACCGTTTAATCCCCGCAGCCCACGCACTGATCCAAACGGAGCTCCCAAAATCGTCGCTGCGTGAGGCGAATGGAGGCTTACCTTAGTGGCAGCATCCACGGCGGCGCCCAGTTTCAGCAGCTCAGCCACAACCTCCACGTGGCCCTCTTTAGAGGCTAGATGGAGAGCATTCAGGCCATTCTGAGCAAAAAGCAAACAAGTCACTTAGAGGCATCGTAGCGGCGACACAGGATTAGTCGACCGGCGGACGGGGTGACTTTATTGCTCTGCCATGACGAGTGAATGAGAAGCGGTGACAAAGAGAAATGTTTAATTGTTAGTCGCCAGGCGACAATGAGCCATCTTGAAACATGCTATGCTAATCAACACAAGATGAGGAGGGAGGGTCATTTCATTTGATTTGTTTCCATGCCAGTCTGTCTCTCTTAACTCAGTGGCAGCCCAATTAAAATATCGATGCCATTGACGTCTTTCGTCGTCAATGGCAGTGAATGAGTTAACGTGTGCCCAACTCACCTGATTGCAAATGTTAATCTCGACCCCAGACTTGAGGTAGTCAAGGACCTTTTCAAGGTTTCCAGCCCGGGCAGCTCGCAAGTAACTGGCATTACTGTCAGACTGCAGAGAGAGAGGCAAGCAAGAAAAAGATGATAAATATGACATAATAATATAAAATATAATAAATAAGAAAATAATGAGCTGCAATGGAAAATGCAGAATAAAATGTATTTCCAGGTACCAGGTAGAACTCAGTCATCATTCCTCAACGCAAACGACATCAGAAGAGCCAAGCTAGCATCCGCACATGCGCTTCGTGCACTCCATCATCCGCCAGCATCACTCAGTGCTTTCAAGTTTGCAATTTCTTCCGGTCCAGATGCCGATTTAAAAAGCAAAACCTCCTGTAGACCATATGCAAGCCAGCAGAGCTCCGGCATGCCAAGCATGCATGTACGCCGTCAGCCTTCCTTCAAATCCCGGAGGCAGGATCCTGACAGCCAGAGTTCCCGGTCGCAGCCTCCCCGAATGTGCTGGACCGCCCTCGAAAACAGAGCTTTGTGGGCTCAAATCAAATGACGAGGTAAGCATATTTTTGCCCCATAAGAAAATGTCAGCGAGGGATGAAAGGGGGGTGTGGGGGAAACGGACAAAAGCTGAAAAAGTGGAGCTGGTGCTCTGCGTTTCCACCGTGCTTACATTTTGCTGCTTCCTACAAGTGGATCTTTTGTACGCAAGAGGCGTGGCTTCAAAATAGAGTACCACGAAGCAAACAGGGCTTACTTCCAGAATATCATTCAGCACGAGAACCTGCTCGACAAGCGACAGTAGGGCCTGATCCAGAAACAAACAGAGCAGCACACCGAACCAGTTTGTGAATGGAAAATATTTGTCAGAGTCATTTCCTGATTACTGGGACCTTTCAACTCACGCTCCTTTCTAGGAACAGTGTCTTCCTTTCTTGACAACCCCTCCCAAGAGTACATCTCGGCTCTCATGGCCTCTACGACACCAGACAGCCAACTGCGGAATGTGGCTTAAAATTCTGCTCGTTCAAAGTTAATAATGCTTTGTTTGGATTGACAGAGCGCTGCAAAGAAGTCAAGACGGGAGACAAACAAGCAACAGGTCAAGGCGGCTGCACTAAGGCATCCCTAAAAAGTGTCAGAACTGCTCAAGGGGCAAATAATATACTCCGAGGTCCAAATAAGTCAATAATCTATATGTGTCAAACATTTTTAATTAACACCAAAATGTGCACTTGTCGCAGAATCATAATAGACTTAACTAAAGTCTCTCCGATGACCTTGGACAAGTCTGTCCTCATTCATTGCTTATTAAAGCCAAAGTTTCCCATGCAGGATAACATCTGTGCAGCATGTGTGTGTGTGTGTGTGCTGGTCCACATCCAAAGAGTTGTCCTCTTTCTTACATAAGCAGTCCCAATGTGTGAAAGCATGCGTTATATGCTGGAGCTTGCCCGCCTGATCAACAACATGCCTCTGACGTAAAAACACGCAGGTTCAAATGGCTTGACGCCAACAAAACGACAACGGAGCTCAAACAGCTGCACTTCGTCGTCATGCGACGGAGTTTCTAGAACATGATATTATATTCTCTTCTTCTTTATGCGGCCGGCTTAAGTGGCAGATTAAATAGTTGAAGTCGCCAATCGCCCATCTCGCCGCTTTATCCCTTAATGCTTAGCGACCAACATGTCGGTTGCTCCGCCCTCGCCAAATCTGTCCATTGAAGATGAAGGTGCGTCAGACAGGAGAAGGGCGGCAGATTTATAAGCCAAATATGGGCTAAGCCTCCCCACGGTATCGGATATTGAAAGAAAATGGCGCCGTCAGAGAGTATAGGTTAAGCCTCGGAGGACGGCCTTAGAGGAAAACGACACGCGAGGGAATGACGTGAAGAGACGAGGCGCGTAGATTTATTTTTAATGGAGCTTGGCCAGCTCAGGGTAAAAAAGCAGCTCGTCGGTGGGGAAATGACAGCAAAGGTGAGAACTTACCATGCCGCCTCTGATTAAACACAGAAGCTTAAAAAAAATGGAAGCACAAGAAACATTAAGCTAGTGACATGGGCACTATTGCTAGCACATTACCGCTAGGTATGCTCAGTGGATGATGATTTATGACAAAGGATGTTATGTGATGTCATTTGTGATAGAAGCAAACATGATACATCGCCATAAAAAAAAAATTGACAGCAAGTCAGCGAATGGGAAATTGTCTGATGACTCGAAAAGATTATCGTGACCGATTCTCCCGTGAGGTGGGGCGTGTTAATTTCTGGAATGTACTCGGAAACATCCGAGGCCAACGATCGGAAATGTTAAGCCTGTTCAGCAGTTACGGCGTCAAGACTGTGACGTGAAAGGCAGATGTTTTTTGAATAAAGCTCGAGCTTTAGGTACGAAACAACCAAACGTGTCACCTAGAAAAGCGCGCACAAACCGACGCGGAGGCTTGGGGTCATGTGCTGATTGTTCAGAGAGCTGAGAGCGTTTGGAACAAGCAATGGAATGGTCGCAGCGCTCGTATTGTTCCACTTGATCCCTCGCTGTCCTGACTAAACAAAAACCGCACAGTAGAAGTACAAAAAGGGTCGAGGCCCGGCGACAGGCCACAAAAAGGTGTCCGGTGCCAAAAACCTTTGCGCTTACATCACAACAGATGATGAAAGAAGTCAGCGAGATACTGCAAACCTTCTTTACGTTCAAGGAGACACGTGGTCCAGAACCTTCTCTTGTTTCAAAGCCCTCAGTACACAATGCTCGCAGGTCAAACTGTCAATTACTGAGGTTGCTATTTTGGGCAATTGGTAATATGACTCAAGTGAAAAGTGAGAAAATCCCTCAGCGTGTTGCATTTTCAAGTTTTGGAACAATAAACGAGCGCCATTTACTCACATGCGTTGGATATCCGGCACCTTCCTCTACAGCCATCTTCTCTCTCTGTTTACACTGTCGCTTTCTCCCCTCTCGGAAGAGGAGTGAAACCCGAGCCCCCCCCTCCCCTTCCTCACCCCACCAGCCCGAAGCTCATGCCAAACTAGCGGGCATCCATCCTACTCCAGCAACCGTCGGATTGGAAAATCATACAAAGGAAGACGCTAGCAACAAGATTTTAGCATCCGTGGCGCGCTTGAGTGAGGGATGGAGAGGGCGCGTGGATGAGGCACACATGAGGAGGATGCTGAGAGCCTCTCACTGGCGAGTAAACAAAGCACTAAAGCAGTCTCCATTCTGGAAAAAAAAAAATCCCGCTTTTCCCCCAATCGGATTAAAACCCGCAGTCTCAACCTCGCTATGAAAAAGCACCTTTCAAGCACGGAGGGGGACCCCCCTCGTCCTCATTCATGACTTACCATGACAGCAACGGTATCTCCCTCCTTTTCCGCCTCCTTGCTTTTCTTCCTCACCTTCATTGACTCTGCAGCAGCAGCAAGAAGAAGAGGAAGGGTCTTCTTTGTGCTCCGGGATTTCCAAGGTTGGGGAAGTGAGCGTGTTGGAAATAGACGCTGGTGCAAATCCTCAAGCTAAAATGACTATGTGTCAACCCGCCCAGCCACCTCCATCCCTCCCACCCGCAATTTTATTATCCCACCCACTATCCGTCGTTCCCTCCCACTCTCGCTGCCTCCCTCAGTGTGCGACTCTTTGTCATCCCGTTTATCAGTCGTTTTTCTCCTCAACAAAGAGCGCCTGTGCCTGGTCAGCACACCAGCGCTACCTGGACTCAGCAAGTGTTAGCCAACCAAGATTTTTTTTGGGGGGGTGATGTCGTCTCATAGTGAAAATAACACCAGACGCTTTCACGTGGGGTGCCGCCCCTCCCCCTTTGCAACCCGAAAAACAATCAAAGGGGACACTAACAGAGGATTAGGAGGGATCGCTCTCTGGTATTAGGGACGCCCCCCCCCCCCCCCCATTCCCATTGTCCTCCGACGGCCCCACCTCTCAACGCAGATAGCTGCTCATCCCACATCATATTTAGCAAATTTACTCTCATTCACGTAGAATGCAAAGAAATTAGACCTTTGGGGGGGCTGTATCTATAGAATATTTTTAGAATCGATTATTCTATCGGGTATAGCAAAACACCCACATTTCAATCATAAAACTCCCAAGCAAACTCAAACATCGATTGAAGTCTGGGAGCAAAGTATTTCTTCTTCTTTGCTATTTCCCATACTGGCTTGTCATAAGTCCACATCGGAAAATAACACACACGCACACAAACGGAAAATACGAGCTGAAAAAGGTTGAGCTGATCACTATCTGCTTGCTAGGGAAAACATGATTAAGTGGAACACCTAGTGTAGCTAACATATGTTTTGTGGGTGGTAGGCAAAGGGCCACCCACTGAAGAAAACAGCAGTTTTGCTTGAACAGCAAATTTGTGAAAGTATGCCATCGAAATGGCACAAAAAGAAGCAAGTCAGCATTCAACACAAGTCCAGACACGACAGGAGACAGCCACTCTGCCCACACGAAAAGCGCGGTCGATGGATGGAGAAAGAAAGAAAGAAAGAAAGAAAGAAAGAAAGAAAGAAAGAAAGAAAGAAAGAAAGAAAGAAAGAAAGAAAGAAAGAAAGAAAGAAAGAAAGAAAGAAAGAAAGAAAGAAAGAAAGAAAGAAAGAAAGAAAGAAAGAAAGAAAGAAAGAAAGAAAGAAAGAAAGAAAGAAAGAAAGAAAGAAAGAAAGAAAGAATATAATAACGAAATTCTGAAGGAGTCTGTCTTGAGGTCACCTGACTTAGGTCAAAGCAAACACGGTGCATCATCAATTAGTTGTTATGCTGCACACCAATAGAATAAGATGCTAAAGAGCCAGTGGAAATGTTTTTCAAACCGGATTTTAAAATGCACGCAACTACTGTATACTTTTCTTATTTGCTTTTAAATGTGCCGTAAAGAAAAAATACCCCGCTCATGGTTCTTGATCTTTTTATTTGCACGTAGTGCACTATCTGTTAAGCATATCACCGGTGTGAGTGTTTCAGTGGAAAGGCGCCACTTGCATCACGGGTACATTTCAGCGCTCTTAGTCAGCGCCGTTGTGAGACATTTGGAAGGAGAGTGAGACGCGAGAGGAGACCGCGAGCTGACCGGGGGAGGCACAGATGCTTCGGACTCCCGAGGAGGCGTCTCGGGCGCGTGATTGGTGGATCACAGGCACCCCCGTTCACACTAGAGCCGCAATGAGCAGCTTGACTTGTGTAGCAAAAAAAAAGAAAAAAAAAGAATGCAGGGTTGCCATGGCGATGGGGGAGGCTCGAGTAGAAGAGGACGACTTACAGGGAAACAGTGTGCTGGTGCACTCCGAAGTCCGGACTCAACATTTTATTCTTGTCGCGCCAGTTGTAGTTAAATTTCAGATCTCAAAAGTTCCAGCGGTACTGTTGCTCGATTGGTGCGTATAGAAAAACAAGTGGTATCGAACCACAAAGGCCTATTTCTGTTATTTACTGGAAAATGTGTGCCTGCAATGAAATATTCTGTAATGATTATTATTTCAATTTCCCCCCAAAATGTGATTGTGTTTTATTTGTGTTCACAAATCCCCTCGCAATTGGAGCCACATGCTCTGAATTCCACCATCGCAATTCAATCAGAGAGCAGACGCGTCTTTCTTGGAACGAGCGTTTTGCCGCAGGACTCTTCCCAGCTTGTCACAACCCACCAATAACTCCAAAGTCTGGTCCACCTGTGCTAATACGCTCGCTCTCGCCGTGCAAAAGACAAGCTCAGCCATCTCGGAGGAGCAGTAAAGCATCTCGCCGTGGTCATTCTGCAGGCGGGCTACCTGAGTATGTGTGTGTGTCGCGCACACACACATCATGAAGAAGATTTACTGCTTCTGCTGCTCGCTCAAGGGCATGGCTTCCCTCCCGTCACCTGGGACCGAGGAGAGGAAGTGAGTGAGGAAGATGCCAGTGGGAAGGAGTAGATAGACATGCTGCGATCTACAGGGACGCCGGTCGACCTCAGATTTGTTTTCCATCAATTTGAACAGGGGGCAAATAGACAACGGAACATTCACACGGTATCATGTGAATGTCAAAAATTTAAATATGAGAGATTAACAAGTCAGCAAAAATTGCCAAAGGCCCTCCATCACCATCCTGCCAAAAAAATCTTGCACGTGGGAGGGGGGTGGGGTGTTCCTCGAAAAGGTCAGGGAGGGTTTCGAGGAAAAATAAATGAATCAAGCTACGACACTAAGACAACGGTGAGAAAGTAGCAGCGAAAAAAATGAGCTCAGAGAGATGAGCTTGATCTGGCATCAAGTCAAATTGATGACCAACCTCGTGCATGGTCCTCAGCGCGCTTCTGAGTTCATCCAACAGTCAAACACTGGACTCTGCTGGTCATTTCGGACATCACAAGCCGACACAGTAATGTGCATTTTTGGGGCTGCTTTCAAGGCACCACCATATTTAACTATATTTTCCCGAGCCCTTCAAGTGACAACCAACAAAAACTTTGAGGTCTTTTTGGAGACTACGGGAGACTTTCTCCAAAAAATGTGATGTTCATCCCTTTGCATCCAAATGAATGGCGCTCGTGTAAATGAGACCACTCCGCTGAGTGCCGTGCATTCTAATGTCCTTAAGATGAATGTCGTCTTTTTTGCCTGTAATTTTATTAGTGTTCAGACAGGGAGGAAAATAAAACCACTCAATGATCTTCGAATGTCATCATTTGAAACGTAATCATGTTTGCTGGATACACGCAAGGGGAACTGTGATCTATGGATATATTTATAACCGTGTGTGTGTGTGCGTGCGTGTGTGTCTGTGTGTTTGTGTGTGTGTGTGTGTGTGTGTGTGAGAGAGAGAGAGAGAGAGAGAGAGAGAGAGAGAGAGAGAGAGAGAGAGAGAGAGAGAGAGAGAGAGAGAGAGAGAGAGAGAGAGAGAGAGATGCTTCTACAGACAGGGAAACTTCGAGAAGAAAAGCCAAGATGTTTTCATATTGTTGAAAAGCAACAAACTGTTTTTCTCATACTTCATACTTTCTTACACGAAGCAAGTTCCAGCATCATTACCAACAATACAAGACGTCATCTCAGAACACAAAAATAACTTTGGACCGAACAGAATCAAGAACCACGCTGACCGCTTTCACCGGATCTTTGGCAGGTATGGAACACCAGACTGGAGCCATCTGGCCCCTTCAGACCTCACACAATACGCAAATATGTGCACACAAACACAAACGCACAAACACACGGTCACCGGGGCACAAAGCAAACATATGCGGAGTAAACATGTTAAATTTTGGGAACATGTTCTCATCCTTCTGACAACAGGCCAAGAACAGAATGACGACATTGATGTGAAATGAAGGTGTCAGGAAAATGACATTAATAATTACAGCAATATTTTTGCAAAATACAACAGCACATCATTTAGTTCGTGTCAATCAAAAAGGAGCATGAGAGTAAAGCCCGACGAAGTGAATTTTTGTTTCGGGCGTGGAAGATGAAGCTGATAGCTTGTGGCAGGCGGACGTGGCGTCCGTTCCAAACAGTCAAGTCATATTGTGGGCGGCAGCACTTTTACTTTAAAATCTACAAGTGACATGATTGTAAGGCCACCTATCGCAGCGTGAGGACGCATTGGCTGACCCTTTCATGAAGGTCAAGGGAAACAAAATGGCCGACCAGACACCCTCAACCTTGACTGATGGCTACAGTCAATTATGGTCAATTACGCAAGTGCCTCTGCATTCTATGCTGGGGTGTGCTTTCCCAAACGGCGGATTTAAGCTTTTGCTGTCTAGGGACAAGGTGCCAAAAAGTCAAAAGTAAGCCATGAGTGTCAACACAGCTGACACACAGCTGACAACATGCCCGTCAGCAACATACACACACTTACGCAAACACACACTCTGTGACAGTCACCTCGTCAGCAGTGGCGCCACGATCAACTTGTCAAACTCAAATTATTTTGTCACCTTCAAACGTCATTCTGACCGGTGACAAAAGTGGACGCTTAAAGCACAACTCTAAAACAACATGCTGGACATTTTGTGAAAATGATGTTCATATTTGAAACGGGGACGCTAACGTCCAAGCTACACATGCTACAGAAGTTAGCACTTAGGATTCCCTCTACGATGACGCAGCTGTTACTCCACCTAGAATTTGAAATATGAAACTTGTTGAGACTAGCTGTAAACAGATGTACCGACAGATACCTGTAAAAGTATTTGTACTCGGTTACCAATTGCCTGAAATAAAAGAAAAAAAAAAACAACGCATCCCATATGACATCGATGTCAAACTCAAGGGCCGAGGGCCAGATAGGGCCCGCCACATCATTTTATGTGGCCCGCAAAGATAAATTGTGCATCAAATTTGTGTGTCATTACTAGAATTGCAAATTGTCTTCACTCTTAATAATATATATATTTTTAAATATTTGACCAGTTTTTACTCGTCTGATTTGAAAACGAGTTATTTGTCAGTTTGTTTTGTGGCTTTTACTGTATATAATATGAGTTGCTCATACATTTATTTGGGTTGACAGTCATAATGGCCCTTCGAAAGAAGCTATGACTACAATGCAGCCTGCGAAAAAAATGAGTTTGACACCCCTGTCATATGATGCTACGCTGCTATCGGCTCAAACATGGGCTAGCCCACCCTGATTTCACTTTCTAGCCTTGAGGGGTAAACATTAACGTGTACAAACAGAGCGCATAGCACCATTCAACGCCACCTAAGCCAATGGTTTAGTAACAATACCCATCAGTCAAGTTAAAGAAATTCTTTAGATTGTAGTAGATTTATAGAAACGCTTTGTAAAGAATGCAAGCTTCTTGTAAACAGATTGCACGGCATTTCTCCAGTGCACTCGTAAAAAAACGATTTGCTTAAAGGTTTGTTTTTATCCCTGATCACGTCTGGTACAAAATAAAGAATACCAATCCCAGCTTGGAGCGCCAATCAACCTTTTCAGATGACATCATCGCTTTTAGGGACGCGCAACTGGAAGACTGTAGTGGCCAGGAGATGACAAAGCTGATGATTTCACCAAACTTGGGGCTTAAAAAAAATGCCAAGCCCATGCAAATTACTTTCTATGAGAAAAATAATTACTACATATAAAAATAAAGGGTCCATTCTTATGAGAAATGACCTTCTTAGGGTGCAATGGATTTTTATGCCTTCAAGACAGAAGAACAAACGCAGCCTATGTTATGACAAAGCCTGTGTTATAAATGAGACTATTAGCTGGACCTTGTAGAAGGGCTTCCGTGCTTCACACTTTAAAAAAAACAAAATGAATGCAAAAAAGAGTCAAATGAGTTTTCCGTTCATGTTGAGACTTGTTTAGGGAGCGTCTATGTTTGGAATTTCATTAGAGAGCAAAGTGCAGGGATATTTTCTTCCGCTCAACATGAATCTGGATTTCTTCATGATTAGCACCCCGAAGCAGGCGACAACATTATGGCCACGTGTGAGCGCTCACTGTGAAGAGGTGTGATTACCATTGATTTGTCGTAACGCAGCATATTTCCTCTGCTCCACAGTTTACTTGGGAGCGGGGGGTCACCACCAGGCCCTTCACTAGGATCAGAGGTCAAAAGTAGACGAGTCCAGGCTGGATGATGGAACCAATAAAAAGTTGGCAGTTGTCAACATGAATGAATTTTCAAAATGGTTGCCATGTGGCTAGGTGGCTACATTCTTATTATTATCTGCGCATGTGACATCAGAGTGGCAGGCGGTTAAGTGGGGGGGGGCCAGGACACGGCCTCGTGGTGGCGGGGGACCAAAAAGTAAAAAAAAATTAATTATCAAGGCCAGCAGGCATGATTCCCAGGGGGCGCGTGAGTGTGCGTAGAATGAGCATTATCTCGTTCCGAGTGTCACCAGCCAGTTATGCAAACACAGCGCAAATGCAAAACTGGAGAAATTGGCCTGCAGACTTTTGAAAAATAAAATTAAATAATATCCATCCATCCATCCATCCAGTTCCTGAACCGCTTAGTCCCCACAGGGGTTGCGGGAGTGCTGGAGCCTATCCCAGCCGTCATCGGGCAGTAGGCGGGGGACACCCTGAACCGGTTGCCAGCCGATCGCAGGCCACACAGAGACAAACAACCACTCGCACACGCACTCGCACCTAGGGACAATTTGGAGTCTTCAATCAGTAGTAAGCATGTTTTGGGGATGTGGGAGGAAACCGGAGTGCCCGGAGAAAACGCACGCGGGCCCGGGGAGAACATGCAAACTCCACACAGGGAGGGCCGGAGGTGGAATCGAACCCGCACCCTTTTAGCTGTGAGGCGGACGTGCTACCCAGTGTTCCACCGAGCTGCCTAAATTAAATAATAAAAATAAATAAAATAATTAAAACTAAGCAATAATATTATTTAAATAGCCCTCAGCTCCAGTTACAGAGGCTCGATTCCATTTAGTCCAGTGGTTGGATAAAGGCCCGTTTGGCGGTACCGAATCAGGCCATCACATCGTCAGAGCAAGCGTGAAGACTAAGCGCTCACGCAGAGAGGAGGAGGACATGCAAGGAAAGGCGCTTCTCACCTTCAAGTGACCTTCAGGCTTGCCACCATTCTGTCTTTCTCTCTTCCACTCTTTTTATTTGAGCTTATCTACTCTCTTCTTCTAGTTATTCCTGGAGGAAAATTTAAGATGGGCCCAGCATTCCCCTGACCCAAATAGCAGGAACCCCAAAAGACATGGATCAATAATTAGAACAATCTTTTGTACAAGATGCCCTTCAGAAAACATGTAGGGAATAACAGGGACTAGCTTGACAATGGTAACGGCGCTACTTCCTTAGAATATACTAAGTTCATCAAAATGACTGCAATTGGGATCAGCAGGTTTACCATCTCTCGCCACACTCGACGACCGTCAAGCTGCCGGCGATGTGGATACAAGCGTTCTGTGACACGGGGAAGAGTTTCCACAGCCGACGCAATTAGCACCGAATTCATTAACCTCCATCTTTGATGTGGGAAAATGAAGAGGAGAAAGAGGAGGAGCGGATGAGATGCAACACTTGTGGCGGCTTTGTTTCGGCCACACTGGTAAGTGGATGAAAAAAGTGACAAAGCGACAAATAGGAGGCAAATGGATTCAACGGGCTCAATCTTGGCCCACCGCCTTGCCGGAAGTCTGTTTATTTGTCCCTCCGGGGACAAGAAGAGGCTTCTTACTGACACTCTTGCCATCGGGATTGAGGGCTGACGACCAATTTAAACATTGACATTCTCCGACGAGGAGCCAAGGTCTTGCAAATGTTGGCTTTAGAGGGAAAGGCTTGATCCCAACAGCATGCATTACGTCTCCTCGTCTTGTTCCTTGGCCCTTGAAATGGTCGTTCACGTTTCCCGATTCTCCGTAAACTTTAGCGCTCGGGCAATAGAGAAGGGTGATCCAAACATCAAGCACAAACACACACACACACACACACACACACACACAAAAAGCTGCTCAATATTTGGCATGTGCCATCCAGGTCTCCATTAGCCCGCCAGCGGAGTGAGTGGTGCCTGATAAAAGCAGCAGGCCTCATCCAAAACACGTCACGCAAGCTCATTTAAGAATCCATCGCTACATTTTGACTGCAGATATCAATTCCACTGCTCAAATCTAGCCCGCCACACTGGCCATTTTGTCAGTGAGAAGCACTTACTCATAGCAGGTTGATGCAAAGATGTTAGTCACGGCAGCTGCAGTATGATATAAGAGACTTTTGTCTTCTGCCGTTACCTGACCTGGACTTCATGTTGAGCTCAAACATCATTGTGAATATGTGGAAAAAAATACTTTTCAGCTGTTATGACGCCCTTTACTCCTTGTTGTAACTACATCTGTCAATTCTTTCTCATTTCTCTCCGACTTTGGCAGCCTTCATTGAGGACGTAGAAAGAGTTGGAAGGCCACCAAACAAGAGGAGGAGGTAGCACACCCAGAAACTTTTCCCAACGACAACTGACAAATTCACTCCCTCGCTCGGGTGACTGATGACTTTGCAGTGTAGCAGCAGAACATTTGGAGCTAATAATAAGCCGAGTCAAGGTGAGATAAAGGACAAAGTGCTTTGGATCATTCATTCATTCATTCATTCATTCATTCATTCATTCATTCATTCATTCATTCAGTTAGTTAGTTAGTTAGTTAGTTAGTTAGTTAGTTAGTTAGTTAGTTAGTTAGTTAGTTAGTTAGTTAGTTAGTTTGTTCAAGGTGAGATAATGGACAGTGCTTTGGAGTATTTATTTATTTATTTATTTATTTATTTATTTATTTATTTGGGGGGCTGATGCAAATAGTATATCTAAAGACATACAGTGTAATGACTAAAATAACTAAAATGACTAACGCATTCACATTAAGATAGATGGTTGTTGTAAATCCGCAAAGTGTACTTGTCTTTGGTTTACGTTTAGTTTGACCTCTCTGCTGGGATGAGCGACCCAAATGAGGACACACTTGACAAGTGTCCAAATAATCACATTATCCACATTACAACAACGAGCTGTACCATATTAAGATATCGCTGCTCATTTTTTGATACGAGTGGTGCTGCTGTTGTGGCAAGGGACATTGATGAGGGCCCTGATGACTTGTTCCCTTGTTGTTGATGTTGAGGTCAAATAACAATGCCGGCAGCATAATTTAAAACCGAGGAACCCCGGTGGCACAGCAGAGTACAGTAAATGTCATCGTGAGCCAGCATGAGCCTTCGGGGTCAGAGCACAAAAAAAAGATTCCATCCGACTCCACTGTCATTACACTACTGCAAACTACTTGATAACTGTCTGCTACTAGTACTCCTTGTGACATTGTCCTTATGACAAGTTCTGTTTCGGGTGTCCATATTGTGTGCGCTAGGCGGCTCACGTGCGTCCTCTCCATCATATGAAAAGCGCGTTCATCAATAAATCAGCCGCTGTGCATTATGCATGGCATCACATACACGGAAAGAACCTGCAAAAACAAATCCACTCAGCACTCTCGCTCACAAAATCAAGCATTTTTCATTATTATCTCATTCAATTACTCCATCTGTGCTGATCTTTGTGTTTTTTTTTCTCTTCCGGTTATTGAACGGCCTTCTCGCCAGGATGTCACGTCTAAGCCTCAGGTATAGGACAAGCGTAGCAAGAGGAAAGCAATGCTTTAAAAAGGACAATTGATTAAATATTTGCTAGGTGCCTGATAAGTAGGTGCGTGAGTCTATCCAGTCTTGAAACTCAATTGAACAAACTACGTGTACTTTGATCGACTTGGACTTGAGCTAATTTCTTCCTCCACCGTATCAAGGGCGCTCACGGCAATTTGAAAGGTAATGAGAGGTCGGCTGTGTGCACACCCTCAACGGCGCAAAAGGTGCATTCTAAACTACGCCGAGCTGTGTACACCAGAAAAAAGGACCAAAACTAAGTCATGCCTGCCCCTGGAGTTGTGAACTACATTACAGACTTGAAAATAAAGCCCCATCATTGGATTCCTCACCCAGGGAAAAAAAAAAATAGTACCGTGTTTTTCCGTGCTTAATGCGCAAAATTTAATTAATTTATTGTCCTAAAATCTGGGGTGCGCATTATGCATGGGTACAACAATTCTTGAAAAATTAATAAATTAATAATAGTCCTCTTCTTGACTGACAATGAACGCGAGAGTTTAATACAATCAGCAAATAACAAAATGCGTATTACAGGTAATATTTTATTTCACAATACTTTGCCTTGTTCGTTTCTTCTCTGCTGTTCACTTCAAACACGCTCCATACGAACACAATGCTCTCGTATCAGACGCTTGCTCGTTCACCTGCTCGTTTGCTGTCACAATGTACCCTACACAATTCCGAAACATTTCTTCGCTATCGAGTTTGCTAGCGCATGCGCAGTGATACTGACCGGCAGAATAACATCCGGTTGTTCCCAAAGATGATCTTTTTTCTGAAATAATTTTACGTATACGGACTTAAGTAAGAGTCAAAATCTGGGTGCGTATTATACATGGGTACAGGCTTTTTTCCAGCATCGACATGCCATTTTTAGGGTGCGTATTATGCACGGGGGCGCATTATGCACGGAAAAAGACGGTAATAAATGGCAGCATAAGCGTGACAAGCAGCCCTAAATTTCGAACTGATTATGAAGAACACAGACAAACATGAAGTTGGAAAATGTTCTTGACTGCTTACACATTTGCTACCTAATCAAAATTGTCCCATGACGCATTTTGAGAAAGTGTGAGAACCCCTTACTTTTTATGATCACGTCGGAAGAGTCACACATTAAAAAGTGAAGTGCATGCCAGCGTACACACACGCACACCTCGGTCCACTCAAGGTCAGCCGTGAATTGAGATGGCCCGCGTGGCTCCACATTGTATGATTAGCAGAAACGTGCTGAGATGGAAACGTGTACGCTGAGGTGACCTCCAAGCGCCTGATATCAAGACTCCAACACACACACAGAGCAAAGCGAGAAAGTCACGCTCCAGTGATGCCGGCGGCGACGTCTGCCACCGCTGAGCCACCAGCCGGTACCGATACTGCCTTTACCTTTCTCTTCTGCTCCCGGGACGTGGCTCTCCTGCTCTTCCTCCGCTTCTCCTTCTCGTCCTCCAACGCATTCACATCCACTTCCCCCCGATTCTTCTTCAGCTGGGAGGCCGCGTGAGCCATGAAGCGGCCGAGGGCACTCGCAACACGCGCGCCTCACCTGAGATCCCGGAGAAGTTAGACAACGGTGGCTGCGGGGGACAAACCCCGGGATCTCAGAGGGAAAAATCGGGGTAGAAAAGGAAAGGGGGGGAAAGGGAAGAAAAATGCCCTCCTTTGATAAGGACAACGGAGAAGCGTAGGTTCTCTTTTGGCTGTTTGCTGCCAAGATCCTGTTTGTCCTTCCTTGGGGCTGCTGTCCTGCTAAGGTGCGCTCACTCTCGTGCTCTTGACTTCAAAGTGAGGCAGAGGAGCCTCCTCCTCCTCCTCCTCGGGTGGCAGCGTGAGTCGAGAGGTGAGGACAAACCGGGTTGGAAGGAAGAGCGGCGCCAGCATCGCCAGCAGAGGTGGATGGAACGAGGGAGGCGGAGAGGGAGAGAGAGAATGGAGGGCGGGTGCGAGGGTAGTGGTTGCCATGGCAACCACCTTCGGTTTCACTCCATCCTCCTAAATGCTCCCTCGCAGCTCCACCATACACATGGGTCTCGGAAACCATGTCAATGTGTGTGAGAGAGAATGAATGAAAGCTACAGCTGGCACACACACGCACATACTCACGCACACACATGCACGTACGCACACGCACGTTTTCATGTTTTGTGCGCACAATGTTTAGGAACGTCACAAATGGGAAAGAGAATTACATATTGTTTATTTAAACACCAAAAAGTCCAACCAAGACATGTAACTTTGCCAAAAGAGAGCTTAACGATTCACAAGTTAACAACGGATTAACACAAATGACAAGAAAGGGAGAACTAAATGATAGGTGTCCTATTTAAAATTGCCGACCGCCATGCTCAAGTCAGAGCCAACAGCTTGGCAAAGCGTACGGAAGCCATCTTTGCGTTCGTGCGAGCACACGCGGCATCATCGGGAGCCTGGCCGGGTCCTGCCGCCACCGTGAGGCTGCCTCAGCATGTGCCTGTCAATTTCATTTGCAGCGCACGTGTCTTTAACCTGGAGATGGAGGGTTAGAGACCATATGGGGCAATTGATGAAGGGGGGCGGGGGTGACAAGCCTCCAGGGACACATAGCCAGTGGGGACCCGTAAAATTCCCCTTTCTCTCCCCTCCCTTGTTTTCTTTCTCTTCAAATGCAGCCACCAGCATTGGAAAGCGGTGATGTCAGTGGAGGGGGGATGCTGACTCGCAGCCCCCAACGTGCATTCGGGGGGGGGGGGGGCACATTATGCCAAATGATCATGCCGTTGCTAGGCGACCACCAATAAGGCGGTTGCGAGAAGGACAGGAGAGATGGATAAGGAGAGGTGAGAAAAAGGATTGGGATGGGGAGTGAGAGGGGGTGGGGGGGTGCTGGGTACATTTGCAAACGAATGGCGGTCGTACCAGAAATCCTCCAGAATCGCTCACGGGGCGGTGACGTTTCAAAAGACGCCAGTTGTGAAGGCTTTCATTGAGAAAAGTCCATTCAGAGCACAACTGCTGGCAGGTGGAGAGGAAAAGAACTGCCAAGGTCGACGTCACTTCACGGCAAAACTTACTCCCAGACAAAAAAAAATCTCAGCTCCAGAATTGGCAGGTGGCCGCAAAGGAGTGGGAACATTTCCACCTGCCGTTTCCAGGCGCGTTGCCAGGCAGACATAAGGTCACCCACTTATGGTCCCAGATGCCAAAATATTACAGCCACGGGACACAAAATGACAAATGGACTGGCACAAAAATTCTCCAAAATATGTCCTCGCTAACCCAAACAGGGTTACGATTGCTGTGTTTACAGTCAGAACTGCTCATTCGCTCACTTGAATGTTTACGGGCAGCACAAAACAAAAAAAATATCATTCATGCATTTATTTACACGTCCTCAAAAGAAATTCAAACTCAGAACCTCTCAACTGCGAGCTAGCATTCGAGCTATTACTGAGCCTCATTGAACAATCATCGAAAAATCAGCCAGCAAATGTAATTATTCTTCAATATTCCTGCCAGAATCGGGGTACACTTCACGGTCCTGTTTCTTTTTAATGCCAATGAGCTCCCTTCCTTTTTTTACTCATGAAATCCCCCAGAGTGCAACAATCTCATTGACCTTTTGACCTTTACAGCCACAACAGCGCATCCCAGTTGGGGGGAGCTGGGGGGGGGGGGTCAGCTTGCAGGGAGACAGCGAGTGCAAGTGTGTGTGTGTATGTGTGTGCGCGTGCGCGCGTGTGTGTTTGGGGGTTTGAGCTCGACAGGTCACGCTGAGGGCGCACAATAAGTAATTACGCTAGTAGCTTGATTGCTTGGCTTCATGATGGTTTTGAAGCATCATTAGTTCCCCGAAGCGCATATATATTTAAGGCTATAATGATTCTTCATATTTTGTGATATTTGGGCGGGATAGCTTCACAAAATGGACGAAGGGATCAACATGATTTAAAGAGTTGAGGTGATTTTAGCATTAGCATAAAATACTTTGGGTGCACTATTTTTATAGCAATGAAAAAGAAAATATCACGTAAATCATCTTTTTAAGAATGCACGTGAGTGATTTTTTTTAGAAAAAGGAAGCGAGGCAAATGTTCAGCATCCTCTTGGTGAGTGCACTTGGCTACTTTATGTACTGTGCTGCCCTCTAGCGTTAAACCATAGAATGCTGCAAATGTGCTTTCGATGCAAACAAAACGGATGCACAGATTTTAAAACATCGTCATGTACTATATCTCTTCATTGGACCTTAGTTTTGACAAAGCTCCTTTCAACAGTATGTGAATATTCCCAGTAGATGACTGGAGCTCAGACTGGGCGAGCAAAAGCCTCCAGCAAAATGAAAATAACCAAATTTAGATAACCAAATGCATCATAGTATGAAAGAAAACGATTTTAGTACCAATTTTGTGCATTTCTCACTCATGCATACACAAGACGGACGGCCTCAGCCCACTCTTGACATGCACCCTTGCCCATATGATGCCTTCGCCTGCATCACTCAATTCCATCACTTCATTTTTTCTTTCTTTCCCTCCGGAAAGACAAAAAAGTACAATGAGACATAACCCAGTTATCTCCCACCAACCGAGCAAAATGTGTGTCACCAGGAAAAACAAGAGCAAAGTGTCCTTGCGCACTCTGCCCACAGGGGGGCAGCCAGACATTTTGGAGGAGGAGAAGAAAGAGGGAGGGGGGGGGGAGTAGTGACTGTGATGAAGCTCTGAATGACTTGCTGTTGGGGTGTGCGTTTGTTTTTCTGGGGGAAACGTCTGCATAGTTGTTTTTGAAAAGAAAACCCCTGAACGCAAAGCACAACGAAGACAGCAAGCACGCCTCAGCTGGAGGTGAAAACAGAAGGTTACTTCAGGTTAGCTAGATGGAGGGAGGGGAGCTGACATTTACACAGCCGTTCAGTGTCATTTGCTTTTCTTTAAATAGCATCCTCACCAAAAGTAACGATTTTCTTTCCCCATTTATGATTTTTCTGTAGACTCTCTCCTCAGCTATTCCACTCACCAGTAGGTGGCAAGCAAGGCTCCACTTAAAATTAACTACAATGTTCAAAACCCCCCAAAAAAGGCGAACACCACTTTTGCGTCACGAGCTATTTCATCATAAAATGGCCAAATATAAAACAACAACACTCGCTTTTCCTTGCAACGCCTTCAATCTATGGCGAAGGCATCAACGCAACCAGGACAAAACAGCTTAATGAAGGATTTTATCAGGGCGGGTCGAGAGGCCATAGTGGGTTTCCTCCCACAGAGAAAAAAAAAAGCTGAAGACGAACCAACAATTTCACGCTCTGTAGTTGAGCGCAAAAACGAGGAGGCCCCTCGCTCTCACAGTTCGCCTGTAATCACAAATTACCCCGAACGTGCTGCAATAATTCATCGCCGCAAAGGGCAACTGAAAAGTAGCCATTTATAAAAATGTCCTCATCATTTCTTCTCCAACTCAAAATAAAAAGCACAGAAAACATTTCCCTGCTTTTCTATTCAAATCATCCATCACAGCACAAGTCCAATCACATTAGGACTTTCCCAGAACTGTGGGGCCGACAAAATGATGGACGAACCGCGGCGATGGGGAGGGAAAATCAATTCGGGCATTAATAAAACATCATTTTCCGATTCTGACCATTTACAGCAGGCTTGAGTGCTTTTTAATTGCAAATCGTGAACAGTGCACAGCTTCTATGGATGAGAATTAAGAACGCTGTAATGAGACTTCAGGTTGAGTGAAAAGAAGGGAACGTGGGCGAGTTCGCTGCTAATTCCGACTGGGAAGAAACCTTCCGCTGCTCCGGTGGGCGACTTGCCGAGTTATTCCGGGAACACTTTTTCAATAATTGTTTACAAAATACAGGCTCCTCATATAGTATGTCATCATTTTGTACATACCCCCCTCCCCACCAAAAGAAATCAACTCACTCAAAATGTTAGTATTGAAGTATTGATATATGTTCTGCAAAAAAAACATTAGGCCTACTCAGATGTAGTGTCGCGGAGGATAAATGCAACCAAGACTGCCATCTAATGGCGATTGGTGTTATTACAACTTCAAACCAGAATTACGCTCTGCATATTCACAGTGCGGCACCCACTAACTTGCATATCTGCAGATGATTTTTTTTCTAATATTTTGGGGACAAAATGACATTGATGATCCTAACTGTGTGCCAAGACCAGCAGAAATTAAAGTTAGACCATTTCGTGTTGTAAGAAAAGACAAAATGAATTTATTTTTAATCTTTCATTTTTTTTTTTAAACCTGGCTGTACTCCGTGGGAGCTCTGCGAGTTGGAGTCGCATCAAAGACGGTGAGCGCGGAGCTTTCTCCCCATGAGAAGCAGCGGACGCCACCGGCACCATATGCGTGTACCCGTCAGTGGGTCGGCATGCCATATGCCGGAATGCGCTGGCCGCATGCTTCCTCTCCACCAGTCATCTCCATGTCTGCGGGGAGGTCCACGGGTGTTGGGGTGTCGCCGTGGCAAGCGGGGTTACAATTGGCGTGAATTGTCATTACAGGTCGTTTGTTTTTGAGGTTCTTCTTTTGTTTGAATTTGTTTTCAGAGTCAACGCGAGCTTGTGCTGCAGGGAGCGCACCAACGCTGAAAATGTGACGGCGGTGTGAGAGTGGCTGTGAGCCGGCGGAACATCCTCTGCCGGTGTCGTGTTTCCCCCCCGGCGTGATGGATGGCGGAGACGTGCCAAGAATGGTCGTGCCTGAGGAGACCTCGCGCTGGGCCGCCGTCGGCGTACACACGCTGCACTTCTGCATCGATTCCAGAGCAAAGGTCGGGCTCAGTCTCAGCATTTGGAGTTTGTAGTATATTATTCCAAACGCGCGGATACATTTACAGCAAACTATAATTCTCGGCCATCAATGGAAAGATGAAGGTGGTGCCAACACACTTAAGGCCTTTTGGCTTGTGGGCTGCTCTTGATTTCACAACACGCGATGCTCAACCAGCATGTACAATTTGTTGCGACAAGTTGTAACATGCAAGTTGGGAGTAATACTTTGAAAATGATTTCTCAAAAGAAAATATTTTGTTTAATTACAGTCACTTGTTGCTAGGCAGGATTCATTGCCTTGTTTTTTTGGGGTGGGGGCAAAGAACTGTATTGCCCCACCCAACAGAAAAAGGACAGCAGCAGGAACAGTCCAAATTTAATTCTCTTACTCGCAAGTTCCTGGGATAAAGCAACAATGGCCTATAATGCAAATATCACGGCTAACTATTCTAATTAATATCCGCTGCTACTAAATGCCAACATCAGTCAGCTCAAAGCCTCAAATTGTCCAAAATGTCAAGGTGAGCTGAAGGCTCAGGAGTGAATGGAAAGTAATGGGCAATTGATTCGTTGATTAAGAGGAGAGTGTGATTAAATGGCAGCTAAGCGCCTGATGTGCTAACGAATGAGCGCCTAAAGGTTACAAATGGGCTCTTAATTGGATGCAAATGAGATGGTTGGGTGGTCGACTGCGCAGGTTCTGCAACCTGCTTCATAATAATAGCAATAATAATCATAATAGCTTGGATGTATATAGCAACCTTCAAGTATTCATGGAAAATTAAAATGTTGAGAATGTTATAAGATAGCTAGCTGTTAGTGGCGTAGCTAGCAATGGCCAGCAGCTGATGGTCAACACGAGGTTAGAGTTTATATTATACAATAGGCAACTGGTAAAGATGCTAATTTTCTAGCATAACAAAACTGTGTGATAGCTTGCAACAACCTCTTTAACCTCTGTTAACAAACCTGACTAAAGTAAAGATTGAAGTCAGTAATTTTCTCTTCATATATATTGATTATCTTGTAAAAAACACTAATATTAATACCGGACTGAGTAGCTGAGAGATCAGCTGAGTCCTTCTTGTATCACCCTCAGGCAGATTAAAATAACATTAGAACAACATTGTGTGTGTGTGTGTGTTTTACAAGTGTGGTGATGAACTTGTGTGCCAAGGCACCCGTGTACTGTACAATTGAGCCGGCTGTCAGTCAACGTGCATGACACACAACAACAAGAACTAAAATGTGGCTTGAAGCACTTATTGTACTGGAAGTAGAACACTCCCCTTCCCACCAGAAAGTCATTTGACAGCTCCGCGGTTCATGCCACCGTCCGCTAGAACGGAAATCAACTCCGATAAGGCCGCGTCTCGCACTGAAGCAATCACGCGCTCCGTCACTCAACGCAATAACACTGAGAGACAGAAGCAAAGCGGAGACCTATCAAAGCCCGTCAGCCACAAAAACCGAGAGATCCTGCCATGTTTGATAAGCAAACGCCGCCCGCTTTCTCCCCTCCCACTCATTTTGGCCGAGCGGCATCTCCCAGCCACCGCCCATCCGTTGCTGCTCCGCCTTGACAGCTGGGGCCTCCGGTCTCGCATCAGCGTATGTATATCTGCAGATATGTCGCTCCGCTTGACGGTGCGACTGATTGGATGGAGTCAGGGAGCGTTGGGGCTGAGGCCGCAGATGCGCGTCGCTTACTCCCCGCCGCCGTCCAAGCTAGAAACTTCTCGTTAGGGTGGCACAATGGCTCATTATAACGACTGGTCGTGAGATGACACGTGCAAAGTTATACGTACATGTATGAAAGCACCTCAGAATCACGTTTGTCAAATTATTGCCTTAGATGTTGGGGTGGTCACGACCAGATAACGCCGCGCCTGCCGGTGACCCACTCCCCAGTTTCTGGCACCGGCGGGCACTTTTGGCCAGCCATGCGTGGCTCTATCGACAACGGTGGTGCACATCTCCTTCTCCAAAGTGTGTCCTCACCTTCCCGTCCCCAGAGCTCAACCTGTCATGGCCACTCAGGCAGAGGCTGAATTGAAAAGGGGACGAGGTCGAGGGGTTAAAAGCAAGCCTCCGAGGGGCCTCGGGGGTTGTTCATAATTTATATCAGGTTTCAGACTGGAAATTAGCACAAGACCAATGACCCATTTTAATACAGAAATGAATTTCTGTTGATAGTGGCTTGTAAGGAAGAAAATAACGGTTCCCATGGCAACGATACCACTTTTTTTTTCTTTGAGTTCAGGATAAGATGTCAATGGGAGAGAGAAGGCAACAAAACAAAAAGGCCCTTTAAGACATTTCTCGAATACACATAAACAATCAAAAGACACGACCCTAATTTTGATTTAAAAACTTGTCTGGATCCCTTTACAAGCTGGACTTGCTGTTAAACAAAACACACAACTGACCGACTAACTCTAACTCTTGGCCTCCCGAGAGAAGACAAGCCAATCCTGTTACATCAGAGGTCTACATGCGAATCTCACCTTTACAACTCTTTGCATCTTCACTTCATCACGGCCATCTGTGACCACTCCAAAGGAGCAAGAGTGCATCAAAGACAAGTCAAAAGCAGCTGACCATGACAACGCCGGCACGCCGACATGTCGCGCGAAGCCGCGGACGGCAACGGCGGTTGCGGCCACTTAATCAGACAAGTGCTAATCTGGTTAGCAGATCAACAAATGAGCCTCTCAAGAGCTGAAAAGGAGGTCACAACCTCACAGACAACAGAGCAAGGCCACCGCCGCCATTATGCGCCACTGTGAAAACGGTTTGAATTCAGATTAAAACCACAATCCGATTTACTGTGAAAACGGTTTGAATTCAGATTAAAACCACAATCCGGTTTACTGTGAAAACGGTTTGAATTCAGATTAAAACCACAATCCGGTTTACTGTGAAAAAGGTTTGAATTCAGGTTAAAACCACAATCCGATTTACTGTGAAAACAGTTTGAATTCAGATTAAAACCACAATCCGGTTTACTGTGAAAACGGTTTGAATTCAGATTAAAACCACAATCCGGTTTACATAGCCTGTTAAAGTGTGACTATTTTGCTGGGGATTTTAAATGTTTTCCTGAAGTCTGTTTGCCCCAAATACAAATGCACCAGCGGAATTTCAGAACTCCTTGTGAGCCACAAAATGGACATACGAGTTCATACAAAAACAACTCAACGGGATTTCTTTCCACTTCTGTAAACCGTTATCAGTGTGGGTTAATTTGGCCCCGACATCTGGCATGGCACCTTGACATTGAAGTCAGAAATTTTGGGAGGCAAAAATAATTACAGGACGTGCAAAAACGACTCTGCAGTGATATTTTTTTCCGGCGGAGCGCCGTGACATTTTTTTAATGGCGCCTGACTCAATAAAAGTAGTGAAACAAAAGAGACAGCCTCGCCGCCTTCCCGCTACAAAGTGCACGTCTGCGTTCACGTCTGCTCCTTCTTTTAGTTGAAAATACCCCCCTGCCCATCAACCCACCCCACCCTCCTTCGGGTTTTCACAGCCAGGCAAGGGAACGAAGCTGGTGCAGCAGCAGGAGTCACAAAAGGAGGTCAGACAGCGGATGGATATCATCTTTTCATTATTATTCACTGGCACATTCAAAAGTGAGAAAGGAAGGGGCGGTCGCCACGTCAGGTCCATATTTGCTCAGCGGCCTTGGTCTTACTCAAAAGCTAAATTATGAAGACAGAATCGTACTTGTGAGAAATGGGGCAGCTGGAGGTGTGCCCCAAGTAGGCTCAGTCCAACTGCACTCATTGTGATGAATGAAATGCGTTGGAAAATATCTATGGCGAGTGTGACCTAATGCGTGACATGTAATGTGTGCGCCCAAACAGAATTATTAAATATAAAAAAATGAATTCTGCAAAATGGCGGGAAAGTGAACACGGAGCTCGGAAATAAAGGTCCCGTAAGTAATACAGTTTTTTTGCCACTGAAAGCGCTTTTCGCCCATGCTTCCGATAATCTCGTTTCCAATTGAGGTATGCGACGACGTCTTTGCGAACGTTCTACTGGCACAGATTAGCAGCCTCAGTTTGACGGCTGCAATTAGCTGCTTGCTCTTGACGATGGAATGAGAAGATGAACGAGGATGATCCGTGCTCTCTGATCTTATTCCCTCCCAAATCCCTCATTCCACACTTGTCCAGATTAAAGATGGCGACACGGTGGATGTTTAATTTCTCATTGACTGTTAATTCCAGCGGCGGCTCGCCAGTCACGTCGGCTGGAGCGGCCAGCACGTGCACTCGCACGGTTTGCCGCGCGAGATTACACGGCCACCCGGTGGCTCGGGGTCAATACTAATTCTGTTTTCATGCGCTTGTGACTGTGACCGTGCTGGCTAAATAGACAATTAGCTGCCACTTCCACTTAGGAGACGGCCAAATGCTTCTTGGCCGGAGGGAGAGCCTCTCGCGGTGCTTTTACGAGGACGCTGACGAGAACTTTTGGATGTTGACACAGTTTGAATCATCAAATGTTCATGATGAATGGGGGGGTGGCGGGGTGGGGGCTTTGAAATGCGGTTCAGCTATCACCATCTAAGCCACAGATCTTGTTTCTTGTGTCAGCAAGAACTCGAGAGGGCTGAGGATTAGTCCTGTATGACTTGTTGACATTATTTCTCCTCTGAGTCCAGCATGCTGTTAATTAGGGGCGCACAAGCATCTCTCATCAAAGAACTGCAAGAAAGCGAACGAGAGATAGCAAGAAATCAGAGCGGAGAAGCAGAAGCGTTCCGTCGCTCTGCGTCTCGGTCATGATGAGGACGGCAATGTCGTCGTTTCATGACGCCTCGGAAGGAAATGGTTTCTCCCCCGGCGAGCTCCCACACGACTCCGTCGTTGGCTGTCGACATTTTCCCTCATCTTTGATTACGTAACATATTCCTGCGCTTTTAATGTTTCACATACATGCTACATGCTTTATAGCATCAATTAGTCATCACTCGGCTTCTCTGCTGATTTTTTTCTTCTATAATGCCACCCTGAATTCAGAGTGAACCAAGTTGCGAATTTTCCAAGGTCCGAAGGATCGAAAAATGTTTCAAAAAAGTGCCGTGTGCTTGCTTCAAGCTTTTTATTGCCACTCCCAGATTAAGTTTACATATGGAAGTTTTCTATCTTAATGCTAACGCATCATACAAAACACCATAGACGGGCTTATAAGATTAGCATTGATATAGTGAAACTACAAAAGTTTGAAGACAAACAGAGCACCAAACCATATAACAATACTCAGACAAGTGCTAATCTGGTTTTTAGGGGAAAAAAAAGAAAATTCAACAAAGGTGCAGGTCATCATCAAAAAAATGTCCTGCTTGTGTTTGGATAATTGCCGTTGGACAAGGCCAATGGGAAAACCTCCTCAACTGGGGAATTACGACTTGGCAAGTTCTCGGCCATCTGGGGCACGTCGGAACTGAGACGACATTCCGCATGAGATCTCAGCAGTGATTTATTCACGAGTCCAGTGATGGAACACTCCATCCCCTTCCTGGACACCTCAGCTCTGCATTCACTCATCTTTCCTTCCTACGAACCCGATTCTTTCATCTCTTCCTGACCTTGCCCTTACTCCTAATCATCCTTTTTCCTTATTTAAAGGCAGCTCTGTGAAAGGCTCGAAGGCACTCGCACACCTTCTGCGACCTGCCATTTCTCCACACACGTATGTACACACACATCACACACACACATCCAGAGGCTATCTCATTAGCCGGCTCACACCCTCACAGCTGGAGGTTGTCACATTAGGCGAATGTTAGCGCATTAGCTAACCGCACGCAAGCACGCAGGGTATTTCACAGAATCAACACACCGATGAACAAGTGTATTTTCAAATCTTACTCCACTCAAACAACTTTATAAATTATATTGCAAGCTGTTTAGTAGTAGTATTTAGTAGTGAGTGTGGATTGGATTTACATAATTCATCACTATCCGATGGCGGCCTGCAACTTTTAAATTTTTTGGCTCATTACATCAGCTGTTTGCTCAGAGACCGTCATAAATGAAGGCGTCCGGTCGAACAGCGATAACAACTTTAGATTCGTGTCGCCGGGCGACTCCGAGCCCGAGGAAAAGCTGGGCCCGCTCGTTAAAGTCAATGGCTTAGAGAAGGGATGGATGGATGTGACAGAGAAAAGCGAGCGGGCGGCGTCGGGTGACGGACGGCCCAACACCTGCAGACAAAGCAGCTGCTGGCAAATCCAAAGCATGAGACCAGAAAGAAAGGTGGGGGAAAGCATTTGGGTTCTTGGAAAGTTTCACTAAGGTTGATCTCAGGACGCGGGACATTTTGCTCGCAAGGTTATGTAACATTGCGAAGCGCTGTGGAGCTTCTGTTAAATTTCACTGGCACAGCTTCTCATCTTCATCCTTCTCATTCCCTGTGTGCACCATCACAGAAATATGAAGTCAGGTGAGTTTCCCAGCAAAGAAATAAATCTTTCTAAAAGGGCCGCCACAAATCGAGCGGCGACAGTCACAACGGGGTCGACAGACAAAACGTCGGCCATAAAGCGCTTTCGTTTGGCACAGAATAAAAAGCTTTTGTTGTCCCACTTGCTGGTGTTGAGTAGTTGCCATGGCAACGCTGAGCCAGAGGAAGCCCAAAGAGGATCCCAAATTCTTGAGATTTTTTTTTTAACAAATCCAACAGTGCAACTCTAGTTCTTCTTTCTCCCTTTCCCTTTGAAATGGGTGGGTGGTGGGGTAGTGAAATCAGAGTGGGAAGCGGAAGAGGCTGCCATAATGAGGCAAGAGCAGATGCTTGCACAGAAAATAACCATGCGAGTGCATCCAGGAAAATACTGGAAAATGTTCCTCACATTGCAGCTATAGTACAAGATACTGAACCATTTGGAACAATTATGTAATCGGGAGCCCCCCCTCCCCCAAAAATCCATTTAATATGGTTATTTGTTGTTTTTCACATATTTGTTATTATAAACAAGCAATGAATTAAACGGTATAAAACTTAACAATATCAGAATTGTTCTCCATGATTGTTGTGATTTGATTGCATAAGAACATTGAAATAAATACTGTCTACATAACATTTACAGACAAAAGTAAAGTGAAGCCGTTCTGTTAAGCCATTTCTGTTCAGGACGTAGCAAGAGCCCATGACTTTGATGTCAACAAAAACCATCAAAACCTTTTTAGATGAAGTGGAAAGGAGAACGGATGAAAAAGGGATCACTTGGAAACGAAGTCGCTCACCGGCCGAAGCCTTTCGCCAACAACATCTCACATGCGGCGAGAGAAAGCCATTTCAAATGTGCTGAGCTCTCTGTGTTATCGATTTATTCTTGCAAAGCGAACATAAAAAAAAGTGCACACGCTGATGGCAGGGCAGGCCGAGCGGCGAGATGGGACGAGTGGAGGAGAGTGGCAAGCCCTCGTTTTGGCCTTTGCTTTGATTAGCTGCACACTCTTCACTCCTGAGTTGGGCTCTCAAGGCTTACCTCGAACTGCTTTCGGCAAAATCACCGGCAAGCTCAACAAAGGCTTCCATTTTGGCGCCTTTAAAGCTACAATGTCCACTCATTTAGAGCTTAAGACATAAAATCATGGCCGAGTGGCTAAAAAAGTTATTTTTGGATTTTCACCTGTTGCCGGTGAGGACTCACTATAGAAGCGGCCATTTTAGACACAAACACCCTCCCATCCAAATGAAAATTGTCAACACCACGCCCTCCTTCCACTTCGCAGCCCCCTCCCCACTCTCCTCTCCATCACACCTATTCTCCACATTCTCACTGATGTTCCTCAGAGAATGATGGAGCTTGAGCAGGCCAACCCCCGCCTTGTCTCCCATGCAGGCCAGGACCCAAAAGGCAAAGGCAGGAAGAGCCCACCTACACATGCATGCGCTCATTTAGATGAGGGGGAAGCCCACACGTGCATGCGCTCGCTCACACCTCCGCTCGATCGACACCTGATGGAGCACATTTATGTAAGAAATCTCACGGATGTTCTTTTTGGCATCATCCATGCTCAATTTTCATCTTGCGTAACCTCTACAGGACGGAACGACGACGTCACGCTAACGGGCACGCGCGTTTGCCGGACTTGATATCGCCATAAAGTCTCTTGCAATTGCCGATCATGCACAATCAGGCCCTCTTAAGGACGTGATCTAAGTCCATTAAGTCTAATGTGAATATCAAAAAGCACACACACGCACATAGTCAAACGCGCGCGCGCGCACACACAAGGACACACACACGCAGGCACGTCGTCGGAGGAACATCGTCTAGCAGCACGTCGGCATGGCGGCCGTCTGGGGCGCACGTCATGTGTCATCCCGCTTTGAAAGCTTCTTTCCAGCAGTCGTGTGCATCTCAGGGGGCAAGATGGCCCAAAGCATTTCGTTAGGCACAAGAAACGACCAGGGAGAAAAGCGAGATGTTTGTCACATCCCCCAAAAGACAACACTAAGGCTGGAAGAAAATATCAAACAATACAAAGGGTGTGCAAAGGGTGCCACTCAATTCACGGACGTTTTTCGGTTTTAAATGGAACCGTTTGATTTGGCTCAAGTCCGTGAGATTCTGATTCAACTAGATGCTCGGTTGGAGAGCTTTGGAGTTTCTTGTTGAAAGTAGGAAATCTTCTATGGCGGCGAACAGACAGACAGACAGACATTAAAATTTAACATTTCCCTCTCCTGGCCAACAAGTTCAAGCAACATAGTCTCCGCTTCCTCATCTTCTTCTTCTCCCTCTCTCTTTTTCTTTAATTCCACTCCCTCCTCCTCTCGTTCACCCTCGACATCTTTCGCTCCAAAGAGAGCCGAGTTGCCATGGTTACAATCATGAACACATCTGGCGTAGTCGTGATGCGACATACGCGCATGCGCACGCGATGACCAGACGACAACAAACCGACAAACGGAAGCAAAGCGGGACCAAAAAAAGAAAAGAAAAGACATCATCAATATGCATGATTTTCGGAGCTGTTGGGTGCTCTCGGTGGCGGTAGAGCGGAGCCTGCGTGAGCGAGATAAGCGAACGGCGGCCGGCTGAGGAAGAAGATACGTCGGTGGGCAACTTTGATGATCCTGTTGGTTCAGTTCAACCAACCTGCACTGCAACTTCCGATGGAAGATGAAGCCCGTGCAGCAAAACGCTTAAAATAGCGGCCTCAGAGATTTAATATTTCATCTTGCATAGCCTCCACTCTGGTCGAGAAAAAAGAACAGCAGCAGGGGAAAGTCCACTTTTCATTGGACTATTGCAATTAGGGCTGATTTTTTTGGGGACAATATATACATTTGGGTGGAATATGATTCGAATATGGCTCAATTTGGTGGGATTAGGATTTGATTCGATATGGCGTGGTTCAGTTTTCATGGCTCAATTACAGCTTTGGTCCATAATGGGCGGAGTATCTGATCATTGTTTCTCTAAAGTAAATGCAAATGTTTTATTACAAATATAATCAGTCTCCTCTCATGGAGGCTGACAGAGATTGGACAGTATAAATTGTTGACAAGGTGAGATTTGAAGGATTTGGACAATTTTGAATAAAAAATGTATATAAACAATTATTTGATTATAAAAATAATCAATTCATCATTGTTGATTAATTTAGTAATCAATTAGTTGTTGATTGATCGTCACACCGCCGACATAAATTGATCAATCAATATAAATAGATTTTTTAAAAGCCTACAGGGCAAGTGAAACGAGGCAGTTTTTGGAAAATTCCAGCCTTTATGAGAGAACGGCATTCATCATCCGGATGTCGATTTGAATCCGATTTTTTTTTTTTGTTCAGGCCTCATTTGTTTTGATGGAATTTGAGCCCACCGGCGTTGACATTCAGAGACGGCTGGGATTTTTTTTTTTTGCACCACATGAGGTTTTGACACATACAAAGTGCCCGTAAATTTAATTGGAAGCCAAAGCAAGGAGTGCGCCGCTTGTGAGCAACACACCCAACAACCTTGTTAAAATGTATGGCGGCAATCTTGCGCGTTCTGCTCTTTGCCTCCTGTCCAATAAATCCAACATCTCAAGGGCCAACCCCAAATAAAGCTTTAAGCCTCTTCCCTTCTCGTCCTGCCAGACGCGAATAAAGAGAAAAGAGATAAGCGCAGCTTTTTAGGTTTGTTTAGACTGGAAAAATACACGGCTGGGTTTGTGTTCACTAAAGAACAAAAAAAAGGTGATGACGCGTACGCACGCAGGTCAACATTCCAAGTCATAAGTCAAAACATGTTTGCGCGGCTTCCTCTTGAACGCCTCGAGAACATGTCAGTAGCCAAACAACAGCAAATTACAGAAGTAGAGTTGGATAGGACAACAGATCACTCTGACTACCTGACCCCCCACCCAGGGCCCCCCCTCTACTTTGCATAGCTGCGCTCCTGCAGCCAATCACCCAGGGCGAGAAGACAACCAGCCCGACTAGTAGCGATTTAGGGATGATCGCAGGTGACTGCTCGTGAGACATCACCTGTCAGGTGTTTCCAAATCTCCCATTCATCTATTGAAAGCAAAACAAACTCACCTTTTTGCCTTTCTTTTTGCGATGAGCCGCTTTCCCTCCTCCTGTTCCTGAGGCCGTCTTCTCCTTTGCCTCCTCACTCATGCTGAGAGTCACTTTCTTTTTGTTGTTGCGCCTCGTTTAATCCAGCGTGCGGGAGCCCGTCGTCAGCGGAGCGCCTCCATGGCCACAGTGATTGAGAGGAGAGGAGATGATGCTCTCCTCCTCTTTCACCATCGAGGTCCACTCCCACTCGGCTGCCTTGGCAATTAGCGGCGTGTGTTCGCAAGGGTGGGGTAGGCACCCACGGCAAGAGCGAGCGAGCGAACGAGGTGTGATGAAGGAAGGGTGTCCACCTGAGGCTACCTAAGAGTCCTCAAAAAGAAAGAGAGTGGAGAAAGTGGCAGTGAAGGAAAAACAAAAACAACAAAAAGAGATCCAGTCCCTCCTGCCTTTTTACCATGCACGTCTCTCGCAGGCGTGACATCAAGTGAGGCTTTCCACATCTCTGACAGGGGAGTGTGTGTACTGTTCAAGGTGGGGAGGGGAGGGGTGGAGGGCTGGCGGGGGTCCTTCCAGAAAAGGAACTCCTCTCTACTCTTTCCCAGCGCGCGGGATCAGCTTACTGGAAAAAGAGAGAGAGAGATGTGGATGAATATGTTTGAGACACAGGCGGGGGGGGTCATGAAGTCACGGGGCAGGAGGGGAGGTGGGCTGGAGACCACGCCTTGCCAGCACGTCCCACAGACGAGCCAATTCGGTGGCTAACGAGACAGACAGGGAATGGGAACAGCAGAGAGGGAGCGAAAAGGGGAAAAGGCTGCGGGAGCAATGTGATAATGGAGAGACGGGGGGCGGGGGGCGGCAAAGTGAAAGAAGGCAGCTAAAAAACAAAACGCTGAATGAGGCATATAGAGTGTTTGAAGTCCGTGTCCATTCCAGTATTTGGAAGAACCAAACCCTGAAAACCATTGATCGTCCAATTAGTTTAGAATTGTTTCAAAGAATGGACTCCAGTGACATCATCACCTTCCACAAGAGGCAGGAACCATTTGGAGTGACGTGCAATCAACACTCAACAACCTTGATAGCGTTCAAGATGAGTCAAAGGCTAACTGGCCAGATGCGGCGTCACACGTTACATCAACGCTGTCATCTTCATCTTACTCCATCCCCCCGGCCTAGAGTTCATGGGCGCGTTCACGATGGTGTGCTTGCTTTAGCACCGTGCCAGAAGTTATTGATCGGGGACTTGGTGGCCGCTCCATCAGCACGCTCTTTATTATGGAACACACACACGAGTAGGAAAACATTGCTAACCTTTAGATTCAAAGCAGTATGCGGTCCTGAGGTCTCGGAGTCTCTTACGACTCATTTTAATGTTGGTCATTATTATAAAATAACCATCAACAAGTAATTGTTCTTTTCTTCATTGAAGAACTTTTGTGAGCCTGCATTTGCATTTTATTTGACTTTTAAACACAAATGGCACCCAGTGGCCTTTTTTCTAATGTTGATGAATGAAATCATTTTTGTTGGGGCAAAAAGACATTTGCATTCACTTTGCTGGCGCACAATCAAACAAATACAGATTTAAATTAGTATTTAGTCATAACAAGCCACAACTGACTCGCATTCTCTGAAGTAGTCGTGTGCGAGTTTATGTTTGTTAGTTTGTGTTTATTGGACAGTTTATTAAGCGCAATAAAAGAGTTGGAGTCCGAGAACTGTAATACATCACACGGGCGTCTGTTTCTAATATTCACACCCGTTGGAGGAGTGAAATATAATTACGATCTTATTTCAGCGGTGTCCTTGCAGTCAGGACCAGACAAAGTCACGAGATGAGACGATGACGTTGGCCATTGGTGTGGCTTTGATCACGCCAAACGCAGACTTGTAGCGTCATGGGTGGAAAGCTAATTTTGCACCATGAAAAGAGAACGAGGAGGACGACTGATGAGTACTCGCTGGCCATGAAGACGAGAAGGTTAAACGTCAAAATCAGTTTTATTGCCTTTTATTTGCTCACAAAAATGTTAACAAAAGCTAAGATAGCAATGCTAGCCTTTACGCTAAAGCTACCGCAATGCTTGAATTAAATACTTGTTGGATTAATTGGCAAACGATTCATTGTGACAATTTGGCAAAATTCAATTTTCAAAAATTGTCTAATAAAAAAACAAATTGTTTAATGAATGGACAGGCCTTCAAGAGAGCCAATAGTTTATGTAAATAAGCAATTAGAAAAATCAATTTTTATATAATTATACGGTATGTCCACCTGACAGAATACATAGCTGAGATGAAATTACATTTCTGCTCCAAATTCACATTGCAACTGAGAATGGTGAAATCAATTGTTGATACATCTTAAATCCAGACCTTGTACAAGGTATTCAATCACTCTGAGCCCAAGAGATACTGTTTTTTTTTTTCTGCCTGCTATTCTAGAAAGTAAACACAAGTCCATTTAGTGCATCATGGGGAAGGAAGCTGTAAAGAAGCAGGCTGTGACAGAAGCCACCAGCAGCCTCCGAGTGTCTTCTCACATCCATCACCGAATGAATCGAAACCCGCCAATCGATGGCGGCTGCCGAGCGCTGAGTGGGCCCGACATAAAGCTCAGCAAGTGTTGGGTGGCGTCCCTCCCTTGCCCCCCTCCCCTTCTAGGTTGCTCCTCTCAATCATCACATAGATGATAACCACCACCGCACACCTTCCAATCAATCAAACTCAACAAAGCAACGAAAAAAACAACAGCTATGCAGCTTTGATGCAAGTATTGATCCATGTGTGTATCGGGAATCGATACTGAGGGAAGTTATTATTACCACAATGAGATTTTGGATTAGCAATCAGAAGTCATGTGTAGAAACAATGCAAAATCGTGCCAACAAAATCTACATAACAAATATAACACTGATAAGTGTTCATGTTGCTTTTTCGCATTAGCCAGCAGGTAGGCGTTGCCAAGACAGCGGTTAAGATCCAAAGTGCCCTCCAGGAAAGCACCTAAACGTTTCCAAAGTAGCGCGGGCTGCGTAAGCGCTCATATAGTAAGTCATCCCGACGTTTGAAGTCAAATGTCACGCAGCGGGATGTGTCTGTGCATGCAGGCAGGGCGTGCAAACACAATTCTCTTTTTATGCAGAAAGAACTGAGTCAACGGAGTTGCCTTTCAACTTGAAATGATAATTCAAATTTTGATGTTGATGCACGTGGCTTGGTTTAAGCGCCGACTGTCCTTCAAGGTGCTCCGATTGAGCGCCACTTTTGTGCTGCAACCGGGTCAAGAGCAGACAGGCACTCCCTCACTGATAAAGCGCTACAGGGACGAAGAGGCTCCATTTTTACCTCGTCCCGAATAATCCAGGGACCCATTTGCATTATCAACACATATACAAGTACGCAGCACCAGGAGAGCCATAATGAGGGTTTTGCTGAGAACCGCTGCTGATTCAGGAGGAGGGGGGGGCACTTTAAAGCTCCCTCACCTTGAATGTATAAGTGTAAATATGTATAATGACTTTAATTTGCCCAAATTGCTACTTTACAGTGGAGGGACAACTCCCCAAACAAAGTAATGACAGTGATAAAGCGCATGCTGGTATTTGGAGTCAAGAAGCTTCAGTATGTGCAGAATAAAAAGTCTGAGTCCGACCAGACTTGCTTGAAAATGACACCGTCGAGTGTAAAAATGATCATTTCATTTCAATGTCCAAAATGGTGAAGCTAAAAAGAGTGTGGAAGTGATAGACGATCAGCCACAAAAAAAATCATACACAAACAACCGTCCCATCCTGTTGGTTTGTGTTATGTCTCAGAGCATGAGGCCAACAAGATTCGAACCCTGTACCTCAGAACTGTCAAACATGCTAGACCACTATGCTGCCCAATCGCGACGTGAGAAAAGCAAATGAACTTGAGCACATAAAAAGTGTTCAACATGCAAGTGGCAGGGCTTGCCAGAAGCTGCAACTGTCCATGAATGACAAAGACAGCATTGCATATTATTATTGTTGGATTCCTCTCACAATCTAACGATCTCTGGACAAAAATAAGCGTTGCCACGGACAACCGAATGACCACTCTCTCCCTCTCTCCTTACGTAGCGTGCAGACACACATGCACACACGCGGATGACACGCCAGAGCGTTTTTCTCCCAGCAACATCATCACTTGCTTTCCCACCCTTGTCTCCATGGAGACGAGCATCCAGAGCTGGCAGGTTCCTGACTGTTGTGAATCAGCACAGACAAAAAAGGAGGGGCAGGGTTTGTCTTTGTATTTCAACATGACTGGGGGGAGATTTGTATAGTTAACATGCGGCCAGTGTATTGTCTGCCAAACGACATTTAGCTGCCCGTTCAAAATTTTTCATCAAAGAGATGTTGGAGGTGTGGCTGTGGATACAGGCAAAGGCCCGGGGGGGCGCTGCCCCGTTGGCCCCCTGGTTTAGTTGCCACTGCGCACAAGCGAGATTGCTACATTGGGAACAGCGTTGTCTTGATTTACAACGGCCCCGATTTGTGACTTTTGACCTGTCGCTCAGGCAATGGAAAAAAAGAAAAAACGAGTTAACTGAGAGCAAACATCGGATTCAATGCCGCTTGCTGTGGGGAGAAAACAAACGAAAGTGACAGTTGCACTTTCAGTCAGGAAAACAAACACACAATTCTTATGCAAGCCCAAATTTACTTCCAGACGTTCACGTAAAGATTAACTAGGCCACGCCCACTTTACAGATACGACACGTCAGTTGATTATGATTTACTCGTACTTTCAAAAGGATGTCAAAATTATTAGTAAGGAAAAAAAAAAAGGTTATTTTTATGTAAGTCGTTCATTGCCTTAGTGAGGACACTTTAAGGGAAGTCTCTTGTCACCGGCCCAGCACTGTCCTTTCTGACACACCGCAGACTCTCTCAGTAAAAAAATTTAAATGTAATCTGATGACAAGATTGGAGCCAGAACCAGCCGCCCCCCCCCCCCCCCCAAGTCCCCCCACCCTTAAACCTCTGCTTGGCCCTTTGTGGTGCCACCCACTGCCACCCTCTCAAGAATCTCCCAGTGATGTTTGACCTTTCATCAAAGTTCATTTCCGCTGTAACTGCACATACACACACACACCACAGTAAGATTGTGCGCGCGGGCGTGTTTATTTTTAAACACATGCTCTTCTTGTGTGTATGCATGTGATGAGCTGAGGTAACACACACACCTCAGTTAAAGTGATAAGATGTTGAGTTTTCTCTTGCGCTGATTCTATTATGTCTATTACGTTTTTAAAAAGGAAGTCAAGCCAAACACTTTTTGTAGTAATATGTTCTGTGCAACTCAAATAGTTGGAACACGGTGTTCTGATTAATGTATTGTTTGTGGAATATGAATTAAACAGGCAAAATCCAGCCTCTCTCAGAGGGCGGCCATTTTGCAAGTTGACAAAATTGACCTCACAGTTTCCAGGTCTCATGTCACAACCAATCACGGCTCAGCTTCAGAAAACTGGCGAGCCATGATTGGTTGTGTTCTGAGACCTGGTGACTGTGATGTCATTTTCAATTGACAACAAGTGGCAAAATGGTCACCTGAGATGATTATATTCAAGTCATAATGTTGTGAGAACAATTTACAATATGTAGGTGTTTATCGTGAAGTTAATCGGTTTCATCTTGGCTGATGGCCTCATGACTGAAGCGTAGTTGTGCTATTCATCTTACTAATGATTTTCAGTCTCTGCGGTTTTGGTTTTTCACAGCAAGTCCAAACACAGACCTGACGATCAGACAAAAAACAATTAGAGCGTCAACAAGCTTTCATGTAGAACGGAAAAACAAGTTGAGGATAAAATGACAGGGGCAATTCCTCAAGTGAACCCATCTGAGTCCTAATTACTCAGAAACCACAAGCATGGGCATGACTTGAAGGCATGCGAACCGCCGAAACGTGACGGCAACATTCCCATACGTTCTTCACGACCAGCTCCGAACATTAGCAAATCAGTGGGAGGCATTTGACATTCTCGTCTTACGTAACGACGAGAACAGATGTGACATTGTTTCTCCCCTCTGCTCGTACTTTGGGACAATTCCACCCTCAGAGTGCGAGAGTCATCCGAAGTCATACGAAATGATCACATAAACAACATGAGAGTGTGAACGGAAGGCTCTTGCATACGCCGTTGCCATGGCACACGTTCACCATGGCAACAGAGGCGGCAACGGGGGAATAGAGCGGCGGCGACGGCGGCGTCTGGGGCGCTGTGGCTGCTCAGACTCATATGTATGGAGGAGCATTTCTTACAGGTTCATGTATGAGCACAGTCCTGTACAATTACATGTTACTCATGAGGCCAAACTATGTACGGGTGTGCCGACTTCAAGTTACAAGCAGAGTGCACGGCCCAGCTAATAATATAGCTGCTGTATGGTGTTAGTTCCATGCATCACAGCAAGGGATGCTTACAAAGGTTCAAACCTGACTGACTGCAAGGGGAATCTCAGGTATTTAACAACACACACACACACTGCATGCACGCACACACACACAGACACTGATTGTTATCGCTAAGCTTTTTTATTTAATTTTAAGTTAAAAGTGAAGCTAATTTGACAGGCTTTGGAAGCATGTGGTGCCCATTCTGTTTTGGTTAATCTGAAAGAGTTTTCATCACTCTACATTAGCAGACCTAACTCTGAAGTGACCACTGGATTGGATGTTATATTACAACCAAAGTCAATTTATCTCTTAGGGGAAATTGGATCTTGAATAGATTGGAGCCTCAAAAATATATCTTTCCCATCCTAAAATGGCTGCTGTGGTGCGGGCTAAAGTGCACACTTAACGGTGGTTTCCTTGCCCACTAAGTCTTGTACTGTTAAAACTCCATGGAGGAGACAAGCGGATGGAGATGTCTTCTGCTCAGTGTCATCGTCGGAGCAGGTGGGCGTGGCACTCAGCGACATAGCAAATAAAGCTGACTCGATAGCGACATCTATTGGCCGAGGCACTTACTGGCCACTACAGTAGGTACATCGAGATATCCTGGAATTTCATACGAAGCGTATCAAAAATTCTGATTTCACAAAAAAAAAATTGTCACGAGTGGTTATAGATTGCATCAAGAAGCTGCAGACAACCAGTGCTGGCTTAAATAGCACTTTTTTTGCCCTTAAAAAAAAAAAAGGAACAATCAAGGCTCCGATACACATTTTGCAACGCAAGCGCGCCATCTTGTGTCGTAAGAGGACACAGCATTGTGGTTTTGGAAACTTGCTTCCCAGCTGAATAAATAAAATGAGACCCAAACTGGAGTCGTTTTTGTTAATAGTTTTATTCTGAGGTGCTGATATACTGTCTTAGTATTTTTTTTGCACAAAAATACAGAACTGGTACCCTTTACTAAGTCAACACTTAACTGCTACCTCTTGAACATTTGCAGTATGCACAAACGGTTGTGTGCCTCTGTCATATTTACTGCATAACAAATAAACATTTCGGCTTTGTGATGTTTCAAACTCGAACATCATCGAATAAATACATCCAGTGCAGCGAGGGGGGGGGGGTTGTCTCACCTGAGATGACCCACGTAACCCGAAAGACGGAATGAACGTGCGTCCTCGCAAAGATCAGAATTACATTCGCTGACTCGCTCAAAGAGAAACACAACAACAACAAAATCATTTTAGTGACACGACATATGGACAAGCATATCAAAATAAAGCTCATGAGTGTAATTTTAGACTGTAAAAGGAAATGTATCGGTGTGGAGACTATTTGTTATAATCGGATGTGAGATGAAAATTGCATAAAAATATCCGTACAGCATATCTGCCTTGTGGGTGTGATGTTTTTCATACGGTCGGCACAGTTTTGAGGGTCGCTGGTTACGCTGGCGTATACGGGGGTCATCAGTATCACTCGTACAGCGACAGAGCGTGCCGAACTCTTAACTAATTCTAATGCTGATGCTAAGTTCAGCGGTAACCAAGCAACGAGTGAATTTTGCGTTAACGTGAGGAGCTTCATCGCGCTTTGACGGAAGGCTAGCTGGGTCACATTTGTTATTGTTGTAATTTGAGGCTTGTCATTTGAGCCCAGGATCTTCGACTTAATGCTTCAAACGTCCTGCCCAGTTGATTGCAACTGTCCGTTTCGGGGCGTGATCGGCCAGCCGTACGCAGCCTTCACATTACCTGCCTTGTCATCTTTCCCCCCCCCCCCAAACTCGACTCTGACTTTGTTTTCGGCTGCACTGCTTCGCTTCTGGTATCGCTCTCGCGTCGCTCAGTGCTGCAGGAGGAAGTTGGTGGCTATGTTGATGTCGTTGTTGGACGCTCGGAGGGCCGCGAGGGCATCCGGCCGGGAGAAGCCCATCTCCACCAACCTGGCGACCTGCAGGAGTAGTTCCATGAAATTAGAATTTGGATATAGAGTGTAGAAGATTAGAGGCTGAAAATCTCATTTAGGTCCCCATTCTTTGAATATTTTATATATGTCAGACATTGTTTATCATTATTAGCATTGTATCGGTACATTCTTCAATATGAACAGGCAATGGTGGCTGCACCTGCTCCTCTGCGACAGCGTTGTCGGATGGTGGCAGCGGTGGCGCGCTGGGCTGCGTCTGAGCCTGCGGCGGCGCTTCTCTTCTGCGTCTCAGGGAGGGGAACAACCTGCTCCACGGGAGCAAGCCAGTCTGCTAAGATAAAGAGGACTTTCTTTTTCACTCTTTCCACTTAAGCAATGAAAAAGAAGTCTCCGAATTGCATGGAATGGCTTTGTTGGTTTGAGCAGGAAAATCGCCGGTACTTGTGCTTGGTGTCTGGAGTTCGCGCGGGCCTCGTTGAACTGGGCCAGTAGCAGCTCTTGATCCAGTTGGTCCATCCGCTGTTGCCTCTGGATGTCCAGCGTGGCGCCCATCCCCAGAGGCGCCTCGCTGGTTGGTTGAGAACCTTCAAGGGGGTGGGAACACAAATAACATGACCATGTTTGCGCATCACTGTTGTTTAAACCGTGACGGCGCAAGCTCGGACGCACTGGAGAAGAGCGGCTCCAGAAGGTAGCGTGCGACGGCACACAGCCAGGCAGGCACAAAGAGAAATTTCTGGAGCCAGAGCACGTTGGAGTGGTACAAACCACCCGAGATCTGAGACACATGTCAGACATTAATCAATCGACCATTGCGTTATACGATGATGGCTTTACCTTATACCAGTGGACCCTCCGGATAAAAAATAAAAATAGGCTGATTACAGCATTCTATAATTATTGATCCTTGGGCACTGTGTTTTCAAAATTGAAACAGCAATTTAGTTGTTTGCTGATGAAGTGTACAAGGCCGCTGGAGTATCATATGACTCACCAGGCCATTGAGTGCCAGGACCCACATGACGGGACTGGACGTCAACAGCTACACAGAGACACAAACAAAGATTCATGACTGGATGCGTAAAAACACAATGGAGCTGAACAGAACCATACCTGCAGTCCGACGATGTAGACCAAGGTTTTGTTGGTGATGCTGACGAGGCCCAGCACCTGGGTGATGGGCACCTTGGGAATGGACCAATAGAAAGGCACAAAGAGGGCAAAGACCGGGGCCAGCCTGTGGATGTCACGCATCAACAATCTAATTTGTTGTGATCAAATGTGACTTGCAAGATTGTGATTGTATACAGCGCTACTCACAGCCCCGCAGGCAACTCCTCCACCTCGTAGTCAAAAAGGAAGGAGAACGCCTGAGCCAACAGCAAGTCCAGCAGTGCAGAGACAAACCAGGTGCCCAACAAGAAGGACTAAACAAGAGACATGTAGATTTGTTTGTCCAGTTAAAAAATGCAAAGAGGGGCAAATATCTCAAGACATCCCTGGTCCTCCCAAGCAGTCTAATGGGAACAGAACATGCTGCCAAGCTTGTTCATCATTGGCACTCACGGCAAACTTCCTGGAGCCAAACCTCCTCTCAAAGATTCGGAAGTTGTAGATGAGCATGGCACTGCAGAAGGAGTCTTTCACGTCCAGACATACTAGCCTGCCGCACAGCAAGCGCCACACCTACCACCACATCCATATTGTTAGGCACAGTCATAACAGATCCTTTAAATGTTAACTCAAGTCATACCTGCTGTTGCTGGTTGACAGCCTGCAGGTTGTACTCAAACATGTGCTGGTACTGCGGGAGCAGGAGGAGCATCACCGTCAACCCGCTCAGAACTAACAGGAGACCTTTGGACAGAGGAGCCTTGTCTGTAAAGGACAAAAAAAAAAAGTGCCCGATTAACCAGAGATTAGGTTGTTTGGCACCCCCTGGATTTCAATTGAGATTGATGCCTCTGGTTTAACCCACGGAAAGCTTCGTTTATGCCAAAATATTTAGCATTGGTTGATTGATTGATCGATTGAACTATTTCCACTGGTCTATTTTAGCAGGCTCAGCCCAGCAATCTAAAAAGCACGTTCAAGTTGTCGCGCTGATAGCCTGCCTAGATAAATGAATGACAACTTCATAGCCTGCCAGGGTAAATGAATGACAACTGCATGCTAATCTACTTAGCTGAGCTGGCTGCTAGAGGCGGGCTGGGGATACTCACACAGGCCCCGGGAACCGGTGGTGGTAAACATGATGTCGAGAAAGTTGACAATACTCCAGAGGACGCACGGCGAGGTTTCAACACAAACTAAGGGGAAAGAAACAACGGGGTGGCGTTGACGCGGCGATCCATGCTGGGTGACGGGGAGTGTAGTGTAACAGGACGTGAACAGGAAGTAGATCGTCACCCAAACTACAGAAGCTCACTTGGACCAAAATCAAGTGACTCACTGTATATGTTATGAAAGTGCGGCGCATTAAGAATTCCGACTATATAGTTTTAAAACTGCATTTATTTCCTTTGTCGTACATGTTTTCAATTAAATGAGTGTTTTACCCCCGTGTTGTACCGCTTTTATATTCGCGTTTGAGCTACGGTGTTGGTCTGCTCGCAATGCATTGTGGTCTATACTCAACTTTTCCAAGTGCGTTGAGGGTAATTTACATTTATGCTCCTTATTCCTAGTTTGGTCGCTAGAGGGCGGTGTTCCATTGAGTTTGAAGCTGAAAAAGGCTAAGCCAGGCAGGGCAGTTTACACAACTACAAAAAGGAATTTAAGACATCGAAATCAAAAGAAAAGAAAAACGAGTACTAACCTAAATTGCTACAGTAATGCACAGCACAAGAACATGATCATGTTACATTTTATTCTAGACATGCTCTAAAAAACCTTAATTATGTTGGGGTGGTGACTTTATCTGTAAAACCAAAAAGTCAGAAAATATCACGACTTTAACTTTTTTTTTCCAACTACTGGCAGGTATTTGAACATATTTTATGCAAGAAATTCGTCATTTTAATTATTCTTTTAGTTGTTCTTATTCTTATTTGTTGTCAACTTTTTGTATTCACCCATAAATTCTAGCCATTTTTCATTTCCAATTTAGACAATTCTGTTCATCATCTAATAATTAATGTACTTCTGTCAAGTTAAGACGCTGGGCCCAAGAGGGCTCAGGTCCCACTTTTCATTTACTAAGAGTTTACCTTATTTACCTTAGTTTCATTTACCTTAATAATTTGGGCCGTATAAATGGCTGCTAAATTTAAGATGAAATCAGAAATAACATTCGGTGTGAAGATCTCAACATGTTTGTCAGCCAGGTGAGTTTTGCCACACAATATTTCATGTACGGATATTGTTGCAGCTTTACGTCAGCCATCTGTTTCAGGTCGCATCCAACGCACACACCACCGGTGTTGGTCACGTTGCCGATTCCTTGCGAGTAGGCCCCGCTGCTTTGCGAAAGTCCACATCAAACGTGGCGAACGAGGCCTTCCCCATGAACGGCTCCGGTGGCTCCGTCTTATGTCCAAGTCCAACAGCTGTCTAATAGTATTGCGCGCACGGGGACACAGCGGCCCGTTAGTTCCCATTGGTTAGTTCCTGCCCATTAGCTCTATTTGCTTGCCGGTGGTCAGACATTGAGTGTGAGGAACAGCTTGCTAATTGTGTTTCAGACCTTCTCTGTCACCGGCGTAGGAGTCGGGTCTAAAAAGGTTGCTTTGCCCCTGTTCTCAATCAAACATAATCAGATTAAACGGCACAAAGATGTGTACGTGTGAGTGTTTGCATGTGTGTGCGAGTGTGCCAATAAAGAGAGAGCAGATTTGGAGACAGCCTTGACTCCTGCTGTTTGCTTTGTTCATTAAGAGGAGATGAGCAGATGGTTTGGTGCTCTGTTGTGTCGTGCACTCTCTCTCTCTCTCTCTCTCTCTCCCTCGCACACACACATTCAGGCCTGTCACCTTAGCTTCATCCTCCATTTATCTTTTCCATGACACGTTTCTCGGCAGGACAATGTTACTTTGTGTGTGCAAGTGAAAGAGTGTGAAACAGTAGAAGTGTGCCCAATGAAGACACACTAAAGCTTTTCCATTCAGATGACTCCGAGGTGGTCATCCAAAAAAGGTGATGACTCATTCGTTAATGCATTTGTGAGTCACACTGTATCTAAGGAGGACACAAAGTACAGTAGAACGCAGTGGGTCAAATGTACCAGGAAATGACACATTTGGAAAAATCCATACCTTATCAGACCCAGTTACAAAGTACAAATATTTAAACGGAGGTCAAGTTTCATTGTAATCCTACTTTTTTTTTTTGCTTGTCGAAACACGCTAATCTGATTAATATTGTGATATTTATTCACTTCACGCTGCTGCTATTTTGTCCTCTACTGCTACCTGCTGTTGACTAAAATTGACATCACAGTGCAATTGAGTGCTCAGCTCACCACAATGTCACAGCTCACCTGTTTTGGGGACCTGACTAAATTTTGGATCATCACACATAGACAAAAAGAAAATGTATACGGCAAGAGAAATGCAAAGACAAATCTTAATATTAAAAAGTATTTGTATTGTTTTGTCAAACTGGCCTACTGCATAACATACACCATACATGTACTGACTATACAACATGCCTTTTCTGGATTATAAGAACAAAAAGCATTGACTAGATATGTACACGGCTGGGTCTCTCAAGCTGTATTGATCGCTTGAGCCCAAACAAAAAACAACTACGCTCCTCGTCGACGGTCGAAAGAAACACAAACAAACACATCATCGGAATAAAGGAATTGCTCTTACTACTGTCCGGGATCGGGTGATAAATGCAATAAATTAAAGGTAGAGAAGAGTGGAAAAGTTCAAAGGTGTCCGCCATCTTGCTTTCAATACATGCCGGCTGTCTGCAGGAATACTCGGCCCTCTGAAAGAGACACGGAAAGAAAGGCGGCGAGATTAATTTGAGCGGCTTTATAGCGAATCCTCCAAATGATCATCAAATTTGATGCCGTAAGTCTGCCCGCATTAGACCACGTAAGCAGAAAATGCTTCACAATATAACGTCGGCCATCTGGCCAGGGTACCTGCTACAGATAGCGGCTCATTTGGGGGAAATTCCCCGGGTGGAGTTGGTCAAAGTAAGAGTGCTGGAATGGGCCCAAAAAAAAAAACTTCTGCGTCCTGTTACGATAGAAGTCTGGTGTTGGTGGCTGATTTCTCTATTTTCAATTTATTAGGAAAAGTTTGACTTGTCAGTCAGCGTGTGGACAATTGGAGTGCCTCAAATGAATGTGCGGATAATACAGAGAGGAAACTCAATAGGATTTTTTTTTCTGAGCACAGGAGTGAATATAACAGAATAAAGATGGACTTCCTAATAGCAGAATGTGCTTTGTGCCATCAGTTCATTAGCGTGATGAATATCGTACAAGGGTCCTGCATCGCTTTAACTGAAGAGCAGGAATAAAAAAAAAAAAAAAAAAACACTTGATAAGGTTTAACTGAAGGCCTTTTTTTTTTTTTCTTCTTCAAGGCGTTTGATCCCCTTTTTCTGCACGATTAAACTTCCTGGCACAAAGGAAGCGCATCTTGCCCCCGCCGTCTGACAGACAATTCCCCTTTAAATGATTTATTACTGGGTGTTAATTATGCAAATGATGTCCAAACAAACTCATCACGAGAACAATTAAGACAGCCGTTAATTAGTGGCCAGTTCTCTTCTTGCTTCACTGGCGTTCAATTAAAAAAAAAGCGCCTTGGAACAAGCTCGCTGTCTGCTGCGGCCGGCCCGGGGTCCGGTCCATTGGGGAGGGGAGGGGGGGCTTGTGTGGTGGTCCTCTGCCAGGAACTCTGGCTTTCTTCTCTCTCGCTCCCTGTCTGTCTAACACGTGGCATTTCGCTTGTTAATCCAATGGTCGCGCGGACAATAGCGTGGGACAAATAATAAATATATTAAACGTCGCGGTGCATTAAAACCCAAGGAGCAGTCAAGCATGGCGTGTTTCTCAGAAGTGTTCCCTGTGCGAGAAAAAAAATAAAATCACTCAAAATGATCTTCCGGCAGACCGATCAGCGAGGCATCGAGTGGGCAAAAATGATCAATGACTTCCTTGTTGTGTGGGAGCTTCTTTTGGTTGCCTGTTTGCAGCTACATTTTATTTCTACTTTTTTACTCTGATTTTCAATGTCAAACTATTAGAATCCTTTGTGTTATTTTTTTTGTGCGCCTACTATAGCATACATGACATCCTAGTTGAGTTCAAGCCGGCTAACAAGGACACAAGCTGTTGTGATTCGCAGCTGGATGGTTCTTTTGTTTGGCACCTTGCACTGTTGTCTTAACGTCCATCCTGTCGTCCTCCAGCTTGACAACGTCCGCGTCCTGGCTCGCAGACTCTGTCGGGAGAGAGGCGGCGGATGATTGATGTGCTGCGCTTTGGTCATTAATGAATAAAGGAAGTCAATTATAAAGCTAATGAACAGTCCATGCTGTCGCCAGTAAACGCTTGTTGACATTTATGTAAAAAAAAAAATAAAAAAAGAAGCTTAGTGTTTTTGGCATACCCGGGAGCGCGCTGGCGGCGTGCTGCAGGAAGCCGTGCTCCGCCTGATCGCGAAGTTTCACCTCCTCCTCCAAGGCCTCCTGAAGTCTCCTCTTATTCCTCTTTTCTTTCTTCAGTCGCTTTTGGATGAGAACTGAAAGAAAGCACAGGAGGAGGACAAAAGTGATAGCCATGAAGCTATCTATTTGTTTTGGCTTATGTGCAGGCTGACATCATATCATGAAAACTCAGGTGAGATCATCATGCATTAGGTCAGCGTTGCTTCACTCACTGTTTGGGATAGATTAGTACTTTTCTTTTACACGCTTGATCTTATGGTAACATATTTTTTAGCCACGTTGTAGACATATTTGAACACAAATATTGCAGTAGAAAACACAGTATTAATTGTAGGCGGGGCCCTGTAGGGCAGCACGTGACATCACCAAGTCTTAGCGTGAGTGTGAGCTGTGGTCGACAGCAGCGTGCGCATGACTATGTTTAAGGATATTACTTGACTCCAATGTGGCATAAATAGCTAAAAGTGAGTTAAGAGACTTTTTGAGATAAGAGTACTGTTTTGCTCCCATGTGGTTGCTTCATATTGCGGTGGAACGATGTTGCAGTGTATTTTCAGCTACCTCTGTTCTTCTGCTCCATGCTCAGCTGCCTCTCCAACGTCTCTCGCAGCTCCCGCTCGCGCACCAGTTCCATCTTCAGCTCGGTCCTCTCCAGGTGGTCCTGCTTCTCCTGCGCCCGGGCGTTCTCTATGGCAACCCTCAGCAGACCCTGCTTGGAGACACACACAGGCGCACATCAACAACAGGTTACACGCTGGACGCCAACGGCCGGGAGCCACGCTAAACATTTGCCGACCGCCGCTCACGGCCCCAAAAAAGGAATTTGCAAACGAGCTTAGGTGGGAATTGTTCACAACAATCGGCGGTAAGAATTTTAGCCACGCTTAATAACTAAAAAGACTTTCTGTTGTGTCACCATGCAAGTACCACATCATGTTAGACACTTGCTGAAACTTGCAAAATATGAATAAATTAAAGAGAATAAAGAGATTTCACCTGAACAAATATACTGCAGTATTACATAATAAAACAAATTGGAGGTTTTTTCTTCTAAAAAGCAAAACAAATATTTCAATGGGAGTTTTTCAGGAAGGTGGTTTTACTTTTTGGCCATCAATAAAAACATTTTTGGATGATTTTTTTTTCTCTCTTTTAACAATGGGTAGGCAGTCTTCTGATGTCATTCCCGTTTTCGATTTCTAAACATTTTATTTAAAAAAAGAAAAAAAAAAGTCAAAAGTATCATTTTTTCCCGGAGTCAAGATTTTTTTTTCCTTTTTCACAGAGTGAAAACCAATCCGGGTGACTAGTCCACAACAAAGCCACGGTAGAAGCAGGTCAGCGCACGCCCATTGCAAGTTAACCATATCCTAAATGTCCGCCTCCTCTGTTATTTAACCATTGGCGCTCTTTCTAAAGTCGCCCTTCTATTCATCTCCGAGTATAATAACGGCAACAAAGCCCCGGCAGAGCCTCACCTGGATGTTGGTGAGCAGGGTCTCTATGGAGGACAAGCCTTCCGGGAAGATGAAGGGAGCGTGCTGGAGACCTGCCGGGAGCTTGTGTCCCGCCGGGTGCGGCGCCTTCTCGCAGCCGTCCCGGCTCGGCGGGGGATGCTGGTACACTTGTCTGTCAGCGGCCAACGGGTTGGATTCTGACACACATTGAGGGGAACATTTCTCAGGCCCTCAAAGAGAACAAATCAACAAAAGACCTGATACCAAAACCTGATGTCGTGCTAAGCAAAGCAAAGGTCGTCGACTGCTTTCCAATTTATATTTCACCTGTAATTAAATTCAACAAACGCTCTGCAGCTTCAAGAGGAAAAAGAGAGAGAGGCTCTCCCATATAAATCACAGAGACATTTTCTCATTCTGCCCGTAAAGCATTTTTACGAGGACGGGCCGCATTTTGACAGCTGCTGCGTAAAGTAGTTTTGAATTAAAGTCTTGTTCTTGTGACCAACGCGAGCGAGCTGCACACTGTTGAACAAATTTGGCCAGATGCTATTTTGGTTCTCCGCAACACATTTGAATAATTTACAGCTTTCGAATTTGTTGAGTGAATTCCTTGTAAACACATAAAAGCACATATTAAATGGGTGTTTACACTAATCTTTTGTCCCGGTTTCGGATTTCTCTTTTTACGGCGTGGCAGTGCGCCGATTGATAATGCATCACAGCTTGACGTGGCCATAAAAAGCAGCAAAGAAGAAGAAGCTGCATTATGGATGACCATCTGTTTGTACACGTGAGGAGCACGTGTGTGCCTATTGCATGGCAGCGGCGCAAAGTAACAAAGTGGAAAGGAGTTAATCGTCACAGACGAGACGGGCGGTGCTCACAACGCGGACAAATGATTCCGAAAAAGTAGAGAATAATTGAAAATAAAGCTGCTCTCAAATACTTTGGGTATGTCAAATGAATGGGTCAAAGCACACGTTGGAGAGAAATAGATCTTTCTAATGTCTAAAGATTAGCTTTCGAGGCGCTAGTTTGCATGCTAACAAAAGGCAAGTGGCTCCACTTGGTCACCTCCTCGCAAGGACAACACTGAGCTGTTCCGTAATCTGTGTCCTGTGGTGAAGACGCATTGTTGGCATGTCGCTAGCTTAGCGCAGCCAGTCCTGTTTTCAACAATTATCTTCAAACATTAAAACTCATCTTGACAAGATCTTTAAATACATTGTCTGCAGTTTTTTAGTTTGACTCAAGGGATTGAATAAGTAATTTCACTTATAGCAGTATCATTTAGCACGTGGATTTATTAAGTTCACCATGTGTGTACTTTGCCATCTGTGTTGCGAGGTGCTGAAAATGAAGATGTGCCATTTTTTCAGACACTTTTTTTTTTGGGCTCGGGGAGTGTCCGTGGAGGGTTCGTGGAGCTTAAACATGCACTTTGATATTCTGCCATTTTTTTCCTCTCACTCTCTCATCCATATGTGACAAATGACAGTGTTTTCTCCACTTAGCTGACCGCAGCATCTTTCAACCCCTCCCAGAAAGAAGTGCCTGCCATGGCCTCATGTCTTGGCAACTGTCACATTCAAGGTGTTTCACAGATGAGAAGCATCACCCCCCCTCTACAACACACACACACACCGTCGTCTATTACTTTCTAGCTAAGAGTATTGCTCTGCAGAGAAAGGTAATTAGCAGGTGCTGGCGAGCTCAGCGGAGGGCATCCAACGACACTCCTGTGGCCCACACACACATATACGTCCACGTACACACTCACGCACACACATACTGATAGCCCGCTGAAGTGCGCAGTCAGCAGCGTGGGCTCCCCAGGCTCCTTGGATGTGACTGATCCTTTATTGAGTTACTGTTTTACGCCTACTTTACCTCACTCCCGCTCTCCCTCTCTCTCACACACACACACACACACGCATCTGCGGGCCCGTTTGATCATTTACCCATCTCCCGAACCAAGGTCACTGTTTTCTCCCCCCTCCTCCTCTTAAACTTCATTGCTCTTTTTTCCTGCACTCTTATTCCTCTCCAGGCCGTCCCCAGGGGGCATCGAGCATCACCACGTGAAGACTGCCAGTCAGTGGAAGCGAGAGAGAGAGCGAGAGACAGAGAGAAGGAGAGAAAGAGAGAGAGGGAGAGAGAGGGAGAGAGAGGTGAGGGCGGGGGGGGGGGGGGGCAGAGATGGAATAAAATTCTGCTGATGTTTGGTTAATGGGAGTGAGGTGTCAGGGATGGCCTCTGATCTTTGCTGCATGGATACGTTGTTCAAAGAGCGCGCGAAACAGCACACACAGCCAAATCTGATTCTCTCTCACGCACACGCATGCAGATTCAAGCACAATAGATTGACAGAATGACAGTGCCGACGTGCCCTTTGAAAACGTTGCCCCCCCCTCGATCCGCATGTAATCCGGCAAATGTACGCAAGCTTCATTTGCATGCGGGAAAATCAATTCAAAGTCAATTGCATAAATGCGGCGGCCGCCCGAACGAGGCCTTTGCGCGTCACCGTCACTGCTTTTGTCAATATGTTCACGGCGACCTGACAGCCCCCCGTCAAAAAAAAAAACATACTTGAGGACGCCTTTGTGATTTGGGAGATTTGATTTCAGGAATAATGCGATTCGGCATTAGAATACATTTGCACAGGCGCTCCCGTCTTTATTTTTCTGCTGACTGTTTGTCCTTGAGCAGTCCTCATTAAGCTAATGCAAAGCTCACGGACGGAGAGAAGCAAACAAACTGACGTTGCAGCGCCGCGCCGATGCTGGGGCCCTAACGACAGGGAGGCGGGTCGTTATGCAGATGGGGCGCCGCCCGGCTCGTTAGGCCGCCGCCCCGCAAAATGGCCGTCGAACGGAATTTTCCACCTTTGCTCTCAATAGGAGGAGCAGAAGGCCATTATACACAAATGACATCGCCCGCACCGCCTTGAAACCTTAATTTCAATCCTGACAAGTTTTCAAAATAAATGAAAGAGTTTGTTCCTGTTTTCGAAGATCCTGCAAAGGACGCGGTGTTTGCATGGATTATTCAAAGTATCCAAACCTCCTATTGGCAGGCTTTGTTGTCTGCTTATTGATTTGTCCGCGGAATAATCATTACTGATTAAGCATCTGCAAATGATTAATGGCTGTGACAAGAACATCTCGGGAAAAAAAAAAACTCCTTGACCCAAAGTGGATGTTGGACGTGTTGTCCGAGCGCTAGAGTTGCACACTTCTTCAACCGAAGCCCGACCCGCTTTTCTTTCAGGTTTTGTATGCCGATCTTACCTTTGTCAGTGCGCCCCCTTTTGCTTTCCATCGAGTCGATTTCTCTGAGGCCCGACTGTGCCAACATGCAGTGACTTAAAGTGACGCCATCGAAGAGCTGGTCTGAAATCAAAACATTTACCGTGTAAATATTTGCATTTATTGGTGATTGTTTGAGGGAAAAAATGGCGTCAGTACATACGTGTGTTTTCTGCGGCGCGGTCTATGTGAGAAGGCGAACTGGACACGCTGCTGTGGTTGGATGACAGCTGAGCTTCCTCCAGCGAGGGGGAAGGGGAGGGGCTGTCGTCGTGCATTCGCTCCTACGGTCAAACCGGAGGATAGATAGACATTGGTGAAACTCACAATTCAATTTTACCCAAATCGGAATCCGTTCTCATTTCGCAAGACAACCGCAACATTAGGTGTACCTAATGAAGTGGCCGGTCACGTATCTAAAGATGGAGATTGTGATGTTGCCCTAAAGTTTTTCCCAGGACAACTGGGAGCGCTGCCACGAGTCTTGGAAGCTGCGAGCCGTTCGAAAACAGTCTTCCTCCTTGCAATCAGGAGTCAACTTTTTTTCCTTCTTATTAAAATGTGATGTCAGACTTTTGAGTCACATGTAATAATCGTGTGTTATTACAGAGAGTTGAGTTTAATGAATCTTTAGGGAACAATTTTTTTGTGAATGGAAAAATAGAACCTTTTGGGCGCAGCATGTCGGTTGCGGCATCTATTTGGAGGCACACCAAAATAGTCCAGTTCAAAAACAGCCCGGTGCTTTTTTTCCACTGAAAAAATAAAACTTGGCAACACTTTTGTTCTCCGGGAGCATTCGACCAAGACGGTTGCGCTGCGACATGATTTCACCTTAATGACGGAGGCGGGGGGCCGGACGGCAGGGTTGGCGTGGTGGAGCTGCGCCATGTTGGCGATGCTGGCCAGCGTGCTCAGGCGATTCATCTGGCCCATCGCCATGGAAACGGAGGCCGGTGCCAGACTGGCCGGGATCAGGGGATGTGACATCATCATGAAGGGCAGCTGGTCCAGAACTTGAGAGGGAGAAAACAACAAGATGAACACTTATCTTTTTTCCCCTCCACTTATAAGAGGAACCTTCAGCAAACTCTGAGGAGGAGGTCTTGTCACTGCTAGATTGTGAACCTATTCAAGGACTCCAGAAAACCAGAACTGCAATGTCAAAACGTTGTGAGTTAGTTGCGATGCAATGATATTCTTGTGCTTAGCAGAGCACAAAGACGAAAACGTGATGATGTTCTCACTGTCCGCCTCACCGGCGTCAAACCACCACTTGTCCCTTTTGATTTTCCGCTGTGCTTTCACCACTTCCAAGAACCGCACCTCATCTCACCGCGGCCAATCTATTGTTCACAAAGCTCTCTTTAAGTCGAGAATTGAGCGGCTTTAAAGGGAAATCCCTTCTCTCAACAGCACCCCTGTGGCTTGTTGACGTCCCTCTGGTCCGAAACACAAACAATTCCGTTGGGGGGGGGGGGGGTGGGTAGAGGTTTGACATAAATATTTATCATTTAATAAAGGCACAAGCAAAAACAAAAGACACACACGGCGAGGAAGTGGAACAAAAGAAGCTGATGGCAGTGCTGGTGCCGGGCCAGCAAGGCATGATGGGTAATTATGCACACAAAGGAGGGCAGGAAGAACACAATGTTAGGCGCTTTTCTGCACAAATGTCATAAATAATGTGAAAGCAATGAAGAGGGAATGAAGGAAGAACAGTGAAAGAAAGAGAGGAAAGGAGAAGAGAGAGAGGAAGAGAGGGAGGAAAAGAAGGAAGGAAGGATGTGAAAAGGATGACAAATGAGCATACAAGTGACAGTAAGTGATGGATGGAAACCAAGAAAAAAGGCAAAAGGGATGAAGGGTGGAAGGAAGGAAGGAAGGAAGGAAGGAAGGAAGGAAGGAAGGAAGGAAGGAAGGAGGGAAGGAGGGAAGGAAGGAGGGAAGGAAGGAAGGAAGGAAGGAAGGAAGGAAGGAAGGAAGGAAGGAAGGAAGGAAGGAAGGAAGGAAGGAAGGAAGGAAGGAAGGAAGGAAGGAAGGAAGGAAGGAAGGAAGGAAGGAAGGAAGGAAGGAAGGAAGGAAGGAAGGAAGGAAGGAAGGAAGGAAGGAAGGAAGGAAGGAAGGAACTTGCTTACGCTGCCAACAATAAAGATGTGAATTGACTGTTTTGCAACACTTTAACTTACAAAAGAGAGAAAGCTTGGCAAAAAAGTGGCCAATTATTTGACGATATTTTTCCAGGGGGACTATGGGATGAATGTCAAGAGGCAAAAGAAAAATGACACTATAATCTCCTGATTTTTGCTGATTCATCCAGCTACTATCAGCGCAAAAGTGTCCGGTGAGTAAGTGAAAATATGTTTGTGGTTGTGCGTGTTTTTGTCGTACTGCATGCTTCCAAACAAAAGAAAACGTGAGCGGATGGAGACAAACAGCCGCTGCCTTCTTCTCTGTCACCACCTCTTGCTATCATTTCATTCTCACTCGCACCTTCCCCCTTCTTCTCTTTGGCCCTCCCATTGCTCTCTCTTATGTTTCATTAAAAAACATCACACAAGTCAAAGTAGCGCTCTTCTGTTTATCCAAACAAACCATTACTGTAAACAAACATTTCCCAGAAGATCTTGTTAAACGCACAAATGGTTTGCACGCGCAAAGGTGTCGCACTCAGCATTTGTGTGCGTGCGAGAGATGCCTTTGTGCTGCTTCCAGCCCGAGTTGAGGTCCGGCACTTCCCATAAGGCAGTGGGTGGCGCTATGGGGGGAAAGGGAAAAAAGTCGTGTGCATGTGTGTGTGTTTCCACTTGACTGTAGCATTAGTGATTAAGCTTTACAGGTTTCTAATGGGTGGTGGTAACCATGCCACCCAAGTCCACACAGATGCTATCGGCGCTGGTAAACAAAGCTCACGAGTGGACGCGAGGACCTAAAAAAAAACCTTCAATAGAAACTAATAATAGTAATGAAGGCAACATAAAAAGGGACGCATAATTTAAACTGTACGTCCGTACGTGTGTGTGTATGTGGCGTCCCAGATTGATAGTGTATTCCGCACAGGCCTCCGTATAAGCCCTGTCATCTGTCTAAACACACTGATGTCGCTTTAACCTGTCGATAACGGCAGGGGGGGGGTGAGGTGTGTGGGAGGGGAGGGGTGAGCGGCGCATCCGGCCTGTGAGTGTGTGTGTGTGTTGCGCCATCGATTGCCCGTCCGTTTGTCGTTTGCATTCAAGGTAGTGAATTAGAGAGAAAGCTATTGATTGGACTTCGGCCTCTCATCTTCGTCAGCTCTCTATCTCGCGCTCAGTCCATCTCGGTGGGCAAAGCACGCCACGCCAGGCGTGGCCACCTACGGCCCACTCTGTTTTTTAATCCGGTCCGCATTGCTATAATATGAAGTGCTTCCCTGCTTTCGCTGACATTGCAAAAAACAAGGCATGCGAGGTTGTTTGAAGATTCAAAATTTTTGTTTGCGGCCTGCCTTGGTCTGGCGACCAATCCAGTATGCATCTATCTGAAATAAGATCCAGCTCACCGTAGAACCTGAGCTACAAGCTTGGTCTTGATATCAATTTAAATTGTAAGTGAACGTTTCCCTCTTAGGGGAAACATGATGATGTCACATCCTGCGTGATTCGCTTTGACGGCACAGCGACGTAAAATGTGCGGCGGCATGTTGTAACCGAGTAACCAAAGAAGTGTCTGCGCCTTCATGATTGTGTGTGTGGACAAAAAGAGATAAATGACACCGACCCAATCCAGGACTGTGGTCGCCGTTCTCTCCGTTGTGGCCGCCATGTTGCTGGTTGCTATGGTAACCACCCATCTCCAGCTTGATCTTCTTAGCCAGGGCGGACAGATCTGCGACAACAGAAAAAAAGCAAGAGTGAAATTGACCTCCACGGAATTTTAAATCTAAAAGACAGCATGAATGGGCAGGCACATCCAGCAGATGGCGCTGTGGTGAAAACAGCTTGTTACTTTGTCCTTCATCTTAAATTCAAATTGTGAACTGAAGCTTCTTAAGTGCATCTCTATATATAAACCAAACATCACGGGAAGGTATTGACATTTAATCTGTAAAACATTATTCAAAATAATAATGACTTGGTGAAAAGGTAGCTGACATCTTCAGACAGGCCCTATTTTATCCATATATTGCGCATCGAAAACAGGAGACAGGAAGTTGCATGAAACACGCCATGAAAGGCACACTGATGTAACTAAACATAACCTCCTTAAGCTGGGGCGAGAGGAAAGGCGATCAATAGCAGTTGGATCAATGGCCCCGCTGGAAGATGAAGCTCCACTGCTGGTCGTCATTCATTGCGACCGCTCGGGTGCACCACTCATTTCGTTTGGCAGGGAATCAAGACGGACATTCGTCTCCCCCACACGCGCAACACAGCATTTGGAAAGAAATGAGATTATTATTAATTTTTTTTTTTTTATCAAGGTTGGCCTGTTTTTGCCTTCAAAGACAAGAGCGGAACACCATTTCATTTCTTCTCTGAACCTTGGAGAGTCCTCTGACCCCGCGAGGGCAACCTTTCGAAGTCATACAATTAAATATGTCTTGCGCTAGTTAATGCGAACAAACACGGCAAATTATTAAAAGTGGACAACTGTGCAAACACCAGCGAGGAAATACAAACAAAGCTGTAAGTCTTCATTTCCTGATCTTGATGTCCAAACGTTAGCACTGAGCTCAACTGCTCGCTTGTTTTCTTTCTCCTCCTCCTCCTCCTCCTCCTTCACACAAAAGATGCTCTGTCCCACCAAAATCGTCGACAACCACGACAAATTGTCTCCTTTTCTCTTCTCATCTTCTCCGCTGCCCTTTTTCCTCGCCTTACTTTTACCTTTTCAAAATGTCAGCATCACAGCGGGTCGCCCCGCCGCCATGTTGCGTTTGTGTGTGTGAGGGAGACACTAAGGAGGGGATCACATCAAACGACGGCCGCCGCTTTTTTTTACGCTCAAATGTCCTGTCTCTGCCTTTCTCTCACTTTGGCTTCCTCTCTCATGTGGGCCTGCCTCTAATCACGAGCGCTGACATTGCCGCCGTGCACTCTCCTTGAGGTGGGAACGAGAAGGCATTTCTTTTTTTTTTCCCAGAGAGAGCAACAATCACACAACACACACACATACATACATACAAACACACACCCTTTGAACAACAGCGACGGAAGTGGCGGCTAATAGAAAATCTTTTGAGGAGCAGAATAAAAAGATCAGCTTGCAGAGACGACACAAAGACAAGGGCAGCTTTGAGATCGGTCAGGTGCCAACAATTACTTTTCTGCCTCTCCTTTTAAACGCGCGCACACACACGCACACACACCAGTTTAATAACAAGGCGCAATGATACGACCTTTAGAAGGCTTTTGACTGATTTAAAAAAGCACTTCTAAACCCCGACTAATATGGATTTTTTGGGGCAGATGCTGATTCTGATATTTTTCCGCTTTATTTGATGCACGTGATGGTAAGGTAACACCGATATGGCAAAAAGGCCAACTGCAAATTGAAATACACGCCATGCTTTTATTTTGAAGTTGTTCATGGCGGCAGATAATTAATAGCTCACAAGTTTTGCAGGTTCGAAGATTACAAAAGACTTTTGTGAACTGTGTAGTTCATCTCGGGGTGACAAAAAAGTAGACCTTCCAACTTTTTTTTTTTTTTTTTATATGAGGTGTCAGAAATGTGTGTTAATCTTTTTAATCAGTCACCTCATTCAACTCCGCCCCTCGTCCTTCTACTTGTGCGGGTGATGGGTCGCCAATGTCACCTCAGCCAAAATGTGTTCTGCATATAAGCGACCTCCATACTTTTATTTTTTATGGGACTTGTCATCATTAGGATCACAGGGGAGCCCACTTTGAGCAGAGGCGGGGTAACTGGACTGGTGGTCGGGCAATCGTGGGCCACCTAATGACTCACGTTCACGCCACTAAATCATTGTGTTGACATTTGGCCAATCCGCTATTGTTCTCAACCTGACGGCTGCCAATTATTAGATAGATATATTCATTGGCAATCATGTCAAAACTGCAAAAAGGAAAATGTGGATTATTTATTTATTTATTTATTTATTTATTTATTTATTTATTTATTTATTTATTTATTTATTTATTTATTTATTTATTTATTTATTTATTCATTCATTCATTCAGTCATTCATTCATTTATTTATTTATTTATTCACTTATTTATTCATTTATTCATAATGAAGAAAATATGTGTTTATTCAATACAAATAAAAAAATAAATAAAATAAAAATAAATAAATAAAATATATTTTTCTTGATGGCAATGGGATCACCGACATGCGCAACCGGTGTCGCACGTCTCCAAACATGTGTGTGACATTTTACAGTTCCCGTGTGTGTTTTGCCGATTTGCAGGTAATAGCGCCGAGTGCTGGGTGGTCACCTGCGGGAGGCATGATCCCGGCGTGCATCAGACCGCCGTGGGACAGCATGTGGTGAGCGGCGCCGTCAGTCACCGTCTGCAGCCTCTTGGGCGGTCGGCCAGGCCTCGAACTGCGGAGCACAACATCGCTCGTTAGTCACTTTGGTGCTTTTTTGTTGTTGTTGCTAAGACTGAGATGGGTGGCCCGCCCATGTGAACAAATAGTGGCCTTCAAGTCTATAAAATTTGACAAATGAAATGTGAGTGTTTTCCTGGAAGCAAAAGCAAACGTGCCCTCCCACCCCCGTAAGTACGAGCAAAGCAAAAAAACGAGTTTGCCCCTCATGGCGTCAATAAAGCGCCTCATTACTGTTCAGCTTACTCGTTCATTTGTGTGCTTATTAAATGTGTGTGCTCGCCCACTACTCCTTCTTGTCTCACTTGGCCATTTGTTGCTGGGGTTTTTTTTCAATTTTTTCTTACCTGGAGCAGACTCACACTGGGCCAATTGTCTTGAGCCCAGTTTGCCTCTCGCTGCATCGTCCCCCACTGACCAGCACTCAACTGCGCTCAAGCGCCTTTATGCATGTCATCACTTTATGCTTGAAGACCACTTGACTATTTTTTGACTCCTTACAAGTTGTCGTGGTGATTTTGAGCAGATGAAGACGTACTCTACTAAGTGAAGGATTTTGGGTTTACAGGTGAAAGTTCAGAACTTCTACCTAAAATTCCCACATCTTTGGTTAGCGAGGATTAGCAAGTGGGGCAATGCTGCGATCATGCTAATATTTGCTCATATTAAAAAAAAAATTAAAGGTAAAAATTCTGCCTTGAACACTTTGGCCTGTATTTCGATGCTGGTCATAATGATTGGAGCTCTAAGTAATTTTTTAGATGTAAAACGTTGTGCGCCACCACTTTGGATGACGTCTGAGCCCGGCTAGTCTAGAGATCCTGACGTCACGTCGTGCATTCTTCAGATTGGGCCGGACATGCTCAATCAATCCTATTTGTGGGCCGGCCAGGGGGGTTGGCGAGGGGGCGCGGCGTTGGCGAAAAGCTGTCGGACATCACTTGGGCTCTGACTAAACGGTGTGAATGTCCTGACAGGGGGAATGACACGGGCCGCATCAGGCTTAATGACAAGCAGCGCGGCTCATCTCCCCTCATACTACACACTTCATAACACGAGCCCGTGGGTGCATGTATGCCCGCGAGGAGGGATATTAAAAGAGGGAGCCCGGCCAGCCAAAGTGTGCAGAGGACGGAGAGATGAAATATACGGAAGGAGGGTCCGAGAGATTAAAAAAAAAAAGAGATCGAGAGGGCGAGAGACGAGTGGCAGCCGCTTCCTAGCGTGGGGTGTCTTTGAGCAGATTTTAATTAGAATCTAATCCAGCCGTCATTAAGGCCCCATAAACGAAGCTGTCAGTCAGGAGATTAATGGCTCCTCATTTGCATATTGCATATAATTCATCAATTACCCGGCAGAAAGGACCAATCCCCTGTTGACACACCCACTGGCTGCGAGTGAGGCGAGTGTGTGTGTGGAAGACAGAAAGATTATGTAGCCACTAACTGAGAGAAAAACAGGTAGCTCCATCACGTGTGTGAGTGTGTGTGCAAGTGAGGCAGCTCCAAGCAATATGTGTGTATATGAAGTGCTCAAAGGTTAATTTGATGAGCCGATGAGCTCCACAGTTCCTGCCCTCGGTTTTAATGAGTTGTTATTATTGTCTCTTATTATGGGCCCAGACCGACTGGGATGTGACAGCTGACATCAGATATCACACACACACACACTCCTACACACACGCACAGGCCGGCGGCACAGAAACACACTGTGGTTTTTGCACAGGAATGTGCTAAAGGGATTTGTTGGCAAATGTACTCACATTTGCCAACAAAGTAAAGTCATGAAGTCTTTTTGGGAAGCAGTGCATGCTGACAGCCTGCTTGACTTCAGAGTTGTTTGAATTTCAAAACTTCACAAGAAATAATGGAAAGTGAATGAACATAAATATTAGCTCCGTAAAGTTTTACCCAGTATTCCAAAATATCAATATGCCTGAAATATTCATCGTTCACATATTTTTGTTTTAGGTTCAATACGAAACAAAAACTGCAGTGCTGCCTTTTACGACTGACTAAATTCAGTAGCTCAACGTAAAATAAACTTTGGGAGTTCCTACTTTATTTTTACAGCGCATGTAGTGACATACTGTGCAGTACAAAAGCAGGATACATATTTTTAGGCGGCTAGTTTGTAGCTAAAGCGCCCTCAACTGATAGCATACACTTCAAATGAGACAAAAAGCACCACTGGAGGGAAATAAGACAGCAAAAGTGCATGCTTGGGTTTTTTTCCCCCCTTTCTTTTTTACTGCAGCCGCTTCCCTTTCCCTCACAACTGTTTATTTGCGCACACTAATTAATGGCTTGTGCGTGCTGATGGCTCCGTACACCTTTGCGCGCGTAGAAGGGGGAGAATCAGCTACACACTGAAAAGAAAGAAAAAAAAAAAAGAGTTGGAAACTAATTTTGTGTTTAGTCTTCAAGTGTGTTGATACATCAAAGTGACCCGCAGAGGGAGGTCTGTGTGTTGTTGCTCATGTAAGTGTGTGTGTGTGTGTGTGAGGTTGAAGAGCGCTGGGTTCCCTGAGGTAGGATTAATGAAAAAGCCTTTCATGGAAAAGTCATCAAGCTGAGGGGATGGAATGAGAGAGAGGAGGGGTGAGAGAGAAAACAGTGCATTGTGTGTCTATGCGTGTGTGTGTGTGTGAGTGTGTGTGTGTGTAAGGTGTGCACAGAGGAGGGGGTGTATGGCTTATGACCTCTTTGTCTCAAACTTTAATTAAAATCTCACCCAGACGTCCTCCCTCATGCCAGCACTGGCCACACACACACACACACACACACACACATTCACACACACACACACGGATTTTGTGTTACCAGAAAGAAAAAAGCATTACAACACATTGAGTCCTGTCCTGTCCTGTATGTGGCTTACCTGTGTGTAAAGCGAAACGCCAAACATGGCAGCTGGAGCTTAACGCAGGTGGAGGAGAAAGGAAACAACAAAGATGACAGATCTGGCCAATACCACGGCGGCAGGTCGGCAGTGGGAGAGATGTAATGAAAGAAGAGGAAGTGTGAGAGTCAAAACAGTGGAACGGCTACAGGCTCACACCAGGTGCTGATAGGGAGCAGCTGCGTGCGTGTGTGTGTGTGTGTGTGTGTGTTTCCGGAAGTGTTTCTTTACTTAACTGCAGAGAGTACGAAGCATCTTTTTACACAAATGGTCAAAATCTACAAAACAAAGAAGAAACAAAACAGATTGTTGCTAGTATTCCTTAGCAGCTGTTCTCTCTCATACAAGAGGCCAAGAGTGCTTGCTTCAAGCTTGTACTCTCACATCGAGAAGAAATCCAGATTGTCTGTTTAAACACCGAAAACATTCAACTAAATATCATTTTGTGCGACAAAAAGCGGCTTGCTAGCTGGCTAGGAATCAAGGAGAAACGCCATAGACAGGCTAGCGGAAATTAGCAAGAGAAATGTTAATTAGCCCATGTGACAATGTGTGGCTGTTTTCAACTTGATATGTGTGCAAAGGTGCAGATCGATCAGCATCATTGACACCGAAGTGACTATTTGTGTAAAAATAAAAACACAACTAGCTTACACAAGATTTTGTTTGGAATACATTAGCCGTCCGTTTACAATACCCGTGACGCCCATCCTTTCAATCTGTGTTTATCACGCCGCGTTTGTATTCGCCGTCACGGTCGCCTCTGATAAATCATAACCATGGCCATCATCACCGTCATCATGGCCGCCGCCGCGCAACGTCAGACCGAGTAAGATTGATCGTCGCGTCCCGCCTCTTAAAACAAAGACAGATCACGAAAGGCGAAAAAGCGAGATGTGCTATTGTTATTAAGGAGGCTTGAGGGATGATGTCATGAGAGGAGCAGGGAGGACAACACACACACACATCCACCCACACACACAGGACGTTTGATCATGGCAAGAATCCGATTTCCGAGACTGATACCGCCTTGCATTCCTCTCCGACATTCCAGGGTCAAGACGATGTCAAGACTGTGTGTGTGTGCATTTGTGTGCTTTTGTGCTCACTCCATTAGGGGCTGTCGGAGATGATGCGGAGGTCCCCTATGTCACCCCACTCTTCACAAGACAACATCAAAAGAGCGCCAGGGTTAAAGTTGAGCTAAACACAGCAGCCGAAAAGACACACACACGCACGCACACAATGCCCCCCTTTTAAGACCCCTCACTCTAATGCTGCTCACTTTGACAGTGAGTTATGGTATAGCAATGGGGCTCGGCTTTGAAGAGTCCACCTTCACACACGCACACAAACAAACACGCACACACTAATGGGGTGAAAGGAACTCATCCCAGCATTTTTCCTCATTCGGACAAGCCAAAATGTCCCCCGCTAAGACAAATGTCCCCACAATAAAAGGTTGGAGAGTTGATGAGGGTTGAGCAATACAAAGGCAGAACGACAAGTGCGCACGCGCACACACGCACACACTTGCTCGCACTCCACACGCCGACACACACAAAGAGCGTTTTTTGTTGCACTCTGCAGGCCGCCTCATCTCATTTATCATTTATCATCATAACAGATTCTTTGGTCTCATGTTTATTCTCCACCTGCTTCACATTTGGCTCTTTTATAAATGACCTGCTTCAAAGACACGCGCACACGCACACACACACAGAACATGGTTACAAAGTGCTGATTCTGTTTCAGCACCAGTCCATCTGCGGTCAGCCTCTTAAAGGGCCAGTTGGCCTCAACGTGAGAAACTTTCTGGGTCGGCTAAATTGCACTGTTAGCATTAAGTTGAAGGTTTCTATCAACATTTTTAGTTGTTCTTCATCTTTTTTCTTCAAGTTCTACCAAAAGAAATATTTAAGTGCCACCATAATGACCAGTTTAAAAAAATAGAGTGCTTTTATTCTTCAAATTAATCACTGATGTGTTCCTTGGGGCTACGTCGGTGACTGCTAAACTAGCGCTAGCACACGTGGCCTGCCTCTTGCTCAAAGTTACAGTAGCTGCCATCACTTCCAGCTCAAGTGCAAACAAACGTTACACAACACAGACATGTTAACGACTATGTGTTCACGTGACACCTTCCACCGGGCGAATTAAGGTGACATGAAGGAGAAAAGTTGCATCATTTGCCTCGACTGGCAGCGCCGCTTTGAGTTTCACGTCATTGTGTGTCTAAAAGTCGAAACCATGTGTTGCCTGTGACACATGCTCTCTTCTTTTTAATAGTAACAAGAGCTCCGGTTTGTCACATTACACTTCTTTTATGTGCCAGCGTGCAGAGACGACGCACACACACACACAAACACACACATTTACACAGCTTGACCCGATGTGTGCTTCTAATAGAGAATGAAACTGTTCCTTTGTGAGCGACAAAGAAAAGGACCAAGGATCGGGTTGCCTCCTCCACCGCCGTGTTCCCTCGGTGGAACTAATGTCATTTAGCCAGCCGGGCCAAGCAAACAAGCAGCCGTGACCGTGCATGCGTGCGTGTGTGTGTGTGTGTGTGCGTGTGTGTGTGTTGTTGTTCCACCTTTACATGAATTATAACTAGGTTTTGGCAGTGAGAAAAGTCAGGCCTTCTTCATGGTTGAGTCATTGTGAACACAAGTGTGTGTTTTTGTGCATGTGTGTGTGCATGCATGCGTGCGTGCGTGTGTGTGTGTGTGTGTGTGTGCACATGCACAGCAGGGGTGAACGCAAGGGACAAAGATGGATAAACAGGACACTTCCGTGACCGCTCCTTCAAACGCTTTCATTTAAGCGACCAAAATCGATGTTTACTTGTTCCGTCATTAGCCTTTAAAGAAAGCCGAGCGAGCTGTTGTTTGTCCCAGCGGCTTGTGCGACCATTCTGGTCCGACACGTAATAAGTGACGGGTTGTCTTAATCAGTAACCCGTTGCGAGAGAGAGCTTCTCGGAACTTTTTCTTTTTTTCTTGCTCGCCGACTCGGACCACCGCAGCGGGAAGTTGACACAACAGCACAAATAAGGCCTCGCAAAGTCGTTTGAAGACTCCTAACGAGTGATCTCCTCAGATCTCATTAACTTAAGACTGTTAGGATGTTGTGTGGATAATTGAGACACGGCGGAGGGTGTGCACTTTTCTGCCGTGTGTAGAACAGCGTTCCCATTAACACCTGACATGGAAGAAACCCCCCAGAGACTTCCTGAGACAGATCTGGATTTTGTCTTCTTTTTTTTTTTTTTTAGCTGCAGGGTCTCACGTGTGGGTGGCGGAAGTGGAAAGGGAGTTTAGTGTCATATGCTTTTAATACCTATTCCAATTTTTATTCACTCCACAAATTAGATCATAAAACAGGCCATAATATTAGGTACACCTGTGCAATCTAATGAGATCAGTGTCAAAAGGTCGTAAGATAATATGACTGGCTTCGGATTTCACCGACGACAAAGGGTCGATACCTCTGGCTAAACCTGGCAACGCAGTCCCACACCACCAAAAAACGACATTGCAAACATTGTTCGCTCGTCACTCGGTGGCCATCCGCTTGAGAATTCAACAGCATGATGGGTTGATTTACAGTTGGGCTAATGAAGCTTTCTCCATCCCCATCCTTGTTGACATGTCCTCATCTGCATTTAGTGGCAGGTGTAAATTGGATTATTCACGCACCAGGGAGCTGGGGATTAACTACCACACAATAGCAATTCCCCAAACCGGGGGCGCAAACTTCTGCTGGCGAAACCCGTGCCGGTCGGCGAACGGCGAAGCACCGGGAAGCCACAAATCCCGGCCAATTTAGCCTCTTTCATCGCGACATCGCCGCGGTATATTGGACTGATGACCCGTGCGGATTGGTCACCAACGGAGCTATGCGAAAACACAGCTCATTTGCATAATCTCATCATAAATACCGAGAATTCATTTAATCATCTTCTCTGTTCTGAGGCTCTGGGCTAAAGAGTGTTGATATGATAAGACAGTGAGTTATTAAGGGAGGAGAGAGAGTGAGAGTGAAGGGATCACAGAGTGAGCTTGTCCTGATTTGAGCTGCCGCTTGGGGCCAAATGAAAATTAATTAATTTCTGTGAAGAATCAATTTCTAAGAATGACAGTGTTGGATTCGGCGTGTGCTCGCTCGCTTGTGTATATGTCAGTGTGTGCGTGTGTGTGTGTGTGTGTATGTGTATGTGTGTCAACCAGAGCGAGAGATCACAGCCTACGATAACACGACAAAGTTTGCGTGTTGTTTTTTTCCCCAACGAGGATTACTCGAGTCCATTATCTACGCCATCATCGCTCTTATCATGCGTTAAAATTATGATTAGCAACAGAGCAAGAAATTAAATGTGGCAAGTCAAAAAAGAGAAAGTTAACCGGCTTCACTCAGTCGGAGATGACATATCCTGGCCTATTACGGGATTAATTTGCCATCGTGAGTAACACTCAATTTTCAATGTATGTACAGTATTGGAAGAATGGAGTTTCGGGGGAAAACAACGATGCGTTCACTGCACCTAGGATTTAATGATCACAGCCTTGACTTGATTGGCATCCCGGACACAAACGGAGGTTAGTTCACCTTAGATCAGCAATTCTTAACCTCTGCACTCTGAGCGATAAGCAGATGTGCCTGACGGAATTATCAAACTTCACTGTTTTGAAATTTCACGGTCATTACAAATAATGTATCTTCATTCATCTATCTATGCTAGTGACATATAGGGGCAGGTGAAATGATTAAATACTTTTCCACAAAATGGCAGAAGAAACACTAAACCTGTTGCAGGTGATCATCAAAACAGGCAAATAAAATGAGAGTAAATTGTCATTATTTCAGCATCCACAGCATAACGAACACATAACTCCCAAAATTCAAATTCAATCAGTTGACGGAGCTCGACTGAGGATAGCAAAAATCTGTAAATAACTGACGCTGCCCCAAAAGTGATTTGACAATGTTAATTATTATAACTTGCCCACAAACTATGAGCACTTGAAGAGAAGCTCACAGCACTTTAAATGCTTACAAGCATACTGTAGATAATATTTTGCCACACAAATAATATTGAAAAGTTATGATTTTTTTTCCCCAGAAATGTGAATAGGTGCGTTTTTTGGAAATAAGTGATAGGTTACCTAAACCAATCTGGAAAAACAAAGGGTGAATTCACAAACGTTGAATCATATGGGGCTCCATTTGTATTTCATGCTTTACAGGGGAAAAAAAAAGTAGAAAAGGTTTTGGGGTTTATTTTCTGGAGCTGTATTTACAGCACTCTTTTATAATGTAAAAAAAGTATGCAGGGAATAAGAACGTTTTTCAGTCCATAAGGGAGGACAGTTTAAAAAAAACGGAATGGGCGGGGGAAGTGTACCGTAGTGGATTTCTGCAGAAAAAAAAGTAATGCATTTACGTCACCTGGGATTTGTTGACCCCATCACTGACAAACAAGCTCACCCTTGACCCTCCCCCACACGGGGGTCACCCACCCACCCCCATTCTTCCCCGTCCCAGAACCCCTCTCGCGTCCGGCCGGTCTCACCTCGCGTTGGTACAGTCGCTGTAGAGGGTCTCGAAGTCCTGCCTGGAGATGAGCTTGCATCGGTTCACGCCCGGCTGGATGGCCCCGAGTCCCCGGAGCACGCGGACCTGCTCCACGTTACACACCACCGGCGTGATGTCCAGCCTCTTCAGCTTGGTGTAGACGGTGTGGAGCCCGCCGACCAGGTGCTTGAGGAACACGTCGAAAGCCTGCGGGAGGCAAATGAGCTCCGTGTCTTTGACGGTGAACGACGCGAGCTTGGCTCCCTTCACCTCCACCAGCCGGCACTCGTTGTTCTGCGGGGTGCTCTCCACCGGGGACGGCGTGGCGTACACGGGCTTGTTCCCGTTGCCGGACACTGGGACCACACCGACACCTATGCCGACACCGCCGCTCTTCAACTGGGTACCGTTCGGGAGTAAGAGGTCCGCCCGGAAATGGTGCAGCAGCGCCGGACGCGCCGCCGGAGGAGCCGGGGAGGAGGTAGCGGACGTGGCTGCAGGTGGCGGTGACTGAGTGGCCGGGGACGCGGAACTCGCCGCCGGGTGGTGGCCGAGCGGAGCCACGGGTAAAAGAGTCGGTGGGGCTGGAGTTGCCATGTTGGGTCGCGCGAGTCAGCCAACCGGTGGCGGTGAAAGCAAACAAAAAAAACAGGAGCAAAAAGTCAACTTTGGAGTCGATGAAAGTAACTTTGTCGCGTGACTGCTTTGAGGGAGTCTGAGGAGCGACGACGAGAGGATGGAAGGAGCGCAAAGAGCAGACTTGAGCGAGAAAAGAGATCACATAGTTGATTGGGAATGGAATGGAGGCTTGTCTCACACAAGGAGATGCTCCTGTCACATTATCATAAAGAGGAGGAGTCTGGACATATTCTCACACACACCGAGAAAGAGAGAGAGAGCGAGAGAACGAGAATGATTAGCCTACATAAAGTTCAGATAAGCCTCTTTACCAACGCCCAATACACACATTTCATAATTCTTATTAATGCTGATGATAAGTTTAACTGTGGCACCCAAAGCCTTTCTCACGAAACACATTAAAACCTCTGTAATCTTCTCCTAACACTTTTTGAGCTCACGTTATACTTTGAAGTAGATGTTGATGCAGATGTTATTTTTGAGCGAAATAAATCGGAATCTTATTGGAAAAACAAACAACTGGGAGCTACTTCTTGAAAGTTGGATACGTAGAAATTGGCAAAAAACAAAGTCATTCTGACAACTTGGCAAAGTCTTTCAAACTGCAAAGTCGTGTATTTAGTAAAACATCTGCTAAATCTAAAAACAGTATTTTCCCCGAATGAATTTCAATCAAATTAAAACCAATTCAGAAAAGGAGGCATGCAAAGACATCCAAAGCTCCTAATCAGTCCGCAATAACCTTGCCTTGCCAAATTGACCCTTTTACCTATTCTTGTGCACACACACACACACTCGCGCACACATGGCTGTCATTTCCATATGGAGCTTGCAGTCCTTTCAAAGTGGCTTTCACGGAACATTGTGCTGATAATGATCTCGGCGGCGAGGGAGTGCCTGTACGGATCTCCAGAGACCATCTCGCCATACGACAACTGGGGGGGGATAAAACCCTGACTGTACTCCCAACTCAAAGGACTCCGATGCTCGTTTTTTTTTACCCCCCCTCCCACTCCGACAAGACACCCACCCCACCCCGGCTAACCCTCTCCAATAAGCCCTCTTGTGTTTTTTAATTGGCAGAAATTAATCTTTAGGATGTAGATGGTAGATTTACATTCATTAAAAGTCAAGAGAGGAAGCCAGGCTTGATGCTAATCAAATCTGCTTAATTATGCTTAACATGAGTATCTCCGGGGGGACGAGGGGAGCGGGGGGAGATAGCAAACTCCAACTTTTTACTTTTTGCCTTTGATAACTCCTGCTGAGTCTGGCCTTTTCTTTGCCAAATAGAAATGTCACGACTCGGGCGCTCTCCATCTGTAAGAGACGTGCGCGCGCAGCCCTCGGCGCTGATTAGTCAAGTCGCACCTTAAACGTGCCGTTTAACCTCTCGCCACATTAGCGAATTATCTCATCTATAGGTCAAATGCGGCCGCCCGATGATTGCGTGCTCACCTTTGAAGCTTTTACTGCAATTTTTCCATCCGTGCAGCCTGGTGGGGAAATGGCTGTGTCTCACAACAGGAAGGTCACGGGTTTAATCTGCTTGGCAGCTATTGTCGTTAAGATACTCTTAAATCAAACAATGCGCCGGTTAGCACAAATAGATCCGCAGGCTTCGAGACCTGGAATGCTTCTCTGTTGTTGTGCAGTGATTATTATTTTTTCACACCAAAAGGCCACCGAAAAAATACTTGGCTCTCTAAGTACCACCAGCACGACTGATAAAGTGGCGTAGTAGGACTAAGTGTTCATTAAAAAAAAGGGAGTTAGTTCCTAAAAATGTAAAGAAAAAAATACCATACATATGTAACTTATATCAAACATATACTGTACTGTATATTTATTTATTTCATAAATATTTCAGCCTTCATTGAAGACGGACAAAATGTTGCTGACTTACGTATTTTCTCCATCAAAAACTTGATGCTGTTTATTCATCCAAACTCCACATGGCTCTTTTGGCCAGTGTGCAGGAACACGAGTGGCTGCGAATGTGTAGGTGGCGAGATCAGCCCATCAAGTGTAAATACCACTCAATCTGTTCTCATTAGAGGGCTAAAACCATACGAATGGCTTTGCCTCTATTTAAAAAAGCCCCTGGGCCTTGGATAAGAGAGAGTGTGTGTGTGTGTGTGTGTGTGTGTGTGTGTGTGTGTGTGTGTGTGTGTGTGTGTGTGTGTGTGTGTGTGTGTGTGTGTGTGTGTGTGTGTGTGTGTGTGCGTGTTATTATATGAGCGCGAAAGAGGGGGGGGGGGGCAGAATGATGCTTTGGCATTTGTGTCTGCAGAGGGGATGTGAAATGCCACCACCATCAACACCGCTTAATTCTCTGATACGCACTTTTAATCTGAATAGACAATCCGTCCCGGCAGCCACTGTTATGATTCGAATCAACTTGGAGTGAAGGCTGTGTGTGTGTATGCGTGTGCGAGCGCTCTCTTTTGAATGAGGGACGATGTCATTGTGTTTTGATATGTGATTAGATGTCTCAGTGTGTGTGTGTGTGTTTGACCAAGATATCACACACATCCATTGCACACTGCCCTATGATAATGTGGATTGATTATGGATATGATAATGAGAGGCCGGCACAGCGTCGCGACCTTCACAAGGTCTAATTGAAACAAGCGTCGGTCCTCCGAAGCACTTATCAAGTCACACGGCACATCATTAATCACCAAGAATACAAGCTGTCACCCAAACACACACACACACGCACACACACACACATTCTCTCCATTTTTCTGTTTTGCTATACCAACACACACATTCTTTGCCTTGTCCACCGTCTCTGTCTCTTTTACGCGCAATCGCACACACACACACGCACACAATGCGAGCTGTCACTACAATGTGCCTGCTCTTGTCTTCTCTAAAGTGGACTGGACAGCTCGTCCACCCCCTGTCTTTATTTTCTGCCAGAAAACCTGATGAAAACGCCGTCTCCAGTGAGATTTAAAAAATATAATAATATACATACAGTTCAGTCCACTTGTATTTGGGCAATGACAGGTTTTTTTTTTTTGCTTTTGCCTTTATATGCCAACACAATGGATGTGTCCATTTTGGATGTGTCCATGTTCATGCAAAGCATTGCTGCCTCCACAAGTTTCCCTTCTGGATCCCTCAATCATCCATCCATTCGACCCACCGCGGCTCACCTTTTTTCTGAGTTTGGTCATGTGACATTCACTAAGTTCTGATTGGCCGTGACCTGAGACCTGAGCAACATCTTCAGCCAAAAGCAAGTGACAAAATGGCCGCCCCCTGAGGGATAAAAACAAGTTAATTTTTGGTGCTCAATTCAAATTCCACAACCCCAAATGTTAATCAGAACACCATGTTAGGGCGCATACAAGGTATTACCGTCAAGAATATTTTGGGGTTGACCTTTTTAATTTCAAGCCAAATGTTAGGTACTCGTTTACTTCCAACTCCATGGTGCTGGTGTGTGAAGGCTAAAGTGTAAAAACTTTCTCATTGTCCACTAACCGCGTTTGCGAGAACGTTCAACAATCCAACAAACACGGGCAGCTGTTCACTTTGAGCCCGAACCAAAATTGAATTAGGCCGTGTTGTTTTACTAGCTGCTTTTATTAGAAGACAATTTTACAGCCAAATGTGATTCCGCCGGCTGATTACGGCAGCATATGGTGCCTACCTGTTAAACACAAAGCGCTCAATGCCATCTCAACGCCTCAGTGAGCCCCCATCGAATAAACTAACAAGCCCAATATCATACTCGTCATTATGTAGTCCAACACTCCAGATTGCAATCTGATAAAATAGCTGCTTTCATTATCATTGCGGAGGATACCACGAGAGGTGGGGGCAGCCCAGGATGCTAATTGTTATTCAATTAAGTGATTGTGTTAATGAAAGCAATTAATAGTTTCAAACAAGCAGGCAAATATATGATTACTATGCGTCTGAGCAGAAGATGGCTAATTACAACTGTAAATCAATCAATCCGACATTAATCAGCTTGGAAAAGATCCAAAAACAACAAAGTCACCAAAAGACTTTGGAAGTTGTTTTATTTTTTTGCAGCAGATTTTGATTGCCACGCCATTATCCCGTCTAATGGCTGCTAACGATCCTTAAAAGAGTTTATGATCCAATTTCCTCGCCGTGAATTTAATTGGGAGCTAAATAGTTTAATATTAAACGTGTGGAAGTGTGTCCCGTATTTAATCAAGGGTGGTATATCGGGGCGAGCCGGAACAAGGTCACACAACTCCTTTGAGGGCAAACACGAGGCACTCAGATTAGGCATTGATACGCAAATGTGAAAAAAAAAATCAATTATTCAAGTCCCCCCTTTCTGCATGTTGCATGTCTGGCTAGGCGTGCACAAAAATCTTTACGAATAAAGAAAATTACTGTTCAACGGAAATGTATTGAACGCAACAGTAAGTTTTTACCTAAATAAAAGTTTATACAAGCGATTCTTAAGTAATAAATATGAATGTATTGAAAGACTACTGAAAAAGTTAACTACAACTGAACTGTAGTTGGGCGATGATTCTTTTGTGTACCACTAGAGGGAGTCTGTGTACTGTTAGCGTTGAAAATCACTGCTGCAAACTATACATGATAATATGATTGATTGTGGTGACTAGCAAGCTAATGTAGCTTTAGTAATTCTCATTAACAAACCTTCGGGTCCGGCAAACAAGAATAAAATTTTGTCCAGTTCTCGGTTATTTTCATTCTGAGAAAAAACTTGAACTGTGAAAAAATGTGTACCATTCAGCGGTGTTGCTGGATTTAAAAACAAATGACAAAACAGTGAGTCACTTTGTGACTTTGATTTTTGAATGCCAATTGAAAACTGAAAAGAGGAATGATTCACAATGCCGTTAGAGTGAAGACATTAAGAAGACAAGCGTACACATGCAAATGCAAAAGTGCATCAAACATGTAAAGTCTCCCTTTTTAATTAATCATGTAATGAGCACCAAAAGTGGACTTCAACTTCATCAAAACAACATCATACAAAGGCTACATTATGATTCTTGTTATTTATTATATTAGAAATCGGTCAGCCTGCCACTTTCATTTCTCACTTGGAAGTTGATCATAAACAACAGTAGTTGTTTTTCCACCTCGACCATAATTTGGCTTTTTGCATACAAGGAGCCACTAATCAGTCTCATTATTTCTTGTAGCATCCTTTTCCAACACCAGGAGCATCGCGGCACGGCGAGGGTCCTGCGCTTTTAAATGAGAATGCCCTCGTTTATTAAGAAAAAAAAAATAACGGCAAGTAATTATCAGACATACAAACATAAACACCTTTAGAAGTTTTGGTTGCGAGGGCTGGCTTGAAGTTGCCGCAGTCATGTGACCTGACCACTGCCCTACTTGAGCACCCCTCCCCACACACACACACACACACACTTTAGATGTTTATGCATATATGGCCGCTAATCTACCCAGTCAGGACTGTGGGATTTGGGAATATTTTTGTTTTACGCCAGATCAAAGTGTCTGGAGGGGATCAGGAGGAACACATCAAACACAGAAGACTCACACGCCCACACTCGCCAATCAAGCAACTGTTTTGCTTTGTGGAAAAAAAAAAAGAAAGAAAAGGATTCACACTGTGGGCCGTTCTCTTTCTGCACCCCCCAGCTCGGTGTTGAGAACTTTGACTGGTCACATCTGTACGCCTCACTCAAACCAAAGGGTGGTTGATTCTTTTTGTTTGGCTGTGTGCAAAAAATAGAGCGCCTTTTATTGAACAGTAGAAGTAGCCCTGCCCCATATGAGTCAAACATGATTCGCCTTTTGCGGAACACGGAGAACAGTGTGTTAGCAGATAAAAAAAAAAAGGTGCAGCACGGCAGGTTCGAACTGCCGGCCTGTCAGTCGGAGCAAAAAATGCTTACGCCGACACCCGTGCGCTCACATGCTGACTTCCTCTGAGGGGTGTTATTGTCAGATGGCTTAAGGGTGGGAAGAGTAGGAGTGGGGGGGGGGAACCCTCATTTGTAGACATCTTAAAGCAGCAGTAGCAAATAAAGTTGGGACCCCCCCCCCCCCCCCACGCAATGAGGCCGTAATACAAACCCTCGCAGATGAGCGCTTGTATCAAGCCTCCTCCATATTGGCCTGTGGAGGAAACTTGTGTGCTTTCAGCATTTTTTTTTCCCTGGAAGATGAATCGAGCTGTTTTGCAGACAGTGGAGAAAAGATAACAATGCACTGAGCGCTTTGTGTACGTGACGTAAGGGCCATCACCTTCCCCATAGATCTGGAGGTTTTGCCAATATACACCCTTAAAAATGTTGGGTTTAAAAGAACCCAATTTGGGTTACAAATTGGACTGACCTGGATTGTTTTGTTCAAAATATTTTTTTTTGTACAAAACAACCCAAAGTTTTTAACCAGCTTTACCTATTAACAAATATATATAAAAAAATTCAATGTGAAAGTGTTTTCTTGTCTCCTTGTGCATTATCAGCATTGGTATCAGGAATTTGCAGCCCCAGAAAAGATGCTGGGTGTGAATTTGAACATTAAGTGGGGAAATGCTCAAATTCAGCCAGATGAGCAGTATATGTGTAACTGATAGCTCATGATATGGCTATGGTATTGATTCTGCTACTTGTACACCAGTGGGTGGATACCTCACGTCAGCCTCAGACAGCAACTGTCACAAAGTCATTAAAATGTTGTGTATAATATACTATATATATACATACACTGTATATACACACACATATACACACACTTCATCCATATGTTTTAGTGTGACCCTCTCTCAGCACTCAATAAAAATTCCAATGGACCCTCGTCGGTAAAAGGCTTTACAAGAGGCTATATTCAGCTGCAATTAGAAATTCCCAGTTGCATGACTAGCCTGCATTTCTGAGCAGGTACACTAGAAAAAGAATGTCCAATTTGTATTTGATTGCTTTTTGCAGGGTCAGCGAAATGAAGCCAGACATGTATCAAATTGCTAGTTTATTTTTGCCCAATCATCACAACAGTAGCGGATACCACAATGTTTTACGGGATGGATTCGGCATCAGGCTCTTTGCACTGAACTTTAAAATATCTTTACCTGCTTTTTGGTAACACAAACAGAAGGCATCTAGTTATTGATGTTACAGAATGAAAACAAAAACTCTGCAATCTTAATCTTGCGCAATAGTGAAAATATGATTTGTAAACAAATAGACGTCTGAATGAGCAATCTCTTGCACATACTGAACCTCAAAAGATTGGAAGAAGGGTGTCACAGCACCGCCTAGTGGTCTTCGACTGTGTTGCATTTTGATTTTGACATTTATACACAATCTGAACGTCCACGAAATATGGCTATACATGGGGGGAAAAAAAGACTTTTGTAACATTCAAAAGAAAACATCATAAAAAAAATGTCTCTTCATAGATGGCAAATGTTCGTTTGCAATTCATAACTAGTTGATAGTGCTATTTTTAAGGGGTTCACCTTGATTGACATCTGCATCCAAGGGCAACAGGAGGTACGAGAGAGGATGAAATGGCTGGAGTTTCAATGGTAGACGGAAAAGAAACGAATGCATTCCAGTTAGGACACCAAAGTGAGTTCCATCTTTAGTTTGTGCAGTTTTCAGGAGCCTGTAACACAAAATAGAGACAATGTTAGATCACCACAGTGACACATTGTTCAGTTTACCTAATTTAATCTAACTAATTAAGACTTAAATTAGATACAGGGCGGCATGGTGACACACTGGTTTAGCACATTCGCCTCACAGTTAGGAGGGTGCGGATTCGATTCCACCTCCGGCCCTCCCTGTGTGAAGTTTGCATGTTCTCCCCGTGCCTGCATTGGTTTTCCCCACAGCCTCCGGTTGTCTCCTACATCCCCCCCAAAAAATGCTTGGTAGGCCGATTAAGCATCCCAAATTGCCCATGGTTGTTCGTCTCTGTGTGCCCTGCGATTGGCTGGCAACCAGTTCAGGGTGTCCCCCGCCTATTGCTCGATGACTGCTGGGACTCCAGCACGCCCGCAATCCCCGTGGAGACAAACGGTACAGATAATTTAAGTACATGGGTGTTACAAAATACATGAGCCCACATGTCATCATCAAGCCTGTGCACCTTGAGGGTCTCTGAGGCTTTCCTCAGCTCCTTGATGACCGAAGACAAAGCTTCTGGATTGATGCCCTGCTCACACAATCTCACGCAGATGGAGAGTGACTCCATATCCAAGCCAGTGTTGAGCAGCCTGGAGATCTCAAGTAAAACTGGTGGAAAGGAAAACCGACATGATAAATCCAGCAAAACAAGCAATTGGAAAACACAAAGATGTTAGAGATATGTCACTATTACCGTCCATAGTCTCCCGGACAGCATTCAGGTTTGCACTGGATGCACTTGCCATGGTCCTGAATGAACAGTTAGCCCAACTTGCTAGCAGGAAGCTACCAAAGTACGAAACAGACTCCAAAAGAAAATATCAACAATTCAACCAAACGAGTATAAATGATTTGAATATTTTTCGATCATTTTACGAAGATTATAAAACAAAACTTTCTCTTTAAAATAGATGAAAACTATAAACTCTCTCCCGATATTTAGCCTGATGTAGTTAGCGTTGAGAAGGGGGAACCGGATATGACGACAGAAAACACTGATTGGTTGTTTCGGACTTCCTGGAACGTTTCTATTCGCCGGCAGATTACGAGAACAAAATTGAAATTGCGGCCAAAAACGCCTCACGAGTTCGATAGACCCTTCCTTAGTTCTGTGGTGGTTCTGGTAGCTGATCATTTGATGATGTAAGTATCACTTGTACTCGATCTGTCATATCGTTTTAGCAAAAAAATGAAATCGCGTTAAACAAAAAGTAATTTCCCGAACGGAAAAAGAAAACTAAGGAAAGGTGTAAACCAGATGTCGTCTTCGAGGACAGTTTCCACCTCAACTTCATTGATTAAAATCAAAATTTTATATCACAATTATATCACGGCACGCCATCAAAAGGCGTCTAATATTGACATAGTGCTGATGTGTAATGGTAATGGAAGCACATTTGATTGTCTACTTACGATCGATGGAAAAAGATACATTATTTGTTGTGAATTCAGTGAATCTTTTTTTTTTGTCCCATAGAGGAGACATGTCGTTCTTTCATGGCACACTTACATACTCTGATTCAACAGAATACTTTCTTGCTTTGTTTTGGTTGTCTCCATTGTTGCTATCAAAGATGTCGGACCACCCGGAGCACCAGATCACCCCAGAAACACCAGGGAGACCCTCAGTAAGGAATCCATTTGATAGTCCCAATGACTACCACGACCTCCACAAGCCCCTCGTTCCCAGTCCATCCGTTTTCAAGTTATCACAAGCTGTAAGTCATATTTATTCACTGTGTCGACGTTTAATATTAAATGCTGTTGTAGATCGGTTTGTCACCTCACTTTTGCTTAGGCTCCCTCTGGGTTCAATTGGTCAATCGAGGATATGGCTAGTCTTCTTCCAGTGCACATAGATCAAGAGGAGATCCAGCGGCAGTCATTTTATCTCAGTCAGACAAGGTAGCTAAATCAAATAAAAAGTTGAAATCAAAATGTATGACATTTCTTCGGGTAGAGTAATGACTTAGCCTAAAAATATACTTTTCTTCTCAAGGATGGACTCCGACATTGAAGAAAAGCGTCAGAAAGCTATTGAGCAGGTATGTTGTGGTGCAACAAAAGTTGTGTTGGTAAAATATAGTCGAAATTGTCAATACATGGAATATTTTGTACTCTGATGCAGTTTTTTACCAAGGAAACAATTGTGCCTTCGCCATGGTCTACGTCAGACTCCCGGAGAACCCCTCACATGTTAAAGACCTGTATGCTTCTTCCCCATATTGCTTACTTAGCATTATCTCCATTAGAAATTTGTTTTATCGTAGCATATTGTTTTGCATCCTCAGGGTCCCTCTCTCCGACGATAGAGGAGCAAGAAAAAAAATCCGGTCAGTACTTTTTAGGATGGGAACTTGTCTTTTCTTTTCACCGTTAATTAACTTTTGAAGTTTGTGTCGCAGTGGCCTGTCAGACGAGCCTCACGTTACCGGTGGCCTTTGATTTGGAGAGACTTCTAGGTAAGCCGACGACACATTAAGTCTGGGTGGTGGGTGATTCCGCTGTCACGTCACGGTGCTCATCTCCCAGGAGACTATTACCGCAACGAGGAAGCTGCGAGCGACGGCTCTCCGGAGAGCCTCAGCCAATCGTCTTTGAGACGCAAACTTTTCCTGGATGGCCAAACCAGCTACAGCGGGTCCGACAGCTCCAATCCACCGAGCCCGGAGAGAAGTCATTCTCGGCAAGAGAGGCCCTTGATCCATGCGGAAGATTTTGTGGGGGAAGCTGCCATGTTTTCCTCCCCTTTATCGTGCGGTGTGGCCGCTCCAACGCCGTCCACAGTGAGTCGAAAATGTTAATTACAAGTTTTTTTCATTTTGGTTTTGGTTTGTTACAAACAAGTTTCAAATACAATTAATTGCATGGTTCTAATTGTAATGTGCCATTGACCTAAAAAAAATCAATGTCTGCTCTGCAGGGCCAGTTCTCATCAAGTCCCATCCAAACTAGCTGCTTGAGGGACTGCAGCAGCTTCAGCCCGCTCTTCCCCGATCGTTCATCGCCCGCCGAAATGGCGTCTCCTACTGTTTCACCCATCAATGCTCACGCCCTGCGCACACCCACAGGCCCAGGTTTGATACCCGACTTCACCCGATCACCTATTCTCACGAGAACTATTTATTAATTTTCTTATAGCACAAACCATTTTCACTAAAAGGATTTCAAAGTGCAAATTAAAGTGACAACATGACTGGAAATATTTTACAATTCTATCAGAACAGTAAAATAAAAACATCTAAAATTAAATTTTAATTTTAAACACTTTTTTGTGTGTGTGTGTGATTCTCCTCAGCCGAGTGGAAGCGACCAAGCAGTTTGACTCCCCACGGCCTCCCCTTGGACGCGAACATCCCCTCACTCACCATGAGTCCAGACGTGGAGGGCTGCTCTCCCATCCGCAGCTGCTCTCACCAGCGTCACTCTCAGGCCAATCACAGGCCCCGATTCCGTACCTGCACCACCCCACCTCCCATCGCCGCGATCCTCAACCCTAAGCTTCCAGACTTCCAGGAGGCGGTGGACCTGCCGTGCGAACTCTTGATGGATTCTGATGGAGTTTCCCCTCTGGCTCGAGTGAGCTTGGGCTTTATGGACACGGTGAAGATGGAGAACGAGCAAGATTCAAGGATAGAGGGGAAACTAGAAGATGAGGAGGGAGACGAGGACCTCTCCAGGCGCCTGACCAGCTCTCGAATGGGCAATGTGTCGGCTACGGAAAGCTCTCAGATGTGTTTCTCTCTTTTGACGGAACGCAGCAGCATACGCTTTGATTCCAGTATGCAGGTTTGTATTTTGATTTTTTTTTTTTATTATTATTAACCCCCCCTCCCTCTTTTTTTCTAACAAGCAGAGTGGAGTACTGTGTGGGTTTCCTACACAAGTATGAAATTTGATTTTATTCCATTTTCTGACCTGGATGTCACCTGTGGCCTTGTGTAGGTGGACAGCGGGTATCAAACAACCTCAACGGCAATGGGCAGTCTGATTGACGGCCTCGGCTCAGACTATCACGGCAAAGAGTCCTTCGCCGCTTACCTCAACGAAGACACCTCGCACCTCACCAAAACTTCAAATGTCAAGGTAGCAGTACCACTGGAACTGCTCTCACACCTACTCTCATACACCAACAAATTGGTTTACACTGGTTTTAAGCCATCTTTTGGGCCGGGGGTTATATTATGCAATGCATCAAGTCTGAATTTTGAGTTGAGCAACTTCGCCCAGCGCTGAGGTTTACAGAGCAGATGGAATATGTGCCTGTCAGTGTTAAAAAAGGGACTTTATGTATGGTCGGCTTTTCTGTCATTTATTCGCTGCAGTCACTTTGTAACAAATTTAAATTCTTTACACACTTATTGACTTTGTCTTTTTCCAGGTGTGGTATCCTCATCACTGAACTGTTTCACACATCAAAAGGGACAACCACTTCTTGCAGCTTTTTTTTTAATCAGTACAGTCATTCTCCACATTTTTATTGGAGACATCAAAAGAGGCGCTGGCATATCAATGGATAAGAAGAAGGAGGCTGCAATTTTATTACGTGCTGATACAATCAGGAAGACTGGATGTTTTTGGAGGAAACTTTTTAGTCAAATACAGATGAATTTTTTTTCTTAAGTATGCCACTAATGATAAACTGATTGACTTGCTTGGTCGTAATTGATTATTTGTAATGCTGCATGTTTTTGCTTCCTGAATTCCTGGACAAACATTTATGGCTGAACAACACTTCTTGTCACTTTACTGGATATGGCAATCCGATGTCTGTCAGTGACTTCTGAATTCTGTGACGCAGTGCGAATGACTGACTGAAAAGGTGTATAATGGATGCCATCATGCTGTTTCCTGAGCATTATAATAAATCCTCAAGTACCAAGTCTTCAGCTCATCATACATTTAAATAAATATACCACACACATGCTCTTTCTTAGATAAGGTTTTTAATTTTGATTAACCTTATGAGTTATTCAGCGTCCTCAGGTCACCTGAAAGGTGCTACATACATCTTGTAAAGTCATAAAATGTTTACGGTATTTGTTAAAATAACTTACAATAAAGCCATTGTGAATGAAGCAGACTGCCTCAGGAAAATTCATTATTTCTACACTTAATACTAAAAAAAAAAAAAAAAAAAAGACAATTTAGAGAGCACTTAAGGCTGTACAAAATCAATTTCTTAAAAAATCCACTTATTAACAAAAGAAAAAATACCTTGTTTGTCTTGCAGATTTATTAAATTGTCCAAAGAATCTGCAGTTTGGTACTGGTTCAACGGTCCAATTTAGGCTTCTTGTTTGGCGTTCCAACATTCGCGGCTGAAACACTCACACCCGGAATCTGAAGACGAAATGGAGTGGAAGATAATTTAAATAAAAAAAGAGACTACAGCAAAATGATCTTTTTTCTTTTTTTTTTTTTTTTTTAGATTTTTCTGTTATATTTTATTTTATAAATCACAAATTTTTTTTTTCAGAAAATGAAAAAAAATCACAACAATTTAAGTTTTTTCTAGAACCATGTTCTGAAAAGAATATATATATAAACAATTATAATAAACAATTTACCGTTTTTTCCCATGTATAATGTGCAAAATTTAACTAATTTATTGTCCTAAAATCTGGGGGGCGCATTATACATGGGTACAATTTTTTTTTAGTTTTTTTTTTTAATCCGGATATCATACGGAGGCCGCCATTACAGATGCGCTTTCTTCTCTGCTGTTCACTTCAAACACGCTCCATACAAACACAATGCTCTCGTATCAGACGCTTGCTCGTTTGCTGTCACAATGTACCCTACACAAATCCAAAACATTTCTTCGCTATTGAGTTTGCTAGCGCATGCGCAGTGATACTAACCGGCAGAATAACATCCGGTTGTTCTCAAAGATGATCTTTTTTCTGAAATAAATCTACGTTTACAGACTTAAGTAGGAGTCAAAATTTGGGTGCGTTTTATACATGGGTACAGGCTTTTTTCCAGCATCAACATGCCATTTTTAGGGTGCGTATTATACATGGGGGCGCAGTATACATGGAAAAAAACGGTAAGTCATTTTAACTTAATCTAAAAATGACCGGACCTATCTTCTTGTTTTCAAATGGATTGGTCAGTTCTTACCACAGGCTCAATCAAGGCCATGCGTATCTTCTGGTGCTGAATATTGGAGTCATCCAGGCTGATGGTGACCTTCACCCGGTCAAATATACGGAAGGTGTGCTGCTCCACGGTCAGAGACGGAAACTGAATACAAAACGCAGTTAAGCAGCAGAAGCTCGTAACACGCGTTGCGTTTTTATTACCCCCTCATCAAATACGAGGTTGAGGCCACACTTGTCCTTGCCCTCAAAAAAGACCGTGCCCTCCAGCCCGAACTTTGGGATAAGGACGATGATGGCGTTCTTCCTCACGAATAGGACAAATCCTTCCTCGCTCAGGATTCCTCGGGTCTTAAAGAACAGCTGGAAAGAGAACACAACTGAACGTTATAATTACTACTTTACGATACTTTATATTTATAGTCGACATATTTAAGGTAGTCTGTTTACCTGCGTGTGGAAGGCCACAGACGCCCTCTGAGCATACTGGGACATTTTGTGTCTGTAGTTGAGGTTGTTGCACAGCGCCGATAGTTTGTGTTTATCCGTCAGATCCGGGTAGGTGCTATCTGCTCCGATGGCCACGGCCAGAAGGCGGTGCACGATGATGTCAGCGTACCTGCGCAGGTAATGTCGACATTGAGTCAGGAACAGGTTCAAGTGAACCTTTGTTTTTTTAATTGGACTTGATAGGAAAATATTTTTTGCTCTCGTTTTCAATTCAGGTTGGCGAGTCAATCACAAATGTCTGCCCGTGCAATTCAGAGCGAGACGTACCTTCTAATGGGCGACGTGAAGTGCGTGTAAATAGGCGTGGCCAGACCGTAGTGGTGGAAGTCGCTGTCCATGCCCGAGCAGAAATAGATGGCCTGCATCATGCAGCGAGTGGCCAGGATGCGCAGCAACGTGTTGAAGTACCCAAAGCCGTCCACTTTGGCCGCTTCCAGCGAGTCGGCCAGCGTCTTTGCCGAATCCGTAAGGAGCAGCACATTCTAAATCAGGTGGTGAAAAACACGGGAATGTTAATGCGAGTCCCCCTTGGCAAACGGAACACAATTTGTTCTGGGAGGCTGTTCATCCATTTTTTTCATATCCTGCAAATATACTACCCCTAAAAAAATAATGGAAATCAAATTCATACATAAAAAAAATACCCATCATGTTACTTAAATTGAAGTGATACATCTCTAAAAGTCAACATGCTCCTGTTCAATTGCCAGGTTTTGTTTGACCCACCTGGGACTTTGCTGCTTTCATGAGAATGTCATAGTTGGAGGGCGGAGGTGCCGGATGTTTCCTCAGCAAGGCGCACTCGGCAAATTCGTCGTAGATCTTTTGGGCGACTGAAATGTTGGCCAGCAACATGAACTCCTCCACCATGTAGTTGGTCTCCCTGCCAATTGGTAATCAAGGTCATTTCTATGTGGCCCTAAAAGAGAATTGATCAGAATGCCGGTTTTGGAAGTATTTACATGAGCTCTTTGGTCTGAAGCTCGATGGGGTCGTGGGTTTCGCTGTCCATGTGAAAGCGGACCTCCACGTTAGACAGCGTCAGTGCCCTGAAGTAGAACATGTACTCTTTTGTCATTAACTGCAAATGACGCGTCCGTCCAAGTCATCCCGCTTTGCAAGCCCACCTCACCCTTTCTCGACCCTGCGCTTCTTGAGGATCTTGGCGAGCTTGTTGAGGCCTCGCAGACTTTTGGTGATGTTGTCGTTCTTGCCCGTATCGTCTATTCTCATCTGGGCTTCCGCGTAGGTCAAAGATGCCTGAATTGAGCCAGAATACAGAGTTACACAACACCGCGCTTGTGTCTTCACTTCATGGCAGACCTTGGAGTTGATGACACTTTTCGTGAAGCGTGTTTTCAGAATTTCAGCCTTTTGATTCATCTCCCAGATAGACGAGAAAGCCAACCTTGCATCAAACAAAAACGGATTTGAGTCAGTTGGTCCAACATATTTGGAGAGACGGCGAATAAGTGTCCTTACCTATCCACGTTGGAGCGTAGCGAACACAGATTGGAGCTCAGCAGCTCCGGAACCATGTCAATCCTCTGTGGGACAAGACACAGATGTGCAAATTGTCAGGCTAAAACTTCATGATGCTTAAGTGTGTGGGTTCCGCTCACCTTCCCACAGAGGTAAACCGTCGTGCCTCGGTTGGCAGCCTCTTTGTCCAGAGCGTTACAGGGTCTGATGAAATGACTGACGTCGGCGATGTGGACTCCCACCTATGGGCGACACACTCGATGGAGCGTACGCACGCATCGCATGGACGGGAGCCTGTGGACGGGACACTTACCTCAAAGTTGCCGTTGCCCAGCTCTATATAGTGCAGCGCGTCGTCAATGTCCGTGCATCCTTGAGGATCCACACTGCACACGTTCAAATTCCTCAGGTCCTCCCTGCCCACCATGTCCTGTAAGCACAAAAGTATTGAGACATCTTTTTGATTTGATTTGAATTCCCAGACGTATTCTCCAAAGAAGTCATTTACCTCCGGTTTGATGCTCCATGGCATTTTGGGAAGAAAACTGAGCACAGCCTGAGAGAAAGCCTGATGGGGAACGTCGTGTTCCAACAGCAGGACTGCCTCTTCTGTGTCTTTTTCCCCCGCCATGCCCAAAGTGCGGACAAAATGGCCCTGATGAAAAGGAAATGGCAATCTTAATTTACCGACACAGCACATCCGTGACCCCGAGGAAGTAAATGGAGAGAGCGGCAACTCACGTTGGGATATCTGGAGTCTTTGGGCCAGCCGTCGATGGCCACCATGATTCTCTGGCCCGCTAATGTGGACGCTTGACGGGTTTCGATGCGGATGCGTGGAATGCAGCGGTCGGCCGGCGTGAAAAGGTGCCGTGTCGACTAAAGGGGAAAAACAAGACACCATGAGTGTGGACGCTTGGCCACTAAGAGAACCCAACGAGTGCCTCATTTGACAGCTGAACTGTCCCCAGCCATTATTGAACATTACCTCTTTGATTTGGGAGACATTGAGCATGCCGCAGAAGGGCCTCCAATTTCTCTTGATGATCCCCACGATCTTGCCGGTGGGCTTTCTATCAACATCCCCTTTGGGACTTTTCAGCTGCTTACAAACAGAGAGACCATCATCAAGCAGCAGCGGTTCAAAAACAGACCGCCATAAACAGCAACTCACAGCATCCTCCTCTTCCTCTTCTTCGTTGGTGTCGTCTTTGGCCGAGCCCACGTCCTGCAGCATGATGGAAGATGGCGCCACCCACTGACTGCGCGGCAACAGCTGCACAGCCACCACATCTTGGTGCACGGCTCTGTTGAGGTTCTGAAGGCCCTGGATGAGAACCTGGCCAGATGTATGAAAAAAAATGAGTTCAACACAAATTACAACACATATAAGCGAGATAGAGTGATACATTTTACTGTGTGCTGAATATGCATCTTGACTTAAGAGTTAAATTTGGCGTACCTCTGTGCCGTCTTCCTCGTTGTTTTGGATAAAAACTTTGGCCTCAAGGTAGTTATCCCTGCTGGCCTTGAAGGTTCCCTGGTGGAAAGTGCCACTTTTGATGCCAGCTTGGATCCTGGCCAGCGGGAGATGCTCGGGGAATAACACCTTACTGCCGGTGATGTCGCTCTGGGGGTGCAATGTGACGATAGCAACAATTCAAGCATCTAGCCCCCAAAACTAAGCCCAAAGAAAAACCCTGGCAAATCGAGGAAAAACTTATTTGCTTACCTTTTCATCATTTGACAACGCCAAGCGATCCACAAGCTCGGGGTTTGCTATCAGGCCTTTGACGTACTCCTCAACTAGTGTGGGAACAAATGATGCAATTATCACTGCAGTCTATCATTTTCCAATCAAAAAAAGCTTACATTTGTACACCAAAAGACCGCTCTCCTGTGCCTTTTGCTTATTAGCGACATCATTGGTTAGGAGCACCACCTTGGGCTCATCGGGCTTTGCCAGGTGCTCGGTGTACCACTTGGCCGCCACACGAATAGCTCTGTCGTTCCGGTCGTTGGCGCTCTCTCCCGGTTCACGTTCGATAAATGTCTCTCTGCAGGAATCAAAGTAAAATAGCAATCCTGTCCAAAATGAGAAGCTAAAAGAGAGTGGTGGAGATGCGCTTTGTTACCGGTGGTGCTCATTGGTAAATGTGTAGAAGTGTCTTTCTTCTTCATGGATGAGATCCTTGAGGCGTTTGTAGATTGGCGCGCTGCGGTGGCGTACTTCTTGGAGAACCGTTTGAAGAATCACCACGTTGCAAATCACGGGGTCCTCCAAAATATCAATCTGTGGGATACCACAACAGTGTGCATTAGTTGGAAGAAACAATTGTGCAACAATTCATGTCATTTCAGAACCAGACAGAAAAACTGTGGAAATGTTGACATATTCCGCTTCCCATATTTACTTGACAAGCTGGATTGACAGCCTGGTACATCAGTTATTGGTGTGTTTTTGTTGTCTTACCTGATGTAACACTACATTTGTGTCGGGGATGAGGTAATGCGAAAACGTGCACAAGTTGCTCTCGATGCACGCTTCTCTCTGCAGAACCGTGGAATCCTGGCGGCATTGATCGCACGCCTCACTTCCACACCAAATGTCGTCTCGCAAATAATGCTCGCGGACTATTTTCATCACCCGACCGGCCCGCGTTTTCTTAACGAAGGTTTTAGACTTCAACATGATGACTAGTACGCCGATATTTAAAAAAATAAATAAAACCTAAGCGTTTTCGGCTACTATTTGATTGAAAGTACGGAAAACTGAGCCTCCCATGTGAGGCTATGCGTACTCTTTTACTGCGGCCCGACGGAAACAACCCACAGCGACAGACGTTCCCAGCAAACCGTATTTGTGTTTACTTTGATCTGATTAATGGCATAGTCGTATGTATAACATATATATGCAAGGCAAACCTAGTAGGAATAATACACCAAACATACGTTCTATGTCAATAAGGTACTTTGAAGTTTGATTTTGTCGGCCATCCCAACAAAATCAAGCAAGATCAAACAAGGCTGGTAACAGGCAGTTTCTAACACTAAGCGCCTCTATAGTTTGGAGGTGGTACTGCATTTGTTGTGTCTTACTAATAACTCACTTTTCGTACCACTTTTGGAATTATGACCTTTAATGGAATATGGATATTGATATTAAATAGAAGATCGACTTTCCCAAACTGATAGGCAAATAGAGTTCTTGTACTGCGCGTATCTTTCAACAGGGAGCGCTGTCAAACACATCAGCGTATTAACATTAAGGGTACGTCTCATTTGTCACCCTTATGCCGGCGTATTCATAGTAGTGTACTGACACCGAGGACATCTTTGCAAATAAGATGTACCCTTTGATTGTTGCGGAAGGAAGCGGGACCCTTGAAAATAACGAAATGTGTATCTGACAGCTCTCCTCTTTATGTCGTCTCGTTTGATGTGTATATAATATTTAAAGTAGCATGTGTTAAATACAGATAAAATGGCGTTCCATTCTTGCTTGTTCCAGCGAGTTAACTTTGACCATCCACAAGGTAGCGCATAACTTATTGACGCTTAATTCGTTAGCATTACCTAGCTGAGGTGCAAAGGGAAAATGCCCCCGAAGAAGCCAAAGTCGAGCGCCGCCAACGTCTCCAGCTCTCTGGACATGGAGTCAGAGGATGTCAGCCTTGAGACCACCGTGCCCACCGCTGAGGATGGTTCCTCGTCGGACGAGATGCGGCCGGGTTCGCAGAAGCTTATCCGACAGCTGATCGAGAGGAAGGAGCTACTGCAGAACGTCCAGCTACTGAAAATTGAGCTTTCCCAAAAAAAGCTCACCTTAGATAACTTGAAGGCTGACTATATGTCCAGGGTAAAAAATAATTTCAGTTTGCTGCACCACGGTATATATTTTAAATTCAAAATGTTACAGTAATAAAACGTGTAACGACAATGATATGATAATAACATATAATAACATATTGACATAACATAATAATAATATAATAACATGTCGTGTTATTGTGGTGCTCCGTTGCTGTACTCTAGGTGGAGGAACTGGAAGAGAGGCTGAATGATGCCCTCCATCAGAAACAAGTGTTGGCGCTGAGACTGGACAGTGAGATAAAACTTGCTCAGGAGGACAACAGGTGGGTGCCTGTACACGAGGAAGCCAAAAGTATGCCCTCATCATCATCCATTGGTCTTCAGAAAGCAGCAGGCTCTGCGCAAGAAAGAAGTGGACGGCATCCTGCTCCGGCAGCAGCAGCTGGAGGAGGCCAACCTGCAGATGCGGGAGAAGGCCGGAGAGCTGCGCCGCTCTCTGCGGGACTTGGACATGTCGCACGAGCGCTATCTAGAGCTTCGCGACCTCTCCGAAGACTCCATGTCCATTCAGGAATTTGTTGCCGTGAGTTGCTCTGTACTTCTTATATGAATTCATCATCCATGTTGATGTTATTTAAATTATGTTTGCAGGTGCGCTTTTACGAAGCGGTGACTCCGTTAAGGGCTCAGGTGGCCGAGCTGAGTGTGAAGAAAGACACGTTGAGCGAAGACCTGGAGATGCAGCGGACACAAATGAAGTCTCTGATGGAGGTAGTGCACTTTACTTTTACAATCAACCCAAATTTGTCATTTCAGACCCACTGGCAATACATGAGCAAACATACAGCAGAACAAATTCTCCCTTAAGTGAGCAAGTGGCGTCATTGTGATGAATGTGAGGTTTGCTTTCTTTTAAAATTAGACGACAAAATGCCAAGCGTTTCTCCTCTCTTCCCACACCGATAAGGTCACAGCACACTTTCTCCACCCTCAGCTGGTGCAACACGACGAGGAGCAGTAGTGGAGAGAATGTGACATCAGTTAAGCAATATTTTTGTGTGCAACACACGTTGGCGACATTTGCACCACATGCACAAGGCATATCATTTGCATACAAGCAATGTCATGTCAATTTTATATCAACAAAATGTCCTCTTTGAACGAGACCGCTCACAATTACAACTTGATGATGTTTCTAGATTCGATATTTTCATTCTCCTATTATCTCATCTATCACATTCTTATCCTCTGACGTGTTAACTTCAAATGTTGTTTTATTTGTGTGCGTTGAGAGCTACGAGGAGGAACGCCGTCTCCGCACGGAGATGGAGCTGAGGAGTCAGCGACTGACGCTGGAGCTGGCTGACACCAAACAGCACATCCAAGATGGGGACTACCGTCGGGAAAACTACCCCAACGTCAAACGGTGACATTTTTAAAAGACTCGCTGTTCTCTAGACAGACTTTAAAACTTGAGGGAACGCTTCAGTTGTGGTTGGAAAGATGCATAATGTCGCCTTTAAATTGCTTGTAAAGTTCTCCAAAGTGGTTATGAATCTTTTGCCAATTAAATTGGCCTATTATACCCATCCTATTATCATTTGTTTTATCCCTTGATCCTAATCAGGTATGTCAAGTGAGTTGATGCGTGTCTTTTCTTTTGTGCGGTAGCGAGCGTGACGCCTTGGAAGCCGAACTGAAGGAGGTGAAGAGAAAATACGAGACACTTAACGTGACTCACGCCGCCCTCGGCAGGGAGCGAGACACCCTCGGCAAAGAGGTGAGTATCCCAAGCCCGACTCCGACACGCAATGCCCTTGCTGTATGGCTATCCGCTTGCCCCTGCTGTATGGCTGTCCGCTTGCCCTTTCAGCAAATAATACTTTCTTCTCAAATGAGTATGACTTTTTATACAGAAAATACATCTTTGTTTCTGTAATTATTGCTTCATTTTTTTTTCTTTGAAAAAAGTGTCGCTTTCATATTTTTTTTTCTCTAACAAATATAAATGTTGCTATTTTTTGCACATATTTTTAAATTGGTATTCATATCATGAGGTGGAAAAAAAAATCCCTGTGTCCCTCCCTGCCACGCCTGCAGTGTTGTTTCTGCCCCGCAGATGGCGTCGTTGCAGCAGTCAGCGACCTTGCTGCAGAAGGACAAGGAGTACCTGCACAGACAGAACATGGAGCTGAGCGTTCGATGTGCGCATGAGGAAGACCGACTGGAGCGCCTGCAGGTTGTTACAGTCGACGGCGGCGCCGCCTTGCGTCATGGCTGTGCCACGTCTAACCACTGGCGTGCCTATACCAGGTGCAACTGGAGGACGCCAAGAAGGCCAGGGAGGACGCCTATGAGAAATACGTGGCATCCAGGTTGGCATCTGCTGCATTAAGCCTCAAGTGACCACACAAACACTTTTGTTTTGCTTTCTGTTGCAGCGATCACTACAAGTCCGAGTATGAGCGCAAGCTGAGAGACGAGTTGGAGAACATTCGACTGAAGACGGGTCAGGAAATCGATAACCTGCAGAGAACATCCAGGGAGATGTATGAGAGAGAGAACAGGTGCGGGATCTCTCGCCGTCGTCCGTTCATTCTCCGCCTTTGAAGATTCATGAACTGTTTTTTTTTGTTGGGTAGAAACCTGCGTGAGGCCAGAGACAACGCGGTGCTGGAGAAGGAGCGGACGCTCGCTGCTGAGAGAGATACCCAGTCGCGATACGACCAGCTTCTGGAACAGTACGTTTGACATTGCCGTTTTTTTGTGCAAGTGTGCAAAAGTATTAGAACAACCTCAGGATCATTTTGGGTTGAAGTTTCCCAATTTGGATCAGCACGGAGCTACTGTATGTTTTTACCTCCTGCGTAAGGAATGGAATCAGTGCACGTCTTACTCAGCAAATTGCGATGAAGGCTCATACAGATGTTCATGAATGCATCGTGAAATGGAGGTGTGTCATTACATAACCAACTGCATCAATGCTACTTTTAACCTGACAAGTTGTTCTGCTCTTGCAACCTGAGCTCTTATTTCAGAGCCTTTCAAGACAGCTCCACAGACACGGATTCTGGGCGAGAGCATTTAAAAACACTTAATAACATTTAAGTTTGTTGCCCACAATTAGCACAAACCTTCTCATAAGTTCATAAAGAAGTCATTTCTCTTAAACAATCAAGCGACAGAATGAGGATGGTCATTATGAAAGCCTCTCAAAGTCAATCAAAACTAAAAGCAGAATCTCCGACGCCGCCTTGGCGTTGTCTCCTGAAAGTCGTGTGAGCATCGGCAGGTCCGCTTTTGCTGCTGACATTAAAAGTCACTTCCTGGTTGCGGTTGAAAGCTCAGAAACCTTAAAAGGGATTAGCCTGAGAATGGCGCTTAAACTGTCAGAAAGAACTTCAAGCCAGTCAGTGCAGTTTTTTTTCTTCTCAGAGGCTGCATCATATTTCACATGCATTTAAAATGTCAAATTATTGTTACGTAGCGTAATTAGCGAGGCAGCCTTGAGTTTCAAAATGGAAATTTACACCACATGACATGCCCGCAGCCCTTGATGAATGCCAACGCCTACCACGTGATGTTTCAACCCTGTCATTAGAAGAAGTGCTGGCGCTTTGATTTGCCGTTTCATACTGAGGATGAAGCGGCAGGGTCAAATGTCACTTCAATTGCGGGGGGCTTATTGACCATCTACTGTAGTTTTAAGCTTTGTAGGTTCTTTTAATCCATTAAATCAGTGGTCCCCAACCTTTTTTGCGCCACGGACCGGTTACATGTCAGAAATATTTTCGCGGACCGGCATTTATATAAATAAATAATACATTTATAATAAATATATAAATACGATGAAATAAAATGATACGACTGACATAAAAACAAGTACAAAGGACAAAAATAAAACTCACCATTACGTTGAATTAGTGGGAGGACTGAGTTTGTTTCTCAGAAACGAGCCGGTCCCATCTAGACGTAATCGGAGACAATGACACCCGAAGTGATTAAGGTTTGTCTTTTATTGCAGGATGCTTGGTCTCCATGTGTTGAAGCAGTTTTGAATGCTTCATTGCCTGGTTAGTTAGCCAGGCTGTCGCCACATATTAGCTTTGCGGGCTCGACTGGGGAAACATGTCACGTGACCGGGACGAGTGTCTTGACCTGAATTAATTGATCGTCGACAATTTATTTTTCTTCTGTGTGGCTTGGCGGCCCGGTACCAAGTGACCGGTACCGGTCCGCGGCCCGGTGGTTGGGGACCACTGCATTAAATGACATACTTTTGGTCCGTGTTTACTATATTTGTGTATGGATATTGATAGCTAAAAGATATGGAAAATGAAATGTGGTCCTTCCAGCGTGTGCAAATAATTTAAAGTATGTCTGACATTTTTGTCATATTTGACTTGAACTACAGTATGTCAAACAGGCTTTGAATGACACGCACACGCGCAGCAGCAGCAGTGTCCCCGTCCGTCTCCAGGCTTGGACTGCATGCTTGTCATTTCTCCAGATCCAAACCACCAGCTGTTGCTCTTACTTTCCATACACGCACAAGCATGTACATGGACACACACTCGCTCCCCCCCCCTGTTCTCTCGCTGCCACGATTACATTCCGGCCGTGCATCGCAAGCCAGCAACGACAGATGCTAGCCACAAGCCCTTAACCCCTAACCCCACGCTCGCCCCTATTTTTGGGGCAAAGAATGAGACGGACGAGCTTGAAATGGCGTCGGACAACAGTAGCGCGGGCACACGCTTCAGCGGGAGTTGCCGTCAAAAACACACATTGGAGCCCAGACGGAGGGAAAATTCGGAATTCTCCACGCCGGGGTTCCAGGACACATTCACACCAAGTCATTCCTTGCCTCTCGATTGCAGAGCGGCATCAATAAAGGAGGACATAAAATGTCGACCATGTGCACTTGTCCGTCACGCCGCGCCCGGGCAGCTCGGCCGAATACGCTCTATGGATGATGAAATCCTATCAGCTCGGCTGTAATCGGGAGTTATTAATATTGTCCAAAGCAACCTCGCCGGCCCGAGGAAGCAAACGTGCTCCAAGAGCCGCTTTGTTATTTTTAACCGCGTTGTAGAGCAAACCCTAGTCAGTAAGATATTTGCGGAAATTTCCAGCTAAACACCAAATGCGAGAACTTGATGAAATTTTTTTGAATACGGATGTTCCAAATTCTCAATATGTTAACAAAGAGCCTGAGAGCCAAATTCACAAGAGGTGTTTGGCTCATGACTCCACCAACACGTTTGATGGTTCAATTAAAATTGTTGTCATGATGTTGCCATCAAACGTTAATGCTTTAAACAATCCGGAACTCCCACGCACTACATTTAAGGCTTTGCGTGCAAGCTCGCAAATTGACTGATTACATTTTTAACTCCAAACGGTGCCACCTGAGAACCCGCCGCTTTGCCCTCAATAGCTTCCTTGCGCCAAGAGCCAAATGCAATCACCCAACATCAAACGAGAGCCGCGCATGGCTGTGGGCGCTTCTCTAGGTTTTGACATTTCAAGACTCGGCAGTCCTGTTGAGCGACGCCACGCATGCCAAGTTGTGTGTTAGGAAGAGAATGGAATGATTCCCCCCCTCGTGCTTTTTATAATGATGTTCTGTAGTGAGTCACTGTCTCCAATAGTGTACATGGGACAGACAGATCAGACTCATGTCAATCAAAGAACTGAATCATTTTGAAAGAGAATCTCAGCAATTAGATTCTTTTCCAGAATTGCTTCACCCTTGGGTCGTGCTTGGAGCGGTTGCCAGCCAATCACAAGACAGCTCCAGACAAGCGTTCTCATTTGACACTTTGGAGTCTTCATCTCACCTAACGTGTGTGTTTTGGGAATTTGGTAGGAAGCGGGAGTACCACAACACTCCAGGAGATCCAAATCTCAGAACTACGGGCCAGACGCGCAAAGCACTCGCGCCGCCCCGTGACTTTACACTTCACGCTGTATATAAAACTGCTTCCATGCTCAAAAGTGGGTCGTAAAAAAACTTCTTTTATCGTGCCTTTTGCACTCTGACAGGTTTCGCCAGCTGCAGCTCGGTACAGACGGCAAGGTGGCCGAGTTGTCAAACCGGGCCAAGCTGCACTCCTTCGAAGCCGAGCGTGCTCAGTTGCTGAAGGAGGAGACGGACAAGGCTCTAGCCCAGTGCCAGGTGGAGTGTGAGAAACAGCGCAAAAAAATGGAGGTACTCACCCCCCCTCAAAAGAAAAGTCAGGCATTTGCCGGCCGTAACGCAACGTTACACAGATGAGCTGCCTTCTTATTTTTGTCTACAAGTTATTCTCCCTCATGCGCCGTTGCTATGTTTTGCTGCCAACCTGTCATCAGGCCTTCGTCATCAGGCAAAATTCTTACAACACGCTCACAGCGCTTAGTTTTAGTCATCAGACAGCACCCCCCCAAAGTCTTTGGCTGACGCGGTTGCCTCCGAGCACTTCTAAAAAAAAACCTAATTAAGAAGAGAGAAGAAAAAAACCACACTAAAATGAAAGCTACAGATTACCTTTTGACGTGAGACTACTGGTTATTAGCGTTGGTGCGTTTCTCTTTCTTTTTTTTGCAGAAACGGTGCTGATCTTGTGATAAGATTCTTGCCCCAAAAGATAATTGATTGGGCAAAAAACATTTTGGGGGCTTGCTCCAAAATTTTCTTTTTTTATTGCGCCGTGGTTTAAAAGGTGCATCTCAATAAATGAGAATATGATGGGAAACTTATTTTTGTTTCATTAGTTCAATCATAAAATCACAAAATTCGCCATCTCAACTAATTACAACATAAGAAGCAAAATTAATTTTTCAAAGCCAAATAAGTCTGTGGGTGTGACTAGATCAACATTACCTAGGAAGCTGTCTGTGTCATGATTTTATGAGAATTTAATAGAGGCTAAAGTCGTTGTTAGTAGGAGGGGAAATCAAGATAATAATGTGTTTCATCTTGGTTTCCACCTTTGTGACAGGTCCTGACGCAAGAGTTTTACCGGCTACAGACGTCATCAGAGAAGCGCACCGCCGAGCTTCACGCTCAGAATGCCGAGCAGGCGTCTCGCCTGGAGACGTACGAAAAACTCGAGCAGGAGCTGGATCAGGTCACCGTGCAGGCTGCTGAAAGTGAGGCCGCTCAGTGGTTGTCGTGTTGAAAAAAATATATAATAATGACTGCCAAATTCACAATCAGTTGATTTGGGAACGCTTGAGTAGATGTGTGCTGACTCCGATTTAGCATGAGTTGGAATGCGTACGGTTAATTCAATATATTTTCGAGGGTGTGCACAGTTGTGCAAACACATGATCTCAATTGTTTATTTTAACTTCCCCTCTCTGAAAGATTTCATTTTTATGAGTTATACCACTTGTAAAATTTTTTTATCTTGGCTTCATTTTTAGATCACGAAAAAAACTGACAGTTGAGTAGGGGTGTATGGATTTCTTTTTTAATCCGCTGTATGCTTAACAAACTTTGCTGAAGAGCCGCTGTTTGCTTTGGTGTCTGTCCAGTTGAGAATGAAGAAGAAGCGGAGAGGGTCCTCTTCTCGTACGGTTACGGAGCCAATGTTCCCACCACGGCTCGAAGGAGACTTCAGCAGAGGTGCGGACCCTGAGGCACACCGTGTACTGCCGCCAATATCCACATGCGTAAAACAACACATTGGGCATTGTTAGGACAGTGGAACTTATTTCCTCCTCCTTGGTCGGGCTGGTTCTTGACTTGAAGTCGATGACATCAACAAATATATCTTTTCATGTCTTGCAAGATTTGCCAAGGTCTTCGCACAACATATTTGCAATTTGAACCTTCAAGTTTGGTGCAAATGTTCCATCTTTGTGGGTAGGCTCCAACCGATTAATGGCGTTTCCATTCATTTCAATAGAGAAAAATGATTTGAGATGGGATTGGATGAAACTCCAAGAACCTCGTGTGGTCTTAGCGACAACCCTTTCAACAGCTACAAACGCCCTTGTGTTTATTTTTGCATCGTTTCTCAACAAAAAACTCACAAAGTGAATCGCTCCGTTGTGTGCCAGCCAGGTGACAAAGAGCTTTCTCCACTACTCGTGTTTGCAATGGCATTAAACCTGCCCGGGTGGATGACAGCCTTCATACCAGCACAAATTCCTCTTGCTTTTTCTCCTCTCATTGCCAAATGTCGACGTCTCACTGTGTGATATACTGCCATCATCTGCTCTCAGGCACTTTCCCCTTCCTCTCCTGCAGTCAACTACTACGCTACTACTCGTTGTGTTGTGACTTGCATCGCATGCGTGTGTCCTGCATGTGTTTTTATAGTCCACGCGCACTTTTTGATCTAGTCAACTCTAAACACACACAACACACTCAAAAAAAGTTCATATTGATCTCATCTGTCATGGTTACGTAAGCCATGAGGGAAATATTGAAGTAACACTAGTGGTAACTTGCAGTGTTTTGGAATTTTCTCCTCACTCTTTGCATATGTGTGTGCGCAGTGTTCACCTGGCCCGCAGGGTGCTGCAGCTGGAGAGGCAAAACACATCGCTGAGGAGAGACTTGGAGAAGCACCAGTCCCAAACAGGCCAGATATCTGAGGAGGTAAACAGCGAGCGAGGCGCCGCAGCCTTTGTTCTAACGGCCGGCGTCTTATTTTGTAACCTTGGCACCTTTGCATCCACATCTGCGCTTCCCTAACGTTGTCTCCCAACCTCCACCTGAGCATGAAGGGTACACCCCCCCCCCACGCCCCATTGGCATTGAACAGGCATGTGCTAAGGTCAATTCACCTTGCACAATCGATTCTGTGTCCTTTCACAAAAACTTTCTGTTGATGGCAAACACAAAAGCTTAAGTGACAAAAGTGTGAGAAGTGGCGGTGTCTGTCTGTCACACTTGTTGACTCAGAGAGAAGAAAAACATGGCCACCAACCGTGACGGCAGCGGCCTTATTCTCTCTCACTGCCCGGACGCAGAGACTTTGCTCACATGTGCCCCGCTCGTGCTCCACTTCCAAAGTTATCGTAAGGCTGAAAAAATGTCAGTTTGACGGCGCAGGTGTCCAGTTGGCTTTTTTTTTTTTTTTTATCGCATTCATTGTTTTTTTCAGAAAGTTTTTCAAGCCGCACGAGTGTTGCGATGGTTGAGTGCAAAAAGGCGGGGCACCACTCAAAGCTAAATAAACCAGCCATTCAGCTGTCAGCAAAGACTGACTGGCATTCATTAAGAATACCTTATGATTCACTGCCTATGAAAGGAAAGCGTGAAAAATTACAGTTTCTCAGTATAGCCAAGGGTGTTAACCACCCACACAGATGCCCTGACGAACTTAACTATTGTCCTCAACCTCCCACCCACTTGGCTTTGTCCTCCTACCCACTTTTGTGGGTTGTAAACCTGGTTTAATGTGTAACAAGCAGATTTGAGCCGTGTCCCTGTGACCAGATAGTAAAAGGGCCGCAACGCTGCTTTTCCTTCTGCATGCGAGCTTGGTGTCGCTTCGTCGAGTCGGGGGCTGTGACATCATTTTGAAAATAATGCATGTAATGGAGAATTGAATTTGGGGCTCTCCGTTGGTTTCCAAAAAGAACCATCCCAAGACGGAGGCAATTTAAGGAAGGGGGATTCCTAGCCGCTAGGCCGCGGCCCAGAATATTGCAGAGTTTGGCACAATGTGAAGAAAAACATGAAAATCCACTCCAGACTGTCCACCTTATCAATCACTTTAAAGGGCCTCGTGTGATCTTTCAAGCAAACCCAAAGCCGAGTCCGTACTTGAACTCTGTTTTGCTGCTTAACGGAGGCAAAGCTCCAAGCGGACAGCGCACGAGCAGAATAATTCTGATTTGTGTTTGTTGAGCCGAGCATTTTCTGTGCAGCTGCTGGCAGCCCAGCGGCTGCTGGAGCAGACGCAGCAGCCCTACAGCTACCTGATCGAGACGGTGAGACGCAAGGACGGCGAGATCAACAGCCTCAAGCAACGCGTGGCGTCACTCGAGGACGATATCACGTACGCATACACACACACGCGCGCCACATATTGACACAACACCTTTAATTTGATGCGATTATCTTCATTTCTTTTGTTCCACTGCAAAGGATTCCTGATTGGCAGTCATCCATCTCTCCCAAGCCTTGAGGGATTTAGCACTTTTTTCTCATTGGCGGCTTTAGCACCTTCACAATTCCATATTGGTGTTTTTAACGTGGGTGATTACAGCTGGATGAAAATCAATGGAATATACAATTACGACGGAAAAATACGTTGGAACACACTTTGCTTAATAACCCAGCAATCTGTTGTTACCAAGGGTAACAAGGGTAAACGTCTGCTTTACAGTTAGGAGGTCGTGAGGTTCAAATCTCATCGACGGCTTTTTTTTTTTTTTGATCTGGCACTTCAGTTTTCGCCTCCATTTCAAAAACATGCACGTCAGACTTAAACTTGGAAGTGTAAATTCTAGTGCGCTCTGTAATTGGCCGGCAGGGTCACCTAGAATCTGCTGTGACCACCATTGGCCTTAGATTTATTGCACCGGCGTGCCTTGGGCCAGCCGTGGGCCGCAACACTCATGCTTCCTAATCAGTATCTCAGCACGCCACACCTACAGTATGAGGTGGATGGATTACCTCGGCAAAGAAGAAGTGCTCACCAACAGGTTTAGACACATTTGTGAACAAGATTCTGGAAAAGTAGCACATTTGAGCCAAAGCAGCTGTTGCATGTATTGAGATATCTGTTTCACTTTAATTCTTTTTGAAGTGATTATCTAATGGCAGCATGGTGGCTCGTCTACCTCACAGGGCCTGCCGCTGACGCCTTTGAAATGCAAAATTAGCAGGTGCCGCTAGCCACAAGTGGCCTTCAGGTCATGTGACGGCGCAGGACGGAAGTCACTATTTAACACACCGCTTCGCTATTCATTGTGCATCGTGGAATGTCACGTGGCTGTGTTACAGTGGCGTCATTTGTTTTGTTTTTTAATGCGTCACTTTTATTCGGACAAAAGGTGGCTGCTGATATTCTCATCAGTTTCCTCCACGTTCAGCAGTTGGCAGTGAGGCCGGCGCCCACTTCTGATACTCATGCAGGGTCACAGTCCATTCATGTCGTCCTGTCTTCAAACATACGGGAGGTGACGCATGCTGATTTTGATCAGACTCCACCCTGATACAAAAGAAAATCACTTCACGTGCAATTGCACCTTGCGTTGACTCACTCTTAGTCATCATAAGACCGTCTGACATGTTGCGTAAATTGAGGCAGATTGAGCACCCAGATGTTTTTTTTTTTTAATCTCTTGCACTTTGTGTCGCCAGTTCCCTGAGGAAAGAGCGGACGGGTCTGCTGCAGGTGAAGGACAACATGGCCGCCGATCTGGAGCGGCTCCTCAACCATCGGGAGGTACATGCCATGACGTCCCTTGCTTGTGTGGACAGAGATCTGCCACCACTAACAACATTTCGACCCCTCCCCTAAAAATATTCATCATTGCCTCTATTTATCATTTAAAGCCTAAATATACACCAAACGATGATTCAAAGTGTCGTCAGGAGAGCCGCGAACCAACGCAACGGCGATCGAGTCACTTGTGCCTGTTGGCCATCTGCAGGAGTCGCTTTGAAAACAAACATTCAGGCTTTTCACACCAGTCAAGTTCTCTCACCGTGTTGCAACAATTCCTTTACGATTATGTGTGCGCGCGCCCGCCTGCCCGCCTGTGTGAAAACAGGTCCACCCCCCTCCTGCATCCCCCCCCCCAGCACTTGCCGTTTGCTGTATGAAGTATGTGCCATGTCATAGACAGCTGTTCCTCCGCCTGCCTGGTTGAGATGCCACCGCAGTGTGTGTGTGTGTGTGTGTGTATGTGTGTGTGACATGCCAGGGCTCCTGTCCTCAGGGGTGATAAATAGAACAGCAAAATGGCTCATAGTCCTCCCCTTCTGCCCCGCAAGATCCTTGAAGCTCGTTGAGCCCCGGGGTCGCCCTTAAGAGCTGGTTCTAGACCAGTGATTCTCCACCCTGGCAAATTATCTAATTCTCATCAATTTCTCCCAAAATTATTATTTATGATAATGTCTAAAAATGTTCAACACAAACATAGAATTTATTCATATTTTATAGGAGTTAGCCATGATGAAACAGGTCCTGATCAGCATGCGCTCGCAACAAGAAAACGCGCCAACCCTCTTGGAGGCGGCCACAGTCCACCCGGAGACCGCCGGCTCGGGCAAGCGGCGCTCCAAGTCGGACGGCGGGCCCGTCAAGGACGAGTCGCCCGGCAAACCTGCACCCACCGTTTTTGTAAGTGTCTAACGGGGCCAACACCCATGCGTGAGTCACACGTTCTCAGCCGAGACGCGAGGTTGGCAAGACGGAAGGAAAAAAACGTTTTTGTCAGTTGGGTTTCATTTGAGGAACAGTTGCCAGAGAATCACAAACTTGTAGTCACACAACTTTGATCTTTTCTTGATATGTAAAGTGGAAGGGAGACATGATTGTTAATTTGGGCTGAAATAAGGTGTGTGTATGACACACCAGCGCATCCTAATCTATTATAATAGCATATTTCATTATTATTTTTCCAATCCCACAATGTCATGTATTGATTCAAATGTTTCCTCTGTTTTATTTCTAGACAAAAAGAGAAACTCCTGAGTGGTACCAAAGACTCAAGCAGAAACCCAAATAACGACGTTGTTGTTTTTTCCTAAAATTAAACTGTTGTTTTTTGTTTTTGTTTTATAAACTTTGTAAAGTCATTTTCCCACGCGTCCAGGTGCTGCTCAGGTAATACATTCCTCTTTCCTGGCATACGTCGCTGTTATTGCACCTCTCCATCTTCTCATCGGTTCAATTGGACGCTTGGCATAGATGACATGACCTCAAAGCACAAAAGGGAAATCCACCTGGTAGTTGCAAGTTAAGCGCAGCTGCTATTGCACATTGAGTCTTGTGCTCAACAACAGTACTGAAATTCCTTCTTTGGTTCTTGGCCAGTTTTTCCTGAGGTTTCCTTTTTATTTCTAGAGACATTATCATCTGCTTTGCCTGCACTAAATGCGTTCAACTAAAGAATTTGTATTATGTCGCTTTTGTGGATTTTAGACAACCATAGATTTATTTACTTTTTAAGGACTCAGTGGCAATGATTAGAATTTCTTGAAGTCGATTTCTCCCTTATTTTAAATCGAGGACATTTTTCCAATAGACTCATTGGCATGGCTTAAAATTTCATAGATGTCATTTCCCCCTTATTTTCATTTGTTTCTATTGAAATTAATTATTGGGATCATCTAAAATGATTTCTTTAATCGGCTAACCCCCTCAAATCATCCGGAGCGTGTCAAGGTTTGTTCAACCTTGATTTGCCCTTGTGGTTGTGCGGTGCAGCGTGCACGCGTGCTTAATGTAGTTGGACGGCGCGTTCAGGGCGGTGGCCGCGCTTGAATGAGTGATGGGTAGCTTTTTAAAGGTCTGGTAGGCGGCGCGTGTGCTGTATTTACACCAGGCTCGCTCCCGCTCCGCCCTGCACGCCGCTCACAGAAAACTGATGGTGGGCCCCTGGAGGAGGCGAGACAAGTGCAAACGGGGATGTAAGCAAGATCGTCCGGCTCCACTGCCTCCCCTGGCTCGACTGTAGCATCCTCCTCCTCTTCTTCCTATTTTCGGCGTACTCAAACGGAGCTCGGTCCAAGTCTTTGTTTTCTCTCTCCCCCCTTTTGGGAGCTCCATGACTGCGACACTGGCGATGAGCGGAGGCGGCGGCGGCTTGCACGAGGAGCCCTTCTACCCGTTGCACAAGGCAGGATTCCACTTCCACCTGGAGGACTTAGGCTTGGAGTTTAAGATGAGCGACTCGGACAGAAGCGGTGTAAGCGTCTACACACAGGTAGGAAACAAAAATAGAAACGGAAAAAGCTCGCACTCGTTGGGATCGATTGTGTTTGGGATTCAATGGGCGTGGCGGCTGTTTTTCTTAACCGGCCTGCCACACCATTTCAACCCAGCACGCTTTCGCTCTTGTTTTCCTTTCGTTCTTTTAAATAAATCGCGAAGCATTTGCGCTATACACGCCAGGCATCCCTCCTTGCATTCTTTTCGCGTTGTGCGTGCGCAGCCAGTTGGCGAGCAGTTGTCGGCTGGCAACAACTGACCCTGCATGGTCTGAAAGGTCCCGCTAACTCTCGCTGCCCTGCAGGAGAGCAAATGAAGGCGAGAGCAGCGCGTAAGATCCGCCACGGGAGCTTCCAAGTAGCCCAGACAGACCAGGACGACTACTGTATGGAAGGAAGCCTGGGGTGTTCCCCGCTTCCTCTCTGCAAGCTAAATCCTTTTTTGATTTGGAAGCAAATGCGCAAAGTCATCGCAGTAAATAGTGGAGTGCACGCGGGTTTGTGAGTTGAGCCTTACAGGCAGAGTGGGAATGTGGCAGCCGCCTATTGATGACTACTTGATAAATAACTGAGCGGTGACGTGCCAATCAAATCTAGAGTGGCAGAAGCTGAGCCAAATGCTTAATTTTTTTGTGTCCTTCCTCAGGCAAAGTGTGAGATGGACCGCTATCTCTCCCCGGAGCCGCTCGCAGACGCTCAGAAGTCCCAAAGAGACTGCGCCTCAGAGGTGGATCACTTCTTCGGGGAGGCACCGTACACCCTCAACATGAATCTCTTCCTGCCTGACGTGGCCTACCCGAGGTCGGGCTTGGCTCAGCCGCCGCGGCCCCCTCAGTCCCACGGGGACCTCGTGCAGATCAAGACGGAATCGGCGGCGCCGTGTTTCTCTCAGAACCTCCATGTGGCCACGGGTAGCTGCGGCGCCATGGAAACTAACCTTGCGGGCTTGCCTGACTTCACCAGCGCTTTCAATCAGCCTGGTGGAGAGGCAGTGCCGGAGGTGTTCATCAAACAGGAGATGACGTCGCCGTTCGAGCAGCAGCTCCACCAGCATGACGGCGGCGCCTCGCTCTTCCAGCTGCTGATCTCCGGCTTGGAGCATCACCATGGCGACGGCATGGAGGCTCACCACCATCATCCCGACCCTCAACAGCAGCAGCAGCAGCACTCCTCCGCCGTCCACACGTCCTTCCGTAGTCCCCAACAAGAGCAGACTGCTAAGTCTTCCTTCTGCGCCGGGCCCTCGTACTCTCGCCCGCCCAGCCACTTTTTCCAGCAGCAGGCGCCCTACCTGCCACCCTCGCCACCCAGCTCCGAGCCGGGCAGCCCCGACAGGCAGAAGGAGCTCCTCCACACCATGTCGCCGCCGCCCTCATACGCGGCCTCCATCGCCTCCAAGCTGGCGGGCGGCGCCCCAGGACTGGCGGGCGACCCCCTGGCGCCGCCGCTGGCTTCAGGTGCTGCTCCCGCCGTCACAGGGCAGGCAGCGCCACTGCCTCACGCCCCCGTGGCCACGCAGGCCCTGACAGCCGCCCGCTACAACCGCAGGAACAACCCGGACTTGGAGAAGCGGCGGATCCACCACTGTGATTATCCAGGTTGGAACAAAAGCACCTTTGTCGTTGTTGCTGGTATCGGCAAAGCTAATTGAGCATTTAATCACTATCGTTGCTAGCTAGCTTGTATGCCAAGGCAAAACTGCTGAAGCACAAGATGGAAGGAGGGGTGTGGCACGGGGCCCATTGACATTTTCACATGGATCCAAGTTGCGCTCTTCCAATAATTATTTTTTTTTAGTCAATCCCACTTGAGAATTCCTGACAAATGTCAGCCGTATCCCGTGTGAAGAAGCTTCACCTTTTTATTGTTGCCAGATGTGAGTTGCGACTGGACAAACATGCTCCGGCAATGTTTATTTGCAAAAGGTGTCAGCATGCCTTGGCAGGGTTCGAGCATTTGCCTTCCTTCCCGATGTTAGATCATCGTGAGGGATTATCTTGATAATTTCACGGGTCACCTTCGAGTGATATCACTCTTTACCTCCGAACCCATAATTGTGAACCTGTTTAGTAGATCTGATGGCAAATCTCGCTTTGTTTCCAGATACAACTCAAGAAGCCACAGGTCGCATTGAAGCGATTCCTTCTACTTCCTCGGCCTAGTACTCGAGTAGTCACGAGAAAATTCCGGACTGTTCCGGAGGTGAAGTTGCGCAATTAGGTGCTGTCGCCGTTTGTGCTGTGACTTTGTTGTTTCATGTCTGTTGCAGCATTCGCAAGCTGATGAGTGATTACAACTTGTTACTCGAGTTCCTTTTGTTTTCTTTTTCACAGCTCGATTTTGTTCCCTTTGTGTACTATCAGGATGATTTATGGCCTCAGCCCCGTCGGCAGTCAGTCACTTTTCACAGACGCTTGCGCTTTCAAGACATGACTGCGACGATGTTGGAATGAATCCGTGGGCGTATTGGTGTTAATTAAGCAGGCCTGTTTTGTCACTGCAAAGGCTCGCGGCTCAACGAGCCGCATTCGTTGGCTGGTTGGAATCTTTTGATTCCTCTTCAATTTATCTGACGCTCTCACGGGTGCTCCTCGATGTGCAGCTACTTGCAGGCCGAGCGGCGTCGGCTTATAAAAAAGAAAAAGGCTTCAAAGCCCGGCTAGTTTCCCGTAAGCGTGTTTGCGCAAGTCTTCCAATTCAAATGATGCTGAGTGCTCTCGGTCTCACACGTCAAGGAGAGATTCTCTCCTTGCCAAACTCACCTGGAGAGAAGTGTTTCAAAGTGAACCTTGCTGAAGAACCTCATTAGGAATGCAGACGTGAATGTTAATTGTCTCAATTGTGACGTCATAATGAGCAAGCGCGGTCGGTTCAACCTGTTTGGTTCCCTGCGATGTGCTCTTTCATTTAATTTTTTTAATTGGGGAAATTATTTTTGGGGACGTTTGTCTGCTGCGGTGTTTTTTTTTTTAATTGGCCTATTTACTTTTTGGGACATTTGTCTGCTACGATGTATATTTTTGTTTTTACAAATTATGTGTCCTTGTTGGCCAGTATGATAAAGCGGTCGGAACGCTAATTGCACGTGGTCGATTTGTGAATAGATTCAATCCAATATATGTGAACTTTGTTTTAGAATGTGGAACATGTGCACTGGCTCTGTCGAATCGGTTTCCAATCCTGACAAACATCTCACTGTATCGCCGGATGCTTTTTGCCAGGTTGCATTCTTCCACGACGACCCATGATTGATCTGAGTTGCTTTCTGTCCCCGCAGGCTGCAAGAAGGTCTACACCAAGTCGTCCCATCTGAAAGCCCACCTCAGGACCCACACGGGTAAGACCTTCCTTTCGACTCGTGTTTCGGCATCGGCGCCCGGCATCGTGTTGCCAGGCGGGCTCTCGCGTTCCTGGCGTGCGTTTGTGTGCATGTGTAAGCGTAGCCCGCCCCGGCATTCGTCCACTTAATATACGATTCCATCAAAACAGGTGGAAGCGACGCGCTTCTGCCATGTGACACTCGGAGTATGCGCTGCAATGTCGGCTCGCTTACCAAGAAATGCACGCGCGCGCTCATACCGCGTATGCCAAATCTTTCCATTAATTGTTTCAATGGCCAACTCGAGCACAATCACGAGCAAAGGCGTTGAAAATCCCAATCAGCAATCGTCCGGCCGCCTCGCGCAGACCATTGTGGCCTTCGAGTTGCTTTCGCTTCCACGCTTCCTCCCCCGCTGGCCCGTCCCGTCGTCCCGATTGTTAGTTTGGACGCGCAGAAGTAACAAACAAGGCACGGGAGATGTTTTTTGGGCCCCACCTTCGAGCAGCTAAGTAAACAAAGCTTCTGTTGATATCTACTCATTCCATGTCTTACACACATACACTCGCACACCTTAGGCCAGTCGGATGGAGGCGGGGGGGAGGGAATAGAACCCGACAATTAAACTCTGCTTGGGCGCACAAAGATACGCACAACCAATTTCCTTATTGTCTTTTCTTTGTAGCTTTCACTCAATGTGTTTTTTTTTTCTTCCACCTTCAAAACCCTCCCAGGATGCCCCCCGGCCCTCCCCCGCCCGCCCGCCCGCTACCCCCTCGCCTTTCTTTTTGTTACTCAATGCGCCGCTCTTATACAAACCGCTTGACTGCACCCGCGCGTGCACGCACGGACACGCGCACACACATATACACCTGTCACTAATCTCTATGAGATGATTCCTAATGCGTTTGGGTCCCCGGGGGAGTTCCCCCCTCTAATCTCCATCAACATCCATTATCCTGATTGTTTGTGTGTGTGCGTTGTGTGTGTTCTGAAGAGTGTGTTGCGAGATATGAACTCCCCGCCCGGTTCATTGTTTTCTCGGCACGCTCTCTCCTGCGTTTAAAAAAAATGATCTTAAATCATAAAACTTGATGAGTGTTTTTTTTAGCAGAATCAAAATGAGTCTCATCTTGCAGACTGATGCCAAATTGTGTGCCTTTTACAAGTTAAGGGACGGTATTTGGCAGTGTGAGTTGAAGTGCAAATTTATGAGTCACTATACCGCAGCAGGAGCGCGTGATTTCTCCCAGCCAATCAGTGAAGACGAGTGATAATAATGAAGGGAGACGTTCAAAACAAATGTAAAAAAAATATGAAAAAGCCAGGGAGCGCCCATGATAATAACTTTGAAATCTTCATGGATCCTGCAACTGCTTTGTAGAAAGCATGACAGACTTTGTTATATGGTTAGCATCGCAAGGCGAATCCTTCCTGCCGTCGGCTAATCAAGTTTTTGCTCACTTTGATCACAAGGCGGGAACATGTTCCAATCCAGTCCCATTATCACTACTTCAAGTTAATAAAGCAATGTGAAAGGACGACATTGTGTACCCAAGCACACAGTTCATGGCCCTTCGGGGGAAAAATGTTTGCTTTAGGAGAAGACGAATGAGAGAGTTTAGACGGTGACAGGTGACAAAGGCACAAGAAAATGGCCGACACCGGAGGCGGGGGCTAACCCGTCTTTCCGGTTAGTGCTAATCCGTGAGTCACCGCAACTCAGCGTCAGTTACTTTGTCATATGCGTGTCAACTGTTGTGGGAAGGAATGACTTGAGTGTGAAGTTAGAAAAAAAGGACATGTGACAAGTCAGGAGCATTCTTCAACAAAAAACAGCAAAAACAACAAGGCCCCATCTTCATGGTTGAGCCTTTTGTGACGCTGCCTCTGCTTCGCAGGTGAGAAGCCGTACCACTGCACGTGGGACAGCTGCGACTGGCGATTCGCCCGCTCGGACGAGCTGACGCGCCATTACCGCAAGCACACGGGCGCCAAGCCCTTCCAGTGCGCCGTGTGCTCGCGCTCCTTCTCCCGCTCGGACCACCTGGCCCTGCACATGAAGAGGCACCAGAACTAACACTTGACCACCAAAGCACTCGCTCATGCCGCCATTTTTTTTCCTTGTTGTTTTTCTATGTTTTGGGGGGGGGTTCTTGTTTTTTGTCGTCCCTCCGCTGACGGGGAGCAAAGTCTGACCGACTCCCACGGGAGCAACTGGAAGCTTCAGATACACTCGAAAGAAAAAAAATTTTGCAGCCCTTTGATGAGTGGAATGATAGCACTTAACCCGCCGCCGCGTGTTAGCGTGAGGTTCGACCTGCGCGGAGTTTGCGTGTTCTCCGGGTACTCGGGGTTCCCACATTCCAAAAAGATGCACGTTAGCTTCATTGAAGACTCTAAATTGGCCTCAGTTGTGAGTGTGACTGCTTGTTTTTCCACGACGGATGAAATTTTAGGATGAAGCGAAAATGCAGTCAAACCTTTACAAGTGAACTTGGTTTTGAAATCCAAACTTCGGAGCCCCCAATGCACCATTTGGGTCAGTATGTTATTCAAGCAGTCGTCTTCGGCACGTCGGAGATGGGCGTCATTCCAAACAGTTGGAATAGTCCATCTCGAAGGGGGAGCGCTTGAAAGCATCATGATGAAGTCAAGCACTTGGAAATTCGACCAAAAAACGAGTAATTATTTTAAATCAGTTTTGATGAGACGTTTGAGGGCCCCTTGGAAATCTCCAACTGCCGGGCAATTGTTTAATGATTGAATGTTTAAAGAAGACTTGTAAAGTTTTCTCAAGTTCATCTGTAAAGGACATTTCGGGTTCATCGTTTGTATAAATGGATGAATGAATGTGTGAAACTAGTCAAGCCAAATCCTATTTCGTTACTTCCTCGAACTGGAAAATCCAGATTGTGCTTTTTCTTTTTTGTTTGTTCAACAGCCATATTCTTTGGTTTGCACTAAAAAAATATATATATTGCTAATGCGGACAGACAAGCGAGTGAGTAAAAACTACACCGCTGGACGATCAGTGCGTCGGGAGATGGAAGGAAAGGAAAAAAGGGGCGGACACATAGAAGGATTTTTTTTTTTAATTCAGCAAGGGGGAGGTTGCCAAAGAGCAGCAATTAGCTGATCAATTATTCATTTTGTCTTTTAGCAAAGCAGACACAAACACGAGCAGCTTGAAAAACACTCTCAACTTCTTCTATTTTTTCTTTTGCCGTGCATCTTCCCGGCTTTTTTTTTTTTTTTTTTTTTAAACAAAGCCCGTCGTCATCTCCACCTTTCTTCAAAGTGCCTAAATCTCATCTGCTTGTGTTGACTTGAAGGTAGCAGCGCTGTGTTGCACTGAGACTTTCAAACAATCGCTATCGGTGCTGGTTTTGGGTTGGTTTTTAATCTTTGTCACAACAACAAGAAAAAAAAAAGTTTCCTCAGCTCACATGCAAATCGGTCCAAAGTTTTTGTGTGTTTGTGTTGAGCCACAGTTGGTAGCATTCAGAGAATCGCATTGTCAAGGGAAATATCATGCTCGGTCTGACTATTTATTTGTGGGCTTGCTATCACGTTGCCCGTCTTATTTGGCCCCAGCAAAAATGCCTTAATGTAAATATATAGTGATGCACTGTAAATATTTTTTTTTTTAGGTTTTTTTTGTAAACAAAGGGGCAAAAAAAAATAGGAAGTCGCCCCGCTTTCAAAATTGTTTTCATGTTAATTTTTGTCATGCAAATTGTTTTGTTTTCGGGATGTATTTTTTTTCTTTTTTTTTCTCTTGTTCTTTTAACTTTCCAAAGACAAAAGTTGTTTTTCTTCAACTGAGTGAAACTTAATAAAAAGAAGACAAGAAACCAACTGACACTTTTATGCGTGCTTTGCAATCTTTTGTGACATTTCTCGCTCACAAGCACATTCTTGGGTGGCAACGGTAAATGCTCAATTATAGGTAGTTGTGTCATTAATCTTCCATCTTTGGATGTTGCCGTTAAAGTTCTTGAGGAAGAAACTCGAGTGGAAATGTCATAAACGGCATTTTCTCTTTCCTGTCAAGGTCTTCCACCCAATTGCATTTTGTTAGCTCAAGACACAAAGTTGAAATGGCCTTAATGTTGACAATATTAGATTTTAAATGGACAAAAAAGGAAATTAGAAAATAGAAAAGCGTGAATGCAAAACAAAAGAACGGGAAATACAATGTAAAAGCACGCTTGGACTATATTGACAAGAATAACCTTTGCCGATGTTTTTAACAGCCAGCCAAAGCTACTCCAAATCAGCAAAATAAAAATCTCACCACAGGAAGAGTCCGACCGAGATGTTCTTTCCACTCCAACGTGAACTTTTAATTTGTTTGAACTGCAATAATAGTTGTGACACAAAAACATATCAAGCAAAGTCGGTTTTGGATGAGTTTGACTGCATTGACGCCAGCAGGCATCTTCTGCTGACCTTTCAACAAGGAACACTTGCGTCTGAAAGGTAATGACGTGAGAGAACAATAAAACGATGCTATTAAAGCTTAGCCATGTGTTAGACATTTGAAATCAACAAGATTCTTCCACTCGTTAACTTCTAGCAGCGCATTTGAAGTCCATGTAGATGCATTTTAGTAGCAAACTTTGGTGTCCTTGAATGTATCACGAATACTCATAAGGGGCTGCTGTATGCCACCGCTCACGCCCAGAGGCTCACACGAAGCATAATGGTGACTTTGACGTGAAGATTTTTTCCTCTTTGACATCTCAAATTATGCAACAAAAGCAAGACTGGGAAATTGTTTTTGATGGCAAAATAATGATTTACTTACAGAACAAAGAAAATAAACACAGTGTAATCGAAGCTGACTCGTTGCATGACTCAAGTTGAAGATCTGTGCAGGCTTTTTGACATGCTGTTCGCTATTCGTAACTGCGTCATCTGCTTGATGCATTTAAACGTCCGCAGCACTTTTGTTTATTTTGGGGATGGGGTGGATTAACGGCATTTCGAAATCTTCAATTCGGGAGTCAAGAGTGGAGAAAAAGGATGAGAATGGTCTGGCTGGGGACTGTCAGTTAACCTGCAGCAGCACCCCGGCTGCTCGGCAAACAATAAGCCTTTTATATCACAGCATGAGACAATGGACAAGAAAATAAAAGTCCAGCAGCACTCTGGGAACAGCGCGGGGGGAATCCCACTGCATCCCAACATACACGCACACGCGAGAGCGCTCAGAGAGCACATATGTTCTTGGTTTAGTTCCTAAATGTGACTCAGGCCTGGCTGCTGTAATGTACCTCAGATGTCAAAAAAAGAGAGAGAAAAAGATGGCAAGAAGAACAATCTAAACAAAAGGATCTCAGGGGGGAGCTAATCAACCTCTTCCGTCTTTTTCCTCCTCCGCTCTTCTGATTTCATTTTTCTCCGCCACCTCCTCCTCACTCGCTCTGTCTTTGTCTTTCATGCCCCCTTCCTCCTCCTTCTCCTCCTCCTCCCGGGGTGATGCACTCCAGGTCAGAGTGGACGCTTTTCCCACATCCTCTCATCTTCTGCATCACCTGCAAGTGCAGTTGAGCCTCGCAGGTGGATGGCAAAAGTATACAGTGATCCCTTGCTACTTTGCGTTTCGTTTATCGCGGCTTCACTACATCGCGGAATTTTTTTTTCAAAATGAACAATTATGTAACATTAGGGCAATGTAGTATTGCTCCAAATTTTCGTTTACATTCCTTTAGAAGTCCGTTTTCGGGTGTTAGCACGATGGCGAATTAGCATCTTTCCGCTAACTTCGCGGATTTCACTTAACACGGGTGGTTTTTGGAAAAAATGATCCGCGATAAACGAGGGATTACTGTACACACACGCTGCCCGGCTGTAGATTTATTGAAAATTAACAAATGAAAACTGGCAAAAGGAAAAATAGATTCAACTCGCGGACTTAAGCTTGAAAGCAAACACAACTTTGTCTTATACATTAGACATGTACGCTTTGAATGCACCCCGCTTCAATGGCAGAACGCGGATGAATTTAAAGACATCAAATGAGAATAATCCTTTATAAAAATGAAAATTGATTGACGCAAACGTGAGTTCTTCATGTTTTTATTAAAAACAACATAGTGCTGACGCCGTACGACATGGGTTTTTCGCTTTCCAAATAAGGGGTCGTCACTAATTATTTGTGTTTAGATAGATGTCTGAACTATAATGGTGTAATTAATGATTAAAACTTAAAAGTATCTGTTTATTGTATTCGTTTATATGTTTAATAAAGACAAAGCCATCACAAAACTGTTGTAATTATTTAGATTTTGATCTAAATTAGCCTTGAATAAAGACTAAGCAGTCACATGAATTAACAGAAAAAATGGACAGCCGGACTCGGACTCGGACTCGGACTCGGACTCGGACTCATGGCCAAGAGGCCGAACTCGGACTCGGACTCGGTGCAAAAATCCGACCGAGTCCACAGCCCTGGTACAGAGTAATTTTTTTTGTACTGATCCCACCATTGCTTTTTACCAAGTTGTGTATCTTCGCGTAGTACAACAAACGCACTCACACACAAAGTGGTGATGAGTGAGTGGGAGCTACCGGTTCATGTTTGTGCATGGAGCAAATTAACGTCACACATCTGGAAGACGGCTCCCGCCTGCTCCGCCCGCTGCTGTGCTGCGTTGGTGTGATTCCCAGTTTGCTCGTGTGTGTACGTGCATATGTATGTACGGACGTGCGTGTGTGTGTAGGTAAGTGTAATATTTCCAGTGCTCCTCTCTTGGAACAGACCACCCACCCAGAAGACCAATAGAAGAACCACGGGGAGCCCGGATAGAAACACGCACGCACACGCACACACTCGTGCGCGCGCACACACGCACACAAACACGCGCACACTCACATCCAAATCAACCCTGCCCGATTATCTCAGAATAGAACATGTTCTTATCAGAGTTCTGGAATGATCCTACATCCCGAAAGTAAAAGTTCAATGCGAGATATTTTCTCGGGTGACTTCATTTAGTAAACCTAAGTGATAATTTTAGGTGGTTTCCCTTTTGTGTTAGCATGAAGCTAGCGAGCCACCCTTAAGGCAAATTCTTTTTTAACGGAAGTTAGCATGAAGAGGGTTTGATGGGTCTGGAAATACTTTTTGGGGTGACTTTTACAGTACCCAAATAAATCATGTAGCTTTATCCACACTTTAATATTGAGTGAAATTCCCTCAGCTAAATTGTCTTGTTAATTTGAATAGCGTATGTTGTTCCATTTCATAAAAACAAGCACGTATGTTGTTTCACACGGCATGACCTTTTTTGATGAACCTGACAAACAAGACTTTTAAATGTGTCCCAAGAATAATTGCTTTCTTGGGAAAGTTGAACAGAACCTAATTATGTTCAGAACAATAGAGTATGTCGCGACAGGGCTTGCATAAACCTAAAACGTAACAAAGAGAAAGAAACAACAGGAATTAAAGAAGGCCCATTTAACGGAGTGATCAAAGCCGCAGCCAATCAGAAAGAAGCAGTAAGTAAAAATAGCCTGACGGGGAAATGTGAAAAATAATCAGAACAAAAGGTCAGACAATATAAATACCCATTGCAGCAACAGGTTTTCTTTCAGCTTCCAATCTTATGAAACTAATAATGTAAGCCCAAACATCCTAATCATGTCCATTTGACTACATTTTGTTTCTCAGATTTTTTTTGTTGTGCAGTTTGTAACTACTGTAATCCCTTGTTTATTGCGGATAGTTGGTTGCATGACCACCCGCGATATGTGAAAATTTGCAAAGTAGTGTCAACCTCTCATTTTAACATACTTAAGTTTTTTGTGTATCAATACGTGTATATTAAACCATATAAGTGCATATGTTATCATTAGAACATTAAATAACAGTTTCAAACATAAATGACATACAGAAAATAATGTATAAATAATATGAATATAGATAGCACGTCCGCCTCACAGTTAGGAGGGTGCGGGTTCGATTCCACCTACGGCCCTCCCTGTGTGGAGTTTGCATGTTCTCCCCGGGCCCGCGCGGGTTTTCTCCGGGCACTCCGGTTCCCTCCCACATCCCAAAAACATGCTTGGTAGGCCGATTGAACACTCCAAATTGTCCCTAGGTGTGAGTGCGAGTGCAAATGGTTGTTTGTCTCTGTGTGCCCTGCGATTGGCTGGCAACCGGTTCAGGGTGTCCCCCGCCTACTGCCCGATGACGGCTGGGATAGGCTCCAGCACGCCCGCGACCCCAGTGGGGACTAAGCGGTACAGAAAATGGATGGATGAATATGATACAGATGTGTGTGTGCGTGTGTGTGTGTGTGTGTGTGTGCGTGTGCGTGTGTGTGTGTGTGTGTGTGTGTAACATATGTAGATGTAGCTAAAGTATACATACTGTAAATATGTTTTTAAAACTCTTATTATTATAACAACTTTTTATAACAAGGTACAAGTGTACATACTGTAAATATGATTTTAGAACTTTTATTATTACATTTTTTTATATCAGGGTACAATACTGTAGATATATTTTTAGAACTCTTATATTTTATAAACACCTTTTTTTTTATAAAAACGTACAAGTGTACGTACTGCAATTGTGTGGACACTCCCTGCCTTCTGATGGGGTGTGGGCAACTTTTGTGCCATGATTCCTCAATTTAACAGGTTTATTTTGGATTTGCGTATTTCTGATTATTTTGTTTAATTTGGAAAGAAATCCGCGATGTATTGAAGCCGCGATAAAGGACAATGTAGCATGGGATTTCTGTATTTTGTTCTGCCGCCCTTTATTTGGGGTCTAATCCCACCGTCGTCCGTGAGATAGCAGTGCACTATTTTATGTGATTCTACGGAAATTTTAAAATAGAAGTAGAGTGAAAACAGGAAGTATTTAATCTTAGCCTTGTTTTTACCGTAGATTTGTGAATCCACTTCAATCTAGCTTTACTCTTACGTCTGCAGAAAGCGATTGCTGTAAATTCAGCTCTTGTAAGTAACACAATTATTTCAAATGTTAAAAGAATCGGTCTTGTCTGTGAATTGTAGTCACAGCAAAGCATCAATATAAATGCTAGAATTGATTCAAATGTTAATCAGAATTGCCACAGCAGGATTTTGATATATGGACTTTTGACTCTGACTGTTTTCTAGTTTATAGAGCGTATTGATTCAAATGTGTATTGTCTTCATTTTTTATCACAAATCTGACTTTTTTTTTTTTACTAGACTAAGTCCAGCCAAGCAAATTGTGCCTTAAGTTGGACTGATGTGAACCGCTTAGTTCCAAAAGTCACCTGTTGACAAAGTTGGGTGGGTTCCCACCTTACAGTTTAAAGGGCAAACCCATTAACCCATGACTTCCTCGGACACACAAAAGCAAGACACTTCACCCGGGCCTTTTTTTTCTTACTCGACTTCTTAGAAAAAAAAAAAAGAAAAAAAAAGACGACGGTATCAAATTTTATACATGTCCAAAGAGTGTCAGAGTACAAACACTCCATTGCTGGCTGTTGACTTCCACACGTTCGCCCTCGCCAAACAGTTGTGAAGAGATATCTTTTTATGGTTTTCAAGATCGGAACAAGATAAAGCTAATGCCCTCGTAATCCATTTGTTTGGTGCACTTCGGCTCACTCTTTACAATGAAACACAAGCCATGATGTTTGATACAAAGATATCAATCCCAAACATTTTTGGTTGAACTTCAATCTATTTGACTTTTGAGGGCAATCAAATTGGTTCACCTCCAAATTATTTTGAAGTGAAGCTCACACTACATTAGCTGCTCGTCAGGGTAATAGCCGTGTTTAAGGAATCAATTAGTTTCCCGTGACATGTCTCCCAGGAGCAAGTTGAGGTCTTGCAATAACAAAGGAGGAACAATCATGTCATTGTTGTCTTTTTCCTTACTTGTTGTTTGCTTTGGAAGACCAACAAGATTCCGGATTTTAGGTTCCCCGCGAGACGTCGCGGTGTCGAAACCCTCCGAGGTCCATAATTTGATTCGATGCTGTTAAAATCATCTCATTCCAGACGCCCCCCCCTCCCTCTGCTATTATTGTTATCAGGGATTGTTCGCAATGGTTTCCCGCTGAGATGTGGCTGGGAAACGTGGGGAGAAGTGGAAGGCCTGCAAATGGCCAGCGCTTGCTGTATTTCATCAGCAGGAATGTCGAGAGCGCTTATCAAAGGAAGCACTCGGAGTTCAACCTGCGTCTTTTTACGATCAACCTGAAGCGCATCTGGTCGCTGGCCAGATGCGAAGACGCTCCAGTCGTGTCGGGTCTCTCCACTCCCTGCGAACGCGCGTCAGAACATGCCGTTGACGACGATTAGACCGTTCACGTGTGTGTGTCGGCCTGTGAAAAGTCAAATATTTGCGGTGCTCGAAGCTTCCCCAAGCGGTCGCGCGGAGGGCAAGCTGCCAAGCCGAGCGACTGCGCACAACAAAGCTTGTGGCCTCTGACTTTATTTATTGCTAGCACGCAAGGAGCGAAATCAAGCCTGGAACATTTGATGTTGAAGTTCTAGCACCAGACGTTTGACAGGAAAGCACCAGTTGTTCTCTCTCGTGTGGCCGAATGAGCTTGTGCGGCCCCCCGAGGCCTTGATGGAACAAATTGAATACGCTGACGGTTCGCCGCTGATCGGAAGAGGCATCGGTAAAACGATGATGGCGCGGCATGCATGTACACGCACACCGCCAGACATGCGCTCTCTTGTCTGGCTCGTGGAGGATCGTAAAATTGTCTTCCTGCTCATCCTCGTCTGTGTTCTCGGCACTTATGATGCGCATCACACGCGGGACGACAAGCCCCGCCTCCAACTTCCGTCCATTCTAGGTTCTTGGACTATGATGCTCTTTGTCTTCACTTTTTAAACTGACACAAGTTGACAAATGCACCCTACTAGCCAATTAGAAATTTCTTCCCGTTAGCATCTCACGCTTTACTACTCATACGAGTTGTGTTTCCAGTCCTGCTCCTGTGTGTTGCATTTTTGTGCCACCAACATCACGCAAAAGACCTTCATTAACTCTGACACATTGTTTCCATGTTGTTGTCTGACTCGTATGCCAAACATGTCCCACCAGTGTGTGGAAATGCCTCACTAGTGAGGATCACGAATGTCCTCGTACATGGACCTGGATCTTGACTAAATGTAATCTGTGTGTGTGTGTGTGTGTGCTTTGTGCAAATATTCCACCCCCTCAAAAGCCGCCCCTTCCTTCCGATGACATAAAACATTATTCTATTATATGACGATGTCATGGTTGAATTCCCCCGATGTCTGCTCCCTTCACACCTACTCACTTGCTCCACATATGGCGCACACACACACACATGCAAGTGAAGGGGGGGGGGGGGGGGGTCGATGATGACCGCCTCCAGCTCTCCACACACCCTTTCACTTCCACCCTATGGCTTCTTCTTTGGCAGCTGCATGCAATTGCAAGTGGGGCGCTCATTCCACCCCCGAGTCCCTCTAACATCGTCATGCTAATAGGCTAACCGCTACGCTTCTGACCCCCTCGTGGGGATGCGACCTGAGTGGGAGATAAGACGCTCCATCTGCAGGCCATACGTGCACGCACGCAACACGCACAGCTCTGCCAAATTGTACAAAAAAATATTTGTATTTGGACTTTTATTGGCTGTATTTCGATTGTAAAAGTCAACTGGAATGGATTCGAATCCAAAGAACTTGTACAGTCTCTGCATCACCTGGCTTGAAACGTGCGGCCCACAGTTTCAAGCCCCCCTCCGGGTAATAGCGAGGCCTAACGAGCATTCTTGTCGGTGTCAAAGGTCCGAGCGAGCCTTATCTTGGTAGTAAAAAAAAATAAATCTTATCAAAAGTCATATTTCATGTCAAAAGTGGCGTCCGGCATTTTGAAAACAATCGCGCGGCGGCCACGTGCGGCCTTGTCGCAAGAGGGAGGGTAAACACGCAGGAGTCCTTTGGGGTTACTCATTGAACAACATCAACAATAGGTTGCTTTCTTTTGCTGGAAAAACCACACACACACGTTTCTTGTTTGTATTTTTGTACCCCCTTGACCAAAAAAATTAAAACATGTTTATTTAGCAACAATAAAACCTAACCAACTGATAAGGGCAGTTTGGTCCCTGTATCATCGATGCCAGAGTTTGGTCCGCATTTCCGGCAGTAAGTCGGATTCATTCCCAGTGAGGGTTGGACTCCGCCAAAGGCTGCCCTTTGTCACCGATTCTGTTCATAACTTTTATGGACAGAATTTCTGGGCGCAGGTGTGTCGGATTTGGGGACCTCAGCATTGCGACTCTGCTTTTTGCAGACGACGTGGTGCTGTTGGCTTCTTCAAGCCGTGAGCTCTCACTGGTGCGGTTCGCAGCCGAGTGTGAAGCGGTCGGGATGAGGGTCAGCACCTCTAAATCCGAGTCCATGGTCCTCGGTCGGAAAAGGGTGGAATGCCCTCTCCAGATCAGGGATGAGATCATGCCCCAAGTGGAGGAGTTCAAGTATCTTGGGGTCTTGTTCCTGAGTGAGGGCAGGATGGAGCGTGAGATTGACAGGCGGATCGGTGCAGCGTCGGCAGTAATGCGGACTCTGTACCGGTCCGTCGTGGTGAAGAGAGAGCTGAGCCAAAAGGCAAAGCTCTCAATTTACCGCTTCTACCCTCACCTATAGTCAAGAGCTATGGGTCGTGACCAAAAGAACGAGATCCCGGATACAAGCGGCCGAAATGAGTTTCCTCCGCAGGGTGTCCGGGCTCTCCCTTAGAGATAGGGTGAGAAGCTCGGTCATCCGGAAGAGACTCGGAGTAGAGCCGCTGCTCCTCCGCGTTGAGAGGAGCCAGATGAGGTGGCTCGGGCATCTCATCAGGATGCCTCCTGGACGCCGCCCTGGGGAGGTATTCCGGGCATGTCCCACAGGTAGGAGACCCCGTGGACGACCCAGGAAGCGCTGGGGCTGGGAACGCCTTGGGATCCCCTAGGATGAGTTGGATGAAGTGCTGGGGAGAGGGAAGTTTGGGAGTCCCTCTTAAAGCTGCTGCCCCCACAACCCGACCCCGGATAAGCAGAAAAATGTCGCTGGATGGATATAGTATGGCCATAAATACAGATTTAAATGGCCCATGAGTTGTAATATTGTCTGTCTCCATGTGTTGCTGCACCTTTTGTGTTCAAATCATCTTTAGCTTACCGCCACATTGATGCTAATCATGAGCCCGTCGCAGAGCATTGGCATCAAACAAATATGGTGAGCTCTCTCCAATGGGCAGGTGTGCTCTCCCCGCCGCTGGCCTCCCACTAACCTCACCGTGTACTCGTACGTCGCTTTGGGTGGAGAGCCCCAGACATGCTGGAGACGACGGTTGTAAAGTTGGGAAAGTCTCATGAAAACACCGGCGCGCTTTTCATTCAACTCCATGACTAATCTTTTATGATATCGTTCGAAAAAGAACAAAAAGAAAAGAGTAACGCCCCATTTTTTTGCAGCCAGCCATTAAAGGTGATTTGGCAGGATTAATCTTTGAAAGAAGAGACTTCTGTCATGACTAATGTCTTCCCCATTGCCTTTTTTTTTTTTATGTACGCTACATAAACAGAAATATTGGGACACTCACACAGTCGTCATTCTTGACCTTGACAGTTAAATATTGTGAAATTTTAAAAAATACCAACATGTACAATAGAACTACTTAAATGTTGTGTGCTGGATAAAACACGAATGTTAAACCTCTGGCACAGTTTGCTCATTTGTCATCCAAGCCTTCCCACCTACGCCCAATTTTGAGTCTTCCTTGAGCCTCAGATTCTTGTTTGTGTGGGTGTGCAAACTCCACACAGGAAAGGGCTCGGCCACTGGGCCACCGTGCTACCGATCATATTTGGGAGTTATGTCGGCATTAATATCGCACATGCAAAGGGTAAATGAGCTCCGTGTTCAAATTGAAACAAAGAGGCTTTCATGAAACCTTTACTTGCTCTGCAGGTAATGCTTTCACTTTTATGATGACACAAGTTGACCTCTGGAAGATTAAATCAAAGCCAAATGAAAGCAAAAGCATCGATGTACTTGGCAGATAAGTGTTGTGTTAAGATTAAAATCCTCTCACAAAACAAACCGACAAAGAATTTACTTTTTTTAAGCTCTTGCTTAAAACCTAAAACGTGCAAGCGCGTCTTGTAATGCAGGTTGTGATGTGCTGCCCTCTGCTGTTTATATAGTGCATTACGATTCTAAAATGTACGGCTCTATTAAATTAGAAGTAGGTGGGAAACTACTTATTGAACTTTATCTAACCAAGCATTCAATTCCAAAACGAAACTCGTGTATTGTAAAGATTCGCAAAACACTGGATTTTACTTGATAGACTTTGGGTGAAATTATTATTGGCGAGTCACGTGATTTTTTTTTTTTAACTCTGAGGCGAATAGCATATATAATATATATATACATAGCAAATATATATATATATATATAATATATAAATATAAGTAACTGACACCCTCCCGTTAATTACACAAGATGCAACAATGTACCACTTTTGTCTAAACACATTTCGACATGGCACAAACAGGTGTAAAATCCAAATCTTTAAATATGCAAACTTGTCAATGCGTCAATATTTGTGTTAGCTTCAAGCTAGCAAAAGTTTCTCAATTATTTGATTGAATATTTTGATATTCATTTTTAAAAACAGTATGCATTTTAATTTGGTTGAAATGACAGCGACACAAAGGCTTTGTACAACTCATCATCACACAAATTTCTGAAATTTATTTGGTCCAGTTATTGTACACGTTTCAACCCAGTGTCAACAATACATGCACACACACACGCACACACACACATTCGTACGTGTGTCCGGCTCATCAGTTGCATGAGGGGGAAACTTTTTTTTTCTTTTTTTGCCTCCTCTACGTGGCTGCTAAGCTGACCTAACATTGGAGTCTACTTGATACAGATTAGCACCCGCTTATGAGATAAGAAAATCCAACAAATGTTAGTTTGCTATGAGTGCCGGTTAGCTCGCTCTCAAATCCTCATCGGAGCTGATGATTGCACATTTCTTTCTACTGACTCGGTGGACATGAAGATGAAGCACTGCACAGATAAAACGCACACACATGTTGCACATCACGAGGACATCATCTCCTATCGCACGACTTTAGAGCCAATCAAAAAAGACAGGCCTTCTGGCATTACACAATTCAGGCCTGTCAAGCTTCGGCAACAGCAGACACGTTGTTATATTATTGTTTGTTTAATTGCAACTTTGTGCACGTGGCCAGTGTTTAATATTGAAGGTTACTAAAAGTCAGTGCGGGACATTTCGTAGTTCTCTCACACACACACACAAAGTGACGACGACGTTGCTTTGGATTAGTAATCAACAAAATGACAATCTTGGGTCTGCGTGATTTGTAAACAAAATAGAAACACACAAAGTACGGTGCCGACTTGATTACAGCAAATTGATTGGCTTCATTTCATACATTGATATGTACATAAGCTTTGTCATCCGGAACATCCACTTCATTGGTTCACTTTCAGGTAACAACTCATTTTAGTATTTAAAGGGGGACATATTGTGAGAAATATCATTTCTTTCATTTTATATGAACAATCGGGTCTTCCTACCCACCTTGTGTGAATTTAAACAACCACTAAATTTGTGAACGTGTTCAAGTATCCCCTTCTGCGCTTCCTCCAGCCCATGACATGATGGTCTATGCTGGGTGAAGATCCTGAGCCACTTTCAAGCAACAACATCTCCCCAAGTATTCAATGCCCTAGCCGTTATGTAAAAGCTAACAAGTAACGAGAGCTGGAATGATTTTTGACAGATGTCCAGATTTGAATTCTTCGTCCTGGAAGTGTGATAACAAAATTTGTTACTCTGGAAATTGTTTTAAATTATGACCCCCAAAAATGCATAACGCATCTTTTTTTTTAAATGATTATTTAATTCCCTGTCCACTGGCCAAAATAGTGTTTGTTGCCTAGCAACATCATCTTCATTTTGAGTCAAATTGTTGAATGCTGCAATAGGGGGACATTGTTGCCATTGTTGGTTTTGAATAACACGTTACACGTTTTCTCCGGCATTTCAGAGTCAGAAATGAGAAAGTACTATCTTGGAACAATCACGTGATCTCACGTTATCTTCACACTTAGCGACTCTCCCTATCCCGTGACGTGATGTTCCGTATTATTTACGGTACGACCCAAATGGACACAGGAAGAGTTGCCACTGCTTGAGTATTGTGGTGGTGGTGGGGGGGGGTGTCAATGTGAATGTAATGGTGGGTGTCAGGTGAAGGGCGCCCCCCGGCGGCGGCCTTCTCACAGCGTGGGCGAGTCATCGTCCACGTCCAGCAGCTCCTTGACCAGTTTCTCTCCAAACTGCACTCGGCTGTAGCGCTTGGCAGCGTAGGCGTCGGACATCTTGTAGAGGACGTAGGCGTTGTTGATGGCGATGCTGATGCTCAGCCAGAACACCTGCTGCCATGTCTTGTTGGGCTTATGGAAGATAAAATACCTGGCGACACACACGGGCACATGTGATACGCGCTCGCTGGACGCTTCATTAGGGACGTGTCAAAATGTTTGGCACTCAGGCACACATACTTGCTGAACTTGTCATCGTATTTGCAGATATAGCTGAGATGCGCGGCGAAGGCCTCCACCGCCAGGGGACACGCCACCTCGCCACTTTTTCGCTTGATGATCAAACCTGACGCAAACACGCCGTCTTGTTGAGATTGTTTATATCGTGACCGGATCCATCTCAAAAATGGATCCAAGTCGCCTACCTTGCTTGGTGGGCGAATAGGCGTTGGTGAGGAACCTGAAGTGGCCCTTGTTGTACCAGCTGATGAGCGACATGCTGCCTTGCATCATCACCCGCCAGTGTCCGCGCTGCGCCGGCGTGGAGCCGCACACCAGCATGCTCTGCGGCAGGCCCGTGCAGTCGCTCTTGCGTGTGCTCAGCAGGCCGCAGCAGTAAATGTCTGCGCAGGAACACAAGCACCATGACGCCGTGCATGGAATGCCGTCGTGCGATCGGACGGACCTTGCTTGCTGAACTCGGTGAAGAGTCCGAGGCTGGTGATGGACGGCCCCGTGAAGACGATGGTGTTCTTGCCAGAGATGTTCTGGCACAGCTGCTTGGCCACCAGACTGTGCAGCTGAAGTTTGTTCTTGAGGGCGGCCAGCCCGTCCGAACCTTGGCCCTCTTTCAGATGAACTGAGATCTGCGCACACAAAAGAGGAGGGACGTCCATCTTGTTGATGACACGCGCTGCATTAGGATGATTAGCCAACATGTAGCCCGCCTGTGGCTATCCTGCTAAGTGGCCTGCGTGCGTGTGGTGGCTAATGGAATCTGATCGATTGGCTCCATTAACTCGTCTAACTCCTCTCCGCCTCATCGTCAGAGCAGACGCATCGGTTGAGTGGTAATCATCAGAAATAATTGTAACCCGTTTGCTGAATGGGCGGGACACATTGGCGTTAGTTGCATCATTTTAAAAAAAATAATAAAGCTGCACAGTGCTTCTACTTAGATTTTAAACAGTGATGGCTCCATCCACGCACCTGACAGATGAAACCGGTGGAGGTGCACTGTCGAACCCAGAGACTGAACTTCCTCTTCTTCCTCTTGCGTTGCTCGCGTTCAGTACAGGTGCTGATGAAAACCGGGTCCTCGTCTATTAAGGGTTCGTGAAGAACCTGCAAAACAAAACAAAATCCCACTTGAGTAAGCAAGCAAATACGATGAGTGGATATAATATGTCTGCACACTGTCATTATTCATTTGGACGGTTGCTCAATTTTCTTGTGTTGTATAATTTCCAAGTAATCCGTTGGGAACCATTCGCCTGCTTGTTTTTTTCCCAAAGTGCTCGCAATGGAGGATTTCTCCTCGCTTAAACTGCTGCATCCAAAAGATGGCTTTCCAAGTCTAAACATGGAACGTTACATAATTCCTCCTTGCCCTGCATGTTTGTCCTGACAGTGGTGCGACTGTTTCCATGGCAACCAGTCAGGTCAGCCGCTTCGTTGGGTCGTGACAAAAATGCCGTTTCTGGTTTGCTGACCATTGGACGTCCCAACAGCTTTTTAGCAGGTAATGCTAAAAATGCTAAACATGCTAACACTTTAGAAAGAATGATGTTTCATGTGCATGTGGTTTGTCCTTGCTTTGGCTTTTATGGCTTTTCCTCCTCCTCCTCCTCAGTTAACATTTCCCTGTCAAATACTGAGCTGATGACATTCGCCAGCCACTAGATTAGGAACAGCTTCTTAAGCTAATTAGATCCAACATAACTTTCGAAACAACTCGCTATACTGGCAGCGTCAATCAAATCAGCAAGCAATATTTAATCATCAAGGCAAAACTTTAAACTCGAGCTTTTTGGGTCACATTGAGTGAAATGGATTTTGGACAGCCGTGACACCCGCTGGCATTGACGTCTTACAGATAAAGTATGCTGGCCTAGATACACAATTCTTCGCGTGACACACACACACACACACAGACTGCCCTCAGATTGTCATTCCTTGCGGGGGACTCACTTGGCTCGACCTCAATCAAGAGTACTTTTTTTGTTATCTCGCCGAACGTGAAGTGCAAAGTGCAATTTGATTTTCTCAGCTCTCGTGTAGGAATGAGTGATGTGGGAAAGTTCTTTTCTTTTTTCTATTTAAAGAAATCTAATGGTGACTGGAATGGATATTGCTGGTGTGGACCCACCTGGGTCTGCGAAGGCTTGAAGGTGCAGCTGAAAGCCTGCTGCAGCGAGTCTAAGAAGGGCTGAATCTTGTACAGGCCCTGGTTGCTCCCCTGCGACGGCCTGAATGCCACGATGTGGAAGTACTTGAGGATCTTTTCGAAGCGCGCCTGGCTCATCTTGAGCGCGATGCTGCGGTTGCTGAAGAAGCCCGAGCTCCAGATGCTCAGCACCGACTCGCAGTGGTGCACGCTGGTGGACGTGACGAAGCCCAGGAAGGCCTTCATCTCCTGGGCCGTGACGGGACGCCAGCCCTCGTCGGAGCCGAAGCGCTCTTGGAACTTTTTGGCGTACATGTTGGTCTGCGTCACCATGTTTTGGATGCAGTTGTCTGGGACGAAGAGTTGGAAGAAGTCCAGAGCGCTCGCCGTTGCCGGCATCTTCTGAGCGGGACCTGGAATGAGTTGCACAACATTGGAGAGGCGCAACACTCCATTATCTCGCTTTCAGTGGCTAACAAATTAGAGCGAGTTTGCTGAGTCCCTTTTAACACATGCGAAGAAGCAGCGCGACGGGTACACAATAAGACGTGGGCCGGTGAGCGGCCATCGCCCACTCAGCCCCGATGCTTCTTCCACATTTGAATTCCATTAGACTTGCAAGCTGCAAGAAGGAGGATTGGGCCAAAAGGAATCGTTGCTCGGGATGTGACTCACTTACTCACCGCCGACTTTTCTTCCTCCCAGCAGGCAGGAGTGAATCAAAAGCAGCAGGAGCGGGGGAAGATAATGAAATTATCCCAGCAAATATGCATTTTGTTCCCTATGGATGGATGGAGCAATTGGACCATCTGGCTCTGGATCAACTTAAACAAAATAGTTCCATCAGTGTGCTCATTTTCTAATTTCCCACAATCTTTAAAACAGCAACATAAATTTAAACGTTGCATAACACACAGACGACAGTCAAAACACGGCAAGCCCAGCCCATCCCTGATCTCTTAAGAGCAAATCAGTGTTTTAAATCCCCTCCAACATCACGATAAGCGGTTACATCATTTTATAATCTTGGCCCTCCTCCATCACCCTCGCACGACCCCGAAATGAAGATAAGAAAAACTTGACCTGGAGTCAATCTTAAAAAAAAAAAAAAACACACGTAGTCAAAAATCTGGAATGCTTTCAAACTGCTGTTTCCAAGCCGAAGCGGGAACCAGATGGAATTTTAAAGCCAGGCCAACATGATTTCTGGCTTTTTGACGGCCGCTGATGATTTATGTACACGGCGCGCAGCCCCCTGTGGCGGCGGGCTGTCACATCAATGTCAGTCAGCTGACAAAAAAGCAGGAAGCCGACTTCTCCTGGTGGGAGAAATGGCCATTTGAGGATCAGTAAGCACACACCTTGTGCATTTCAAGTTTCGGGAGGATGGATGATGATGTTGGCCGCACCCACGGCGGTTGTGCAAATTCAGAACCATGCTGCGCAAACACAAGTGCAGGATGTAAAGCATCCGGGAAAACTTTGAATATTGAGCCAGCCATTCCCATTCCAGGTGACTTGGAGTCAACTGCAGACAATAAATTTGTAGTAGTGCTGTGGTGCCCCCGCCCCCTAGCGCCGCCACTGCGGTCTGTACTATTCCGACGTTTGCCTAACAACAGCTACTGTCATAAAATGGACAAAATTAGAAGATTTGTTTTTTGAATTTGTAGAGAAAAAAAAAGACACCATTTGTAGAAATTTCAAGTACTGCTGCCGCGCAGAATGACAGCGTGGCCCAAGTCAATTTACAACCTGGGCAGGAATGAAGGAATGCTCTGCACACCAAAACCGACTCGCCCTTCAGTGCGTCTAAAGAAGATCTACGTTTCTCCACACTGCCAGCAACGGCGTAATGTGTCCACAAGTCGTCTTTTACAACAATTGGACCTGCTTCAGTGCAGAACTTCACTCCCCGACTGATCCCCTGACACTGCACTACCACTAATTAAATGATGGCGTATCCTTTTTTGATTAGAATGGGGCACACCTATTAAAAATGCCCTGTCACGTATGCATTAAATGATCAATGTGCAGTAGTTCCATGTCCAAATATTAAAAACAGCCACATGTCCCTTTTTTCAATCATCAGTGACTCAATAACAAAATTATATTGCTAAACTGCCAGGCCATTTTAATGCAGTGCCGTCTTTCTTCATATTGTGACCACTGACAGCAATTATGATGCTGTGTCACCCCCACCCCCCCACCCCACCCACCCACGTAAGGTAAAATGAGCTACAATTGCCATCAATGTGCTGTCATAAAACGTGAGGACGACCTTCCTCATCCCGCCTCACCGTAAGAGCCTTTAAACGGCGGCACGGTGACATCTTGCAGGGTCTCCGTCCAGCCTTGCTCCTCGGCTTGGCTCCGGGACAGAGCACCGGGCGGACCGGGGCTGCCTGCCCCTGCTCCCCCGCCGTGTGAATTCTCTCTGTCGGCCCGTCTCTGGTGATGGTGGTGGTGGTGGTAGTGGTGGGGATGATGATGATGATAATGGTGGTGGTGCTGCTGCTGCTGTTCCTCCTCGCCCGCCTCAGCGATGTAGTTGTCCGAGTCCGAGTCTCCCGAGGTGCTGTAGAACGGGTTGTCGCTGCTGTCGTCCCCGGACTCGCCGAACACGTCGTCAGATATCTGCAGGCTCTCGTAGCGGGAGCGGGCCGCCTCCAGGAGGGACAGCGCCTTCCGGCCGCACTCCGCCATCTCTCGCCCTCTGCGGCGACGGTGGCGCTTGTCTTGCTGCTGATGCTCGGATCAGCCGCTTCCTCCCTCCCTCCCTCCTCCCTCTCGCCCTCTTACGCGGAAGTCGTCACGATCTCACAGGAAAGCACAGGCTTCGGTAATGGATTGTGAGCACCTGTCTATGGGATCCGGGCCTGGTCCGCCTAAGGATTATGGAACGTTTACGCCTCCTGCTGGACACAAACTAATGGTGCGATCATCTCAACAGGGATAAAAAAAAACCTCGTTCATCGCGGATAATTGGTTCCAAAAAACCACCCGCGATAAGTGAAATCCGCGAAATACGGTCACCAACAAGAAGTACTGGGCAGGCAATCGAGTTTCGCGGAAAGATGCTAATTCGCGATCGCACTAACACGCAAAAACACATGTTTCCTCAATGTAGAAGTTTTATTTTGACTTTAAATGGGTTTTTTTTTAATTTGGAAAAAAATCTGTGATGTAGTGAAGCCGCGATAAACGAAACGCGAAGTAGCGAGGGATCACTGTAATGTGAAAAACTACTCGAGACTTGGACTCAACTTCTCTACAAACAACCCCCGATGAAATTTAATGCACAAACTAAAGTAACAGACATGAAGCAAAATGTACGACAATCACCCGTTTCGTATTTCGAGTCTCGTACCATTTGAAACGTGTATTGCGTGTTTTAAGTTGACACAACTACATAGCGTGAAAATGTAACGACTACATTTTGAATTATGTGTCATGTATTTGTTTCGTCGTCAAGCTTTTCTGCATTCAAAGGGCTCCTTTTGTCAGGTGTTGTTCGTTGTGGACCGAGAGGAAATATTTTTATTTTCTACTTGCAACCGAAGTTCGACGACGCCGAAGATAATCATGAAGACCAAATGTGCTAAATGTGCTCGTGGAGTAACCACAAAGTCGAAGGCCGTCCAGTGCAGTCTGTGCGACGGATGGATTCACATCGCCTGTTGCGGTATTGAGAAGGCGGAATATGAATGCCTACGGATGGTAACCTCCTCGGCTGTGAACTTCCTCTGTGACCACTGTCAGTGTGTATTTAGCGATATGCGCGTAAAGTCAGGACTTCCACCACTCACTCCCCAAAACGCTCCCGTAACTCAAGTTTTGCGCTCTGCAGACTGCTCCCCGGTTCGGGTCACCTTTCCTACCTCATCCTGCTCTACGACAACGCCATTGACAAAGTGTAACTCAGAGCCGGATATCTCCACCCTGACAGCACCCACAGTCCTAAAACAGCCTGCTCCAAAGGCAACCTACGCCGCTGTTGCTGCAAGCCCAGATCCCGACGCGCCCAAAGAAGAAGAAGAAGAAGAAGAAGAAGAAGAAGATGATTTTATTCCTGTACGGAACAAGAAACACAAACCAAAAGCTCCGAATGTCAGCTCTCAGATGCAAACTGTCTTAGACAAACTCTCAGCGCTACAAAAACAGGTGACTGAAAACTCCAAGCATCAGGCAGCCGAAAACTGCAGAGCCAACCCGTCTATTCCACCTCGTGAAAGATGTTTGATAATTGTGAATGCCCCGGAATCTTTGAAAGAATCTTCGGCCGAGAGAATTGTTGACGATCAAACATTTCTCCAACGTATGGTGTCACTCATGTTTGACGAAGGTGAAGAAGGGATACACGTTATCTCAGCTTACAGGCTTGGACGCAAATCGGAGGACTGCTCAAAAACGCGCCCGCTGAAACTCGTACTTAACAACGAAGCGGAATGCCACCGCGTTCTCAAAAGAACCTTTCGCCTGAAAGGTGAAAAGTTCTATGTGCTGCGTGACCTATCGCCGGAGGATCGAATCAAAATGAAAGATGCAGTCACTGAACTTCGTACTCGCCGTGCAGCCGGTGAAACTGATCTACGCATTGTGGATTTTCGCGTTGTTCAGAAGAGGACCAGAGAGACCTGGAGACCGATTACCTTTATCCCGAAGCATTAACATCGCCTCTGGGATTAAGGGTGATCACGGCCAACGTTAGAAGCATTCGTAACAAACTAGATGACATTGAATTCCTTGTAGAGGAACAACATCCTGACCTGCTTGCTTTCACGGAAACGTGGTTAACCCCAGAGATCGCTGATTCTGAGATCCAGCTTCCAGGTTACCTCCTAACCCGGTCCGATCGTCCCGAACACCGAACTGGTGGCGGTGTCATCCTTTACTGGAAAGCGGAACTTCGTGTCCACTCGATAGTAACCAACTGCGATGCTGACAACGGAATTGAAACCCTATGGTGCCGCGTCAACAATGGGCGCAAATCAGTTACAGTTGGCGTCATCTATAGAAGCCCGTCTGCTCAAGGAACTGAGCTTGAGCTACTAGATCAACTTCGATGTCACGGGAGAGGCAGAGACTGTCTGATTGTCGGTGACTTTAATGCGCCCGCTATTGAATGGGACAGCCTCCACTGTAACCTAGATCAAGGAACTTTCGATGCCCAACTGCTTGATACAATCCTCGACTGCAATTTGACCCAGCATGTCATGTCTCCAACCCGTATGTTTCCTGGTCAAACCTCAAACATCCTGGATCTTGTTTTAACAGCGTCCCCAACTGACATCGACAAATTGCAATGTTCGCTGCCAATCGGGAGAAGTGATCACTGTACAATTTCCTTTCACTGGAGCGGTTGTGCATCAATTAACGATTCTGGTAGACCTCGTCGAAATTATTGGCGTACAAATCAACCCACTCTTCAGGAAGCTGCTGCTCAAACAGACTGGAGTATTCCGTCTCATCTCGAACTCGAAGATGCCTGGACCCTGTTTCGTTCCAAACTTGAACTTCTTGTGGAGGAGCATGTGCCAATTTCTCGGAAACGAACCTTCACCAAAGGTCCTCCTTGGTTTGATGGTGAACTAAGACTCTTGCTGAAAAGTCGTCGTAAACTATGGGATCGATTCAAACTGTCTCAATCTCCCGTGGACTATGATCGCTACAAAATAGTTCGAAATCGGTGCACACAAATGAAGCGGAAAAAACGAACCGAATATGAACTGCGTCTGGCGGAGACATCCAAGACTTCCCCAAAGCTCCTGTTCGCTTATTTGAAGAGAAGGACCAAGGCAGGAAGCGGCATACCTCCCCTTCGTTCCCCGGGTTCTGAGGATCTCCTTCTCCAGGATGCCGAAAAAGCTGAATCACTCGGCTCACAATACGCCTCTGTGTATACCGTCGAGCCGCAGATCCTGGATTCCCATATTCCTGTTCCTGACTCAGGCTTCCACCATCTTGTATTTGAGCGAGAAAATGTTATGAAAGCACTTCTGGAGTTACGGCCGGACTCCTCTCCTGGGCCAGATGAGATGCACCCAGCTTTCCTCAGAACTATTGTCGAGCATATTGCAGAACCCGTCCGACACATACTCCAGCTTTCCTTGGAAACCGGACGTCTACCTGTCGACTGGAAAATCGGCACAGTCAAACCAATATTCAAGGGAGGAGCTCGCCATGATCCGACAAATTACAGACCCATATGTCTGACCTCGATCGTTTGTAAGGTCATGGAAAAACTACTAAAGCGGGCTCTACAAAATCACCTGAACGAGCTTGACGTGCTAACTGCTGCTCAGCATGGTTTCCAGGAAGGACGTTCCTGTGTATCGAATCTCTTAGTAGCCAGAGAGAAGTGGGTAGCTGCCGTCGACGCTGGTAAATGCCTTGATGTCATTTTCGTGGACTTTAGCAAAGCCTTTGACAGAGTACCTCACATGCGTCTCCTGCTTAAACTCCAAAGGGTTGGTGTAACTGGGAAGATCTTATCCTGGATTGCTGACTTTCTGGAAGGACGTTATATGCGAGTGAAAGTCAACGACGCATACTCAGCGCCTGTGCTTATGTCTAGTGGAGTGCCACAAGGATCGGTCCTTGGACCCGAACTCTTCAAGCTCTATGTCAACGATCTCCCGCAAGAACTGAACATTGAGTGTTTACTGTACGCGGATGATTTAAAACTTTGGGCTGAAGTTACTAGCGTCGAGGATGCTGACCGTTTCCAAGACGTGTTAGATAGGCTCCAAAGTTGGACGGAAAAATGGCTGCTTCCAATAAACCATGCCAAATGTTCAGTGCTCTCCATGGGAACTCAGAATCCACTCGGGGCGTACCATATTGGAGGATATCTCCTTAAAAACACCACAAGTGAGAAGGACCTTGGTGTCATAGTGTCGTCAGACCTAAAGACTAGTCTTGACACCACGAAGAAGGTCACCGCTGCCACCAGGATGTTTGGATCCATCAGACGGTCTTTTGCCCGTATGACTCCTGCGATTTTCAGACCCCTGTTTATCTCTCACGTGCGTCCCATTCTTGAGTACGGACTGCCTGCAGTATTCCCATTGACCAAGTACGAATCCGATATGCTGGAGCGAGTTCAACGTCGCGGTACGAAAACAGTTGCAAAACTTCACCAGCTTTCCTACGAAGATCGACTGGAACAGCTGAATCTCTTCTCTCTGGCCTACCGTCGTCACCGAGGAGATCTGATATATACCCGGCGCATTCTCCGAGGCGAACTTGGTGAAGACCTGAGGGAGTATTTCATCTTAAATAATGATACATCGACACGTGGTCACAGTTTGAAGCTATACAAACCGAGGAGGTTACGCATCCATGGTGACGCCACTCTCTCTACCCGTGTAGTTAATAGCTGGAACCGCCTACCCGAATCATGTATCACAGCCCAGTCAGAGGAAAGTTTCAAGAGAAGTATTGACGCAGTGTTTAAAGTCTGAAAGGTGATGCTTGGTAGCATCCCTTCAACGTCCGGGAAGTGAAGGAGCTGACAAGGGATTCTTCCCTCTGCTTTCTACCTCTCAATGAAGTCAATGAATTCTATTGAACTAACTTCTCCCCTCCCAAAACGTGAGTTCTCCTACTACGTAGTGTTCCCTGAACGCGTCATTTGCAACCCAGTATCCCCTCGGGAGTTGGAATGGCTTTTCTTGCCGCAGTTTCCGACAATGTTGCAGCCCTTTAGGATTTATTCCCTCGTATAACACCACGTACAAAAGAGGCTGAAGTAGGAGATTTACGATCACGCATTCATTGTGGAAAATTTGCGGCCTTTTTTATTGATGATTTTTTATATCCAAATTCTACTTTGTAATCCAGACGTATTCCCTTTTAGTTTTACGATGCCAATGCAGTAACACGCTGCAGTTAATACCGCCGCCCTCTTAACGGCGCTGTGGTCATCAAGAGTTCTTCGTTGGTCATGTGCCATGTTTGCGGAAGTAACTGCAAACACTAGCAGTTGTCATCTTTTTCTTGTTTTTTATGTTGTTTCAGCTTTGTTTATTTCATTATGAATTTACCAAAGGGCCCCGAATCTTTGTGCTTTGACAAGGATGTTTTTATGAAGGTAAGGTTCGTCTTTACGAACGTAATCGATCGCTCGTTTAAGCTAGCCGATGCAAAAAGGATGTAATGGCTTCTTTCTGTAGTAACTGCACCATTCCCTGAGGATTTACAGTTGTTAATGTGTCTCTAGGATGATTTTGACGTGGACCACTTCGTGGCCGAATGTCGGAAGCAGGTGCAGCTTGAGGAGATGAGGGTGGACTTGGAGCTCTACTACAAGCTGCTCAAAACAGCCATGGTAGAGCTTATCAACAAGGATTATGCTGACTTTGTCAACCTCTCCACCAATCTGGTGAGCGCTTATTTTGCCTTTGTGCTATTTGATTTGTTTACGGGTTACGCCTCCCGGAGAGCCGTTTCCAGGTAGGGTTACGGCCTCAAACGTGTCATCTCGTTTCAGGTGGGGATGGACAAAGCCCTCAATCAGCTCTCTGTGCCACTCGGACAGCTACGAGAGGAGGTCATGGTCTGTGTTTTAGTTTAATACGTATTTAATATACTCCTGTTGGAATGAGCGCTGATGAATCCTATGTGTGCAGAGCCTTCGGTCGTGCGTCAGCGAGGTGATACAAGCTATAGACGCGCAGCTGTCCAAACAGGAAGACCTGCAGAAGAAGAAGGTTGGGGCCTTCCAATGTTATTTTCATGGAACGACACAGTTCTTGTTTGTGTGTCTTTTAATTCCATTGCATCTGTTAGGTTTGTGTCCTGAGGTTGATTCAAGTGGTGCGCTCAGTGGAGAAGATTGAAAAAATCCTCAACTCGCAGAACCCCAAAGAGTCCAACTCACTGGAAAGCAACAGGTGTCACATATTTTTTGCTAGCACTTGTCCTCATCAGGGTCATATGTCATTTTATTCTGTCCGTGTCCAGCCCCTTGTTAGCAGGTCAGATCTTGGAGAGGATCGCCACCGAGTTCAACCAGCTCCAGTTCCACGCCGTGCAGAGCAAAGGCATGCCTCTGCTGGACAAAGTCAGACCGGTGAGTTTTCATCCAGCTCGTCCTCAAGCAACCCGGTCGCCGGCATCCTCCGTAATGGTTTGCGTGGGCCCCTCCAGCGCATCGCGGGCATCACCTCCATGTTGCAGCAGTCCCTGGAGGGTCTTCTCATCGAGGGTCTGCAGACGTCCAACATGGACATGGTGCGCCACTGCCTCAGGACGTACGCCACCATCGACAAGACGCGAGACGCTGAGGCACTGGTAGGACAAGTGCTGGTCAAACCCTTCATGGATCAGGTAAAGGTGCCAAAACCTGGGTGTCGAGGGCACACTCTACTCAAAGTGTCTTTGTGAGAAGTCTTTCTTTCCTCGTCCTGCCGGTAGGTGATTGTGGAGGAGGTGGTCAAGTCCAGTCCCGACGGTCTTCAGGCGATGTTCTCAAGGCTGCTGGAGTTTGTTCCTCATCACTGCAGAATCCTGAGAGAGGTGACTGGGAGAGCCATATCCAGGTTAGTAAACAAAAATAAACAAGTCCTTGACTCATAATTGGGAAAATAACCAATCATTGCCTTTAAGCTAAACACGCATAAGCCAAACTATTCTAAGTGTCCTTCAAGGCAAAGTATTTGGAGTCGGACCTGATAAAAAAAAAAATCTGCCTGAGTAAGAAAATTGTTGTGTCCGCTCTACATGGATGTTCCTTCTCCGGCCAGCGACAAAGCTGACATCGTTCCCGGCTACGACTTCCCAGTCAACTCAGTGTGGCCCGAGATGGTAAAAGGCATTGAGGAGAGGCTATCTTACCTCTTCAACCCTGGAAACCCCGACATTTTCTACCAGGTACGGCGGACAACAAAGGACGCCACTTGACACCCACCTGCTCCCCCCTTATCACCTGACCGCTCTTCATTTGTAGCGTTACAGCGCCAGCGCGGAGTTCGTCCGTCGGTTCGAGCGCCAGTGCAGTTCGCAGGCCAGCGTGAGGCGACTGCGAGCGCACCCGACCTACATTGCCTTCCACAATAAATGGAACCTGCCCGTCTACTTCCAGCTGAGGTTAAAGCTTGTTGTGTGCGCTTTTGATGTTGGAACAAAGTCGGTCGGCACTTAACCATCTCGCCGAGGATTCAAATTTGTTCCCTATCACAGTCAAATAAGCTCGGCAAATTTATTAAAATTTCAAAATCAAGTTTTTCTAATTATCTCGCTTGTATTTTTTAATGTTTAAATAAGTGAAGATGTTGTTATTCTAAGGTAATGTTTATGAATAATACTTTCTGTTTTGTAATTTTAATGTCAAGATTGCAAACAACTGAGCAGAAATCCAATTATCGGATGGCATTCATATTTTTACTAGGATGCATGTGTGCTATGCTGTGTGACAGTCACTCACTTCTTTGAAACATCGGAATGCTTTTCTAGGTACCGAGAAATAGCGGGAAGCCTGGAGAACGCCATTGGTGATGGGTTAGAGGTGGCGCCAGGTGTGTGTTTGGATTCCAACTTTCTTTTGGTGGGGGGGGGGGGGGCAATTTTGTCACAACGTCCATTGAATTAATGAAGTCCATAAATAACCTTTGTAACCATCTCGGCTTCCCTCCAGCTGGCAGCACGTACCACCTTCAGGCGTCGGCGTCGCTGTGGTCTTGCCTGGTGCGCTGCTGGGCCGACAAAGTCTACCTGCCGCCGCTGGCTCATCGCTTCTGGAAGCTGACGCTGCAGCTTTACTCACGATATGGCACCTTCCTGAACGAGGTCAGCTTTCGGGGGATAAACCACCGATGGTCATTTCAGGACTTGTTGACGGATTGACTCGGCGGACAGGTGCTGACCAAGACCGCTCCGCCCGAGGGGAGCAAAGAGCCCAGCAGGCCCCTCCCCAGCTCGGCGTCGTCCACCTCCAGCAGGACGTCCGTGGAGGAGACAGGCAGCGAGAGCGGCAGTTCCGCCTCGCTGTCCACCAAACAGCTGGTCCGCATTGCAGCTGACGTCCAAAAATTACAAGAGCAAGTAAGCGCAATGATCATATTTACTACTTCACCCTAATCCCACTTTGAAACCCTATCCATAGTTTGAAACGCTATCCTTAGTTTGAAACCCTAACTCTAGTTTCAATCCCTACTTTGAATCCGTAACCCTAGTTTAATTTAGTCAGATTGGAAAGTGGAGTTTTTCAGCCTCGGCAAGTGTAAATCTGAAGGGTTTAAATTGCTCTCTTCTTGTCTTTTAGTTACCAGAAGTCTCAGAAATGGTCAGACGGCGATTAGAAGCCATCGGCTTCACAAACTTTGTCATTGTGGAAGGTAAGTGGCAATAATTTTAATGTCACTGTCTCCTTTTACTTTTCTGTCGGTAGCGGAACGTGTCAATCGGTGAGCGATTTGAAAACGGCAGTATTGTGTTTTCCCCCAGAGGCATTAGCAGACTCTAATGCGTGCCTGTCCAGCAGCATCCCGGCACTCAGCACCCGCATGACCCAACACCTGAGTGAGCGTAGCTGCCGCTTCCTCAAGAGCGCGTCCGAGGTGCCCCGACTCTACCGCAGGACTAACAAGGTCGGTCGCCGGAGCACCCAAATTGTCACCGCCGTCGCAGCCTAACGCTTCTTTTTCTTCTGTCTTTTGCCGATAGGAGGCGCCCGTGCGAGCGTCTGCGTACATGGACAACGCCTTGCAGCCGTTACATCAGCTGCTGAGCGACTCAACGGGCCTGGTGGACGCAGCCACGGCGCGCCGGTGGCTGACAGTCACGCTTTCTGAATGCACGCAGAGGTGAGCGCACGCAGAATCAAGTTTTGGTTGTGGAGGAAAAATACAATCAAATAATGTCCATTATGTTTTTTTGTTTTGGGTGGGTTTTTTTTTTATTGGAATTAATTACATACATGCATTTCAAAATATAGTTAGTACTTAAAAAATGTGTGAAAATAAATTCATATATGAAAATATAAAAGTTTTCAAAATTTATACAAAGAACATTATTAGGTAACAAATTAGATTGTAAAACCTTTTAATAATAAACAAATACATTTAAAAATGAGGCAAACTTTGAAAGTGTGTTTAATACATTTCAAAGTAAAATGCATTTCAAACTAAATACATAGTGTTCAAATAAAGTAAAGTCATTTGGGGTCATTCAAGACGATGGTGATGATTTGAGGACATGGACGCGTGCGTGTGTGTGCTAGGTACTACGAGACCATTTCTGAGGTTCTGAGCTCTGTGAGAAAGATGGAGGAGAGTCTGAAGCGACTGAAGCAAGCCAGGAAAGGCGCTGCCGCCGCTACCAGTGCTAGCGCGGCCGGAACCAACGGCGGCCCGTCAGACGACACCAAGATCCGACTTCAGCTGGCTCTGGATGTGGAGTACTTGCGGGAACAGGTGAGTGGCCGGGATGCAGATTCCTTTCTCTCCCTCGTCTTCTCTTCTCCCTATCACACTGAAGAACGTCCAATGCAAACGATTGTCCTATTGCTGTTGTGTGCTCCTTGCGCCACCTCAGATCGAGCAGATGGGTGTGGAGCCTGCCGATGTGGCTATGTTGGCCAGCCTGATGGAGCTGGTCAAGGAGGCCCGAGAGCTTGGCAAACACAACGCGTGAAACGACGCAAAGAAGGGCAAACTTTGGGCAGGCCGCAAAGCCTCGTCTATCATGTGGCAAATTGGGATTGGAAGGGATGAGCGCCATCAGTTGTGCTTGTGCGGTGCTCGATGAAAACCGACCGACTACTCTTATTGTGTGTTGTGAAATGGAATATTTCAGCTGCATAGTAAAAATCTATTTGGGAGTCGATCGCTGACCGTTTTCTTCCTGAATGTTTCCAAGCCCTCAAGAAAAGAAGGAAAAAATACATCAACAATGGCAGCATGGAATGAAACAAAAGCATTTTAAACACCAAGACGACTTAGAAACCCCAACCTTTGTTTGAAACCTAAATTTGAAACCCTCACTGGTTCAAAACTCTACTTTGATACAATAACCCCATTTTGAAACCCAAGTAGCTCAGTTGAGGACTATTCCTGATTTACAATGTCAGCTTCTCAACTGAAATTATTCATTGGTTTTTTGTAGCACTTCATGAATGCAGTAGTTTAAAAAAAATGCCGTCCAATTAAAACGATACTTTTTGTCCACTAGACAGCAGCAACTAGCTATCATATAATATTGCAATAGTTACACATTTGTCAAATAAAGACATAATACGGTGCAATAATGTATTGGAAAGGTCTCTTACATGAACGAAATTACACGATATAACTTGTGTATAAATGTATTGATGAAAAAGGGATGACTTAAAGTTCCACTTCATACTCCGGCCAAACGATGGCGACAAATAACGCCACCCGCCTTTAAAAAAAAAAAAAGTTGCGGTAAACTTCCGTTAGCTACATGCACCTGAGGAATATACGCCAATTTTGCAAACACTCGGCCAAAATCTACATTTATCCCAAAATGTCACCGCCGCTGCGGGCATTCGTGAACAAACGGCTGGTCCCCGCTGCAGAGGAGATATTTGACTGTCGTGAGCGAATAGTCGCAAAATACGAGAAAGAAGCATCCAGCTCGCTGGAGATCATACGCCTCCGAGGGATGCTCTCGGGTTTTCCGTCACAGGTCAGTTTATTCTTTTAATTTCGCTAAATAGAGGTGAATTCTATTTACTATGATCTAATAACTAATTTAAATCTCTAGCCACTTTTGGCGCTTATATAAATGTAGAAGTATGCAAACTGCAGGGTTGATACGGAAGAGGATTAGGGCCAGTGAAGAAAAAAAAAAACGAGGGGTGACAGGATTCTGACTTTTTGCTCAGAATTCTGACTTTATTCTCAGAATTCTGAGAATAAAGTCAGAATTCCGACTTTAAAGTCAGAATTCTGAGAATAAAGTCAGAATTCTGAGTTTAAAGTCAGAAATTGGGAATTCTGACTTTAAAGTCAGAATTCTGACTTTATTCTCAGAATTCTGACTTTAAAGTGGGAATTCTGACTTTAAACTCAGAATTCTGACTTTATTCTCAGAATTCTGACTTTAAAGTCGGAATTCTGACTTTATTCGAATAAAGTCACTTTAAAGTCAGAATTCTGACTTTATTCTCAGAATTCTGACTTTATTCTCAGAATTCTGACTTTAAAGTGGGAATTCTGACTAAAGTCAGAATTCTGACTTTAAAGTCAGAATTCCCACTTTAAATTCTGAATTCTGAGAATAAAGTCAGAATTCTGACTTTAAAGTCAGAATTCCCAATTTCTGACTTTAAAGTCAGAATTCTGACTTTTTTTCTCAGAATTCTGACTTTAAAGTGGGAATTCTGACTTTATTCTCAGAATTCTGACTTTATTCTCAGAATTCTGAGAATAAAGTCAGAATTCCCACTTTAAAGTCAGAATTCTGAGAATAAAGTCAGAATCCTTTCACCCCTCGTTTTTTTTTTCTTCACTGGCCCTAATCCTCTTCCGTAGAGTATAGTAAAAGGAAAGGAGGAAAATATGGAAAATTCCATCAAGCGCCATATTTTGCCATTTTACGCCCGTCCACGTCAGCTGCCCGTTTGAAACTCTTCATGTGCCGCTATAGTTTAGTGAGCATAATCCCAAATTAAGCAGCTCGCCTATTTGTTGGCAGCCCCCCACAACCTGAACCACGCATACCCAATCTCTTTTGTTGTTGTCTTTCAGCCTCAGGACCCGCAAACCACAAACACGCAGCGTATGGATCTATGCGTGACCACGTGTTCCATGCCCCCCGCTGCTTCCCACGTGTAAGTCTGCGTTTTTTTTCTACCTTGCAGTATGATAGTCTGTTGCCGAGAACCGCCGCTGTGCGTCTGTCGCGCGGCCGAAGGGAGGAAAATGCTTGTGTTGTGTTAGCTGCGTGGGAAGTTGAACCCCGACCTCTGATTCTGCGGGGGTTGTTGCCTCACAGCAGGTGACCGCGTGATACCGCAGATCCGACAGGCACTCATAGCGCACAGCAAGGGCGGACATGAAAGAATTGTGAGAAGAGGCCCCCGCTGAACCAAAAGCAATCACTACTGCGTTATGTAAATCAGCGTTCTCAGGCTCCCACTGTACACAAAACACTTCCGTGGGGACTGTGAGGGTCCCAGATTGGGAATTAAAAAAAAAAAAAAGTGATTTAGGGTTATGGTTAGTCAGTACACAATTAAAATGAATAATGCTTTGTTTTATAAAACACACGTGGGATGGATTTAGTATTTTTTTAAGGCATCACTGTGGACATTTTTTTAAGATAAATTATCTGCATGTTTGTTTTTTGTTTTTATCAGTGGTCAAATTCCATATTGAACTGACTAGAACGAAATGAATTTTTGGGGGGGTCAAAGTGTCAGGAATGAGTGGAGCAGGGTTTTTTTGAAGGAAAGGGAGGTTGGTGGACAGAGACAGAACGGGGCAGGCAGAGGCTCGCGTACAGCGGGCAGGGACAGAAGGTCCATTCAGACCGGGAACCGATACATAAAAACAGGTACTGACTGAAAGCCTACCCATGAGACCGGGGAAATGCACGACGGGAGCAGAAACCGACGGGGAGTAACAGTAGACACCGACAGTGACCACATAATACAAAGTGGAGTCGCAGACAGACAAAGACACATGCGAGCTAAACCACTCAGGAAATTGCATTTGAGTCTCAGGACCTCATTTTAGACACAAATGCACTTTCAAGGACCGTGAACACACAGATGCACGCTTGTGTATAGCACGGTCAGCTGATTTGCCTGCTTCACTTCTTCCGCATGCATGTGACAGGTCACTGACCTGACGGCTCTCGATACCATCGGTCAAATTTGCAACTGGGGTGCAAACACGCACCACAGTCTCCTTGAGCTACTTTGCTTTAACATCATCAGCTGCTCATAAGAGAAAAATAAAGAGTAGCCAAAGGACTCATTGGGATGTTTTCGCGAGACTGCGTACTCTTTGAGAGTTATCTCCATTTTTATTGCCTGTTAATCATATGTCCTGAATGTCCTTGACGTTATCGCCCCGTCTTAATCACGATTTCATAAGAAAGTATGATAGGAATGGAAAATAAGGCGATGCGCTTTCTCGGTCGGCCGATCTGACACCGATCGGAGGCGAGGTGTGAAGCCAGGGTTACGTCAATGGAGTTTTAGCTGCACACACATCTCGACATTCATTTCCTGTGCATTTCTCAAAAAATAAAAGTAATCATCCACACTATCTTTGCACTTTTCAACCTTTTCCCATGAGAACTTGGATGGGACTGAACATCACATTCCAACACTGAGAAAAGCAGACAAAGTTGCAAGCACGGTCAGAAATGTCAATTGTCAATGGTCAAACTTCTCGACATTTAGTTCCTGTGCATTTCTCAAAAAGTAGAAGTTTTATGATTACTTCTACTTTTTGAGAAATGCACGGGAAATAAAAGTCGAGATGGCAAGTATGACCATCTATCCACTTTTCAACCTTTTCTCATGAGAATTTGGGTGGGACATTCCAACATTGAGAAAAGCAGAAAAAGGTTCAAACACGGTCAGAAATGTCAGTTTTTAATTGATTATTTTAACATTTACATTGAGATGAAGAGAAAATGAATAAATACAGACAAAATAATTTGTATTAAATAAAACATTTAGATAAAATTGAATAAGGAGCCATTTAAACATATTTAGGGAGGAAATCATAACAGAAAGTGGTTTAGTTTGAATCCAGCTGTTGAGCTATTAAATTGTACGGGTGTGTCTAAAAAGCGCATTCCATATCTTGGACTTTTTTTTTAAGAGGACAAGTATTCCACAAATGGATACAAAGTCCACTTAAGTCATTGCTGAAATAGCAAAGGTCATTCTCGAGACATTCTCTTCCTGACACTGCACTGGGAGAAATCCATTCTAAGTGGGACATTTCTTGCAGCGTGACAGGGAATGCGTACGGGCACATGACCATCCACAAAGTTGCGCGCCGTTGGGAATCCGACAGGAAAGACAAAAAGCGGCTCACACTTTCTCGGACCTCCCTTGAGTCGGAGTCGTCTTTTTGTTTACTTAATTTTTACTTACCATTCTTAATCTCAGGTGGAATTCACTTAGCTGCCATTTAGAGGTTTAGGAGGCCATCTAATGAAATTCCTCCTCTTAAGTCTCACTATGTGGTCAGAGAGGAGGCACTTGTTGGTTGCTGGCTTGAAATCTGGTGCTGATTGCTTGTTTTAGTGCAAATGCCATTTTGGGACTTTTCGGTTTCCTCAAGTCTAGAAGAGGGGAAACAGTCACTGCTAGTTTTACTTTTTCCATGAGGAGTTAAAGTAAACCACAGAGTGAGAACAATATTTTGGAAAGTTTTGTCCCACCACAGTCTTCCAGTCCCAGGCGCCAGTCTCTCGTCACAGATGGTGTCTTGTCCTAAAAAACCCACAGCCTGGCTTTTTATAGCGCCGGGTGTGGATGTCTGCAAACGACCGCCACTGCTTTATGAGCAAACGGTGGAGGCGGATACTCTTCCTGGCCGCAAAAAAACGGGTCAGAAACAACACCGGTGGAGACGCTTGTGATATGACGCGATGCTAGACTTATCACTTTTCACAGACACTCAGGAAAACAAACCCTAACAGAGAAATGATTAGTGTTTGTGCAAGGGTTGGAAACACATGGTCGTGGGCCGCATAGGGCCCACCAGATAATTTAATATTTTTGTGTGGGTTTAACAATACATGCTCACACACACTTGTGTGTCTGCTCCCTTGCTTCAAATGTCAATAGTCTGGGTTTTCAAATGACCATGGTTCAGTCTGGACAGATGATATGACTCACATCATATGATGTTGACTGCTGTTTTGCCCACAGTGTTATTTTTATTGAGGTAACTGTTTTTCAGGGGTTGGCTTGTTTTGGATGTCAGGAAAAGTACATTTGAACTGAAAAAAATTGATTTCTACTTCTATTTATACTATTAACATAAAAAAAATACATAAAATGGGGTCTGATGTGAATTTCTACACTTTTTGCTTGTTAATCTCTACATCCTATTACAGCAATAACCAAGAGTAAGCAAGTCATTTCAGAAACAATGCCACCATTTTGAGGAAAGGCGATTTTCTGCATCGTCTTAAAATATTAGTGTAATTCGACACGGGAGACGTTTGAAATCAAGTTTTGCTAAAACTTGTACTAGTTCATTAAGCTTCGTCGGACCTTTGTCTTTACTCTAGACAGTCACTGCCTTTTCCAAGGAGTCCCTGAACGCAGCGCAGTTTTGCGCTGCTCGACTTGTTCTGATGACACCCACTCACACACGCACAGTCACAGACACACGCGTGCTCAAGCATAACACAGGAGTCCACGCGGTCCTCCGACAAGGTAAGATAAGACAACAATTTCACTGTTAATACGCAATATCCCTCACAATTCCATTCGCTACGATTCCCTAGTGTTATCTCAAGTATATAAACGTGTTCGCCCCAAAAGACTCGCCGTTTTATCTGGAAATTCACCGAATTCACTCATAGACAAATGCGCGAATTTGGCACTATTTAATTTAAATTGACAGCGCGTTCTTATTGCTTGGGTGCCGTGTTGCAAACATAATAGCAAGGAGCGGAAAGAGGACGGGCGCGCCTTCGCCCGCCCGGCTCTTGGGTGACACTCGAGCTGCCATGCCGCCTTTTGTTCGCGGCAAATTAAATTTAGCGCCAAGCCTCTTGTGTCCATAACGCTCTCGGATAGTCGTTTGCTAGTTCCCTCGTGTTTGCATGTAATAAAGTAATAACGGCTATGAGGTTGACTGTAGCCGAAATGCTGACAGTGGCTTGATTGTACTTGACTTTTTAGCCTAAATAGTAAAACTGACGAAAATGGACAAGTGTACCAGCGAATGTGTACTGCAGTACCGATTACAGATCAGGCTTATTATTTCTCATTTTTCTCCTAGTAATGGAATAAACATAAGTTTCTCACTTTTTCCCCAGTTTGGTGTGTACCCCACCCCTCTTGTCTTCGGGGTTATGATAAGGGCAGATTGAGGATATTTGTTAGCTGTGGGCAACGTCTCAAGTTCAAATTGAGAGTCAGGCTGGAAAGAATTGTGATCATTCACACATTTTTTATTTCACATCTGTTAACAAAATAGAAAGAGAAAGCACCTCGAGGACGTGGCAGATTATTTTTCCTGCTGGCAACCTTGTATCTGATCGTACATGTGCGTGCTTCCTGCTTCTGTTATTGCTGCCATTTTTCCCCGATTTGTCATCACACTTAAAAAGGGTTGACCTACTAAACTGGAAAAGTTGCAAAGCCATTACTCAACGCCACCGACGCTGAACGAGACGGAAATGCCTCTTCAAATCCGAATCTCATCAGCCTTCATTTTCTAGAATAGTGTTACCAGATAGCATGAAGGCGTCGTGATATATATTGGGTGAAAAGAGCAACGTGCGCGCTTTCCTGGCAGGGCGCCTGGTCACACGTGCCTGTGCTATTTGCGTTGGGCATGCCCGTCCTAACAGAAGCGAGGACAAGGAGTCAGAATGGTGCCTTTGTTTTCGCTGGGAGGAACAGCTGATGAGAACAGCGACAGCCCGACCATGTGTTGGCCACATGTGTTGACTCATTTGTAAGGCTCATCTAAATTAGCCTATTAATGCTAATGCCCTTTAGCCAATCTTTTTTTTACTATTCCCATGTTTCAGGTTCACCTTAGTTCCTAACCCCCTTGATTGATTTAATCGTGATGAACAAAGTGATTAAATCCTCATGCCTTCACCAGTTCAAACTCGCTTGGATCAACAAACAAGATAGGCTTTATCCCAATTGTGTGTGATAGACGGGAAATGTTTGCAGGGGTTTACAGTGGGTGTGGGGCATTGAGTCCGAGGACAAAGCTCAAAACTAAATTTGCATTATGAATGCATCTTTGTGTTGAGGTTGACTGAGTCAAGTCTCAGTTCCTCAATACGTTTGAGGCAATATCATTTTTATTCATCTTTTGCCAAAAGGTGACATGATCGCATCATCGGTTTAAAGTCCGCTTTCCAGGCTGCAGCTGGGTTGGACTGGATTCTCGATATGGCTTTCTTCCACCGGGGGCGGTCCATGGCCATCTCGTGGTTGAGAGTGCCTATACTGAGAAAATCTTTGGAGCAAAACGTTCTAAAGTCGGATGCCCTTCCTGACACCAACCCAAGGGGAAATTGATTTTCTGTAGCGGTTGACTCCCTTAGCCCATTCCTCTCCCGAGGAGCCCGCTGGGCAGTGGTACTATTTAACCCATAGTTGAGGGCTGGTTTGTGGGCACCAGGGCGTGTCCACACACCGGCGGGCCTGTGTGCCGCACGTCTAGGGGCCAAACCTCTTCCGAGTCCCTCGTAGTTTAGCCTGTGTCCGTGTTGTACCCAGTTACCATGTGTCGCCGGGTGGAGGCACGACATAGGGCTTGCTGTTAGAGAGGCTATGTACTGGCAGGGAGAGACTTACGCTAGACGCATCATAACAACCCGACTTGGTCTTATGAAGTCAGACACATAAAACAAACATCATATGTAGAGTAGAATTGGAAAAATCACATAGTCAGACACTTTGGTTTGAAGGAACCAGTTTGGGAAACTCGTAGCGCCAGTCAGAGGTAGGTTGGCACTCTTCACACTCTGCTGACGCTAAATTGCAAAATTGCTTTCTATTGTTTGGTGCTTTTTTATTTTTTGTACCTGAGCCATGCCACGCCGCCTGTCGGAACTCCTACAAGGGAATCTGCCCAAACGAGCTCCAAACAGGTGAGCGGAGAATGGTTTCCAAAGTGGGATATTTTGGTGTGAACAGTCAAGCACAGCTTCATCAATCGTGTTGCGCATGTGGACTGAGCGGCCTTTTAGTGCGGTCATTATAAATGTCAATACTGCTAAGCATTTTGTCTCTATAAAGGACTGACCTTTTGGCAACAGTTGTTCGATTGCGGATCATCAAAGAACGCACAATAGCATCTAGCGCTCTTCTTTTACCGCACTCTTACCCAATCAAATGGTGGGATTTTATTTTGGGTTGTCGCTCACATGCCAATTCCGCAGACTCCAAAGTGTGTGTGTTGCATTTCAACAGCAAGGCTAGTGATGCCAGCTGGCCAGCAATTCATGTCGACCTTAATGAAAGACGCTTAGCAGGATTCAAAGCTGTGCTGTCAAGTTATGGTGCTGAAAAGAGAAGATATGTTGCTTCTGCTTTGTTTGAATGAAACTGAAAGAGAGACTCGCATCTATTGAATGTAAGCTAGGGCTAAGCCGCAGGTGGCTCACATGCTCGTGGGGGGCTTTGATTAACGGCATGTGAATGCTAATGGGCCAAAGTGGAGTGTACCACATTGCTTCCGACGAATTTCCAGTCTGCTGAGCTTCATTTCGATCAATACGGCAATGATGTTGAAACGTTCAGCATGTTCCACGCATCCGTTTTCCATAGCGCTTAGCTTAGCGGGTGATCTCGAGCTTATCCCAGGCAAGGCGGGGTACACTGTTCAATTGATTGAATCAAAATGGGAAAAAGTTCTATTATCACTGAGCGCATGCCGTGTCGCAACTTGTCTTGGCTGTGTCACGGTACATCAATAATACAAGGCTGGCCTTCGAAGAACAAGGAGAAGGTCGTGGGTGGGGGGGCTCTTTGCGGCGACACCTCAAATGCGCTGCTTAATGGAGGGAGAAATTGAAAGCAGGGCCGCTGGCATGGAAAAAATGACCTTCGATGTGACATCCTCTCTTAAGTGTCCCGCGAAATGAGTCATAATGGTTTTAGCGCAGGTGGGCGGGGAAAGAAGAAAGGCACGTCCCAAAAAGAGAGAGAGTCCGCTACAGGAGACCGCTTGCTTATTTTTTGTCAGGCTCTTTACATGATTGGTGGCTCTGCATGCACGGTTGACGTACTTATGTAAGTTTGCTACATTGCAGCATTTCTTTGCTTGGTTCAAAGCAACATTGTTTGTTCTGTCCATGTCCAATTTGAACTTTGACCAGTTGACTAGCTCAAATATTCACAATTTGGCACGCATCTCTGGCCGTTGATGATAAAAGCTGTTTTTGTGCGTTTGCCGCCGCGCATTGACCGTTATCTTTGGTTTTCAGAGCCGCTGCGCCGTCTTGATCAAAACTCGTCGGACGCATTGCACACAGCAACCATGACTGCCATGAACTCACCCAGAGACAAGTAAGCCAAAATGAAACACCCTGTCTTTTTAAAAATATTACAGAAGAGTATTACCAAATAATTTGTAATATAATTTTGGTTGTTTGTGCTCGTCATTGAAAATATAGAAATGCAGATTCAATCTTTGAAATTATTTTTCAAGTTAAATCATTTTAAAAATGTTGGATTTACATGCAGTTCAATATGACATGATTTGGTAGTCACCCGATAATTGGTCACATTTGGTCACTAAACGATGGGTCCTAAATTCAACCAATGTGGACTTAAAAAAGTCTTTAAAAAAAAAAAAAATGGGCCTCATTACAACAAAAATGAACTTTACTTGATATGTTTTTGTCAGATACAATGCAGTGTGGATCATATTCTTCATCCTGGGCTTGGGAACTCTTCTGCCATGGAACTTCTTCATGACGGCCACCATGGTATGCCATAAGTCTGGGGCTGATAATGCCTGGGGGTTGGGAGAGAGACAGAGACAGACAGGCACGCAGACACGCACACACACACACACACACACACACACACAAAGATGGAAATTAAACCATCTGGTAGTTGACATCCTGCGGTGGCTGCCATGTCCAGCCCAATTCCTTCAGCGTTACTCCACTGAGCTGCAAGGGAGGTTAAATGTTCGAATTTTCACTTATCGGTTAATGAAGGCACAAGGAGAGTCAAACACAGAGCCTCTTCTTGTCTGGCTCTTTGGTCAGATTGGCAACAATATGTGGCATTTCTTGGCAGTACTTCACCAGCAGGCTGAAGGACCCGCCCAGCGAGCTTGCCGCCAATCAGACGGCCAACAGAACGCTGGACGGCGGCGACACCCGCAACATGCTGGAATCTAAGTTCAACAACGTGATGACGTTGTGCGCCATGGTGCCGTTGCTGGTCTTCACCTGCATCAACTCCTTCATCCACCAGAGGTGAACGACGCCCAAGCAATGTGTGTGTATGTGTGTGAGCATGCATGCGAGTGCGTGCGTGGGGAATGTTTGCTTTAATTTTGGTCAGATTAAGAGAACCGCACTTGTTTCTGTAGCCAGACACACCCTGGAATGTTTCTTTTCACGCCGACTCCTCTTAAACGCTACAACGTGGCTGAGCATTTAAATGTTGACGTTTGTTTTTTTTCCTTTCTGCTCAGGATCCCTCAGAAGCTGCGCATCACGGGCAGCCTGACGGTCATCCTGCTGGTCTTCCTGCTGACCGCCTTGCTGGTCAAGGTGGACGTGGAGCCACTGCCCTTTTTCACCCTCACCATGATCAAGATCGTCTTCATCAACTGTGAGTCCCCCCCAAGGCATCATTGATGTGTTAGGTTTGAATCCTGTTGCTAACCAAAACAGCAGCACTGGAAACAGTCTGAATCTCAGATAATAATCTCGCGTTATGCTACTTAGACTTTGACAGCGTTGTGTGTCCCTCTTTCATCGGATGTCAGCTGGGATAGAGTCCGCCCCCTTCCTTGTGATCATTTCCATATGTTTTGGGGCCCAGTGAAAACAAGCAGCTCGGCATCTCCGGGTTCCTTGCATAGTGTGCGATCTCACGCTGTGTTTGTTTGGAAGGCGAAGCCGGTCGAGCAAGCTGCCGTTCCGCCATGTTTGATTCAGACAAACCTGACCCTAAATCTTTGATACCAGGGCTTGCGCAATACTGCCGCTTTGACGTTCAGTATTTCAATGTGTACATATGAATTGTCTAGGAGTGGATTTTGTCTTCTCGTCGCCTTCCTCCCCAAATTGAAGGTCCACTTGTCAGATCAGCCGTTGGATGACTCCAGAAGGCGTAACACACGCTCTCTTGATGCCCCCACCCCAAGCGTTTGGGGCGGTTTTGCAGGGCAGCCTGTTCGGACTGGCGGGGATCCTGCCCACCTCTTACACCACGCCAATCATGAGCGGCCAGGGCCTCGCCGGGACCTTTGCCGCCTTCTCCATGATCTGCGCCCTGGCCTGTACGACACACACAAGAGAAAACACCACGACAGAGTCGACCAACTCGGTTGTGTCGACTGAAAAATGTCAAATCAAAAAACATATTTAGGAAGTTGTTGTCTTAAATGGATGGTGATGGAGTTCTATCTTTCGGCAGCCGGCTCGGCGCTACGGGACAGCGCCTTTGGCTACTTCATCACGGCCTGCTTCGTTATTCTCATCGCCATCGTCGCCTACCTCACTCTGCCCAAGATGGTGAGGCCTCACAAAATCATTTTTTCTTTCTCCACTGCTTTGAGTTTCCCATTATAGCTGCCCTTATGATGGTCATCCTCAGGAGTTTTTCCAGTACTATATGAAGGGCAACGGATCCAAGTCATCTACTGATGACGAGAACAGGCTGGACCTTCTCAAACAAGGTACTGTCCTGTTTATTCATTTGACCATGCGTATTTAATGAGAGCGAGGCGTTCACTTGTCCCACAGAGAATGCTGAGAAGTCCGTGATGAGTGTGACAGAAGACGACAAAAAAGTGGGCGTGTCTGTGCTCCAAATATTCCGCAAGGTAAAAAAAAAAAAGAGAGGACCTTTGTATAGGTTGCCTCTATAATTGAAAATCTATGTACCGTGGTTATTATTGAAATGAAAACAGTAGCGCTTAAAAAAATAAAAAAAAAACTTTATAGCAAGCGTGCCACTTGCAAGTGCTAAAGATTTTGCTGTTTTTGCGTATCAAGATCTGGGTGATGGCCCTGTCTGTGTGCTTCATCTTCACCATCACCATCGGGACGTTCCCGGCCGTCACCGTCGACGTCAAATCCACGGTGGCCAACGGCAGCAGCTGGGGTGAGTCCACATTGTCAACGGTCTTGAAACAAATCTTTACAGCCATTTTGTCAAGTACCGATAGAAAGTTGTGTCCTACACCCATGTCAAAGGAGTTTATCTTTTTAGAAATGTACTTCATCCCCGTGTCGTGTTTCCTCCTCTTCAACGTGATGGACTGGGCTGGCCGCAGTCTGACGGCCGTCTGCATGTGGGTCAGTATTCAACTTCCATCAATCAAATGCACTCAAAAAATATCTTATGTATTTGAGGGTGTGGGGGAAACTAGCTCCATTTTTGGTGGAAAGTGCTTATTGGTTGTATATCTGCGTACTCATCCGCTTACTCACAAATGTTTGGGTTAAAAAATACCATTTGTGTTTTTTTTTGTTTTGTTTTAGCCTGGCAAGGACAGCCTGTGGCTTCCCGCTCTAGTGGGCGTGCGATTGGTGTTTGTGCCACTCTTCATGCTGTGTAACGTGCAGCCCCGCTACAACCTGCCCGTATTCTTCTCGCATGATGCCTGGTACATCGTCTTCATGATCTTCTTCGCCTTCTCCAACGGCTACCTGGCCAGCCTCTGCATGTGCTTCGGACCCAAGTGAGTAAAACACTGAATGCTGCGCAAAAAAAAAAAGCAGCGGACACGCAGATAACCGGTACCTACTAATTAGAGGGTTTTTTTTGTGTGTATTTGTTTTAATCAAAATTGATTAGTGTGTTATATATGACACTGGATACAGTGTGGTTATGCAGTATAAAAAATATGGTGTATAGCAATGTTATGTTGTGGTTTTAAGTGAATGTTATATATGCGTGTACAGGAAAGTGTTGCAGCACGAGGCAGAGACGGCGGGAGCGGTTATGGCCTTCTTTCTGTCCCTGGGCTTGGCGCTGGGGGCCGCCATCTCCTTTGTCTTCCGCGTCATCATCTAAAACGGCCAACGCCACTTAAACAGCACACACACGTAACATCTTCTACTCTTACTTGCTGCCATCTCCGGAGAAAGCCTTTGCTAAGGGTAAGGCCAGAGGACACCCTACCTCTGTCTCACCATGGCAACTATATAAACTTAAACAAACTCACACAATTGAGCTGACTGGTTGTTTCCCAGCATGCAAGCTGGTAACTATCAACGAGGACCTCTTTTCAAATTACGACTGAAGACTGACTGACCACCATTTGTTATAAGAAGCCTCCATATAACTTAAGTATCTGACATAATTTACATCATTATTATTTTGTTATTGAGGCTCTATGGCTTTTTGTTTTATTTGCTTGCACCAAAAAGACATGGCCAAAGTAAATTAGGGTCACACCCTAGAATTAAAACTTTTTTTTTTTTGTAAGCCTACAAGAAAAGTAACTTAAAAATTGGGTGAAATTTGAAAATGAAGTAGTCATATTTTGAGTAATGAGAATTGGTAATATTTGAAAAAGACATTTTTAACTAAGATGTCTTAATACGAGAAACATTTATGTAAAATGTTATGTTTTGTGTGGGTGGGAATCCCCAACATTTTACAAATTGATTCCCATAACTTTTCTAATTATTTTTTTGTAAGATTACAACTTCGATCAATTTGGACAATCTTGGATCTGCAAGATTGTCTGACATGCAACAGGCCACTGCTGCAATTTTCTTATCTAGTGGTTTTGTATATTTTTACGAACTTGCCAAGTTTATTTTTATATCATTGTCAAAGAGCATTTTCCTCATTATTAGTCTGGCCTTCTGCTTTTTGTAGTCAGTTGTAGTACATAGAAAAAGCTTTGAAAACGCAACATTTGTGTATCGGAATCTACGTCTCCAAGTACAATTCAATTAAAGTATTTTTTAAAACTTTGGCTCCCTCATCTGGTCATTTGTAGTATCGCTACATAATTAGCCAAAATCTGGCACATTTTAAGAAAAGCGAAGATGAGTCTTTAGGAAGGATTTAATCAAGGTAAACACTTTATTCAAAAATAAATTACCGAAAATGATTTTAAAAAGGTGGACAGGCATCACACTTTAACCTCACTCAGCCAATCACATTATCAGGCGTCATCAAACACCTGCTCATACTTCTACAGCAGCAACACCACAACAGGTAAATTGAGCCAAACACACACACAAGCTTGATTCACTATAAAACATTTTCTAACTTTATTTAAATATCTAACATGCAGGCTCAATGTGTAACAAAACTGGCGCTTGAGGTGATTGAATGAAGCTACTACTAGCTTATTGGCTCCTGAGAATCGAAGGAGAGCGACGGGTAAAGGGCAAAATTCACATTGAGTATTCTGATTTAACACTATTACAAACCAGCGTTGGTAAAAAATGAAAAAATAACCTGTGCTTTATTCCTTTAGAAAGTTGCAACTAACTAGGTTGGACTTTAACTTGATTAGCACAAACAGAAATAACGAGGTCAACATTTTATTCTGTAAATTATACTAACCTGCCAAAGCCTTGAATTTGCTTAATCTTACTCGTATGGGATTTTAATCTTTCAAATTAAGACCCTATGAAGAAAAAGAACCTTTGGGAGTTTATTAGCCTGCCTACTAAAGCTTTAAATTTGATGTTTCATATAATAAGGCGAGGAGGCTAGATAATTAACACCGACAACCGTGATAATGAGCATAATTGTTAAGTAGTAGTTTACCTAAATATTAAAGTAGATGAAGCATTATCTTAAACCTATGTTGTCATGAAAATATACAACTTTGAGAAAAGCATTTTTAGCCTAAGCGGAAGCAATTAACTCACTTGATGTTAATTGGCTTAAAATGTCAGCCAGGGAGCAAATTAAGTTTTTTTTTATAGCAAAACATGCCATGGACAAAGTACATGGAATTAAACTAAGAGGCAAATTAAAGTCCGTTTGGGTCGTACAACATGGAGAGTAGGAGCCTTTTAGCCTGAAAGCTAAACCAGCTAAAGCCTTAAATTTGCTCAATGTCACATCCACGTCAAAAATGTCAGCAATGGAACAAATTAAGTTTCTATGAATTAGTAAAACAAGTGGACAAAGAAGACTAAGCCAAGAAATATTGAAAACAATATGTACAATTTAGGGGAGCCTAGGCGAAGAGCCAACTAAAGCCTGAGTTGCTTGCTCAGTGTCATTTTTAATTGGTTTATCGTGTCAAAATGTCAGTCGGACCAAATTAAGTAATCCTATGAAAAAGCCAAAGTTAGATCGTGCACTATGTGCAACGTTGCCAAAGGCAGCAGAGTTGAAAATGCCCATCTGAGCACCATGCAGGACAGGACTACAAACCACGTAATGGGTGTTTGGCTCTGAACTGCAAACACAATGGCTGCCCCATACAGTTTCCATTGATGACAAAGCCATAAGGTTACAAACGCATCTTAACCAATGGAGGCGTCAAGTCAGCAGCTTTTCAATACTCTCATTTGCCCTCCGTTTTGTTTCCTGAAGACCTCGTTGGGAATATTTGTGCTTTCAAGGCAACGCGTTTGCATCCATTGTTGAGGATGGTGATGAAAAATTGTCTTTTGGCAAAAGGCCACTGCAAGCTTTGGTGTTGATCTACTCGTCACAGTTCTAAACACATGAGGAAGAGTGATGATGATGATGATGATAATGATGAGGGAAGTGCATCAGTGCGTCTTTAACTTGGCGTTTTGCTGCTGCTGCTGCTGCGAAGAGGACGAGCCACCGCCACTGCCGCCAGGTTCGGTCAGGCTGGCTTTGAGCGAGTTGACCACCGTCTGCCGCACGCTGTCTTCCATGTAATGTTCACTGAGCGGCTTGAGAACCTGCAACGGGCAAAGCACACAGTGAGCAACGCTTAGGGAGGGACAGATAGTGTCAGAATGTCCACAAACATTGCAGTCAAAGGAAAGGAAAGTTAAATTAAGTATAAAATTAGAGGGAGGGGGTCCTTGAGCATGCACGGCATCAAAACATCTCCAAAGTAAAAAAAAAAAAAACTGAATCCAACTGATAGCGTATCCGAACCACAAGACACTGAAAGAAGAAGAGCAATAGCAACCGTGAGATCCTGTTGTGGGCGTGGCCACAGACTCCAACGTGAACAAACGGCTAAAAGTGTGGACGCGACAACGTGCGGCCTTAGTGGCTCTTCCTTTGCCGGTAGTTGTTATTGGGGGGCGAGAGCCCCACCGCCCGGCCCTTTGTTGACGCTCCCAATGCCAGGAGAGCGGCGGGCCACGCTGCCGGCCACGCCACGCCCCTCGTCACGCGCTTGCAAAGTTTGGAAAACACCTGAGGAGCACAGCGGGGAGGGAGAGGAGCAGTTACCCACCAGAACCGGAAGAAAGATCCAAAAGGATCATCCGGAATGAAAGAGGAAAAAAAATGGAGGGAACCGGTGGGAGGAAGTGGAAGGAAAAGAGGAAAAAAAGACAGGAAGCGAAGGCCAGATATGAAGAAACGCCCTAAAATAAGAGTTGCTGTACGTAAGCAACATTTTCCTTCAAATGCTTGATGGGATAGAAAGGAAAACCACAAACAAGGCCCAAGTCATGCGTGCAACCAAACTGACCTGTTCCCACAGCGTCTCTGCCACCAGGTCGATGATGGTTCCCACCTCGCGGAACTCGCCAGAGTACTTGACGTACGCCCACGCGCAGAGCGACAAGAGCGCCAGGCCCATCAGAAGATTGGCCAGCGCCGCCAGCGTACTCAGACCCACAAAGGCCGTTACGCCCGACACCACGTAGGCGACAAACATGACGGCGAAGAGCGTGGCGGGCGTGCGCGCCGCGTAGAAGATGTTCTTGCCGTCGTTGTGCTTGCAGAAGTTTCCGAAGGTCTCGTCCAGCTCGCCCTCCAGCTGGCTCTGGTAGCGCTGGCAGAAATCGGCGCCGCCCATTTTCTTCACCGAGCGGAAGTAGCGCACAGAGTGCTCGCGGAACTCATCGTGGGAGCGCTCCAGGTCGGCGGGGGCGACGTACGGCTTATCGCCGCCGCACACCTGAAATTCCACAGCAACTAGGTGAGTCCGGACATTTGCTACCAGGACTAGAGCAATTAATCAAATTACGAAGGCATTTTCTAATCGCAAGGGCATGCCAGCATGATAAGGGCTACCAATCAAGCACGTCATGTTTTCATTCCTCCGGTCTGACAAACATTCTGACCTGCTCCATGTTCTTGCTGTACATGTCTTTGGCTCCAGCTACGGCAGTCAGGTTGTTGGCTTCCGCCGTTGCCTGGGAAACAGTAAACAAACAAACATTGTGATTGCAGATCTTTATGGGGCAGCACAACAGGTTGGGAAAAAAAAAATGCACGGCAAACCTGTAACATGGACTTTGGATGAGGCAGCTCTTCACCTTGATAGATCTTGATGTACGCCTAAAGGATGTCCCAGTTCACATTAGCGAGAGAAGGCAAAAAGCCGCATGTTGTTTAGCCCGATCTCTACCTTGAAGTACTCCACAAGATCTCGACATGTGACTTTGTTGCCGCCGATCTCCTTCACCACCAGTTGTTCGGGTGCCAGGAGCAGCGGCACCAGCTGCGACAGCTGCCGCTTAAAGTCCCCGTCGATGTCTGGAACGCAGAAAAGGCTGATGCAGTCCATCCGGCGCACGACGTGACGCGCGGTTCACCGACTGTACCTCTCAGTCGGCCATCAAAGTGGAGATTGGTGGACACCTTGAGGCCCGGGTGAGGCAGCAGGAAGCAGCCGATGTTGGAGAAGCACGAGCGGATGTGCTTGCGGACGTTCTGCAGCTCCTCGTGCTGGTTCTGTTTCACCTGTGGGAGCACACGCCAGTCACGTTGGAACGCCCACTCCCCCGGAGGCTCTTCTTCAAACATCGGATAGCAGGCCAGTCTCACCTGCAGGCGCTTCATCAAGAAAGCGTTGCCTCCCTCCAGGCCGTAGTCATACTCGTAGGGGAAACTCCAATCCCGAATGAGGAACATGAGGGACTAATGAACACAGATGACGACGTTTCAACAAGACACCGCGAGTCGGCTCGGAAAACAATAGCTTGGTGGTGTCAAATGTGGAGACTCTGGAATGCGTGTGTAGCGAGCACCTGAAAAGGTTTTAAGTAGACCTCTTCCAAGGCCAGGCGGCCGTACTCCGTGAAGAGCTGCAGAAGGGGAGAAAATACAAATGAAAGTAAAGTTTGGGACGAACTAAAGATGACACCACCAACCTGAAGATGCTGCAGGTCATCTTCCTGAATGTTTTGCGAGAGATTGTACACCTGAGAAGACATGCAACACGTGATTTGCAGGTTCTTTATTTCCATTTTTTTTTTTTTAGGACAAGCCAAACCTGGACGGAGCTGGTCATCGTGCTGAGGGCAAACACTGTGGCACAGTCCTTAATGGTAGACTGGCTGTCGAAGGCTCCCTGCGTGTCCACCAGGAGGACGGCCACCTGAAACAGCGACAGCGTGACCATGCTGCCGCCGCCTCCTCTCATCAATGATCCTTCCTTTCCTCGCACGGGACTACCTTGCTGCCGTCCGGCTTGTCCACCACAAAGACTTCATTCCAGACTTGAATTCCGGTGGTCTCCCTCTCGCAGCCTCCTCTCCACGTGAAACCGGTCAGCGGGTCATCGTCACCGCCGATCCACTGCTTTTTTTGCTGTGAGGAGAACCGCAAAACTATAAATGATACATTCTTGGCATGATTGGAGAAATTCATATTTTCAAATGTCGTCCTACGACTGGAAAAACTTGTTGTGCTTGAGGACACATTCCAAATCTTTTGTCATACTCCGTGTGAAAGACAACATGGCCGCTTGCCATGCTTGCAACGTCTCACTTTCTCTTATTCTGTCAACAGACATCACCCAAGCGACATTCAGCCGTCTCACCTGATTGTACATGTAGCGCAGCATGAAGTCCAGCAGGAAGGACTTGCCCTTGCGGAAGGCGCCAGCAACCGACACCACCACCACATTGAGGTCCCGCACGTGCTCCTGCAGCAGGATCTTCTCCAGCGCGGCGGAGTCCAGCTCAAAGCTGTGCTCGTCCTTGTTGGCCAGCAGGATCTGCACCGGCCGGGCCTTCTCCTCTTCCTCTTCCTGACCAGACCGGGTGCCAATCGGGAAATCTTGAACAGTGAGGTCGAGACGACAAGAGTCCATCCGATACGCACGCCCATGCCTAACCTGTAATTCCTGAACGCCTTCATCAGGTGAAGGAGTCCAGTCGGAGTTCATCTTTTCCAGGAGCAAGTCATCATCCAGGTCCTCGGGTCTGGCTAGAGCACTCCTCTGACTGCGTCGAATCACGGTGACATCTTGGACACCGCTCGAGCCTTCCTCCCACAAAAAGAAATGTCAGGTTAGCGCGCCCCGATTTGGACTGCACAGCATGCAGGCGGAACTTTCACTTTCACTGCATTTTAATCTTCGGCGGGGATCTAGGCCACATTCAAAAATAGCCATGCACTGAGAATCACACAGGACACGAGACCATAAAATCCAAGGACGGTGTCAGGCCTGAGCAACTTAAATGATGGAGGGGAGCATGATTGATCATCAGCACTGCTCGGGGGCCACATAGGACCTTCGTAGTTAAAATGAAATACACAAAATATAGGTAGAAAATCTGTGTATCAAGTGAGCCGCTAGTTGCCCATCCCTGATCCAAAGCGTCTCCCTGACGGATGGGACCGCTGGAGTGCCGCAGTCAAACAATCCAGATGATTTTCCATTCAAATGCAGCACTCATGCAAATTAGGTTGGAGCGGCCCATCCACTCACCGCAGCCACTGGCAGTTCCGCTCATCCCGACTTTGTAAATAATTGAAATGCTTCGGTCCTCGCGCGTAATGCCTCCATCTCCCCGCTTGTAATTGTTCATAATTGAAGAGTCGCCCGAGCCCGTGTTTCGCTCCGCCGCGTCCCGATAACGTCGGCTTGTGTGCGCCCATCTTGGGAGGGCAACCTAAAATTAGCCACCTTACTTCTTATCGTTTGCCGAGCAGATGCTAACCGGCCCGCTTTTCCGAGCGGGCGCACACTAAAAAAGGTCAACACATCTCGACGAGGACAAATTTGTCCGTCATGCATGGCTTTCTTTAACCATAGCGGGCGAGAAGCGAGCACCGACCGCCGTGAGCCTCTTAATCCCCACACTGGCTCCTTGCTTCCAAAAATGGCCATTTGCTCACTTGAAAGAAAACAGTGATGAGGTCAAAGCCAAGGTGCTGCTTAGGACACTTTGGGGGGGGGGGGCAAAAGTTGCGTGCATAAAGCGCTTTTCTCTTGCAACACTGAAAAACTCTCCCAAGGCTTCCCGACAACTTCATTTCTGATGTTAATGGTTTTAAAAACAACCAAGTCAACAACACTAAAGCTCCTTTTCCTGCTTGTAAAAGAATCTCCCCAGGTGATCATGTCACTGTATTGTTTGTGATCCAACCCAAATCCCAACATTTGGCCTTTGATGGGCTTGCGTACAGAGCAAACTGTCACATTTGTTACGACAGGATCTCACTGAAAGTGCTTTTGGCTTCTGTAAAACCAAGTGGACTGACAAAAACTGGCAGTCTGACACAGAACCCAAGAGAGTTTTATTTAGCTAGTTTGTCCTTCCTATCCTGAGCAGGACTCATGCTGGCGGATACGCTCAGACGAATGGTTGTGAAACAGAGGCGCCTGTGTGCACAGCTAAATACCAATGTTCCAGATATTTAATCCCACTTTGCACTAAAACTTATTGAAGCAAATAGCTTGTTACTACCTTTTGCATGTCAACTCCTTGGCGTTTAGCGCAAACCTTCCCGTTTACATTCCGATGTCCACCCAAGAAGAGATAACAGCAACGTCACGTGGTTTATCGACCGTGACCCCTCGGGTCGCTTAGCTTTGAAAACCAGCTGAACCGTCATTAAGTGTACAAGCGTCTCAAATGATTAAGGCCAGAGAAAGCAAGCGGAATGTGAAAGTATTCGACCCTTATAAGAAACCAAACTAATTCAGCCTTTTCAGGATGAATAAACCAATAACTCTGAACCAAAACATCAACCTGCCTCGGGGCCTCTCCGGACGTGAGCAGGGCAAATGTGCAACTGTTGAGAGATGGAGAGGACAAAGTGCACAATAAGAGCAGTTAGCTTGGATTAAAGTGCACATCTACAACATGCATAATTAGATATTTACAGACTGTATATTTGTCAGCCAACTAACACTTAAACAATTTCAGTACAGTGTGTGTGGTGGGAGTTCTCTAATAAAGAACGATCCACTTCGGCTCAGGACAGAATAACCATTGTTGGTCGGTTCACTTCACAACAGTGAGCACTAAGCAAGCAGCAAAACATTATTAGCCTCGTTACACGGATGCTCAGCAAGCGTACTAATAATAGGCCGTGTAAAAATATCAGGGTTATTAGTGGAACGACCGGGATTTGCCGTGTGCGTGTGTGTGTTTGTTTTCATCACAAAAATCAATAGCTACATACATCAAGATTATACATCACTGAACATCGCTCGCGGAACCCGGCGATGTGTGCCCGTGGACCAAGCCGGTCGACTGGCTGGTCCAGGTGAAAGTGGCAGAAGAGAGGGACAGGTGTCCCGCGCAAGACGCTAGGGTGTCCGGCTCCGACTCGTATTACAGTGCTTTCACTTGAGGTCAGCTTTGGTTCTAAGGTGGCAATATCGATCGCTGTGATGGTTGCTCCCTTTCTGCTTGAACGAGCACTGTGATTGTGTCGTCGCGAAACGAACCCAAACGCGGGACGCCGCGCGGCGTCCTAGGCTAACAGGCGAGCGGGCTAAGCCAAGACAAATGGCAGGAACGGATTGGACGCCGATCGCGTTTCCAACCACTCGTTTGTGTTCAGGTCCAGCCTGCACGCGGTAATCGTGGAAAAGCAGAGGCCGCTTACCTTGCTCAGCTCGTGTGCTTTTACAGTTTGGCTCAAAGTGAGCTCTGCTCCTCAGCCCGCGCACCTCCGCCATCTTGGGTCTGAGCTAACTGCCCCGCTGACGTCACAACCGAGTGGGGGCCGACGCTTACTTCCATGCTTAAATGTTGGCGCACCACTCTTCACCGGAGGTTTTCGCCCTCAAAGTTCTCCCCAGCCCCCGAGAGCGTTCATTTTAATAGCTGAGAAAGGTGATCGACGTCAAGTATGAGATATTTGTCGTGCTTTAATGCGAGGCGCTCACGTGAACACGTGTCTATTGTCTTTATCAAGAACCGGGGGTCATTAGCACATCCCTCACAGTTCTGAGTTTTAAGTCGAAACTCTGTGGCTACTACATTTATGTGGGTGCTTCACCTTCATTCATTATTGGAGCCCAGATTTTGGTGTGACCCCCCTGTCTTAAAATTCTAACGTCACCTGTCAGCTGGGCTTGGCTTCCGTTATCAAAATGATTATTGCGCTCCATTGAATGGATGGAATGATAAGATTATGTCATGTTGCGATGACATTTTTTTAGATAGTAACACCTGAATTATAGTTACATATAATGTGTATTGCAGGGGCTTCGACACAGGCGGACCACCTTGAAAACGTGAACCTTTAGCAGGTAAGCCACTCATCATCACCTAATTGTTCCAGCTTTTGTGAGTGTTTTGGTTAATGCATATGTGTGTGTGTTTTATATAGTGGTTGGCCACCCTAAACTCATCCTTCTCTCATTGTTTGTACAGTTAAAACTTTTATGGTGGTGACACTAACATGCAAATAAGAGCCATGCTCGCGGTGAAGATAAGACCTATCTTCTGTTTGAACACACATTGAGCTTTTATGGCATTTCACCTGCATTCAGGAAGGCTAAATGCTAAAGCAAAGCGAGCCATAAAACCTGCTCTTCATCTCATTTGATAAAGTCACTTGGAGTGTTTGCTCAGCTGTTTGCCGACACGAGGGAAAGACAATCTGCTCGGAGCAGAAATAGGAAGGCGGCGTATCTTGGAGGTCTCCTAATCCTTTGACAAGTTCCTCTCGGCTGCAGAGGGCCAACCTTCGCGACAGGGAGAAATCGGACTCTCTGTCTCTAATGGGTCATATGTCAAAGCAGGTCCTTTTGTTTGAAAGTTCCGCTCCTGTGCGGCGCTTGAGTGAGAGTACATCGTTTAGTCAAGTTAACGGAACATTCTCATAGACACACGACATTGTGGAGCCACCGCAAAAGTCTAAATCAAAGACGCAAACAATATTGTGGAGCGAGCGCCGACACATCTGTCTTCTGACATTTACATGCGCACAACATTGCGGCGACCCAATCACGTGTCACAGTCACGTGAATCTGTCATCACTCCTAATAGTGTTTGTGTTTTTGTTTATGTTCTGCACACCGCACTGTAGACTTTGCTTTGACATGATTGCTCCACATTAATGTGTCAGTTCATGATTGAGACTTCAACTCTGACGTCTGATTGGGCCTTTATGACTCTTTCCCGTCGCCACTCCACAATGTTATGTGTGTGTGTGCGTTATGTCAATTTTGGCATCGCCTCTCAAACTCCACTTTCACCTGACATACATAGACACAAATCAACATGATGTATTGACACAGCAAAGAGGAGCAAGACAAGGAAAAGTGGTGGACAAACACTGATAAAGAGGTTGAAAGCCACACGTCCTGAAATAACCCGAGGCTCACACGACTCTCTTTTGAGACTTGGCTGCCATGGTGCGACAGGTCGCACCATGACCGGGACATCCCCCGCATAGCTGCCCCCATCCAGGGATTATAATTGACATTTAGAAACCCATCTGCAGGTTTACATTGAAAGATGAACATGGCAGCATTTTGCGCTACTCCCCGAGTAGACTTCAACGCTATTTCAGTCAGTTTATAACAATCAGAGGGTTAATTTAGTGTTTTTTGATGGGGGCAGGGGGCTTTTGTAACTTTTCATACAGCGGAAGTTGGGTAAAGAATTTGCAGAGGAATTCCCAAAGCAGTGTTTTTTGTATTAGCCAATTTCGACAAAAAATAAATAAAACAGAAAACCCGCAGCTTCACTTTAGTTTGCGTTCTAGTTGTGGTTGGTGGGCTCCTCCTAGCGGCTCAAGACATAAATGCATTTAATCAGTACGTGACAAGTAATATTTCAATGCTACCACATGGTGGCAGCACAGACTAGAATTTAAACCTTTTTTTAACCTATGACCTGGCCATTTCTTTTAGAAATCAAAGTTGACCTTTGAGCACAAGAATTTGCTCACTCCTGCTTCATAACTATAAAAAAAACATAATGCGTCTGCTACTTTTAAAGGATCTGATGGCACTCAAATCAAAATAAATGACAGAAGTGATGCTCTCAAAGCATTAAAATAAAGTATTTCAATGAATTACAATTATTTGTTGAGCTCCTAAAAAAAATACAAATAGTCCGAGCAGCGCTTGTCTTCTGTTAGTAAGCCATGCAGGCTCCGAGCCCCTGGCAAGATTCCCCGTGCCTCCGGGCGCTCCCGGGCAGCCAGAAAAGCACGGCAGCGGGGGATCTCATCACTCTCTCCACACTTCTGCTGTCAGCACTTTTTGTTTGCAGTAACATAGCCGAGTGGCAAGGCGTGCACTCCCAGGTAACTGGACTGCATGCGGCGATGCTGGCACACCAGAAGAACCATGTCGAACCAAACGAGCAATACTCCACTAGATGGTTACCTAGATCGGTATGTGGGTGGTTAGCTATGTTTTGTTGGTCCTCATTTAGGCCTCATGTATTGATGTTTTCAATCGTAGTTTTTTTTTAGGTTTTCAGTTCCATTTGTGACCTTGTCATTATTTTACCCAAGTATTGATTCATTGGCGAATCATGTATGAAAAACTTCGTAACTAACTATTCAATTCATATTTTGTGCAGCTCCTACTATTATCAGTTGTTTTGCTTAATGAGAATAAAATATTTGAGTGACTGATCTAAGAAGTATGAGAAAATATGCATTTATCAGGTGCTTCCAAGTTTTGTTTGATTTTCTTGGTTTCGCAGCACACAGCTGCTCAAGTAACTCACTAAGCGAGAGTTGCGTTTTGTCATCGGCATCCTGCTGAGATTTTTAAATCTTGTTTTTCTTCTTTTTGCTCTGTAATTAGCTAGACTTTTTAATTCCGCCACAAGATTGAAATCACTTTTCACTTTCCCGCTTCTTTCCAAACATGCAAAATGGTCTCCCCCCTACTCACTCCCATCTTTTGTTTTCCGAACACTTTCACACCTCGTGTGACGCGCTATTGTCCGTAAACAGGCGGCCCTTAACCAGGCTGCAACCCTCTGTTTCTGCTTTGGCCACCGTTTAGTGCCGTTGCCATGGCGATCGCCGTCCATCAATTTAGGGTGGATAGCTTGTGAATGACTGGCGAAAACGAAGGGGCGTGTTTGTGTGCAAGTTGAGGTCAAAGTTGAAAAATCACTCAAGCTCCAGAAGAGCTGACAGCACCTTTCCAGAAAGTCCTTCAACTGGATAAGTTGGGACTCTTGCGTATTACATTTTATGCAATGAAGAGTTGTATTTGTCACATTAGTGTTAAAGCAAAGACATATAACTGACTGCAAACATTTCGAGTCAAACATTTAACGCATTTAATGAAAATAATAAATGTTGCATTGTTATTTAATGTTAAATGCATATTCCCCATTATCTTATTTCTAATGTTTTATTTCGTGAGGAAGCACTGTTAGCCAGCCATTCATTTTCTTCATAAACTCTCATCTGGTGTGACAACATGCACTAAAATGGTCATTGTGTATATTCAAAAGTTTCTGTGCCGTTTTTCTCTCCGTACCGTATGTGTGCTCATATTCTACCACACCATCTTGCAACGTGAGCGTGACCGGTGTCTCTCTTGGCTTCCCTTTTTTGTGGGCCATCAAAGGGGCCTGAGCAAAGAGACATGAGCCTTAATTGTTGTGCTTTATCAAGGGGATAAAGGCGGGACGGGCATCAATTGAGCGCGCCTTTATTGTGTGACAGACTGACGGCGAGGTAATTGGCAGGGGCCGGGGGGGGAGGGGGGTGTTGAGGATGATGGCGGGCGGGAGACGACCCAAAGCCAGCGAAATCGGAACATGAATTTCGTGCAGTTGCCACCTTTATGTTATGTCATCGCAAATTTGACTCTGAGCTGTGATTTCTCCCCAATGACTCCATGTTTGAGACCTACACTGCAATGTTTGAGTAAAACAAAGACTGTGACGTGTAATTACAACAACATTTGTTGTTTGGCTGTCTAATAGCCATTTTTATTTTCTTGATTTGAACTCCACATTCACTTGACATAAACTGTAACATACCGGTACTATTGTTTATTATTATTCCAAAAATGGACAACATAAGCGGCCCCTCCCATCTGCAGTCGAGTAAATAGAGGGGTACAATTTGCGGAAATATGGTGGCTAACTTTCCTTTAGTGTCCGCAAATACGCCTATTAGCATTTTAAGAGTTCCGCAGCATTTAAATGTTTGCCGAGTTGGATATTCGCAACGCGGCGCAGCTTGCTAATGTCGCCGGCTAATATTGGCCGGCGTCCATTACCTCTGAACCGATGGCTCGGCGTCTGATTATGTGGCGGCCATGTGACGGCCGTTAGAGAATCATTTCCAATCTGTGCTCGAGACAGCACTTTTAATTAGCGCCTTTAGCTTTGATCAAGACTGTGAGCGCGAGGGGGGGGAGATCGACTTTGCACCATCCTGACTGGAGAGGCGTTTGGTGGCAAGTCTACTGACTTCGCTCTATAATTGTTGAAATATTTGGGTAAAAAAAAAAAAAGGAGGACTAACTGCGCTGGCTGACATGAATATATGAGCGTTTTTATGCCTGCAGTCAAAAGGCAGAGTTAAGTGGGCCTTGTTGCGTGCCAGTGAGCAGGGTGGAAGAGAGTGGCGCTGGGAGGGGGGCAGATGAAGGCGAGCCCCACGCCCCCTCGCCGGAGCACCATGCCTAATCAGCCCTTTCTCGCCAGGGTCAAGACTTTCTGTCTGGGTCCGCGGCGCTGCCTGCCACCGAGGGCCGGCCCATTCAGTCGCACAATGTCCCTGTCAGTCCCGACAACACTTCCTGACTCCGCTGGCTCCAGCCCTCGCAGGGATACACAATATTTCACAGCTCCCGACAATGGGCTGTCTGCCCGCACCCACCATATGGTTACTATGGGCCCGCAATATTGACACACATCACTAATTATTCAAAGAGACCGCAGCGCCGAGTCGGGGAGTTTCCCTCCCCTGCCGCTCGGATATGCGGACGCTAGTGTGGGATTACGCTCACATTTACATTTCGGAAAAAAAGACATATTGAAGGTTCTGTGTGCAACTAATTGTATGTATTATTACCCTTTGTCCTGATATGTACAGAATGTTGCAGGCAGTTATTAATATTTAATTCTACCTTGTGCTGCAGTCACATCAATGTTCTTTTTCAACATGAAAGAGCGCAAAATGCACGTTGGTTAATTGGCCGCTGTTTGCTTTGCTGTGGAATTGTGCCGTGATTGTCTAATTGCGCTGCAGCTACTATGTGTGATTACATTTTTCTGAATACTATCGAGACAAACTTGCCGCTGCATTCGAGAACATTTTTCCATCTCAGCCTTGGCAGGAGGGAGAGGCGGAATGGCTTAATCATAGTTGAATCTGTTTTTTGAAATCACGCTAAATGGCGTTGTTCCACATTTCCTTACGGCCATTTAACTGCTGTGGCAAACTTTTGCAAATTAGCCGCCACCTCTAATCTACCTTCTGCTGCTTTTGAGAACACTGGAGAATTGGAAACATCTCAGTTTGAGTCAGACTTGAAAGCCTCGCAGTGGTATGTTGAGAACCGAAACTCGACGTGACTTCCTGACTGCAATATTTGCAATGGTCTGCTAGCGAACCCTGAATTTGTCTTAGTTTTGCTTGTCTTCTTTTTTTTTGAACTGCCATTTCCGTATTTTCTCACAGCAGGCCCAGCCTGTCCCCGAACGGGAGCGGTGGGAACGTTCCCCTGTGCAGCCGGCCATGACAGGCCCATGTCGGGCCGGGCCTCGGCTCCTCCACTCCGTGGAGTGGGTGATTGACAGGTCTCACCGGGGGAGGTGGGACTCCATATCTGTCATTCAGAACGGCCAAGACGCCACCTGAAGGAATCGCTTATGGGATCTCGGCATCAAACGAGCCAACGGAAGAGGCAAGTTTTTGTTGACAGAAAAAGCCCTTTGTTGGAATTACGTAACGTGAAACTTAAAAGAACCGAGGCAACATGAACACAACATTGTGGGGTGAATGATCTAATTTCTTGAATTGAAAACCTACATGAAATTGATCACATTATAACGTGACTGAGATTTTTTATTTCCGGTGGACCAACGTCAGGCTTCTGTAAAATTCAGCCCAAGCTTTGGCAGAGCACGCCTGCTCCACATGGGAAGGACGGCCCGAGTCAAACCCTGAACCTCAGAACTGTGAGTGCCTCATTAAAAAGTTAATTTTCCATCACACGTCCCCTTTAACACGTGAGCGCGGGCCTGACAACCAAATAACGAGTGCGGGAGCGGGCCTTTAAAGTCAGCTAACGGTGAAGGTTGCCACAGGTCCAGATGTTGGCGAGCTTCGCCGTCCTCTCCCGGCTCGTGTTATGCGCTGTGCCACATCTGTGCAGGCGTAGGTGCGCCATATTGCGCGCCATCTGCCGCACATGCAGCGCGGCCAGAAAGTGCTCATTTTAAGCAAGGCCGTAAACGCTCCAATTGACGGGCAACGGAACAGCGGCTTTTCTAAGGGCGCTCCCAGGACCCGAGCCCAGCCGCAAAGCATTTGGCAGCCGACGGACAGATTTCGCCTTCCCGCTCGCCGCGTGAAATTCTTTGTCGAAGCCGTGACCCGCCAGCCGCGGAAAAAAGGAGGCGCCCAATGGGCTTCCTTTTCCGGCACGCATCTTCACCATCTGCTCTTCCTCCGCACCTCCGTCTCGTTCGGTCTCTCGGCCGGGCCGAGGGGGCAGTACGGATGCGAATGTCACCCCGTCACAATGTTGCTTGAGGGAAATTGACTCTTTAGCCTCGGCGCTGTCGGCGGCCATATGCTGATGTTTTCATATTCGGCAGATCCGCGCGCGGGGAGCCGTAACGTCTGCTCCAGTCAAAATTACGAGGAGCCGCCACGCCTCGTCTGTCGCGCCGCCCAACTCCCAATCCGAGCGTCCCGTTAATGGCGTCCCTTCGCCGGCAGTTTCGTGCCCCCGTTGGCAGGATTCCGTCTTGGTTTTCGCGTGTTTAGCGCCTTTCTTATTAAACATTCACAGGCAAAGGGCCGTCTCGCCGAGCGCCGAGCTGTGGGGGGCTTATTCATATTTCATGCCTATGTCTGCACCCGCCCCTTTAATTAGGCCGCTAGTTTGTCGTTAAAGTCCGCCGAGAGCAAACTTTTCTCTCGTTCCGAAACTTCTTGTGCTGATGTACAGCTTTTCCAAGCGACGGAGGGTTTGGTTCGCCGGTGTTCAAACTACGGCCTGCGGGCTGTTTGCTGCCCGCCACCCGTTTTTGGCTGGCCCGCAGCATATATTCAAAGTAACACTAATATTTCAAGGCATTGATATGTTGCCACATGCGGCAAAATCAGGTCAGAAGTTGACTGATTCACACAGCCTCCGTTCAGCTAAACCCGATCGAAGGCAGGCTCTCATTGAGGTTCCTCAGTGGACCTGCGGGTCCCGGCTGAGCATGTTACATAAGTGTGGGCCATTTAGAAATGGCGTCCGCCGTCCGCCCAGGTCAGCCTTGTTGCTTGTAATCGGCGACATGGCGCGGCGCGGCGTGCGGCTGACAGATGCCCGCTCCAGCTGGTACAGAAGGGGGGGTGGAGTTTTATCGCCCAATTGGAACGGGGGTCCTCGCACCCCTCCACGGCGCTGGCCGCCGTCGCCGCATTTAATGAGTCACGAATTGCCTGTTTGTCTTCTGCTCCCTGCTGTTTCCGCACTCCCCCTTCCAGAACAATCCCTGAAACACATGCTGCCGCGCTCCGCCGAGCAGCCGGACTCGGCGGCCCAGCCAAACCGTTAGGCACAACAAAGTTGTCATCTTTCTTTTATTCTTCCTACCGCCTTCCCTCCTTCTTTTTTGGGGGCAATTCCTCGCCTCATCTGAGCGAGGGACGGGCCGCCGTGTCGTAAAGCCGCCCGATCAGATGCTGCGCCTGACCTCGCCAATATGGCTGCCCCGAGTAAGCGGCGGCCGTTTGACAAACGCGTAAATTGCTGTATAATTGGGCTGCTGCTGTCGAGTCGACGCTTGACATGACAACAAGGAGACAGTGAACAGTTGGTGATTGCAGCCAGCGCAAAAAAAAGACAAAACTTTGCAGCAAGATTACAAATTCTTCTTGGCTTCAAGTGAGATCCAAGAAGACATGCTGAGACGCTTGGATGACCATCACATGGAGCAGACACAGCACACAGCACACACACACCTCCTCCAACATGTGCTCTGTTTCAGCTCAGCATTGCTAAATTGCAGATTTGTGATGGCGCCTTCAATGCAGTACCACGGTGTGCTGCAAAATGGCAGGCAGGCAGAACTGAGGTCTCCTGAAGTAGACGCAGCCCAAGGAGGACAAGGAAAAGACCCTCCACGAGTGTGATACTTTTACCGTTTTATTATTTGCTATTGTGACAAAGCACAATGTTGCCCCCCCCACGCGCCAACCCCAGGTGTGCAGTAGCTTGAGTTAGCGTCAAGTCCCATCCCTGAAATCTTGGCAGTGCCCGGGTTCGTCCCAGCGGTGTGAAATCCCCGTGGTACGGGGCGGCTTCTTTGTGCGCGTCTCCCGGCTCTGCGAGCGGCATTCTTCTCATTGTCCGGCTCAGCGAGACAGAGGCGGACGGCGTGAAAAGCTCCTCGGCGGGGGAAAACAATGTCTCCGGGGACGCCCATAAATGTCTGCCGCTGAGTTTGGGGGCCCATTGACTCTTTGCCTCCCTGCCAAGCGGGACCCTGTCAGACCAGCCCCTCTCTCTAACAGCTTAATTAGCAGAAAGGACAACAATGTCCCAGCCTGTTTTGGAAACAAGAAAGGGCCTGAAAAAGGCCGCTCTGCCCGCCTCTCATTGTCCCGCCATTACAGCCAGTCCAAGTCTCCTCTTCAGCTCAGGACAAATAAAACAACATTCCTGCACTGTTGCGTGAGGAGCATGACGACCGGCTTGACGGACAAGCCACTTCTCGGCCTCTTTCGTCTGCAGAAAGGGGAGGAGGGAGGCGCTCTGATTTACGCTGGCGCTCTTGTGCTCACGCCGCATTCGAGAAAGTTGGACATTTCGGAAAACTACAATGGGATGACGCTTGAAGTTGGGGTATCTACTTGAAATCAATGCTCAATTTGAGGGCTGAAAAAGACGACATCTGATTCAAAAAAATAAACATAAAGAAAAGGTCAATTTTTGCTTGATGGATTTTAACCAATGTGAACTGATTCTTTCCGGCGACTCGACAGATGCCATGTCCAATTCTTGAGTGGTGAATCCTTTGACCTTTAGACCCCTGGTAATAAGATTTCCATTTTTCACAATAATGCTGAGGGTGGATGATGATCATCCACTTTGTTGTGTTATGCTATTCTTTCATGTTTTGTTTTTCTTCCGAAATCTTTACGTGTCATCAAACTGCAGGACCAGATGGATTTTTACGTGAACGAGGCTATTTTTTATTTTTATTTGTTTCAGTGCCGGTGGCTTGAAATATGACTTGACGTGAAACCATAAAAGGCAGCGTTCCAAAAGTTGGACAGCCTCTGCTCTCGCCCCCCTGCGTGTGAGAAGTAAGCTGGGAAAAAAAAGTCTTCTTCCTTCCTGGGAAGTTGTGGATGAGGACGTTCTCTCCATAAAAGCCGGCAGCACCTCCGAGAGGAGCTAATTTATGCCGCCGCCGCCACGGCGTAAATCGCCTCTAGATCATATTTGTGCGCCGGACCGGTGGGTGGTCTGACACGGGAGGGTTGAACATGGTTCAAGTGCCGCCGCGCTCAATGAGCAGCACAAAGTTTCACAAAGTTCCGTGGCTGGAATTGACAAGACGGAGCGACACGGCGCTCGGGCTGGCCCAGCCCTGAACTTCAGGCTCACAACAGCACTTGTTCCCGCTGGATTTATTGACGCCCCGTCCAAAAGGTGTAAAATCAACACAATGAGCGCGTTTAAAGCCAACACCCACTCGCTTTTCTTTGCGCACGGTGATAAACTTGAACTCAAAAAAATGGACATCAACTAAAAAAAAAAAAATCAGGTCTTAAATCTCGCCGGATGTTTAAGTGCTTCGAGCACAAAGGGGAGAAAGTGAAGTTAGGCGTCGCGCACACAATGTGCTACTTGTGTCTTTCAGTCATTATTTATCAGCACTTGAGTCAAAACGCTCAAATCTGTTTGAATGGAGGGAATATCAGTGGACGACAGCATCTAATTAATACGATTTTAAAATGAGAACTGAAAAGGTTGAATGTAAGCCTAATTTTTCCTAAAAACCCTTGCTAATCGTTAGCACGTCGGCCATGTTTTCTCTCTGCAAGGCCACTTTGCGACATGAATAGAATCAAAACTAAAGCGAGTTTGGTTTGGTGACAGTGGCCGACCTCTTCCGAGCGACACTCGGAGGAGCGTCAGACAACCCCTGAGAGTTAATCATTACCGCAAGAGCGCTGTGAAGGCGGGCTGAGCCCTCAAAGCGTCGCACAGCAAGGCACGGGCAGCTCACAGAAGGCCTGATAAATGATGCGACACACCTTCAAAGTATTCCTCAACAAAGAGCGAGCAGGGATGGGCGGGAATCCGGCCACCACACAGAAAAGTATTTTTTTTTCTTTGTGTGTGTTTATTATATTATATTATATTATATTATATTATATTATATTATATTATATTATATTATATTATATTATATTATATTATATTATATTATATTATATTATATTATATTATATTATATTATATTGTTTGAGTTATATTGTTCAATAAATGTTGGGTGTTTTTTATCTTGGTTGTTTAAGTACTTAGGGAAAATAGTCTTTTAGTGCAAAAGTAAATAAGTAGCAGAAGGAAAATGTTGCGTTTGCTAATGTGAACAACTGACAAAATGCAACTTACTTGAACAGTTGTAACGCCAGCTGCAGATTTTGAGCTTCAAATGTTTTTTATCTGACTTAAGAAATTCTATCTTGCTTCTCAATCAAGATTTCAACTTTACGTCTGTCTATTCCCATCCTTTTTGCGTTTTTTGGTGAGATACGCTGAGGTGTCACACGCTATCTTTGTAGGCATTTTTTTTTTCTCTGAGACAGCCTGTGAAGTCGGGACGGGAGGAGTCCAGCCGGGGCTAAAATGACAGAGAGGCAGAGGCCACGGCTTCTCTCTGAGATGAACATTAATAACGGCGGCCAGCACAAAAGATCAGAGAGATCACCTCCATTGTGCTGCCATCTCGCCCCCGTGACACCCCGCGTTCTGCCCATGTTAGAAGAAGAAGAATGGAGGCGCTTAACCTGGTGACATGGCTGGCGTGTCACACTGATCCAGACCATCATGATGCGGAGATTAATGCTACGCACATTCACTAGAATGCTGATTTGGGGGATATTAAGCTCTATTCATTGCACAGTTATGTTTTAATCAGGCTGTCTTCTAATAACTGGCACAAAAAAAAAACTACCAACGGATCAGAATAACTGTCAGCTGCGGCACAAACATTTTCCGGTTTCTACTAGAGGGTAAAATAATGTGGGAAAGGCCTACAAGAACAGCTGAACTTTATTTACAGTTATTCAGAGGCACTTTAAATGGTGGCAGGTCTATACTGACTCACATTGAATGAGAGTTTAGATGGGATTAGTTCATTCTGAATTCTGCCACAAGTCTGCATAGTAACAGGTGATGCTGGCCAGGCCCGCTTCTTCCAACGTTGAGCCACAGAACAGACAAAGCAGAGATTTGTAGTAAGAAATAATATATAATTGTAATATCTTGTCACGTCGTGAAGCTCTCACCAGTCTAGCGTTTGATATTGACGGCTTTTTGAGGAGCCTTCAGGTGCCCCGGGGTCAATAGAGCAGCTCTGACCAGCTTGGTCATTAATCATCCAGGTGGACAGGAGACAGAAGAGCAGCAGCGAGAGCTGGACAGGTGCGGACGGACCAGCGCCTGTCCTTGACCTCCATCTTGGCTGCCATCCACTTACTCTGTTTTTATGTCGCAATCTTTATTGACAGCATGAGTGGAGCACGTGGTGATTGAAGTGAAAGTAAAATCTATTCCATGTTTCTGAGAAATGTAGGTGAAAAGGCCTTTGTTAGAGTGGCAGAGTGTTCTAAATTTTAATCAGCGATTTGATGATGCTGATGTCTGTTTTCTTGGTCTCACCTGTTTAAGTGCTGCGGATTTGGTTAGCAACAAAGTTTGAATGGGATGAGCAGTTACATTCTTATTTGACATATTAATGTAGAATGATTAAACTGTTGATTTGTTTTTTTTTTCCTTTCTTCTCTGACCGCCACAACACACACACACACAAAGAAGATGAATGTGCTGAAATCCGAAAGCAAACATCTGAGCTTGTCAAGGCGGGCGAGAGTGACGCCGTCGCTTAAGCAGCTGACAAATGAACTCCCCCTCCTTTCCCTCGCAGCCCCTCCCGAGGGATGCCGCGTTCGTTCAGAGCCATTTTTCAACCAATTTATTTCTTGATGTGCTCTAACCTGGGGCATCTCCCGCTGGGGAGGCTTTATGCGGTGATTAATGACGGCTGTTTAGCGGCGGTACCTAGGGGAGCCGGAGCCCATCTGCACCAGCCTGGCAGGTACAACGCAGACAGAGCGGGACAGGCCCAAGAATGACCGGCGCACAGGTGTCATACACCCGGTAGATGACTCCCCATTTGACCTCATATTGCAAGAAAATATAACAATCCAGAACCCCCCATGAACCCTCCACGATTTGCCTGTTGGACAACCTTGGAACTCCAACTGTTTGGTCGTCGGAAAACTAGTGGCCCAACGGTACCTAAAAGTTGACCAAACACTCTTACGCCGACGCATTTCCACGCACGCTTTCAAAGGCACCCTGTGAGGTTTCGTCCGGACGATTTAGCCATCCATGATACGCTTGGACGCCTCGTCTGCTTCACTCCCGGACGCCGGGAGGAGCGTAATGAGATTAGGCTGTAGACAGGTTGGCGGCCAGTTGCTGTCACAACTACTCTGCTCTCCGTAGCGTCGACATGCGCAAAGCCAAACACTTGATGGTGATTAATGAGCGAGCTAATGTGAAGTCTGCTACTGTCGGTCACATCTGCGCTCGCTCAGCTAGCACAAAGTTGAGCTGTTTAGCTAGCGACAGGCCGCCGCTCGCGTTCCAGCTCGCTAATGGCTCCAAATCACGCGGCTAATTGATGACTTCTTCTTCTGCTGCAGCTTTGTGGACGTGCACCTCATCATTACAATGGGGCCTTCTGCACGCACAATGTCCCGCCCCCCGAAGTCCCGTGGCCCCAGACAGCTTTGAAGCCCGCCGAGATCAAAACGCAACTAGGTGAGCACCGTGTGACCCGACCGCAGACAAATGGCCGCGAGGGAGGCGGGACAATGACTTTGGAAGATAAAATCATATTTGCAGGGCGGGCGTCCAAAGCCACCGTGGACCCCCCCCCCCCCCTTTCCACTTTCCCTTTCTTGTGTGAATATGGACAATGACTGTTTGCATTTACACAACCATAAATCAGACGTGCCCATTGCCACAGAGCAGCTGGCACGTTTGCCAATGATTAGAATTATTAATCACGCCCATTGGTCACGCGCTTCAAGCCGGGGTGGCGTGCAAAGCAGGCTGCTTGCGGGAAGTGGGGGGGGGGGGGGGGGGGGGAGAGAAAAAGCCTGGAGTGTGGGGCAGACCTCCGCCAAGGCCAAGACAATGCCAGGCTGTGGGGGATTCTTACATCAACTAGTACAATACTGCTAACAAACTGAGCAAAATACTGTTGCCAGAGCCAACTGGTACTGTAAATACCTGCACGGTGCATAATGAGCTGGACACAAGCATGGTACGTCCACTCGTATTGCCTTTCTTCATCGGCAGGCCTGACAAATGGCCTGAGCTGCGAAAACCGTTTTTTTTTTTCAACATCGGCACCAAATACCAGGAGACACGTGAGGGCCAACGCGGGTCACAGCTCGTCGCTTGGCACAACGTCGGCGTCCAGAACAGATGTGTTCATCCGACGAGAAGAAATAGCAGCTCGCGCCCGTGACTTTTGTGGACTGCTAATAGGCAACAGGGGACTATTTGATTTCACAGTCCGCCAGTACAATTAAAGCTGTCGACACATTCTTACATTTTTTCCACTTTATGGTCACAGGAAAATGTCAGACGCTGTGCCAATTATGTCCCCGTGAACATGAACCATAATAAGGGCGCAGTCCAGCATTATGGCCAGATGGTGCTGTTTTCCTCTATTTTTATTTTATAGTTAATACAGAGCAGTTGTGAGGGTTAGCTTCACAAAAGTGACAAATGTATGCAGAAATCTGATTTCAGAAACCTGAAGAATCTGAAAAGGTTCTAACATCTACATGCAGGTACTAGAGCCGGAACAACTATTGAACTTAAAAAAAAGAAAAGTCAGTTTACAAGTAGACAAAGACTGCAATAGATGCTTTTGAATATACCTGTGCTCGCCCTTCTCGGCGGGCCTCCCGGCAGGAGGTGGCTGAATTGACAGGCGCTTTGACGAATGACCTCCAGTCAACTCTCCATCCTTCCTTCCTTCCATCTCCTCCTCCAGCCAACCCTCCGCGATGCGCGGCCCTCGCATAACATAGCAACACAGCGTCCCCCGGGCAGGCCCGCACAGGAGGCCCCGTCTAGGAGGCCAGAGCTGGAGACAAAAGCCCCCCTCCACTCTGACAAAAGCCTCCACCACCTTGAGCCCCCCGCCCCCTTACCAAGTCCTCCAGGGAGAGTGCTCTCCGCTGGGCAGCGGCTGTTAATAAGCCGCTAATGAGGAAACAGACCTCTATTCTCTGCTAACATCAAGACAGATGGACGCATCTGACGTGTTTGTTTTCAACTTCCTGTGGAGATGACAGATATCAAGGCTCTGAAAGTTTGCAAAGCTCAGAGATGGAACACATTTCGTTGTCAAAAACTCTGATATTGATCTTAATGATGAGGTTCTTGGGAATCAAATGAGAAAAATTACACAATAAATACAATTGCTGCCATCAACTTAGTTTGCTCATGCTTTAGATATTCTTTTCTTGTCCCTTCAACAGACAAGACACAAAATTAACCGGAAATCTCTTTGAAATGATTCAGAAAAGAATTTGGTGTTATTTTTTGTAAGATCACATCCTCTGACACCTGGGCACTTTCTCCCCAGGTGGGCCGGTCCAGATGTGGTCCAGAGGGGACGTGCGCCAACGGTACGAGGAAGTGTGCCTTTTGTCCACGTCTGACAGGAGGTCCGCACCGGAGTGGAGCCCTCCAGGAGGCCCTTCCGCAGCAGTGTGTGTCGGGTCCATCACACGCAGGTATTGATAGGGACCGCCCCCCAGCGGGACCCTTAATAGGCCTCTAACGGGATGACCAGCCTGCGGACGGCCCCCGCCAACCCCCCGTCACTTACATGATCACAGATGGAGGGTGAAGTTGGGGGTTTGACGGACAGACGGGGAAATTTGGGGATGAGCGGGGGGAGTGTTGAAGGGGGTGAGTGACGGCTCTTGCTGGGGTGTCAGAAAGTGACAGTGCTGTCCTCATGTTGAGGGAAAGTCTTTATCCTGGGGCGATGTTTTTTTTTTTTTCCTTTGTTTCACTTTTTCCCATAGTAGTGGGTTTTTAGTTCATAAAACAATCAAAAGTGCTTTTAGCACATTAGAAATGCATGTTCAAAATGGCAGCTAAGGCAAAAAGATCCAATCCCATTCGATAATTGCAAATGGCGCAAGTTCCTTCAGTACATCATCAGATTCCCTCGAAAATCTTTGTAAAACTTGACTTTGTTTGGTGCCTGGGAAAACATCAAGAATGGCTTCTAGAGCTTTATAAATGTCCCTTTCTTGTTGTTTTTGCTCTCAAAGACCTAAAACCAGCCACATGTTTCTACAGATGCCCAAAAACAACTACAAAACTCTTTAATCATCTTAAATCTGACTCTTGATTAAAATTTCTGTCACCTAAAAAAAACAACCACATTTTTTAGATAATAGACTATCAATGTGTTCTTAGTGTCTCTTAAAATGAAAACAAAACATTTTCTTCAATGGGGATGCACAACCCAGGAAGTGCAAGCGGGGAACAGAAGAAATAATAGGGCGTACACCGGTGGCCTGAAAAAACAAAAAACTAAACTAAACTAAATGAACAGATTGAAGAGCACACAGTCTATGCAAATTCTATGATGAGCTTTTTTTGTTTCAAATATTGAAAGATTTTGGCAGATAATATAGACAACCATGGATTGGATTACTCATGTGTGGACCTGTTGGGAGGGGACTGTTGAGTCTTCTAGTTGGATGGGGATGACTCAGAAGAAGAAGTAAGAGCTATGCTATGCTATGCTATGCTATGCTATGCTATGCTATGCTATGCTATGCTATGCTATGCTGTGCTGTGCTGTGCTGTGCTATGTCATGTTTAACAACTCATATATGCTATTGCAGCTCTTTTAGTAGCATTTCAAAACTGAGGTCAGAGTTGTGTTGCTAATTATGTTTCCAATCATAAACGCACACACACACACACACACACACACACACACACACGCATGCCCATCATATCAATGTCCAGTGTGATTGGGTGGGCGCCCTCAGGGGGGACATGAAGCAGCCTACAAAACGTTAACATCTGTCACACATTACTGAGCCAGGGCACTTTTCATTGGCCCATATGATCACACATGGACACACACATGAATGCAAACACACGCACGCACGCACACACGGTTTGGGGGTGCTGTCATTTCTGCTTTCCCATCCAGTGATAATGCCAGTTTAGAATTGCTGCTGATCTTTGCTGAGTGGGGGGGTTCCGCCCTCGGATGATTGCATCTAGATGACGTTGCTATCGCTGGATCAAAACTAAGCAAATCATTTAAAAAATTATAATAATAGTAACTAACTAAAATAACAAATAACACTTTGATCAAAACATTTGTACCGGTTATAAACCTAGCAATTGAACGGGGTGTGTAGACTTTTTATATCTATACATGATACATCCAAAACCAGTTACATCTCTAATGAAGTCGCGCCTTTCTTGGCACGCATGTCGCACGTCTTTTGCGTGTTTGTTTGCTCTCCAGCAGCAACAACACCACCGACAAGCTGTCAGTGTGTTGTTGACGTTGATGAAAAGCACCAACTGTGACGGAGTCTGCCTGGCAGCTCCTTTAATGGTGCGCTCTGCCGTGCCAACTGAATGTGGGCCAGGGCCAACAGGCTAATAGGAAATCACGGCGCGTGCTAAGCTAGGCTAGGCTAGGCTAGGCTAGGCTAGGCAGTGAATGAACTTAAACCAAAATCAAGCGCTGAAAAAGGTCGAGAGGTATTGGTAGACGTGCTTTTGGGAGTGAAGCTGTTGTCAAGTTGTTGATTTACGATCCTGCGTCTGCTCAATAGCCACGTTTTCATTTCAGTGATTGTTGTTCATAAATTTATCGGGAGACCGATATGAATTTTCAAAAAGCACATCGAGAGACACTGGTATTGTTTCCCAGGGACGTCGCCTGCCTAATTTAATTTGATTTGTACAGCAATGCCACTGCGTGTGTTTGTGAACATTTCCGTGCGTTGGCATGCCAGCTCTGAGACTGGCAGAGCGCTGGGTGACAGTCTTTCTCAGCAGGAGGAGTGTTGGGACAAAGTGAAACATGATCGTGAGGAGGCGGCTGATTCCGTTCCCAAGCCAAGAACAGACATCGCAGATAAAGACATCACATTGCATCGTTGTCAAAACAACATTTAGTTTACAAACATTAAATAAATGAGTTAAGCAGCAAAATTCACCCGTTTTCATCTATCTCAGGGGGTGGCCATTTTGCCACTTGCTGTCGACTGAAAATGACATCACAGTTGTCTCAGGTCACAACCAATCACGGCTCAGCTTCAGAAAGGGGGTGAGCCGTGATTGGTCGTGACAACAAAGTCCTCATGCACAAAGAAATTGAGTTAGCAAATCTCAACGTCCCGTCGCTGCAATAGGACAATTTTCTGAATCACAAAACACCAAGAGGTGAGGCTGCGTTTCGTTGGAGCGCCAATAACCGCTCTGTATGAACTATAAAAGGCGCACGTCCCTTCCCTCCGATGACACGTGTAAAGCATCCATCCGATGACACCATTTAAACACATTCATCCTCGCCTGTTTTCCTGCCGTCATTATTCCCGAGAGACTCATTGCTGGCGACATATTCCAAACATGCGGTGGCCAGCGATCCACACGCACGCACACACACACTGCGCAGGACAGTTGTTTTTGAGCAGTTTTGGGGGCAGCCGGACCCTGACGGGGAGCCACCAAACTATTGAGGCGACCGGCTGGCACGCCGACAAGCGCCAGTCCCAGAGCACGTTTACGACCAACGCTGAGCGCCATCTGTCAGTCACTGTAGGAGAGGAGCGCTCACACACGCGCACACACACTTCCCGTCTGGCTCGGTACACTTCCATGAGTGGAAGGTCGGACCCACGATATTGAGAGTGCGGGCTTCTCGCGACAAAAACACTGAGCATGGCGACGAGCATGACTCGACTGCTTTTTATCTCCATCTTTTAGTCATTGTAATGATCACTTACCAAAAATTATTCATTTCTATTCATACATTTAATTCAGAAAATATGTTTTTTTGTATTGTAATATGTAATTTTTAGTTAAAATTGAAAACATAGTATAAAACACAAAAAGTTTCTCGTGTTGAATGCCTATTCAGAAATTATGGTTCTATTAGTTGGGCCCTAATCACATTTAATTATTAAAAATATATTTAAATTGAGTAATTTTTTTCAGGGACAAAATAAAGGTTTAAAATTTTCTTAAAGATGATTTAGATCTATGGTCACTTTCTAAGTAACTAAATCACTGTCGCTTTTACTTCATTGGTTATAAATAAATTAATACGTAAACAGATAAAATGGCAAAAAATACTAGATAATGTCATTAAATTCCTCCCTTTTTTGTTTTTGCACAAAATAAATACAGTACATAAAACGACATTTCCTGTAATCAAACAGTATTCCCTCATGTGCAAAAAAAGTTTGTTACTTTCACTTAAATTGCACTTTTTGTCATCTTTATTGTTGGACTGATTTATGGTGGTTGATGCGACGACATCTCGGAAGTATTTAAATGTTGCAGATGGTATCTTTGAGGAGCATCCTGGTGTTTAACGGCACCCTGCCTATTCTGTAAATAAACAAGACATTGCATATTATTTGCTTAGCTCATCACTTGTTGACATTTTAATTCATTTTTTCATGACTTTCAATTCAATAAATAAAAACACGGGAGTGGCGTCGCGTTACGCTTTATGATTATGACACTTCCTGTCGCAGCCCGACGATGGGTGCAGCACCGCGACCCCGCCCCGGACAAAAAGTGTCAATTAACATGCAAATGAGCGCTTGTCGCCAACGGCAATGGCAAGGCGCTCTTATGATGGAAATATGTTGCCCATTTTGGCCCGTGTGGGTTCAACATTAGTCAGCTGAGCACGGTGGGAGCAACGAACCCCCCCTTACTCCCGAGGCCTCCCCCAGGGCGGAGGCAGGTGCACTGTCCCCCCCTGACTCACACACAACGATCAGGCGGTTTTAATCGTGCCGGTTCAGCCTGTCCTCCTGGTCAATAAGTTATTCCCTCAACTGCTTTTGTTCCAGGCCGCCTTCTCTTTATTCACAGTAAATTCACTTTCTCCCGACGCCCTCGGGTACACACGCAAACACACACGTGCAGCCGACGAGCAAACCACTAGCAGATGTGCTTTCCATTAAACTTTGTATTTGGGGCCCGTGCCGTCTCAACATTTGAGATCGCGGGCCGAGTAGGGTCATGATGTCGCTGTCACCTGATTGGCCGGCATTTTGAGTCAGCGTTTAAATCAGTGTTTTTCTGTCCTCTGATTGGTCAGTTAATTAAAACACATTTGTGCACATTTTTGGTTATGATGCATTTTCTTGGCTTTTGAAAATGTTTTTGAGATTGGATAAATATTGATTGTGATTGCAGCGTGAGTCGTGGCAGTTTTGTTGCATTTTTCCAGCTAATGAAGACGTGCCGTTGTGACATCATTATAGGCGCTTGCACTCTGTTTAGCTTTTCACCTGAATGCCGGCGTCCGTAAGGAGCTCTCATTTACATGCTCGCCTTAAACATGCGCGTGACATTTGTGGGCCGCCACCCCCCGGCGAACGTAAACCAGGCGGCCTTCGCAGTTGTTGGCCTCCTAATTAGGCCGAATGAAGAAGTATTGAGGAGTCCATTTGCTTTGAAAAGCCAGCATAATAAAGCGCAAGTCACTGCTAAGCAGCTTCCCTTGACAACATCCTCCTCAGTGTAGCGCGCTTAAAAGGCCGGCGCAGCTACCCGCCTATTTACATCCCATCTGCCAGCTCTCACGCACACGCACACACACACACGCACACACACGCACGCACACACACGCAGCCGTCATTCCTAAAGACAAAAACAGCAGCGAAAAATGAACTCTTTCACTCCTTCTCGAGTCACAAAAGGCCTCCTCTCCCTTCTGCCTCCCTCTTTTCTTTGCTTTAATCTTCATTTGCATGAGCTCCCCCCACCCACCCCAAAAAAGCAAAATGTGTATAATCCTCTGCTTTTTAGCATCGTGTAATCCCACCACCTCTCTGTGATGTCATTCTCCCCTTGTGGGTCCCACGTGAACAATTAGCTTGTAATCTGCAAACATGCATTCTGTCATTGCAGAGATGAGACGTGGGGGGCAGGATGGGGGGGGGGGTTGTTGGTGTGTTTGTGGTGGGGGGGGGGGGCACCCGAGGGACCCGGTGAACAAACTGCTCAGCGCTCCCCTGTGTAGACTGACAATCCAACTGAACTGCTTTCATGTCACCTTTTTTGCTTTTGTGCTTGGGGAAAAAAATCCAATAGATAAAATGCATTTTATGATTTGTTTTTTTTTTGCCAAATGATTTTGTTTACGTGTTACCGTTCACTTTGCATTTTGAGTTATTAGAACTCTATGATCCCATGCAGGGATGGAGAGATGGATGTATGTCTATTCATCCCACCAGACTGTAATACAACACAGCTTTTTCCCCCAAGAGTAAATTTGAATTAAGTGCATTAAATTTATTTTGCTGGAATTTCTTTTGAATTTGTTTTTAAAGTAAAACATTCGTATTTAACTGATTTTTATGTACCCCAATAAAATGTATGCATCGTTTGATTATTCTTTTACAGTGAATAAAGACTAGAATTGAATGGAATATTCTCTCTAATAGAATTCAAATGAGCTCATGTGAATTTCATACACTGCAGGCCCGAATTCTTTTAGGGCATTTTAAGGGGGGGGGGGGGGGAATATATTGATATCGAGGTGAAAGCACATTTTCGGCATCATGTGTCTGCAGGTGTGTTCATAAACGTGATGTTCAACTCATTTGTTGAAACGTGCGTAAATGTTCTCAAATAAAAGAGTAAAGCAGTAAAATACGATCCATAATTTTTGTTTTATTGAAATGTCATCCAGGACCTCTGGGTGATTCATAATAAATATTTCATCAACAATGTAAAAAAATAAAGACAGGCAGTCTCTGGGCGTAACAAAACGTCAACATTCGGGCAACATGCACAAAAGTAACAAGAAAGAGAATCGAGATGTTTTTACAACGAGCCACTTAATGAGTCAATTGCAAAACTATAAAGCCAGTGTTTGCTACATTTTTGAAAAAGAAAAAAAACCACTTTTTTAAAATATGGAACTCACTTTTTTTTTTTTTTTTAAATCCTTGGTACAAGGCACAAAGCGCAATCTTCATTTTCACAAAATAAAGAGAACCAAAATGTTCATGCAGAATTTTTTTTTCTCGTTTTGTTTTTGTTTTGTTTTTACCTTCAAGTTTGAAAGGGTCAGTCTTTCAGGAGTCCTTGGTACAAGGATAGAAATAACACACATTTTCTCATATGGACCCAACAAGAAAACAGACAGCAACATGCACGAATTCGCGCGCCATGCCCTCAAACCGTCTTTAGAAATGATCGACAAATCATTTCATGCCGTCCTTGGCCTCCCCCGTCAGTCTCGTCAGGCCGGAGGAGGTGATGGGGATGTGTGTTGGCGGCGGCGCGGGAGGAGCGGGAGGGGGCGGCACCTGGCAGATGGCGCACGGGCACGGCAACCCGGCCCAGTGCTGGAACCCGGAGCCCAGCTGCAGGCTGGGGGGCGCAGCGGCCGGCGAACCCTTCATCAAGGCGTGCGGGGCCCGGATGGGGAGGCTGGAGGACGTAGTGGACGTGGTGGACGACGACAGGCCGCCGCCCAGGAGCGGGTGTACCTGGTGGGCGGCTGCGGCTGCCGCGGCAGCAGCCGCCGCTGCCGCCGCCGCTGCGGCTCCCGGGTGCGCCACGGTGCCACAGTGGAAGGCCGAGTGCTGGCCGCCGTAGATTTCCCCCACCAGCCGCTTCATCTCGTCCAGGGAGCTGTTGAGCATGAGGATGTAGTTCCGGGCCAGCAGCAGCGTGGCGATCTTGGACAGCTTGCGCACGGAGGGACCGTGCGCGTAGGGCATGACTTCTCGCAGGCCGTCCATAGCCAAGTTGAGGTCGTGCATGCGTTTGCGCTCGCGGCCGTTGATCTTGAGGCGTAGCTGGTACATCTCCTCCTCGGTCACCTGCTTCTTCAGCTTGAACTTGTTGCTGCCTCCGTCGCCGCTGCTGCTCTCCACCGACGACGAAGACGAGGCTGACTTGGACTCGGACATCTTGCCGGCCTGCGTGGACGAGGAGACGGGGTGCTGGTGGTGGTGGTGCAGGCTGAAGTGAGGGTGCAGGTGGTGGAAGTGGTGGGCAGGGAGGTGCTCTCGGAGGAACATGGCATCCATGTCTGGGGATGAAGCTCTGCTGCTCGGGCTGGAGTCTGAATTCATTTTATGGCTCGGCCTCCGAGGCTTCCTCCCCCTTTCTCTCTTTCTCACTCGCTTTCTACCTCTCTCGATCCCCCCCTCGGCTCCCCTCTCTCTCTCTTTCGATTTCCACCTGCGCGCTTTTACGCAGCGGCTCCGTTTCTTGTCTGTGCTGGCTCTGTGAGGTGTCAGTGGCTTTTTATACAGGCGGCCACACAAAAGCCGCTTCGCTATTCATAACGCCTTGTTAGGACGATGACGCGCCTCTTTTTTGAAGAGGAGGAGGCGGAGACGTGCTTTGACTGTCCCACTGACCGCCGTACGCATCCATCCAGCGCCATTGTCAGGACACTGTCAGGGGCGGGGCGAGGCGGGGGACGAGCTCGCCTCTTCTCTCCACTCACTCCTCGATTTTCATTTTCACTCAAGCGTTCTCGTTTTCTGTCTTTTTTTTTTTGAGAGCCCGGCCGTGAGTAAGAGGGAGAGGCCTAAAGCTCATCTTGACGCACGGATTCCCCCCCACACACACACACACACACCGCTTCCTGCTGAAAAGTAAAGAAATAAAAGCATTGAGAGTCAAATATTGAGAAGTCAGGAATGAAAGGAGCTCCAAAATTGGGGGAGTGTTTGTAAAGCCAGCCTGTGACCTCCTGAGCACACAGGTTCCACACAGGTTGAGGTGCTTTTGAGCAAGGCATCCATCTAGCAGTTGCTCTAATAGCTTGTAAAAGAAATATTTTTTACACTGCAGGAAAGGTCTGCTAGGAGTACTTGCTGACTAGTTAAATTTGTCACTTTTTGTGAGGCATGCAAACGGCGAGGAGGAGCGAGGTGCAAAAGTCCCCTGGGGACATTTTGGGAGAGTTTTGTTTTCTTGTTGTTGGCAGTGCGAGTGGCGAGTGGCAAGCAAGCAAGCGGTGAGGAAGGAGAAGCAGAAAAATAGCACTTTCTGTCTTGACGAGACTTATTTCTATGGAATTTGACCCCCCCCTCCTGTCAAACAAATGATGAGTAGTGGATTAAAAAAAATGCAGTGTGAATCTGGATCGTCTTCTTATGACTCCAAGCTAAATTTTTTACTGTTTGTCTCTCCATCCATACATTCATCCATCTGTCCGTGCATCCATCCATTTGACTTGATGTTTCTCCATCTCTCTTTCTCCATCCATGTCTCCCTCTGCACATGCTGTTTCTCTCTATCGGTGCCTTCTTCCACAGTCTGTGTGTGCTTTGCCATGGTGAGGCGTGCGGATGAAGTCGAGCGGCGGCGGTGTGCGCTGTGCCATCCATATGGCAGCATGTAGGCGACCCCAGACAGAAGCCCACCCGCCCAAGCTTTTTATTTGGGCTCAGTCTGGCTTGAATGGCACACCAGGACCACAAAGTCCAACAATGACTAATCGGCCTGTGTCTCTTTTGCTCGCTCACAACGCAAGCAAGCAGTGACAGGAAAATATTTCACAACTGGCTTAGCATAAGAACACATCTGGGTTTCAGCTTTTTAAAGCCGTGCTTGGTAGACTTGGACACAAAAGTACTTGGCACATGACCTCAGTCCTGCAACTTTTAAATAACATTTTTTTATTTCATCATACTTGTATTTTTTTTTTATTCAAGTCAATGAGGACAAATCTTACTAAATTTGAATTTTAGCTGTCTGGTCTGAATGTAATAAATGTGACGATTATGTAAATTCACACCGGAAAGAAAGTAAAACATCAATGTCAGCATTTTCATTTCCAACAGGTGCTTATACGTCTGAAGTGAAATTGCTTTGAGTCACCGATATTTCAATAATGTGCGCACGTGTGATTACCGTTTTCTTCCATGTATAATGCGCCCCCATGTATAATACGCACCCTAAAAATGGCATGTTGATGCTGGAAAAAAGCCTGTCCCCATGTATAATACGCACCCAAATTTTGACTCCTACTTAAGTCCGTGAACGTAAAATTATTTCAGAAAAAAGATCATCTTTGGGAACAACCGGATGTTATTCTGCCGGTCAGTATCACTGCGCATGCGCTAGCATACTCAATAGCGAAGAAAAGTTTCGGATTTGTGTAGGGTGCATTGTGACAGCAAACAAGCAGGTGATCTAGCAAGCGTCTGATACGAGAGCATTGTGTTCGTATGGAGTGTGTTTGGAGTGAACAGCAGAGAAGAAAGCGCATCTGTAATGGCGGCCTCCATATGATATCCAGATTTAAAAAAAAAAAAAAAAAAAAAATTTTTTTTTTTGTATCCATGTATAATGCGCACCCCAGATTTTAGGACAATAAATTAGTTACATTTTGCGCATTATACATGGAAAAAAACGGTAAATACATTTAAAGGCAACGATATATACATACTAGTATATATTCTTAGTACTTGTTACTGCTGTCAGTTTTATATTCAGATAATTTACTATTTCTGGCTTTAGTGTCATAGTAAAACAATTAATCACATGTACTGAAAAGCGTTTCTATAGAGGTTTGATTGTATTTGGGACAATTGATATTTTGGTGTGTGCGTGTGTGCGTGTGTGTGTGTGCGTGTGCGTGTGTGTGCGCGCGCGTGTGTGAGTATGTTCGTGTATGTGTGGTTTTATAACACAACAATATCTTTAAACTTAGGTTTCATATTCAGATGATTTTTGCTTTTCATGCTCTCCTTGAAAATTACTCATATCCTAAGCAAAACTTTGCATTTCTCTGCAAAATTAAGGTTTCAAATTTTTTAATCAAACTTTCAATGGCACACTCTGGTTTTATCTTTTCATAAATTATTAATAAAAATAAAATTATATATATATATATATATATATGATTATACATGTTATATAATTTATAAATATTTTATTATGTTATTTTTACTGTGAAAACATTCAAATTCAAAATTGCAAAATTGAGTGGGCACATTATAAAACGAGCTATTTGGACATAAAATCAAGTCCAGTGTGGACCAACAGCTCGCAATGACAAACATCGTTCCTTTGTCCGTCCATCCATCCGTCCCTCCGTGCGTCCGTCCGTCCGTCGACTCCTCACCCGTCCTCCCTCCACCCATGGCACTTGAAATAATAATCAAGTTTCTACCCGACTCTCCTCCCGCGTGCTGCGCCATGAGATTGCCCTGCTCGAACAGTTAAATAAAGAAAAGAAATAGAAAAGGAGAAAAAGGCCCAAACGCGCATTGACGGGGCCCTCATTGTTGGGCTTGGCCAAAAAGGAGGGAGGGAGGAGAGGGGAGGAGAGGGAGAGGCCCTTTGCTCCTCATAAAGGTGCGAGAGCAAAGCGGCGGGCCCGCCTTTGCTCTCGCCTGGTGGCATTTCAAAGTGTCAAGCTTTGAATACCAATTGCTTGAACTGGACATATGTGGATCCGCTGTAAACCTGCTAATCCCGTCCCCAAGTGTTCCTTTGTGTATCGGGGGGGGGGCTTGGCCGCCCCCTGACAGAAAGTGTTCCTAATCCGGCCAATGTGTCTCAATGAGGTGTGTGTGTCGGCTATCAAGTTGTGTGCCGCAACCGCCTCGAGAGGCTTTGCTTTCATATCATGACGCACTCAAAGTTAGCGATAGGACGCCGAAAGTTTTGATTGAATCTAAAACACACTCTAACCTTCACGGGAGATACTAAATGTACCAGCTCGCAAGACTTTCAACTTTATTTTTAGAACACAACCAGAGCTGCATTAGCATGCTGTACATAGAAAAAAACAGAGTCCTCAGTACCTCCGGTTCCTTCTGGACCTGAGGAGCTAAAAGAGGTCAGGAAGGCCAGAACTGGAGTTCCGTGCTCCCTCCTCTGAGCTCCAGTTAGGAGGTGAGCGGCAGCATTACGGACCAACTTGCTGGAGGACTGGCTTCCTTCGAGTGTGAAAACTAGCTGAGCGTCATTATAGTAAAACAAGCGCATTGAACTTGCACTTTTAACGAGCTAATAACCGTCATGGGTGGGCCTTGGAGTCCCTCCACCACCACCCCCACCCACCGACCAACTCCACCCACCCTCTCTACAACGAAAAGGACGAGGACAGTAATTGGTGGTCAAATGCAACATCTTCCAACTGAGAGCACTGTGATGCTTCATTAGAGACGTTAGGAGGTCAAGGCCACGGTGGAGATCAGGTCAAGGGTGCCTTGCGTCCAAATATGTAAGTTTGCAAATCTATGTTATATTTTACCATTAAAACAAAAATAACTAGCCATATACAAATATAGATTTGAGGTAAATACATATGAAGACAAGTTTGAAAATGCATTAAAATAAATAAATAGTATAAAATTCAAAGATGTACAATAAAAATGAGGTAGATATTTTTGGGAAAGTGTAATTGAAGAACATGACATATATGTGTAATTAAATGCCAAATATGTCAAAATGTGATGAACACAGTTTTTTAACACACACACACATATATATATATATATATGTATATATCTCATTGCTTTTTGTTTTAATCCTATGATAAAAGCAATTTTCATCAAAGTTTGAGGAATTGCAGCAGCATATGGAGAGCACCAATCAATCCGAGGTGCACGAGTTGTCACGAAAGCAACATTTTGCACTGACACCACAAGTGCAAATGCTGGTTAGAACTTTTTCCTATTGATGCCTCTGAATTGAAGTTGAAAGAGAAAATATCAAGACGAGCATTTTGTCTGCGTTTCACCACCCGCAAACAAACCTTTCAAATGGAGCGCCCGACTTTTAATTAATGTTGATCAAATCGTGGGGAGTTTGTTAATCGCGCACCTCACAATCGTCTATTGAAGTCCTAATTGATATTTGCGGCGCCGGGGTGTTAATTAGCAACAAAACAAGTAGACGGGACTGACTGGAAAGAGCAGGCTTTCGCCGTCGGACAAAACTTTGATGCCCCAAAAGAGAAAAGAAAAAGTACGTGTAGTGTGGTGTGAAATTGAGTTTTATGTTCGAGCAGCAGATTGCAGGCCTTGAAGTGGACCTTTTTACACCATCTACACACGCACATGCACTCATGCGTTCACAAGCCCACCTCACCCCCTCACCCGTCTTAAATCTTACATGTTAATCTCCCCTTGCTCCCTTCTTGCAGATACACAAACATGCTGTCCTTTCACAGGGCGCCCTCGCATCGCCCCCCACCCTCATTTTCTGCTCATGTGCACCCATTGCGAAGGGCCCAAGCAGACACAAAGTGACGCGGCCGCACTGGAGGATGGGAGGAGTCGGATTGTGCTCCCGATGAAAGGAGTTAAAAGGGGAACCCTGTTGCAAATATGCTGCCTGGTTGCTTAAATGTGTGTGTGTGTGTGTGTGTGTGTGTGTGTGTGTGTGTGTGTGTGTGTGTGTGTGTGTGTGTGTGTGTGCGTGCGTTTGTGTGTGTGTGTGCGTGTGTCTGGTTGCGCGCATGCGTATGTGTCTGCTGCATTGAGTTGGGTACTCAACTCATGTTCAGTTAACGATGCAACCTGGCTGCCCTGTGATTGGTCAGTCTGCGTTTGGGGGCGTGGCTTCCTGACAGGTGAATTGCATGATGTCACGGCGACGTCGTCGGGAGCTTGCACTTTAATATTTATACGTGCGGAATCTCACGTTGGCCTTTTCGAGACACGCGTGGCGCACACGTCCAACAGTAAAACGGCACCAGGCGCCCACGACATTTTTCAACTTTGTTTGACACATTTAAAATGCTAATAAGCCCTTTATTATGTGCTACATCAAATGCAAATGCTGCGTTTTACTGCCGCCGAGTTGGGTCCACGTCGGCATTTGCATATCTTATGTGCGTCTCCTTTGCATGCGGGAGGGGGCAGAGGGGGATCGACGGGCGTGCCGACTCCTAATAAATAACATTAAAAAGGCGCCTCCCGATAAACAAGCCCCAATAACGCGGCCCTAATAACGAATGCGAGGCCGCGGCCCGTTTAAACGGGGCCGTTTGACACCGGCGGCATATGGTGTGCAAATCCGGCCCGAGCGGAGAGCGGCGACGCCCACCGCAGCGATGCGGAATTGTCACGGCCCACCAGACGGATTGAGAAAACACGTCTTTAGTGGCAGACGCTTTATGATGGGAGAAAAATGCTGCCGAGGAATTTGTCTCTTTAGGACCAACTGGAATACGATGGCGAAGGCTTGTGTGTGTGTGTGTGTGTGTGTGTGTGAGAGAGAGAGAGAGAGAGAGAGAGAGAGAGAGAGAGAGAGAGAGAGAGAGAGAGAGAGAGAGAGAGAGAGAGAGAGTATAAAAGTGTATATATGAGAGGAAAGTGTGCAGAAGACAGAGAGTATGTGCAAGGTGACAGTGTAACGTGAGAGTGTCTGAGTGTGTGTACATGTGAGAGTAAGTGGGCAAGACACTATGACAGTATGTGAGTAATACGTGAGAAGTTAAGAGTGAGTTTCTGTGATCATTTGCGTGTAAATGTGTGAGTCTGAATGTGTGAGTGCGTGAATGTGAGAGAAACCGAGTGAGCGAGAGAGAGCTAGTGTAAGAGTGGATGAGTGTGACTGCGATTGTTTGTATGGGGCAAAGTGAGAGAGTGTGTGAGAGCGCGGCGTGTGCGTGCAGTGTGAGTGGGGGACAGAGGGAGCTTAAGACTGAAGGTTTGTGAGAGTAAATGAGGAATTGTGTGCGCGCGTGCATAGTCGCAAGTCTTCCTCTTAATGTTTAGCTAAAGGCCTTCATCAGGTCCCGTGGCGGGACCCGTTAAGCGGAGGCGGCGTAAACATTCCATAAAGCCTGTCATCATATTTTGCCCGTTACGGCGGCGCCGAGGCAATACGTTACAAATACGAGCTGCTGTGCGCCCACACTTTCCAGTGTCTGTCCTTTAGAGCTGTTGTGTCTTCTCAGGTGACTCGTGCACGCTTTCGAGGGACAGCCTGACTTTTACAAGTAAAATAGTACTCTCAAGCAGTAGTCTCCAACCACCGGGCCACTTTGGACCAGGCCACACAGATGAAAGAAACAATTTACAGTACCTCAGGTTGATTAATTTCAAGGTTTATTGTTGTAGCACTGCACTCCAGGGGGCAGTATTGACGCAGACAGACATAACGCACAATAAAGTGTATTTGAATGAGTGGTTTTGGAGCCACAACGTTCATCAAATGCTTTTAAATGTCTCTCAAGTATGTCATCACAAGTCACAAGACTGACCGGTCGGCCGGCAGCGCTTCCAGTGTGCCAAGTGCGGATGCTGAAACTCGCTTTTGTCCTCGTCCGCTTCCTCCCACCGCTCTGTCCTTAATCTCTCGTCCTGCTCCCTCGTCTCGCTTTCACCGGCCGCCTAATCCGCTCCACAGCCGTGAAAACTCTCCATGAGAGACAGATGACCCGTTCTAATGGGAACGGGGCACCATGCGCTTGCGCGCGCACTCACTCACACGCGCGCGCGCGCGCACACACACATCATTGCCTTCTTTTTTTGATGAATTGAGTCATAATAAGATCCACAATACTGTGGACTACATGATTTGAATTTCATGTAGCATGTCATTAACTTTGTTAGCTTAGCTGACTCCTAGCCAAGCCAGGATTTTTTTAAATTCTGCCCCCAAAACCTGTTTGACATCACAGCATTTGAGAGATTTCCTGGACATGTCGATCATGAGTAGACCCACATAAAGTCTCAAATGAAAAGATTCAGGAAATCAGCCATTTTGGTTTGAAATTACCATCTAAAGAGCTCTATCATTTGTCCTTTTCATTCAAAGACAAACCCATCCTAGAGATTTTGTCCCATTGCTACTAAATCTGAACCGGGTACACAAGAACTAGGTGCGGCAAAAAAGACATCAAAAAGTTTTGGTCATTGTGTGTTGGTGTAGCATGGCAACAAAGTCTGAGGCCCCCGTGATGAAACACAAGACACATTCTGGCTCATGTTTAGGAAGAATTTCCCTCAAAACCAGTTCAACTTGACAAGATGAGATTTGGTAGACACGTCGATCAAGAGAGCACCCACAAAAACATGGTTCAAAACATTTTGTCCGATAGCAAGCTAAAACCACAATTATTAAATTGCAGATTTGAATTTTGGTCAGCACATGTCAATGGAGCGTGGTGGCAGAATTTGCTGATGCGCCCAAAAAGTGCACAGAGGAGCCGAGATACGCAAGTCCCAGCAGTAGCTCCTTCTCCATCTGCACCCAGAAGACCTCCACAATGAGGCGAACATGTCACTGCCTGAGCCCGAACAGAGGGATGGAGAGCGGACAGGGGAGGGGGGGGGGAGCGGGGGACACATTAACAAGCTATAATCTCAACTGCCTTATCCATAATGCATTGTGTGGGCCAATTTACATGGTGCTGTTCCCTCTGGGGGAAAGGAGATCATCCATCAGGCTACTTTATGAGCTCCCTCACACTCTCTTCCTCACGCACGCGCGCACACAAGCACACACTGCGGCTTATTTATCTCTCCCCGTCCCTCTGTTTTGCCACTGCCGATGCTTCAAAACACTGCTGCCTCGATAAAACATTTCCGAGGCCAGTCAGGCAGACGGGAACTGGCAGGGTGCTGGCGTTTTTGTGGTTTTCCCCCTTTTTCTTAAATGATGACAACATTGTTGCAAAATGTGCTGCACGTCCACGGCCAGTTTGAGTCGCTGGCCGCACACTCTCACTTTGGCGTTACTTTGCAATTTGTCATTCTTTCCCATTTATGACTTGAACCAATTCACTAATTTTTGCTTTTTCATTCATTATTAGCTTAATTAATGATGAGATAAAAAAAAAAAGCCACAGTACTGATAAAGCTCTCGTGTTATTTGAGTAAAATCTTGTTTGGAAGGTCGATATTATATGGCAAGAATGCATTTATGGATAATTCGTCTTTGTTCAAACTTGTCTAAATATTTATTTAGCGTTGGAGCAAAATTAGGAGTGAGCTACAGGGAGAATCTGCTGCTGGAGTTTGCATTAACTTGCACATTACTTTGCATTTTGTCGTTGATTTCCATTGATTTCAAATCATATTTTGTACACATTATTCTTTCTTATTGCACATTATTATTATTTGAAAGAATGTAATCACAACTGATATAATAAATATAGACTGAAGTAAACATTATAGTATTGAATCAAATTAATTGGCATAAAATGGTTGTTGTTTTGCATCGTTCTATTGATCGGCATAAAACTTTCTGAAAATGTATGCGTCATTTTTATTTTCAACCAATTATATGGTGGATTTTTGTGAAGTTATAAAACCAAAATATTGCAATTGCTTTCCATGAATTTCTGCAAGTTTTTTTTTAATTAGTTCAAGCTATGGATGAAATTGAAAGAGTTTAGTTTGTTTTGGAAGGATGCACTTAAATCACGGGTTTGTCAGTCAACCACAGTGGACTTGTCGCTTTTAGACAAACGATTAGTTTTAAGTTAAAAAAGAAAAAAATGATGAAACGTGAAATTATGTTTTTTAGTATCATATAATGTACATGAACTTTGCATGTTTATGCTATATGAACATTTGTTATTCTTTAGAGAACACTTGTAGTATATTACAATGATGCATTTTTATTTTCTAGTAAAATTTATCCTCCTTGTTTGTGTGATTTTAGTTTAAATGTCGAGGATATTTCAGCACGGCTTTAATTCGAAACATAGTGTATATTAAATCAGCGCCTGACGAGCGCGCCATAAAAAATGCTTGTTTACTATTTGGAAGTCATTTCATTTGGCAGAGTTTACAGCACGGAGGCAAGTCCAGTTAAATTTGATTGTGCCACACTTTTTGAATAATTGATACTCAGACAGCTGGAGCCGAGATTACGACTAAAAATCCCGCTTCAGAAATGTTTAAATTTTTGATGGTTTATCCTGACGCAAGCTGTTGTCGTCGAGCGTAATGATGTTAATTTAGTCACCCCATCATTTGTTGGTGATTTGTTTTGTTTTCTAATGAGTTCTTCAGACACTTAGTCTAACGTCAATTAAAACAGGCAAATTTGCAGCTAAAAGATAACAATTTTCTGTCTGGGAGGAAAAAAATGATAAATGAGGGGAAGCGGTTTATGTGCAATGTGTGTTTGTCCCCCATGAATACACACTTAAGTCCACCATGTGTCACACAAATTAATTGTCCGGACACATATGGACACTCAAAATGAGCTCATGTAAGAATTTCTTTTTCTTTTGTGGCCTGCCTGATGTCAAGGGTCACGTCCCCAATGGTAGAAAGACGAGAACTCTTTCTCTCTCTCACACACAAACACACACACACATACGCACAACCTCCTGTTGTGCTAAATAACCTCATCTTGTCTTGTGTAGACCCGTGAAAAGAACAATCTGAAACGTCTCTGCAGTCAAGGTGGACCATCATGTCGTGTGCATACATAGAAAGACAAGAACACGTACGCACACCTCCAAATATAGTGACAATGGGTTGACAGTGAATAAAAATCATTGTAATTGCGATGGCTTGGTCTCCGCACACCGTTTAGTATAACAAATAAGTAATAATTTGCTAATGGTAACATTATGTTGAGTCGGTTTAGGGGCAATTAAAGTGAGTGATATTTACATATGCCTAATGAATCACCGGCCGCGGCAGTTGAGGCCCTCGTGAATATTCATGCAGGCATTTCTCTCCGCTACTCGCCCCCGCCTCCCTCCTCACCCCGCCGCCGTTTATAAACTGAATTATAGCTGATTTGCCCTTTTCAAAAGAGCAACATGGCTGAGTCGCCCGCAAGGAGGCGGCCAAACAATAACGTCTGATGATAAACATGTTTTAGTGGGCGCGAGACGGACAAATCTGGGCCCATTTACAGCTGGGCCTGTAATGAGCGTTAATAAAGTCAACTTGCAATTGTGGCGCGCTACTGACGCTTTTGCAAATTCACCTGTCAGGTGCGACCATTCACGTTTAGCATGTTTGTCATGCTAATGTGGTTGAGCAGGTGCCTTGTCTTGAAAACTACACACCTACTGAAAAAAAGTACAGACTGGTTGCAGGTCAATTGCAGGTTACATCAAAGCTCAAAATAATAGCTTTTGCATCGTTTGAGAGGCAAAATTAGCCTAAAAAATAGCCCTTTGTGTGTCTTTTTAATGACGCCACTCAGCTAGCAAGAGCGAAACTGGGGGAAGAATTACGTTTGTTAGTCAGAGGGGTGGCATATAAGATTAAAAAGATTAATATAACATCAAATTTGTGTAATATCAGTCATGTCTATTTTCACGACAGGGTGGTAGGTTTAGATGATGAATGTTCTCAAAAGCTGAGATGCCAGACCAGGGAAGGTGAGGGGAATCCGGTGAGCAGCCATTCAAGTACGAAACAAAAAACTAAACGAGATTCAAACCCTCAACCCGAGGATAGTGAGGCACATTTGCACCACTTGTGCTCCAGGTCGCCCTTGTTGTCCAGGTCTGCTTGAAAACTCACGTGTATCTGCCGCCCCCTTGCGCTAATTTGTGGTTACTGCCATGGCGCAAAAAAGGGGGTCGAAAAAGTGCTCGAAAGGTTATTTATTGAAAGAAATATTCGTAAATATTTTGTAGTATTTTATAAAGGTTAATAGTATAACCGAAATCGTTCAATCAATGGCGTTATTGATGAAATGGTCTCTTTTTATGGGTTAAGACAGAATCCCTCTTGTCATGGCCTCATACGTATGAAAGGAGAGCCACAGCTGCCGGTTCACTTTTCAGCCATTTATTGAAGATCAATAAAACATTTCAACATAATGGCTCAGGTCTTCCTGGTGACTATTAAATGTGATGCGTTTAATCCTCGCTTTGCTCCCTTTTATACACAAAGCTGACGTAGATGACGGACGTTTCCGGCAGTTTGGGCAGGCGCAGGTCGGGAAAGGGCATGGTGCCATCGCTGTCGATATGCGTCTGCACCGTGTACACCTTGACGCCGGCGGCGCCGCCCCGCAGCACTGAACCGTGGATGACGCCCAACCGGGCTTGCTCGTGGAACGCCGCCCCCAGCTCACGCCCCAGGAAGATGTCCTGCACCTGCGCCACCGTGGCCCGACACCTCCACCTGTCGGCGTCAAAATGGAGGTCGTTGTCGCTCTCGGGCTCCATCTTTCTTTGGGGTGTTTGCGGGAAGTCGATGACGCTCAGTCGCTCCAGGTGCTGCACCGCAAAGTGTCCCTCCAAAGAAAGGGCGGCGCTCTCCCCATGCCTGCCGCTGCCGCAGTCCATCAGCGTTAGGTGGAGCACCTCTGAGTTGTTGAGCAGGCGGGCGGCGTTCCGGGGCGACGTGTACCACACGGTCAGGCGCCGCATGTGGAAGACTGGCGAGGAGAAGGGCGCCGCCGGGAGGCGTCGTAGACTTGGCATTGTGATGTCCCTGCAGCAGCAGGCATCCAGAGAGGCCTGGTTGCACGCGTCCGGCTCTTGGCTGCACGAGTAGTAGTAGAAGCTGTCGTGCGTCACGTAGGCCAAATGCAAGTCCGAGCGCTGCGGTGCCGCTGATACCCACAGCAGGACGCACAGGAGCGGCACCGGGGGGGCCAGGGAGCCCATCGCTAACGGGCACGGGGCTCGGCCACCACCTTGATTGGTACTCCCATTCGACCTGAAATAAGATGAGGAAACCCAATGTAACCACAGACCCACCCTGCCAAATTTGCCAAGTTTATAAAATGAGGTTTAAAAAAGCCAAAGGATCTTGAGTGCTGCCAATCAACTCAACCAAAAACCATAAGTACAACCTCGACAATTGGATGCTACTTTGTCTAGCATCTTTCTTATGTCTATGCTTTTTTTTTAACTCGCCCTCCTGCCTTCTCTCTGTGATGTGCACTCACTCATGGCCAACAATAAGGCACTCTAATGTCTAAGCCCATTTGCTGGCTGTCATGTCGGATGAAAACAATCCAAGGTTCCCTTTCTTCGTGCTTATGTTTGTCTTGCTGCCTCTATATACTGCATTCTCAAACGAATGACTTGCCATGACTTTAGTGGGGCAGCTTTAAAGAAAAACAAAAAAACTCAACACCCTCAATATGTGATCATGCTGTGTGAGTGTTCCTAATCTTTTGACTGACATACTGACGACGTACATACTGTAGCACATGTGTTTTTCACTAATTCGGGTTTTCTAGCGTGCATTCTTAGCATATGAGCGCGTCGCTCTCGGTCTTGGTTGCTAACAAGTGAGACGATCTGGGGACATCTGGACTCAATCAGGTCCTTCGCCACTGACTGTGCGCCGCCTCGCTTTCGGCAACGCGGCAGACATAAACATCTACTGGGGAGCAACTTAGACACCTGCTGACCTCATCAATTCAGTCTATAAAAAAATAAAAGTACGCACAATATGAAATACACAAACATTGCAGAGGACTTGTTTCTCACCTTGACTGCAAAAACGGTGGCGGGGGATGCTGTTCGCGATAAAACACTTTCCTTTCAGTTTGCTGCTTTTTATAAAATATGTGTGTGATATATCTTTACATTTAATGCAAAATTAAGGACTTTTGGTGGGGGAGAATGCAAAATATGCATACAAAGCACATTACACACACTTGAGTTTAAAGAAGAAGTCAACCCCCAAAATGTTTGTTCAATATAAATAATATGTTGTATGCGTTCCCACTAGTCTAAACACAATATTTGGATAAATATTTTTTGGTGGAATATGAATTAAGCAGCAAAATCCAACCGTTAAAATCCATCTCAGGGGCAGCCATTTTGTCTCTCACTGTCGACTGAAAATGACATCACAGTTGCTCACGGCTCAGGTAACAACCAATCACAGTTTAGTGATGTTTTTGTTAACTAGAAAAATATTAAGATTGTTTCCTTTTGAAAAAAGAATACTCCCTTTAAAATCAGTTCAAAATCCAAGCACAGTAGTTGATTTTTAGGCCGCATGATTTCCTTTTCTTGAGCGTAGGCTTTAGTAGCAAGCCGTCTTCCACTTGTCACCCCGATTAAGGATAATTACAGCAGGACTTGGACCGCTTACTGGGGCATCTCCAGTTCAGTCTTTGTACAAAAGATTACATTTCCTGTTTTGGCTGCTTTGCCGCATCCATTCTGGCAAAAGCACGCAGGCACACTTGACCGCTGCATTCCTGCTCTGGCCTTGGCTCAAATGGAACCAGAACACAGTGTTGTCTTTTTTAAAACCTATTTCCCCACAACTTCTTTACCCTTTACATTCTGTTATCGACAGAATGTGTCTTTCCTTGGAATTGGAAACGCTTCTTTAGAATTTGGCTGAATTTATGGTTGTCGTTGTTTGTGTTATTTGTTGGGCTCACTCACATTGAAACAAATTACAGCTTGCAAGATGTCGCTGTCTCCTCGGCATCTCTAAATAGAGTTTGTGCAGTTGTAAACAAAACTCAGCACACTTTTGTCTTTGTTGTGAGGGCTCTCTCAAATAAAACAAAATGGTTTTAAAATCATTATGAGAGTATGTATTACATTCAGAAACACGTAGAAATAAAAACTGAAGCGGTCTCTAGTTTCAGGCTCACGTTTAAATATTTCCATTGTATACCAGGAATAAAAAAATAACTGGAATGAAATGGAATATCCCTGTGAGGTTTTTAGAATTGCATAGCACAGGCATCACCTAATGATTCTTCATATTTGAGAAGATTCAACATCAACACAGTCTCTGTTTATGTCAACAAGAACCCACATGTGGAATATGTTGACAATTATTTTTTTTCTCTTCCTTTCTGGCTACAAGATTGTATCAGTCCCACGATCTGGATTTTGACTTCATTATGCTCGATGGATCAATTTGCACTACACTGATGTCGGAGCGGGCTTCGTGTAAAGTTTAGTGGATCCATACTGAAGGGAAGGAAAGAGTGAGGCCAGCTACCACGGCAGCTGAAGTCTTTCGGTGACGAGTCTATCAGCAAAAGAATATTATGTAACACACATGGAGGAATGCAATGACAAGTGTACATTACAAAGTATCACCGTTGCCTCCCCTTACACACACACAAACAGACAGACAGACACACACGCACGCACGCACACACGCGTGCACACACGCGTGCGCACACGCTTAGAGCATCATTTTTGACAAACGTTATGTAGTAGCAGTATTGTAGCGTGTAACTCACCACTGAAGAGCTTCTGCGTGACTGCGTCGGGGTGTGCGGCAGCACGGGAAGAAAAGATCACATGTTGGCTTGACGTCAGGATGTGGGAAGTTTCCCGCAAGTAAGCTGGAGTATGCAAAAAAAAAAAAAAAAGCTGGAGTATGCGCTGCTCTCACCAATACATTAGGCACACCCAGCTGCATATTTAGCACTTTTAGGCCTGTCCAGAATTGCAAAAAACGTTTTTTTTGCATGGATTTGTTGGTTTTATACTGGCAAGAGTATACAGGGCAGTTTGGGGAGGTTTACTATGTTCTATATACGGTGAAAAAATAGAAACAAGCCGTTTTTCATGAGCTCGGGTGAAAGTTTTATTAGCTTACATTGTAATTTTGCTCCAACAGTATTCACAAATCTGTAAGAATCGTTTATTAGTGAGCATTTCTGTTGTACTTCTGAAACTCAACTCACAAATGTGTCATATCACGATGATGATTAGATAGCATGAATATTGTACAGTTTACTTATTACTGGCTATGCTTTCTTCTGCACGGTACTTGAGTACAATTTATTTTTATTGAAGAAAAAACCGAGAATATAAACAGTTGGAGTGTGTGAAGACGTCACTCTGACGCTGTGCAACAACCGGAAGTTGTATCCAAATGGAATCGAAGTCGGTTCTACGCAAAGCTTTCCTGTGTCGTTGCATGGCTTGTTGTTAGCATAAACGCCGCCAGTGGGTCTCTGGCTGTCGAGGACGCCATGAAGTGGCCGTGTTTGAACACTCTTCTCGTCACTTTTTTCCTCTTGGGAATCGGATCGGCCCACGGTAAGAAAACTGCCCTCATTTAGCTAGCCTGCTCGAGTCTGTCACTGCGGTTGGGATTCGGGACACGACTAATTCTTGCAATTGCAGTAAACAATTGCGCCTACATTTATTAATGGGAATTTGGTGACAAGGCTAATTCCTTGCATGCGTCGCTCCGTCATGTCCAATTAAAATTAGTTACTGTACTAGCTACCATAGCCATCATGGAGCCTTTGCACTACATTGATGTCAGTTTAACTGAAAGTATGTTTAGTGAATCGACGAGTTAAATTGAATGCACATATTCGTCCTGAAAATTGCAACAGCACAGTGGTAGGTTAGTATACAACTTAACGTGATCATTTATTCCTAACCAGTTGCAATTCGAAAAGGTAAACAATGACTTGCCATTTTAAGCAGCTAGCGCAATAATGGGAATTCGGCAGCTTTTGTTGTGAGACAACCGATCATGAGTCTAAACTGCAAACACATCACTTCCCCTTCGTAGTCTTTAATGTTGCCACAAAGAGTGATTGAACCATTGTCGCAAAACAATTTGTGTATAGCATGTTGTGAATCGCCAGGGCCGCTTGTATTCCTCCTGTACATGTAATGACGGTTGCATCGGCGACAACCACAGTGTGAGCAGTTCAACGGCACGTGAGGCAATTTAGCGTCTGAGTATTCCCCTAAAGTTCAGCACACATGCCTTGTCGTCACAAACACAAGAGTGGGGCTTCCCAAGGCAAAACGACACCCCCTGCATTGACTTTCTTTTTGTAGTGTTTCGTCCCAGCCCAGACTGCAGCACACACCCTCAACCCGCTGCCCTTGAACGGTTTCCTCTTTCTCTTCCCGTTTCAGTAGGAGACCTCTGAGGCGAGCGCCATGTACCAAAACCCACACATGAACGATCATGTAGAGTAAGCCACATCACTGACATTGAAACCCACCACCGTGATTTGACAGGAAGTGAAATTGAGCGCTGCGGTCGAAGACCTTTTTTGGCAGGTTTAACTCACTGATGCGGTTTGATCGTGTCTCACCTAGTCATGTTTTGACATGTGTGCGTAGTTTTTGATAACAAAACGAAAGCACCGACAGCAATGGCTTGTGTTACATTGTTGCTCGACCTGAAAAAGAGCAAATGTACTTGCTGCCTCTGTGTGAATGCAAACACAGACGCCAGGGGCAACAGGGGCTTCAGCCCAAAGAAAACATTTCATATTAAATCACAATCTCTGTATTGAGGAATTAAAAAAGAGCTACCCACATCAAGAGTGATTGGTCTCCAAAGCTGGTGTGAATGTAAATAAAGATGTATTATAGTGTATTAAATGTGTCTCCTCAGTGGCGCCCCCAAGTGATGTGATTTTGCACTGCAGCAGCCTGGTCAACAAGGTGGCATGGAGCTATGACAACCCACCTACGGGACTCCGATTCCGGGTGGACATCGGCAGGTTCTACAAGTCGCCGGGGTTTGTGTCCTCCATCCTTTGAGTGTGAGAATGTGATTGGCTTCTTCTACCCAAGCCTAAAGTGATCAATTGTTTTGGCCGTCATTCTGCAGTAACATTGGTCCGCTGTGGGTGGACCCGCCTGACCTGCAGGCGGATGTGTCCTTCCTGTCAGACCAGACGGAGGACTACTTCCTGGCGGTGACCGCCGTCCTCGAGAAGGAAGAATCGGAGGCGGCTCCCGCCGATGGCATTTCCTTCAGCTACAATTTGGACTCTCCTGCTGCTCAAAAATGTGAGATTGGCCATGTTTCCATGGTTACAAGTGGAGTAGAGATGCAAAGGGCTTCCCCTTTTCTTCAGGTTCCTTGGACCTCCCTCCTGTGACCGTGCTGGACCAGCATGATAACACGGTGCTGATCAGCTTCCAACATCCGTGGCTCACGTACGAGCATGCGCTTGTTACCAGTCTTCAGGCCGGAGATAAGAGGAAGAGGAGACACGTGCAGCCGGACAACCCTCTGCCCGTCTTCAAATACGATGTCACCATCGACAAGGTAGGCCTCCAACTGAGGGTCCGCCAGACATAGATTGACAGTCTGGCCAATTATTGGCCCTAAAGAAGTAAAGAGGGGGGGACAGAGTGGCTACAAACCGATATGGAACATATTATTAGAACACATTGCTCAATAAATAGTGTTAATGTTCTCAATTATATTTGTTAGATGCTTGTCATTAGCTGTTATGTTCTGCAGCTAATAAATAGCTTATGTCAAACTCAGTCATTGTCATTTCCTGCTACCTTGTGGCATTGAAAGGGAATTATAGCACATGATGAATCTTTTTAGGATTTTGATTTTCATGGCTATTTTTGAGAGTGAGAGAGTAAAAAGCTTTTGTTATAATTCCAACATAATTTGGTACATTTTAAATCACACGTGTCAAACTCAAGGCCTGGGGGCCAGATACGGCCCGCCACATAATTTTATGTGGCCCGCGAAGACAAATTGTGCATCAAATTCATGTCATTACTAGAATTGCAAATTGTCTTCACTTTTAATATCTTTTTTTAAATATTTGACCAGTTTTTACTCACCAGATTTGAAAAAGAGTTCTTTGTCAGTTTGCTTTGTAGCTTTTACTGTATATAATATGAGGTGCTCATACATTTATTTGGGCTGACAGTCATACTGGCCCTCCGAAAGAAGCTATGACTACAATGCAAAAATTAGTTTGACACCCCTGTTTTAAATTGACGTATTGAAATATCTTTCCCCTTGTCAAACTTTGAATTAATCTTGGAAAAATAAGCATGCAGAAATCAACCATCCTGACAAAATGTTTGTTCTTGTAAAGGTGTTTTTTTTCCCCAAAATATAATTTATATTAACATCAAAGAGCCCATCTTAATTGATGTGTGTGTATCTGGCGCCTCCTAGTGGCCACGTCTCCCTTCCAACTTACCTTGCCCCCCCCCCCCTTGCAGAAGCCATTTGCCGACCTGCGCTGCACGGAGAACGTGTGCGAACACAACCTGCCCGTGGACGCCAGCGAGCAGAAGCACTGCGCCACGATCAAGGGGGAGCTGGAGAGGATTGGCGTTCTCGGCACACAGGACTACTGCGCTCAGCCCATGCAGGAAAACAGTTGAGTGTGTTCAATTGCGACCGCTCACGTACAGCATGACGCGTTAGACCAGGGGTGGGCAAACCTTTTGACTTGCGGGCCGAATCGGGTTCTAAGTTTTGACCAGGGGCCCGAACCAGGAGGAGATGGATGTAGTGTTTGTGTGAAGTAATATAAATGACATGTAAAGGTCATTGCATAAAAGGTTTTTACTTTTAGTAGATACTAAAACATGGATATTAAAAAAAAAAAAAGAATCTTTTTGAAAACAAATGCATTTATTAACAGCATTAAAAAAATATTTCCCCAAAAAACTATTATCAGTGATTCTTATTAAATACGACACTGTTATGATGAATAACATTTTCCATCACTTGAGCGCCTGCAGGTCGATTTATGAAATATGTTTATCTAATGAAGCAAAATCACATCCAACGGCAAACATTCTGACCAAATACATCATCTTGAAGAATAAGTGAAAGAATACATCTAAATAAAGTAACAAAGAAATCAATAAGTAAAAAAGTTATTTTAAAGTCCCAATGATCGTCACACACACATCTGGGTGTGGTGAAATTTGTCCTCTGCATTTGACCCATCCCCGTGTGATCTTGATCCATCCCCTGGGGGAGAGGGGAGCAGTGAGCAGCAACGGCGCCGCGCTCGGTAATCATTTGGTGATCTAACCCCCCAATTCCATCCCTTAATGCTAAGTGCCAAGCAGGGAGGCAATGGGTCCCATTTTTAAAGCTTTGGTATGACCCGGCCGGGGTTTGAACCCACAACCTTCCAGTCTCAGGGCGGACACTCTACCAATAGGCCACTGAGCTGGTGTATTATATTAGTGGTCTCCAACCTTTTTTGCGCCACGGACCGGTTACATGTCAGAAATATTTTTGCGGGCCGGCATTTATATAAATAAATAATACATTTACCGTATTTTCCGCCCTATTAGGCGCACCGGGGTATAAGGTGCACCTTCAATGAACGGCCCATTTTAAAACTTTGTCCATATATAAGGCGCACCGGCCTATAAGGCGCATAAAATAGAAGCTTTACTGCAACAAACTGAGGTTGACTAGGGTTGCGGTATGCACCCACTAGCCAATAACCAACGAGCCCTCTGTAAACAATTGCGTTTCTAAAACGATCTCCTATAAAATGATTGGAACTGACTAAAGTTCAATCTAACACATTGGTACTACTTACCTATGTTTCCCTTCCATATCGATCCGTAGATTTACTCGAAACATGAACAGAGCAGCCTATTTTGACATGAAATAGCCTCGCGCGTATAGCAGCTATCGTTATAGCATTAGCCATCCGCAAAAACCCATGACCCTCAGCTCGCAATCTCCCATGAGCCTCAGCAAAGTGTAAACAATCGCGTCTCTCAAACGAGCTCCTATAAAATGATCAGAACTGACTAAAGTTCGATCTAACGCATTAACGCATTGGGGACCACTGTATTATATTATAATATTATAATAGTATTGTTGGTTTCCCTTTTTTGCTAGTGCATCATAGTCTGGAGTAAAATTTGTTGTGGTAATTCTTAGGATAGAGGCGAGGTGTCGGTCCGTTAACCTAGATCTGTGACGGGCTTTGTTGACGTTCATGTGGCTGAACATCTTCTCACACGCGTAGGTCGAGCCAAATTGTCCACTCTTTTTTTAACATTCGGCACTCAGTGTCCACCTTTCTTTTCTTCGGGCCACTCATTTTAATGGAAGGATTCCAGGGGAAGGTTTGTGGGTGGCATTAGCGTAAAACTGTATCTGAAAACTCAGCGCGCGAATTACGAGAATATTGACGTCACAGCCTACACTCGAAAATCGGCACTGATAGATGAAATTACTACGTACTACTGAGTACGCACACGCACTTGTGAGTGTGCACCGAGCTTTCTGACACGGCTCCCGGGAGTAAAAGCGCGGGCGGGCGCTTCCCCATCTACTGGGGGAACATAGTAATTGCAGGCAAAATGACCCCAAAAAAAATTAATAATACGATTTATTCAGGTTTGGCGGACCGGATTAAACGGCTCCGTGGGCCGTAGTTTGCCCATGTCTGCGTTAGACACGTGTCGGTCCTCAATCGCCGAGTCATGTTATAAGAAGCAATCTGTTAGCGGATGCAAATACACTTTCATTTTTCTTTTTTAAATGTAGAGAACATCATCACCACTGTGGTGGCGTCTCTGTTGGTCCTGGTTGCCGTCCTTACCGTCCTCCTCATGATTTGCTGGAAAAAGACCAAAGCCTCATCCAATCTACCATCCTCGCTGGTGTGAGCTTTGCATGTCCGTGTCGTTTTGATGCCTTTGTCTGACATTTTTCTTTTTCTCATGTGTGCACCTTGCAGCGCTTCAACGGATTTGTTGATGAGACCCCCGTAGCATCCCTGTCGGTTTCCAACTCATCCGTGCCGCTGATTGTGGAGGAGAGGCCCGTGTTGCCTGGCGAGACAGAGCAGTCTGGCGAGCCGCAAGTGCACGAAGAGTCGGAGCAGTCCGACGAGCCGGAACTGTCCGGAGAGGATGCCGCTGGTGACATGGAGGATGAAGAGCATCAGGCGTACATGGGGGGCGAGCGAATAGAAGAAGATGAGGACATGGAGACTTCGAACGATAATGGCTACGAGAAACACCAAGTTATCGTCAGAGTGTCATCTGACGAGGACATTGAGGGCTATCGTAGCTGAATCGTAGCTGAAGGTTTGAGTTAAAAACGTTTTCGTTCCTGCAGCTTAACATAACATCTAAGTCAGCACTGCTAGAATTCCCCCCGCCCAAGAAAAAAAAAAAGCTTGTGCTCTCTTCATGAGGTCAAAGATCTTAAGTTGTGATGCTAATGCAATTGTCTGCAAACCTTTTGGACTTTCGAGTCTCGGGCGCTCCAATTGATCCCGCGCAAGGCTGCACAGAAAGCGCCAATGTGAACCACAATACTGTGATTCTTGCTCACTGGAATTTATTTTGCTCGTGTGTTTTCTTTGATGTTCATGAGATATTGCACCTAACTGCACCTATCTCTTTCTTTCTCTTTCGCTCTCTCTGTAGGTGTGTGTGTGTGTGTGTGTGTGTGTGTGTGTGTGTGTGTGTGTGTGTGTGTGTGTGTGTGTGTGTGTGTGTGTACATCTCTCGCTCTCTCTCTCTAACTCGCTCTAACTCTCAACTCTCACACTTTGAACCTGGTAAGAATTGTTCTTGTTTTTTTTTTTTTGGTCGGGTCGAACTAAAAAAAAAAAAAGTGCTCAAACATGTTTTTTTGTGTATGACCAGAGAATTTCAATATTTTTATGTTCTTTGCATGGTCTTGTAATGGTATGCAGAAATGTACAATTTTACTTCCGATACTTCAGTTGTCAATCAATCTACGAAAGCAATCAGTAGTTCAGTATGACTTTAGAGTCTGTGCCTGTTCCGTCTTTTCCTGTTTTGATATTTATCAAAGGCAAATATCAGTGTTGGTCACATGTGAGTAACAAGTACACACTTTATTGAATTAAATTGATCATTTCTCCATCAGAATTTGTAGGGAACACGTACATCCAACTAACTGCAATGTATATAGATTAATGATCGATCATTAAAACAAAATGACATTCAAGTCTAAGCGCCACACTTTGGTCAATGTTTGAGCGAGGATGTTTACAAGCCCGCGATGCAAATTCGTTTTGACCGGCAGCTAAAGAAGTAATATACTGGCTGACATTTAACGTCTTCCCCTGGAACCAAACCTGGGACTGAAAGTGTTTGTTTGTGGGTGTTTGCTCTGATGCCTGCCGGGGAGCTTGCCTTCCTCTTTGCATGCAGAGTGGAAGTGCGATGCACACGCACGCTTCCAGTAATTCGCTTCATTGTCTGCGGTCCTGTTATTGAGCCAGGAGTTCTTATACTAAATGGGCTCACTGGTGAAATATTCAACTTTTCAAAGTTGCATTTATGATTTAAATAGCGCTTTCGCAACAGCTGTTGCTGTAACAAAGCGCTCTATTGTGTTGTATTCTTTGATATTAAAAATATTTGTTAAATTGTTTTTGTAAAATGAATATTGTTGACCTCTTTGCAAACTTCCTGACCATGCATTTCTTCAATCCCAAATAAAGTCCAGATGTTCTAATGGTCACTTTAGCAAGTGTGTGTTGACTCCTATTTAAGAGATGCATCCTGGGTTTTAAGCGGGTGTGTACACTTATGCAACCACATTTGTACAAGGCATTTGGGCTGTGGGTGTGTTGACCTCATATCCGCAGTATTCCTCTGCATGTGCTGGCATGTTGAAAAAGCACTTAGTCATTGTTCACATGGATTTCTGTCAAAACACGTGGCCAGTGGTCTATAAGTTGAGAACAGAAAGAGGAAGTGGGTGGCTGTTAAAGGTTGGAGGCTGCAGGGTCCGTCTGACAGTTGGCAAAATGAACCGTGTGCTGATTGGAGGCCTGCTGCTGCTCAACATCGCCACAGTGGCAGGTTAACAAATGCTGTTTTTTTTTTTTTTACACTTTATCGTATTATCATGTTGATGTCTGGTGTTGTTTTTAGTGTCCAAAGTGTCGCCGGCTCCTGCACACGTCAAGTTTGACTCTGTGGACTTTAAGAATGTCCTTCGCTGGATGCCGCCTGCCAACTGCAGCAACTTGCGCTACGATGTCCAGTGGAAGATGTGAGGACATGCAAATAACACACAAAATCTGAATTTTATTGCTTTTACAATACGTGGACAATAATGTCACAAGTGCATTTCCTATGGAGTCCAGCAAGGCTTCTTTTGTGGTTTACATTATTTCCATTTTTTTTTTAAATGGCAAAATGAATGCAATGGAAGAGCCAAATGAGATGTTTTCCCAAACGGAGATGACCGACGTTATATTGAGAAGTATGAGACCTAATAATGACATACTATGTCATGATTGTGTGCTTCTTTGTGCTGGTCAGTTATGGCGATGCTCAGTGGCGGGATGTGGACGGCTGCCAGGGCGTCTGCAAGAGCCACTGTGACCTCAGCGGGGTCACGTCGGACCTCCAAGAGTGGTACTATGCCAGGGTGAGAGCATCTTCCTCATCGTTGAACAAGTCAGCCTGGATCCTGTCCCCGAGATTCAGCCCCCGATGGGACAGTGAGTGTTTTTGTTTCAAGACATGGCAAAAGCAATAATGGCCTAAAATGGCCCCAACCAATCAAGATGGCAGACTTTCTGTGGTTTTTTTGGGCATGGCTTCTTTAAGACCGCTCAAATTGCACATTGCCAAAGGAACCACATTTTGGGTTCTGAATTTTCTAGAATAAATGCTACCTTGAGTTTCATGATTTATGCTGAACCCTGACACTTTGTAGCCATGTTTGTCCTAAAATGGTCACTGTAAACTAAAATGGCAGCCAAAATTAGCGCACCGCTGCTAAGGCTGAACGTCAGTGAGAAAGGCATCGTGGTGCGCGTGAGGACCCCCCAGCCCGTGGCCAGGAAGATCCAAACCAGTCGCCTTCATGTCACTCTCGTCTATGTCGTCTACCTCCTCAATGAAGCGGGCAAGGAGGTATGTCTCAAGCAAAAGTGAGAATAAGTGCACCAAAAAAAAAAAATACACTGAATTCACTTTAACCCCCAACCTCACAACTCCCAAAAAAATAATCTTTCATTGCCTGTGGACAAAACTCCAAAATCCACTGAGGTCATATTTTCTTTTGTCAGGAGATGTTTGAACTGCTTTGCTGCTCGGGGAAATTTGTGATGAGCAAAGTGGAGCACAAGACGAAATATTGCTTCCAGGCTCAGAGTGTCGCAGAGCTGCAGGGACACCGCAGCGCTCGCGGACCTAAAAAGTGCATCACCACCACATGAGCATGGTAACATAACACAACATAACACACATATTTGACATCAATAATAAGGCATTCCACGTAAAACACATGATTAAGAGCATTGGACATGCACTCATTTGACTCATTAGTGCGTGTGTATGCACATTCGTGCATCTGTAAATTTGTCCCACAGATCTTTTTCACATGATGTCCATGGCCACTTCCAAGATGGCCAAGTGTTTGACGGACGCGCCATCCCAAGAGTGCAAATGGTTTTGATATCTTTGATGTTGACACACTTATCAAGTGAAACGACTCCGTAAGCCATCACGGCACCCACATGTGGAGCTCAGAATGATGACATTGTGGCGGACCTCAGAACATGGTCTCTCACCCAGCAGGCCTAAAGTTAGGGGTGGGGTCCTCAGTGATGTCATGCTCTCTTTGTATCTTTGATTAATTTTGTCTAGTCAGTTGTTGGCAGACAGCCATAGAATAATGACGCATTCCTCCGTTCTGCCACAATTGATCAATTAATACATAAATAAAAGCCGAAAACATAGTGTGCAATTAATTTTCAATTATTTATGTATTTCAGTCAGAATAGTGTACAAAAATTAAACATCTAAAACGTAGAATGTGTCACGTTTTGATACTCATCACAAAGCCTTGTTTTGAGAGCAATCATTCAACTACGGAGATGGCCTAAGTACAAACATCTTAACACAAAATGGAAACGTAAAGTAACGCTCAAGTTTTTTATTAAAATAAGATGTTTGTGCTGACTTTTATTCATAAATTCCCTCCCAAAATAGCCCCAAATCGCGCAACATTCACCTACTTCCTGGTTGTTGACACCTGTGCGCATGCGCAGGGCGTGTTACTCTGTTGCGTCGAACGTTGCCGTGGGAGTGGGCTGGCGCCTGGACCACTCCATTCAGATCTATTGGCGAGCCACAAATTAAGCGCTAGTCAGTCCCAGAGCCCCCCAGCAGCGGTCGGATATGTCGGAAAGTGGGTGCCAGGAGCCGGCGACGCGGCCCGGCATACCGTCGGTGGGCAACCGAGTAACGGTGGTGCTGGGCGCGCAGTGGGGCGACGAGGGGAAGGGCAAAGTTGTGGACCTGCTGGCGCAAGACGCCGACATGGTGTGCAGATGTCAGGTTGGTGTTGCGTTCACTTGTTTCGCGCTCTTGGTTCCCGCCTCTATCACTGGCTGTATTTCCTTCATTACTAAAAAGATGTATACGTGCATCTCTACGTTGCTACCCCTTTAACTGGCTTAAAGCCAGTATTATCAGACACTTTGTTGCCAACGGTGTTTTTCTGCTAATGTCACCTTGACGTCTTGCTAGGTTCACGTATTCGTAGCAGGTCTTTGAAGGCACCTTATGGGCTCCTTCGAAGTGACCGACAAGCTTTGAACTAGCAATAATGGTGGACACGTATAAATTACGTGATGTTCGTCCTATTTGACAGAACGGGACTCCTACACTTGGGCGAGGAATGAAGAGTATTACAAGGCGTCGTGAAATCAAAATACTGCAATTTTCTTCACAAGTCACCACTATTCTCACCCGAAAACTTAAATATTGTTACATACTGATTATGAATATGCAACAATACACGAATTGGGTAACGTTGCGAATAAACATTGCATTTTAATCATGCAACCAATGTCCGAATTAAGTAAATCCAAAAGATTCAGATGTTTTTATTCTGTGCAATACCCAATTCACCACAATCGGTAGTGTGGTTGACCTATATTCATATGGTACACTATTTAGAGCCAATACCAAAAACATGTTTACTAAAGCCAATATTTGACATTATTATGTCAGCAGCTTTGTGTACACTTTCTCGCTGCCCCTCACTAGAAATTGCAGTGTTCAAGAGGTGCGGCGTGGCGTGTGCCAGGTGTTGTTTCAAGAGCTTTTTATAAAACAGCCTTTGCCAGTATTCTTGGCTCGGTGGTGTTCTTTACTGACCCGTGAGGCACTTGGTGTTTAACAACCATGCTGGGGTGACAGACTGAGCACCCGGCAGTGGTCTTTACAATGCGCCGTTGTTTGTCTCTTGGTGATGATTGGATGAGGCCAAAGCAATGGTAAACCTGTTTGTACACAACATGCTCGCAATATAGAGCAGGCGATATCAACATTTTGTAATTTTGTCACACTGCAGATTACGAAAGTGAGCAGGAAATGTAACCGCCCCAGGCTCTAAGCTGCATGTCAACTCTCTAAACAAATACAGTCTAGCTCAGCCTCTGGTTAGCGGACTTCATGTCAAGTCTTATAAAACTTTTTAGTTTTGTCATTTCCTGCTGAATAAATACTGAACATTTGTCATTCTGCTACACTGCGAGTGACCCTCAATTTCTTGTAATAGCGTGTGTGTCTTTTAAGCGCTGGATGCGTCACCACCTGAAGACGAGGAATCATGTTCCTCAAATAAAAAAAAAAGGTCACCTGACTGTTCTGTTGCCTGCCCCAACGCTAACTAATTACTAATGTTACGACACAGGGGTCACTTTTGCCCGGAGAGTAAGCAGTAATATGAGCACACACACACACACACACACACACACACGTTGTTACGTAACCTCTTCCGTAGAATTGAAGTACACCTTCACGGAAGCCCTGATGATCAAAAACGAGCTCTTCAAGGTAAAGAGGCCCATTTTCCCAGCAACAAGCACGCCGAGAATTGCCACTCCTACATTCTGACTTTGATTGAAAAGATTTCAAAAGTATTTCTGCAGAAACGCAGTCCACTGTCTTGACAAACTAGACCATACTGTAGAATTTATGTTTGGACCATGAAGGGTCGAGTTCTTTCACCCGCTTGTCAGCAAGAATTATTTGGTTCCAAAAAGCTTCGTCAGCACGCCTGAACAAACCCGTTAAAACAATGAATGTTGTATATTTAAGTTTGGTCATTGCAGCCCTATTCAGTTCAGAGCCTAATAGGGCACCAGATACTTTACTTAGTGAGTTAGCTTCTTTATCGTCAGCCTAATTGCTATAACTCAACCAATCAAACGTATTCGTCCCTTGGCCCTTGACACGTTCCTCGGGCTCGCCGAGCATGTCACATGTCCTCGGCCTTTAGTGATAATCTGTGCAACGTGGACAATTTCCCAAGTGCCTCTAGATTCTTTGCGCGGTGCTGGGCGAAGTCACGCACGTCTTTAAAAGGGCAACGCCTTTCTCTACCTTTGGGGTGCTGTTGTCCGCGTCCAGGAATAACCACAAGCACATGTGGTCGCGGCACATGCTGCCTGCACTCCATTTATCGCCTCGGGCTCCTTGGGAAAAGGGAACACGTCCTGGTCACGGGGCAGCTCAGCGGCTCACCCACAAGTGCATTCAATATGGAACTTGTCGTGACAAGTGGCAGAATATTTCCGTTATTCAGCTATAACTGCAAATTGTTGGACTTTGGTGTCTTGCTCTCTACCGAGTAACATTCCTGCTTCTTGTTGCGACTATTCGGTTTGCATTCCCCCTTCCCAATGGGCAGAGATGGATGTGTGTGTGTCTCCTCCGCAGGGCGGCAACAACGCGGGACACACCGTGGTGGTCGACTCAGTGGAGTACGACTTCCACCTCCTCCCCAGCGGCATCATTAACCCCAACGTCACCGCCTTCATCGGTGCGTCTTGCTCGGCGTCGCCCCAAAAGTGCCATTTCCACGAGGCCACCTTCTCGTCTTCCATTTGCACGACCCACCCCTTTACTAGCTGGAGCGCTCCCACTTCTGTTTAGTGCCATCAACATGCCTTTTTGTGCCTGTTCCCTTTTAACTGGCCTCAAGCGTAACGATTCTGACTTGTAGCCAAATGTCAATGCATCTGCAGTCGCTTCATTAACTAATGGGGTTAAAATGTCCCCCGGTCCGCTCTTCACCAAGCGTTCTTCTGCTTTTGTTCTTTCCACACCAGGTAACGGTGTGGTGATCCACCTCCCGGGACTGTTTGAAGAGGCCGCAAAGAATGAGCGAAAAGGCAATAGTGAGTTGATGTGTGCGTGCGGCGCTGGCTTCTGTCAACACGCCGAGCGTTAAACTGTCTTTGGGGACGCAGGTCTGAAAGACTGGGAGAAAAGGTTGATCATCTCAGACCGGGCGCACATTGGTGAGTCCCGTCTGCGGGATGCGTGTGTATGTGTGCGAGTGTGTTTCTCAACCCTTTCTGGGGCTTCTCGGCAGTGTTTGACTTCCACCAAGCCGTGGACGGCGTTCAGGAGCAGCTGAGGCAAGAGCAAGTAGGCAAGAAGTAAGCAAACAACCACACACCTTGACCAAAACTAGTTTTAAGCGTGTCAAAAAAGAATTACACAATGGATATTATTTTGATGTTTTTTTTTTTACAGTTTAATGTGAAAACAAAATTAAGTGTAGGTGGTGCTTGTGTACGTTACAAAACAGATTTCAAAAGCATAATAAAAGAGTAACGTCTCGTAAAAAACATTTTTGAATTAAGTTTATGTGCGGATGCAATCTAAAATATTCGACACACAATACACTCACTTCTCAAAGTCTCGGCTTGGGATGGTCAATTTGATGTTTTTGTTTCACAGTCTGAAAGGATTTGTATTTGATTTACAATAATCCCTCATTTTCCGCTGGGTTATGTTCCGAAAAGAGTCTGTGATAGGCGAAGTCCTTGAAGTAGAAACCTTTATTGCTTTTGCCATTATTATACATGTATATCATTGATATATTGAAAGAACAAAACCTGTTTTCAGGCCCAAGCATTTGTGACGTAAAGAAGAGAAGTAAATGCTTTCTTACAAATAACTACACTAAAATAATTTTAATCATAAATACGAAGCACAAATAATTTTAATCATCAATGCGAAGTACGTACTGTCGTCATATGTCTTGCTATTGATTGGTTATACTAAAACTCAGAGGATTTGTAACATAACACCTTAAGTTGAGGTGAGTATAAGTCTCCCATTCCATCTCAAACGCGATTGAGCATGCATTTTACCTGATTTGGAAAATCATCACAAAAGAGCTACTGCAAGTGTTTGACTGAACAGTTTCCATAAACGTACGTAGAGGATTCCACACTTCTGCTTGTTGACGCTATTATCTTTACTTTTTCTATTAACGGCGTACGTGAAGAATGTCGAGCGGGGGCCTGCGAAGCATTTAGTTTATTAGAAGAGAGGCTCCAGTGATTGCTTACAAGAGTAAGCTGACGCAACTTCATCTCCTTAAAGCCCGAGAGGCTCTGCCAAAATGCGTGTGTGTGTTAGAGAGAAAGGGAATGCTTTTAAAGGCTCGGGTAGATTGCTGCAAGCAACGAGCTGGTGTCTTTCCAACATCTTTAGGCATCCTTCAAGTGGCGCCCCGATGTCAAGTCGCGCCTTGCCAAATCTCTCTTAACAACACAGACATGAAGCAATAATGATGATCGCAGAGATTCATTTACAGGTCACGACCACAAGAATAAGCACAGGATCAATAATGTTGGTCCAAACGGTATTATTTGGAGTGCAGAGATATATTTATAGTGTTTTGCATTCCTGTTTGGAACTCTCTCATTCAAGGACAGGAAATGGAATGGAATCGTGACTACCGCTCTTCCGCTTTTGGCAAACTGGTTTGAAAAGGCTGTTGGAGAATTTACTACTTGCGGTCTCCAAATTTTGGGGGATGGTTTTTATCAATCCTGTTCCTGTTTCCATAATATAGAGATTGCATTTTGTTCTTTTTACTGTACTAAATGTGAACCAAACTGTTTTATTTCCTGTTTTGTAGCTACACACTTTGCCGGTGTTAATGATAAAATCCAATAGCCATCACGTGTGAGGATAGTTGCCGTGCACGTTCAGCTAATTGCCCGTGTGAGTGTCATGTTACTGGTTAGCAAGTCGAAAAGGGAAAATGCGGTGTCGGCAACAAGCAGGTGCTCCCGAAGTCTCAAAGGGCATTCAGCGGTTCGTAATAAGTTTCTGATGGTCATGTGCTAAATCCAAATATTCAAGCGTCTCTTGAGTAAAGGTGATATCACATTGTTACAATGACATGCTAATTTTTTCTTTGTTCTTGCATGGCTTAGTCTGGGGACGACAAAGAAGGGCATCGGTCCGGTGTATTCGACCAAAGCGGCACGCAGCGGCCTCAGGATATGCGACCTGCTGGCCGACTTCACACACTTCTCCGAGAGGTCTGCTGGGCCTCCGTCGTATGCGACTTTCCGACAGGAATGCACTCTTCTACCCGATTCTTCAAACAGCTCATTTTTATGAACGGCGCAGGTACAAAGTCTTGGCCCGGCAGTACCAGGCCATGTACCCCAGTCTGCACATAGACATGGACGGCGAGCTGGCCAGATTAAAGGTAAAGACTGTAATAATACAAATAAATGTGTTACATAAATGTTTTATCCCCCCCCCAGACGTACGTGGAGCAGATCAAGCCAATGGTGAGGGACGGTGTGCACTACATGTACGAGGCTCTTCACGGGCCTTCCAAGAACATCCTGGTAGAGGGAGCCAACGCAGCACTGCTGGACATCGACTTTGGTCAGTCGTGAAGCGCACACATTCTTCAATTGTGTATGACTAAACACACACAGTAGTTGTAGTGCCATTCACCTATTGTGGATTTTTTCTGCTAAAGAGATTTTGCGGAAAACATCACGCTGCCTGAAAAATATTTTCATAGGTTTAACTGTATGCAAGACGGGTTTTAGTCATGTTTTCGAGTGGCCGCAAAAGCAACATTCTGCTCCGTGGGTAATTAAAGTCACGCATGACTTTTGTTGGGCATTACCGGAGAACCTTCGGCGCAATCGACACGCCGCATTGCCAGCGGTGTCCGGTCGCAGCCACTCGACCTGACCCAGCTGCCTTGCCAACTATATCAGGACTTGCTAAATTAAACGTGTCACGCCAACCTGGGGCACACCAGTGGTGTGAAATTTCAAATTTTACTCCTTACTTTTGAAAACAGCCAAAAACCAAAAACGGGTTAGAGTAAGAGTAACCCTGATGAGCGAGATCATAATTTTCTCAACAACTTTGTGTCTTTTTCAGGGACATACCCGTTTGTGACGTCGTCCAACTGTACGGTGGGTGGGGTGTGCACGGGTCTCGGCATGCCGCCGCAGAATGTCGGCCAGGTCTATGGAGTGGTCAAGGCCTACACCACTCGGGTGGGCATCGGGGCCTTCCCTTCTGAACAGAACAATGTAAGGCATTGACAACAAACAAAGCTATCTTGAAAGATGGCTTCGTAATACTTTTTAACATCAATTCATCAAAAGTGAGCATTTCCTTTCTGTACCAATTTTTTCTACTTCACCTTTTCCTTGTGAGCCAAAATCTATTTTAACTTGCTTGCGCCTTTTTCTGGCCTTCAGGACATTGGTGAGCTGCTGCAGAGCCGTGGCAAGGAGGTCGGGGTGACCACGGGCAGAAAGCGGCGCTGCGGTTGGCTCGACCTGGTGCTCATCAAATACGCGCACATGATCAACGGCTTCACAGCGTGAGTTAACCACCTCGCTCGCAAATATTTGTTGCCGGCTAACTCCCTTTCCACCCTCGTAGTTTAGCACTAACCAAACTGGACATACTTGACGTCCTCCCGGAGATCAAAGTGGGCGTGGCGTACAAAGTTGACGGGCAAACTATACCGTACTTCCCCGGTGAGTGATGGTTTGGTTTTTTTAACCACTGTAAACGCGAGGATGCGGTATTCAATTGTTGTGACCATGTGGGCAGCCAACCAGGAGGTGCTCTTGCATGTGGAGGTCCAATATGAGACGCTGCCAGGCTGGAACACCAACACGACGGCCGCCAGGAGCTTCGACGAGCTCCCGGAGAACGCCCAGAAATACGTGTGCTTCGTCGAGGAGCACGTCGGAGTGCCTGGTACAAATGCACGCACAGACAAAATGACAATTTCAGTGCATGTTTGTTCAATACTTTCACATTGTTAAAAACTAATTGTAGGCAGGAAGCCATTGTGTGACTTTTTACACTGACTGAAAAGAGTCATTTGTGTTTCCTCGCAGTCAAATGGATCGGAGTGGGCAAATCACGGGAGTCCATGATCCAGCGCTTCTAGACACCACCGACCTTGTCAGCCTTTTCCTCCACGCACGTAGGCAGCCTAACTACCTGACTGGACTCTCTTGATTCCCGACATGACTGTGGAATTGGGAAGGCATTTTACACATGTATCGTCAGAACCGCTTCTGTGCCGAGATTTGAAACCTCATCAGCTGTTTGTACCGGAGCCTCAATAAGCTCAGCATACACCAGCGCCATTAACACACAGTCGTGCCGTGCCGTATCCGTCTGTTCTTCTGTTTTAAAGATGCTTTGTGTTTCTTTCTGTCAGGTGGAAGTGGCACTTTTCTCACCGACAGGTAGCAGGTGTGTCAAACTCATTTTTGTCGCGGGCCGCATCGTAGTTACAGTTTCCTGTCAACCCAAATAAATGTACGAACGCCTCATATTATATACTGTATAAGCTACAAAACAAACTGACAAATAATTTGTTTTGAAATCAGACTAGTGAAAACTTCTTAAATATTTTAAAAAGAAGATTTTTAAAAGTGGACAATTTGCAATTTTAGTGATACATCTACTGCACCATTTGTCTTTGTCGGGCTACAGAAAATGATGTGGCGAGCCGTACATGGCCCCCGGGCCTTGAGTTTGACACGTGGGTAAAAGGGATCTTTTCATATTTGCCTTTGTTTGCAGTCAATGAAAACGACGCAACCAAAAAGAGATTTCAAACTTGTAGCCACTCGTCTTTCTTCCTGTTACACACAACGCATGCCCCTGTTTTTTTGTAACGGTTTTATTCACACTAAGTGAGTTTCCCTTTAATTGCCACAGAAAGTCTGGTGTAACGCTTACTCTTGGGTTCTGATTGCTGTTACTGTTGCACTTTTTTGTAATTTAAATAAATTTTATGGATCAGAGCAAATGGAGCTCGAGCCTCACAGTGAAAATTAAATGTGGAATACTGATGTTATTCATTTAGAAAATGTAATATACTGTATCCATACATGTATGCTGTACGTGTGTTTTTGTTTCAAATCTAATCAAACCAAAAATTTAATGTTAAACAAAAATCTATTTTTGTATTTATATGTTAAAGTTGTGGTCATAATTTAATAAAGAGAATACTTTCTAGTTACAGAAATACAAATGAACTGAAAAAATCATTTGTAACAGTAGGATGTGCTGGAGCTAAAACAACCGTTAAAAATATGTTTTAATTTGATATTATAGTAATTACATTAAAAATTGTCAGGATTCCTTTAGATAGTAAACAATTATTGCTAAGCTTCTGAATGTGGTTTATATATTTTCACTAAAACAATACTTATGACATTATACATATATGACATAAGTATATATATATATATACTTATGACATATATATATATATGTATATGTATATATATATATATATATATATATATATATATATATACTTATGTCATTATACATGTCATAATAAAATGGCTCTCTCTCGCTCTCTCTATATAGATATAGATATATAAAACTAATATATCGGCATTGTTAAAATGCCATGCCATCCAATTACAAAAAAATCACTTCAAGGAAAAGATAAATTCAGGGTGTCGTAAATTCAAGGTTTCACTTTGACCACAAGATGTCGCCCTTCAACTGCAAATGATGGAAACGCTCAACGCACCTGGAAACTGTTACGCTTACTGTACAGTTTTTACTTTTCTTTGTGTAGATTCTCAGTCAACCAGGGACTCCGTAAGTGTTAAATCAAAGCACGTAGACGTCCATCAATTTGTTGTGTTTTCTGTAAACGGTTCAAGAAGATGACTTGGACAACTGCATTAATCGGCTTACGTTCCTGAAGTCTTTGAACGTAGAGCTCAGCTCTCCAAGCACAGTTTCACCTGCCGCTCATTTGCATCCACTCGCTGGCCTTCCTGTCCACATTTGACTACATCTGCATGCCCAACAAACAAACAGGCACAGATGTGAGACCCGTGCACTCATGATTTTTACATACATAACAAAAAGGCCCACGATGGAGCCTTTCTTGAGACTTCAGTTGCAGGCCAACTGCGCACCTCGCCCAAGCAATTTTTACATGTTTCCTCCTCATCTGCCACCCCTCCCCCTGTTATTCAAGCAAGGCCCCATTTTAATCCAAGTGAAGCCTCTTTGTCCACTGGAAGAGACTGGCTATGCGGACAAGCAAATGAGTTCTTTCTCCTCTTTGGGCCCAGTGTGGCGTTCAGGCGCTCACGCTAGATTGTGAATTTACAGAAAAGGGCCCCTTCACATATCCCCTTGAATGGAACAATCTTTAATTTGTGGTGTAAGTGGGCGTGTGATCTTTTGACCGACATACAAAGACCACGATTGGAAGTCAGCCATGCCAGTCCTCAAAAAAGTGTTTTATGACTTGTCACGTGGCATGTGTTGTAACAATTTAAGAATTGGAAGGTGATCTGTGCTACCATATTTGCCCAACCGTGCTGGCTGCAAGGAACCATATTTGGTCACTTACTATAACTTGCAATGAACACCAAACCTTGAACAAGGTGATTAAAAAGTATTAAAGTCTATAGTATAAGAAAATGTGAACTTGAATCAGTATACTTGGTTGTATAAATTAGCAGCTAAGTAACAAACAAATGTCAGTGTTAATCTTTTTAAGGATGCTTTATAAATGGTTAAATATGAAATAGAGCAAGACTCAACAGTTGACCCCCTGACTGCAGAATGCATGGCTGTTTTTTATATATTTTTTTAACCCTCTGCTTTGACTTTCTGTGTGTTTTACCTCCACCTGCCTCCATTCTTCTCGTCCAAAAAGACCCCCCCCCCTCGCCCGTCCCTCTCATCGTCCTTGTGCTCCACACAAGGCAAACACAACAGATGTGTGAGCAGCGACACCCTCAACAGCTGTTGACTCCTCTTCCCTTCTTGACCCCTCACATAAATATCTTCTCGCAACGTCGCCTGACTAAAAGGTCGAAAATTCCTTTTTTTTTTTCTTTTTTTCAAGCAACAAAAAGTAAGCAATGGAACGAACACAAAAGTAAAAACACCCTTTACACGCACTTAATAGACTTTATTGTTATTTGTATTGCTCGAGATGGAGTCATTATTGTACACAGTGTTAGAAATCAGTCCTGATTCGCATGCAGCATGCCTTGCACTCTTGCAGTGCTCGTTTCCTGCAAGGCTCAAGACTTCTTGCTGCTCTTGATGTGACCTTATTGCTTCCTGGCAGCCGCATCTGGCCGTTGTCCAATATGCTTAGCGGCCAGCTTCTAGCAAGCCTCTCTTCTCTTCTCGGCCTTTTGCTGATCTCCCCACTCACTAAACACTCTCCCACCCTGTACGCTCCGACCTCGGAACCTGTGCAAGCACCCCTCACCCCCCCAAGCCCCCAGGGCCCAGCTGCTGTCGCCTTCGCAGCCGTCCAGCTCAGCATGAGAAGCCCAGCAGCTGTTGATCAATGGGCAGCCGGAGCCAACGCCTGCTTGACACACACACACACCCTATCCTGACCCCCCCTGCTTACACACACAGATGCATGGACAAACACACTCCCCTGGGACACAACAGATGGGGGTGAGCCAGCGCAGAGGGTGTGGTGGGCGACAAAAGGCCTGGCTTAGGTGTGTCCCAGTGATTTTGCTCGGGATCTAAAAAGTTTTTAAGTTAGTGAGATGGGGGACCCCTAACTGCCCTGGGACTAAATATTCATGACTTGTTTAACAGGATGGAACGGAACCAAATCCAATTGAGTTTAGTCTTGATCCATCGGCGCTAAGTGATGTGCACATTCTAACACCATGGCTGGGAACAGAGAGGAACTACAGCTGGCGTAACCAAATTAACTATTAGGTTGCTATATTTAGCGACTTTTCTGATCACTGCTTTTCAAAATGTAATTAGTGAGTTTAATTGCTCATTTTTGTATTACTACTTTCGACTTGAGAAGAAAGGAGCCCAGGAGTTACAGAGTGATGTTTATACTCAACATCACAAAAGCAGTGATTTGGTGCATCTGATTGTCAATACTTTGCTGAGGTTGCCTTGCACCTCTCATATTACATAACGTGTTGCGGACCCCCCAGGTTAGGGCTCACAGATCTTTAGAGACCCCAGTTTGAGACAAACTGCAGTAGATGATGATGCGTGGACAGGTGTTGGCGTCAGCGTGGTCCAGACTCGTTTCGGCAGCTGCCGTCCCCCCCACCCCTTGACAGAAGCATCCACTCCACCACCATCGTCACCTCTCAGCTTTTTATGGACCTGGCCTGTTTTGACTTTAAATATTTGCCCAGGAGGTGCTTCCTCTGTTTGGGGGAAACGCCGAGGTCACGCTTTTGCTAGCCGATGCGCGCACACACACGCTCATCTTTTTTGTATGTGTGTATATTTACATTCAACTGGTCGAAACGCACACCTGTACGGCCAGAGGTTGGGAGTCGGTTGGTCTGGGAGGAGGCGGGGCTAATTGTTCACATTCCACAGAAACATCATGTCATGCATCGTTGTGACTATTCCAATGCATTTGTACAACTTTCGAGGTTGGACTTTAAACATGGATGAGAAGACTGTGAAACAAAACGACACGACCGCAGCGAGATCTGTTTGAAGCCAACCAAGGCAAATGTAATGTTATTAAAACATGCTCATCTCAAGGTGACACCTCTGTAAAGCGTCTTCTGTTCTTTCCTCGAATCTCCGGGGAGTTTTCCGCCTGTGATCCGTCGTTGAGACAGCCAAGCTAGGCGAGGCGACGCAAAGATGAGGAAACACGGAAGCCCGACGTGGATACAAAAGAGAGTGGGAAGATAATTACAACTCCAGTGAAAGATTCCGACGGTGATCCCACAGAAAACACCAGCTGAGTTCAAAGTCCAGGAGGGACGACAGAGAGAGGGAGAAAGCCGCATAAACAGGAACGCCAAGATTTTTTCTTTTTTTAGATGAACAAGAGTGGTGGTGTGCACCTTGCCCTGCCATCTGGGCCCCCATCACACACACACACACACAGGCACACATGCACGCACGTACACACATACACACGCACACACACGCACGCACACGCACACACACACACACACATACGGTCTGTTAGTAAGGAAGACGGAGATGGCGGCAATTGCAAGGAAGCTTACCTGCAAATATTTTCAACTGTCATAGTGGGCGACACATGGGAGGGCTAACTAATGTCGGTATTTAACACACACAAAGAACACACACAAACACACGCACACACACTTGGACACTTCATTAAGTACACTATCTGTGGACAAGTGGTTTAGAATGTGGCCTGCGATAGAGTTTTTGCTTTTATGCAAGAACCACACAAGAGCCAGTTTGCCCATTTTACACTTGCAAGCGGAGGGAGCCAACATAACTTTTGTGCACCACAAAAGTGCTTGAAAGCAACTCCAAACTCTGCTCCCGCAGCAATCGTATTTCTTCTCAACAAGGAAAGTGGGTTGTGCAGAACATGTCTTTATCTTGTGAAAGCTTCTGCTTGGGTCGTCTCTGCAAACTGGTTTCAGTAAGTTTCAGAGGTGGTCTCATCTCTTTATCTTCACAATGGTCAGCTAGCAGATGTTTACACTCCTGGGTGGAGCACAACTCAAGTTTACCACAAGCATAGGCAGAATGAACAGTTCTGAGTCAGCACTTGAAAATAATCACAAGATCCCAAAAAAGTTGTCAACACTAGCCTTGTGAGAAAAATGTCCCAGGTTCAACCTGGACAGCTGCGGCTTAGTGGCAAATGTTACGTCCAAGAATGCTGGGAATTTAGGAAGAGCCCCCTTGAAGAAACTCTTTCCACGTAAATGGCCACCCCTGAGGCATTTGGCTCTCACCAAAAAGCAAAAAAAAAAAAATCCCGAAGCTATGTTCCGCAGTCAACTTGAAAAACTCAAAAGCTTGGGCCCTTGCAAGTCAAGCTTTCAGTTAACTTCAATTCATAGTTCGCACTGGGCCAGTTTGAGCTCTATTGCTAACCCAAACAGCAGCCCTCAGCATATGAGACCCGCCCACTCCCCACAAGTGCAGATAAAAATAAAAGCAATGAGTAAATATGGTGGTTGCTAATAGTCGTATACAGTCATCCTCCACATTTGCGGTGACAATGGTTCTTCCCCTCGGCGCCGCGGCAAGCGGGCCGGCCGTAAACGGCTATAGATGGCGTCCATATGGCCGTGGCTGATGGGGGCCATTTTCTGTATTGTTCACTTTGTCAGCCGTGCTGACGAGCGGGGAGAGCGAGACGGAGACGGAGCCAGCTAATGATGATGCAGAGTGCAGATGTGCTTCGGTGCAGCCCGGTCGTTAAGCAACAACAGCTTGTCTTGTGTGTGTGTGTGTGTGTGTGTGTGTGTGTGCGTGTGCGTGTGTGTGCATGCTACAACCACAGCTGCTTGCCAGCCTGTCTGCCTTCTTCGTCCTGACTTCATATACGACTAATACTTACACACACGTTTGTCTTCAACTTTTAAAGGTGCACCTTGTTCATAAAGGTAACAAAGGAGAGCTTTATAGTTGCACCCTCCGATTGAACAGCTGAAATTGTATCATCAGTGGAAAAAGTAAGCAAAATAGAGTTAATTAGGTTGCTTTGACATGATTTGTGCTCTGTTTTTTTGTTTTTTTTAAAAACTACAAACACACTAACCAAAAGTCCCCCAAAATCCTCCCCGTGTCCATTTTTCCTCTCCGCCTTCTTCTGTCGAACTGTACAGATGGTCCCAAGCTGCCTTCAATAATCCAACGTCGGGCCATGCCAGTGCACCGCGGGCTACACCCCTGATGCCACGCACGCACGGATACAGTGCCAGTTCCCTAGGCTGGACCCAACGTCCCCTCCGTAGCCCAGATTGGATTGGCCATGCCTGGGGGCACATTGATTGTTTTTATCGTTGACAATTGATGACTAGGTCTACTTTTTATCACACAAGATTGAGCGAGCAGATGTTTTTGTTTCAGGTGTGGACCCAAGAAGAGGTGCAGGTGAGCGGATGGTCGTCGAGATGGAGGAAGGAATGTGACAGATGGGTCATGCCTGGGCAGAACTGGGAGCCTGGCATCGCACGGAGAGTACGCACACACACACGCGCACACACACACATCTCGTCACATGCCGTCCTATCCTTTGAGTCCGGCAAGTCATAAATAGACAAATAGATGGCACCACAGCGGACATCTTGTTGACAATATGTTGCCTGTTTGCTGTTGCATTTTGTCCTCTGAAAATGGGATTTTTCATGTTCGCCTCACACGTGCAAGGTTCTTGATTTGAATCTCTGCTGTCAGCTTTCCCCAATTACCAACGTTTTGCATTTATCGTGCCTTTTTGTTCAAAAAGCCTACTGCTCCCACACCAGGTAAAAAGTTCAGTATCACTTTATAGCGTGATAAATTGCACATTATAATGTGATAAATTCCTTCTTATAATGTAATGAAGTTCACATATAAGTTTCGTGTCACGTCATTATAACATGATAAATTTCACATCATTTGAATTCAAATGATGTGAAATTTACCACATTAAAAGTTGAAATGAATCTTGTTATAATGAGAAATTGATCACATAACATGAAGTTTATCACATTAAAATGTGACATTTATAAGGTTATAGCGGAAAATGTAATACATTGAAAGGTGAAAACTTGGCATTAAATGGCCATCATTTGCTATGAAAAGCATAAAATTGACCTTGCCACATTTTGGGGCATCAGTCGAGCACACAACCCTCGCTATCGTCCATCTCAAGATGATAAAGCTCTTAGTGGTGCACATGTGTCGTCGTTGTAAGGGGTGCCAAGTGTTTGCCCAACGACACCCCGAACACGCCCTGCTGGCACCTCTTATCTGGCACGCACAGCTGGCACAAGGTGGCAGAGGCCAGCCGCGAGATCACGATGGAGGGAGGGGGGGGGGGGCTGTGTTTGTTATTGTTGGACCCGCGTCTGCTCTCGCCGCTTCTGTTGACGACCCAACTGTACTCGAGTACAAAAGTGAAGTGTTAGTTTGGATACCTTTGTGCTCTAATTTGTGCTTGTATTGAGATGAATGGGAGGGGTTGAAAGCTAACCTCAACATGAGGGTGGGGCTTAGCTACAAACCAGTGTAATAAGTGAGATTTTTATTATCGTTATTTTTTTATTCGTTTTGACTTTGGCATTGTTTGTTTTTAGTAGCGGACTTGTTCATTTTTATTAGCATTTTTAATGCAAAATGCTTAGTTTTAGCGTAGTTTAAGTTCTGATATTAATTTTAGTTTTTATTATACATACATACATACATGCATATATATATATATATATATATATATATATATATATATATATAAATTGAATTCTGTTTTCAGTATTTTGTTTGTTTTTTCTTGGCCTCCCTGACGGAATCAGTGGACATGCTTTCCTCTTGTAAACCTAGTTCTGCATAAATACACGAGTGGATTGTGTTCACTTCACATGATATTTTGTGTGCGTTTTTGCAAATGCGTGTGAAAATGGGGGGTGGGTGTGCACTCTTTCTTTCTTTCTTACACACATGCAGACACCCAAAACCTCAACTTGTACCCCCTCGGAAAAAAAGGGAGGAGAGTGAAGTGGGGCGGCTGGTTGACCGGATGGATGGATGATTGGGAACATTGCCGCCCCCCCCCACTTGGCCTCCACGCACACACAAAAATCCCCCCAGTGTCACCACCTTCTTCCCACACATGGTGCCCCCCCCCCCTTCTCCTGGCCAATGCAGTGCCACTGTATTGTGCACATGCAGAGGCCTGCTTGTTGCTTGCCTTCTGTCCTGCTGCGCCGAGTGCTTTGACAAAGGGGCTCCTTTTAAATATGCAGACACGCATTGATCCCGCACACACGCAAACAAACATGCACACACAGACACACAGACACACACACACACATATGCAGGCAGTGTTCTCACTCCAGTTTTCCTCTCTCACTCGCCCAGGCCCGCCATGTATGTGTCCTGTCCTTTATTTTCCCACAGACAATCAACAAGTCTCTCACAAGCATAAAAAGCCTCCAGAGGGCTTAGCCCCCCTTCGGCCCTCCTCATGAGAGGGGGCGCTCTTAGCAGGACTGAGTAGCTAAAAGCTCCTTTTCGTCTCTTTTTGTCCTGCCATTCTTACTGTACATTTAGCCAAAGATGCATCAGCTTGATTTTAATAGAAAGCCTACAAGAAATACAAAATATTTTGGTGTATTTTATTTAGCTTGAAAGAATTCTGCATTTGTTTTGCATTAGGGGCAAACAAGCCAAATATTGTCGTAGCTTGACAAACAAGAATAATGTTATAACAATTGTATAATAATAATATAATAACAATAATAATAGAAACTTAGGTTATACTATTAGTGAAAAATCCATGGATGAAATGGAATACAAATTAAATAAATATCGGATATAATTGCATGGGCAAGGATGGTTAGAGTTGGTAACCAAATGTGCCTCCTGGTAGACATGTTAATCATTTTTTGTGAGAAGAATGAAACATCAGGAGGAGGCGCAGTGGCCTTTATGTCAACGCCCCCTCTGCCCCTTTGGTATAGAGGCAGCTTGGCAGAGGCTGTCCCTGTCCCTGTCCCTCACGCGAGGGGCCCTCCCGGCCCCCAGACGGGACGGAGGAGCCTGGGCGCGGTGTCGAGCCTCCCAACATGTTGAACAGGGCCGCCGCCTTGGGCGCAACCAAATGCTTCTGCAGCTGCCCCTTTGTCCCCCCCCCCCCCCACTCACCCCACGAACCCACCCTACCTCCGCTTCCCTTAAGTAAACAAAGGACAGCAACAAATTAATGACCTACATTCACCACCAACCTCACACAGCCCACGAACAAGCGCTCGCTTGCAAACAGATGTTCAACGATGCAATCAATAACGCCACACCAAAAGGGCGGCGATATTCTCTTCTATGACCTTTTGGAAACAGCAACACTTTGGTCATTACAAACAACAAAAATGTTGTACCTAAAGTAAAATCGGATGTACAAAAATATTAACAAAGTAAACATATTCACAACAATAATAAGAAATAGAACACTCAAACAATATTGATTCTGAAGGCTTTTTCTTGTGCACTAAAATGAACATTGGTCAGGTTATGACGTTTTTCACGATCTGTCTTCTCTGACCTCATGACCTGAAAAGGCGAGAGCACTTGCGCATGCCTTTTGCGTATCAGACTGTTTAACCGTGAACTTTTTTTCAGGTTCGCAGCAAAATTAGGCGCTCATCAGACATCGAGATTAGCGGCCAGCTTATGGCGTGAGTATGTGTGTGTACGTCTTGGGGGTTCGGGGGGGGGCGGGGTTGGGGTGAGGTAGGCTTACTGAGGAGACCATCTGGGGCCTAATGAACGCTGCCCAGCTCTCGATGCATCTGTAAGAGCAGCTAAAGCTCATTTCTTTGCTGCAAAACTACTTGAGGAGCTTTACAAGCTGAGTTGGAGGAGGGAGGGGAGAGGTGGGGTGCGCAACAAGCTGCCGCACAATTTTTACGTGGCTCTAACGCTTCAGATGCAGCCTACGCGTGCAGCTAGCGCCAAAAGCTCCACCTTTTGGGAGACAACCGGAATGATATTTAACATAGTACAAATCTTATCATGAGAACCTGACGTATCAAAGAAAAAATTAGGGTGGATATGGCGGTTATCAGTGAGAATCTTACTTGCATCTCTGATTTAAAAATGTGTTCACCAGTGTTAATTAATGGTGAGCCGCACTACTCGGATGCACACAGCAGAGGCACTGTTGAGTATCAATGAAGGAAAATCATGATGGCAGCCATGATATCGACTTGGCAACATTATTTTGATCAATAGACATGGAAATAAATATATTAAATGGTGGAAGATAATGATTCGTTTTCAATTCAAGGAAATATATTTTTACAGATAAAACTATTTCACTGATCTATGAAAGTATTTTTTTATTGCATTGTCAGTTATTTTTAAAATTAATTTAAACATCTAAATGATTTCATTTTTATTATTTCTTAAAAATCATTGTGACTTTCAAAATGATGACAGGGCAAAAAAAAAAGGCAGTGGTCTAATGTGAAGAATCTGATAATTTATTGCAGTTTGCACACAATTGAAAAATGTTAACGTCAACAGCACACCGGAAATGACCAAAACTAAACACAATTTGAATTTACTTCCCCTTGAGAAAAATAAACTATGATTGTCAAAGCTAAAAATGACTAAAACTCAATTTCAAATGAATTGTAAAACTAAAACAAATGTATTTAATCTCAACAGGGGCGCAAATAGATCTGAAAAAAAGTAATTGCTTGTTTTTATTCCCCCAGATGGTGATTGTCCTTTTACCCCCAGACATTTGAAGCCCCCCATAAACATTTATTTTCTAAAAAAAAAAAAAAAAACACCCACAGTCCCACACTCCTTGTTTTCAAGTAAACACGGCAAAATAGTTGAAGTGTGGTTAGTTCACAGCCTGACACTCGCAAATAAATTATTACAAATACAATTAAATTAAAATAATAATAATTCCAAAAGAAAATCTTAAGAACAATCAGCATGGACTACAGCAGTTTAAGGCGGTCAAGTAAAACCAGAAAAGAAATCAAACGACAGCAGTAATGATGCAAACCGCAGCAGGTCAGATGGCTGGGCGGGTTTGGGGCACACACGCACACATTGAGGTCTGGTGCGTTCAGCAACTCCTTTGTTTTTTTGGATTGTATAAACGCTTTACGATTCTTTTAAAATCCCAAACTGAGCTCCACCCCCCCAATACTAAAAATTTTGTTTAAAAAAAACAAAAAAAACAAAACCCCCACAATTTTTTAAAACTCTGCTCTGATGAAAACAACTCCAGTGATGTTTTGGATAAATTCTTTTCTTTTTTTTTTTAAACAAAAACATGTCCAATTACAAATGGGGACTTAAAAGGCATCTTTCACGCATATATTTTAACGTTCTTGTTTAAAATATAGCTTAAAAAGGTGCTTTTTGTCACGCACACACACACACACACACACACAGCAGAGATCAGTGCACACATTGACACCAGCTTCAAAAGCTTCAGCAACATTTCCCACCCACAAATTTCCAACTTTTAAGGACAAAATCCTCTAAGTTTTCCCCCCTCCCCCACCAGTCGTAGTCAGCTTGGCTTCACCCTGGAGTAGTAGTAGTAGTAGTCGTATATTCACAAATATGTAAAAAAAAAGTCAAATTTGATCAATTACAATGTGTACAGTAACACAGCAAATTCACATTATTGTCTTAAAAACAATCTTAAAATATACAAGTGTGGACGTCATGCAACAACAGCAAGTTAAAAAAAAAAGGGGAAAAAAATTCCAATAAAATTATTCATAATAATAATAATCATAAATGAATTTAAACTATAACAGAACAATTTACAACCTTAAATTAAATACTTTCCTCAACAAAACGGTCTGCCAACTAGATTGAAGAAAACTATCAGTAAATCATTTGTAAAATGTTAGAAAATACTTCAAACTGATTGGAAACAAGAAAAAAAAGAGGCTGTGCATTGCATGAGTGCCAACATTTCACGTTGTCAGTCGCTCCCTGAACACGTCACAGGCAACACGCTTCGCTCGCCACCGTGCCAATGGAACATCATGAATACACATGCACGGACACACAGTCTCTCACACACACAGGCGCAACCAAACATGCACACACATCTTTCGAAGGATGCATGGTGATACCCGTTAAGCGTATCGCTGGCCGAGTGGTGAGATGAGAGACGGAAATGAAAAGTTGAAACGCCAGACCTTCAGCGACACTGAGAATGCAATGACCCGACCCAACCCCCCCACCCCCAATTCAGTAGTAACGTGTTCATGTGCTATTAAAGTGCAAGACTCACTTGGATGGCCACGCCCCCTTCAAAGGCGAATTCCCAACCGCCGTGCAGCCTCATGTCAGCCCAAAATGAGCATCTCTTCACGCCATTTCATCTCGTTTCATCGTTTATCTATCGAAGCCGCCGGCCACGTATAGTGAGGGGCAGGACAATGATGTACTCTTCCACTAGATGGTGTCAGGTACAATTAACCCGTGCAAGTAAATTGAGAGGCAGCTAGATTTCTCCTGATATCAATTTACATGCAGTGAACCCCCGCACCCCCCCCACCCCCTTTGAGGTTTGTTATTTGTATAATCACCTTTTTCTTCCCTGGAATCAGCAGCTTTTGTGCATGATGCCACTAATAAAAAAGCACAAATTGGCGTCAACTCTAATATGAACTTTTCACTGATTTTCACAGGCAGGTCTGGAATGACCCACCGTGACAGATAGGGGTTCACTGGTAAATATCCTTTCGTTAATTACTTGCATGGAGGGGGGGGGGGGGGGGGGCGGCGCTATTCTCAGCAGGGGCTATCTGTCAACTGTACTTTTTGTGCCATTTTGATCATTTTCCGAAGCTGCACCGGGGCTGGACAAAAGGTCAAGAGGCGGCGCTTTGAAAGGCGACGCCGGCGCAGGGCAACGGCGGGCGCGTCTACTTCCAGAGTTCCTGCGAGCTGTCCTCGATGGCCCAGTCCCTGACGTTGGGCAGCGCCAGCGGCTCGCTCTTGACTGACAGCGAGTTGACCAGCTCGCAGTGGAACTTGCGGATGTGCCGGTAGAGGTCGCCCGACTGCGTGAAGCGGCGCTCGCACCACTTGCAGGCATGCGGCTTCTCGCGCGTGTGCACCACGGCATGGCGGCTCAGGTTGTGCGAGTACTGGAAGCTCTTGCCGCAGGTGGCGCACGTGTAGGGCTTCTCGCCCGAGTGCGTGCGCTCGTGGCGCTTGAGCGTGTACATGCAGGAGAAGGTCTTGCTGCATATGGTGCACGTGGGCACGTTGACGTCGCCGCCGGCCGGCTTGGAGCGCACCCCCTCTTGCTCACGGAAGTGCGAGCTCAGGTGCAGCTGCAAGATGTGCGGCGAGGGGAACACCTTGTTGCACAGCGGGCACATGAAGATCTGTGTGTGGGGTGGTGCCAGCATGTTGGACACGTAGGGCAGCAGAGCACCGTCAGCGCCGCCGCCCGCTGACGCCTCGGCCGGAACCTCGTCGCCGGGCGGCTTGTCGTCGCGCTCCAGCTCCGACGCCAGCGAGGCCTCGCGCAAGGCCGACAGGTGCGCCTCCAGGCCCAGGCGCCGCTGCGCCGACAGGGGGCCGCCCACACCGCCGTGCCCCGCCGTCTTGCCGCTGTGCTCCATCTCGTAGTCCCCGCCAGCCAGGTCCTCGTCCTCGTCCGACGCCGCGCTCCTCTCCACCTTTACCCTGATGGCTGGTGGGCTGCGGAGGCTGTCCGGCGGGGAGCCGCTGCCAAAGTAGCCGGCGTGGTGGTTGACGACCGCTGTGGGTTTGACAGACAAGTCCAAGACGCAGTCGGTGGCGTCGCTGGACAACCTGCTGCGGTGGCTTCGCGAGCGCTGTGACCTCTGCGAAAAGGATCCGGTAGAACTGGATGGGCTCCCGGCGGGCGACGCCGGCTTGACGTCGGCCTCGCCGTGGCACGGGCTGGCTGGGGCCACCGCGGCCGGCGTTCCGGGCCTGTCAGCGGAAGGCATCCTCAGCCAAAGCGCCGCCGCCGCCGTCGTCTTGCCCTCGTCCTCATCGTCGCTCAGGTCGGCGGCGGCAGCAGCGGGCCGGCCTGGCGAGCCATCCGAGAAGCTGTCGGCCTTGTCGGAGCAGCTGGAGCCGGCGCCGTCGTCCTCGCGCCGCGTGCTGTCGGCCTCGGTGGCGGTGGCCTTGCGCTTGAGCCGCTTCTTGCACACCTTGACGATGTCGTACATGTGCAGGTAGGATGCGGCGGCCAGCACGTCCTCCACAGGCAGGTCCTGGAAGCGCAACTTGCCTTCGTACATGAACTCCAGCAGCAGCGAGAAGGCTGGTGCCGTTACAATGTCGCTGTTGAGGTGCACCACGTCGCGCTTGTCCAGCTGGTCCTTGTAGAAGAGGTGGAAGTACATGCTGCAGGAGGCCAACACTGCGCGGTGCGCGCGGAACTGCGCCTCGCCCACCAGCACCGTGGAGTCGCACAGGAAGCCCTGGTGCCGCTGCTCGCTCAGACACTGGAGCAAATGTCGGCTGTGGTCGGGAAACTCCATCCTGCTGTCCTCATAACCTGCACAGACCATCAGAAAAAGATTTTATATTTGGGTTTTACGTACACTGAGCACGGCCATCTTCTGTTTAAATGCCTGCGTTAACTTTAGCGTATTTGATTACCAGAATGTCCAATAATCCAACACACTCTCGTCATCAATTATTATTCTCATTGAATCAGAAAATAGAGAAAATAGAAATAAAATTACATATTGTTGAATCCCAAAAATGAAAATCAAATTTTGCTCATCTATTCAACATTCAACACTTAAATTAGAGTACAGTGGAAAATGAATGAATTGAAAAGATAAAAAATATAATAAAATCAGATTGCGCTCTTGTCTAGTAAACACTTGGGTGGCACCGCAACCAGGAGTTCTACTCAGTAAATTAGGATAGGTTGGAAAATGTAATTCCTTTCTGTGGGTCATTTCAATTAGTGGAAAAAATATCAAATTATTATTATCATGATCATTAATATTATCCGGCACTCAGCATCGTACAAGAAGTGCTTCTAAATAAATGTGAAGATAGTATGAAACGGAATTCATTATAGCAGTTCGGACCAGAGAGTGACTGAAGTTGAATTTGCTCTTGTCGACTGTCGTGCTCCGTCTAAATGAATGTTGTGGGAAATGTCAAAAATGATGTTAGACCTTAATATGAATAGTGTGGAAAAATATATTCATGGACAAAAATCTAATCGTCCTCCAGTGCCACAAGGTGCATCTCGGAAAAATTCAACCATTACGGCACATGTCAGCGAGTCAGCTCAAAAAGAAAATATTGCATGATTGGATTTTTCATAACTTTGAATGAAAACTGCAAATTCACCATCTCAACAAATTGGAACCTAACGCAAGAAACAAATACAAATGAGCTACTTTTAAAAAGGACTTCCAAAGTCATGGAGCCCAAACCAAAGATTATTATTTGTTCTTTTTGCAAAGTAAAATCCATCCAAGTGTGCTGCACATTCCTTCCTGGCATGCGGCAATATTGGCGCTGCCTGATCATTTGTGCGGCGTGGCCCGCCGCTGCTCCTACGCTGGTTATTTTTATAAGCCCACTTTGGCCTGGCTCGCCTTTTAGGTAACCGGCTTTCCACAACTAACGCACCTACCTAAGCGTCACCTCCACCCGCGCACGGCTTGACAAAACTCCAGCGAGCCCCCCACCGCCCCCGGCGGGCCCCCATTTTACAAAGACCCACCTGTTAACCACGTTGCTTTGTCCCTCCTGAGAAAATACATGCCGCTCACTCGCTCGCTGGCTTTTCTGGCGATGCTCGTTAGCCCGAACGCTTAAATGGCCTCATTTGAATGAAGCCTCGGTAAGAATGGACGAGTGTGTGCGCTGTGTGCGCGACTTTTAATGAGGGGCAGGGGAGGGGGTGTGCAATGGGGGGGGGGGGGCTTACAGGGACAAGGGTGAATTAGCCCCTCCTCTAGACACGCTCCCAAGACGTGGTCTTACGAGAAAAACCTTCGCACATCCTCCTCCTCCTCTGCCCAGAAGAAGAAGATTTACGATACAATCACTGTAAGTGCCCCGCTCGTCACAGCATCAATCCTAATCCTTAAGATGCCTAAAAATAAGACGCGGGCATGGACCGGTCCCGTCCCGGCTCAGGGGGGGTCCAGGGACGGACGGCGAGGAAGGCAGGCGGGCGTGCGGGGAGGGGGTGAGCGAGAGGGGAGGGGGGTGGGGGGCTTAGCCACATCTGATCCAGCTGACGGGGGCCATATGGCAGCTGCTAGCCAGATAAAGAGATTAAGACGAGCGGCGAGTGCGATTACAGCTGTCTAGCCAATTCGGACAGCGCAAAGCTGCAACTTCAAAATTAGGCTCTTCTGCGCTGGCCGGGTTGAGCGTGAGCGCTCGCACCCGGCCGCTGCTTTCGAGAATAAATAAAAGTCGAGCCGTTGGAAGAAACTCGTGTTTTGACATTTCACAGCCGCACGCTTCACGCGGATAACGTGATAAGGGGTGCGCTCTCAAAGAATTATACAGTATACATCTGACTTCCAGTCCATGCTCAAGCAATTATTTTACTGCAACAAAAACCTGAATGTAAAATAACCCCGGCGTCTCTAGTCCGTACTCTAATCTGAGGCACAAAAAATGGAGCTGCTTTCAACTGCAAGAACATTTCAAATGAGACAAATTTGTGTTTCTATTTCTACTCCACACTCGACACACAGCCAAATGACAACTTTTCGAAAAAATCCATTTTGTTACTCCTCACTCAGGGCTGATAACAGACAAATTAAATAGAATGCTCAGGCTTGAAAATTTCAAATCGCGCTTCAGTTTTGATCCTTTTTTTTTTTTTTTAAACAATCTTCTCGTCCACACACACACGCAACAGTAAGACCAACTGCCAAACGAGAACATTTGAATGCTTTAGTGAGAACTTTGAAGTGAATGACTGAGTGCCGTGACAAACAAATGAAGTAATCCCACTACGAGTCCATTACCACCGAAAACGTTTCAAACACTTGAAGACCATCTCGACTTTAAAGCGACCCGCGGAAGAACGTAATGAAGGAATTAAAACACCACCATCTAGTCCGTACTCGAGATTTACACCGTTGGCCAACTCTTCCGACACAACGCAACACGCACACACGTCACGGGAGCCGATACCTGCAGCGGTCCGCATCCACTCGATGAGGTCCAGCGTGGCCGAGGAGCCGGAGCTCTGTGACTTGTGCGCGCTCACTCTCTTTCTCGCTTTCCCTCTCGCTTGCTCGTCCGTCCTTTGCTTCTCTCGCCTGTCCTGTGAGTGGGTAGCGAGTGAGCCGGCAAATGCGTGTGAGGAGGAGGAAGGGGAAAAAAAAAGCAGCAGCAGCAACACCAGCAGCAGCTCACTGTTGAAAGTGCGAGGGACAGATGCAAAGTGGCCGAGATGTTGGAGGGGGAACCAGATACCACCTCCCACCTCCTCCTCCTCTTGCCTGCTACTAACTGCCACACACACACACGCACACTAACTCTCCCAGGCTGTCTCACAATAAAGGGCCAGGGAGGGAGGAGGGGTGTGGGTGGATGGCAGCCTGTCAGCTGCTCTGACATCATCCTCAGATGGAGATGCTACCTCCAGCTGTGCTCTTTCTACAGCCATATGCTGCCTCCTCTACACTCCTGCCACCAGACTCCTCTTTCATTTCAACCAACAACTTTGTCGCCTCTCCCCCCCCCCCCTTTTCTCTCTCTTGTCTTTCTCTAGCTGGGAAACGACATGAGCGACTAACAGCAGCAGCAGCACTGTTTTTTTTTTTTCAAATCCAGCCTAAACGTAAGCACCCAAAAGTTGCCAAATGACGGCCAGCAAGTTGTTTCGAGTAGCGTTTCGTCTCCCTCTGAGACAAAAGGCACATTTGCGACTGACAGACACACGTAGCTGATATTGTTTGCCACTTTTTCACGCTCCGGCGACGCTCATTCATTCCAGACCCCCACCCGCCCAGGCAACCTACGATACGAGGCAACAATGGAGCTTTAAGACATCTAATGTGTACAACTTTTTTGGCATCATCAACATGGTGCACACGTGAATTTTGAAAATTATGAAACATCTGCTTTAATTTTCTTTCGCAGGAATATTGATGATGTTCAACCGGGACATATTTAGTGATCCAAAAGCATCCAAAACAGGTGAAAAATCCCAATATACGTTTATATTTCATTAGTAATTATTAGGTAATTCATTACTAGTTTGCAATTTGTTTTGTTTTTTGTTGTTGTCCGGTGAAATACAAAGTTTTGATGTTCTGCCTGAAATTCATACCTTTATTGTTGTCAACATTCAAGAATCCAAGAAGATTTTTTTTCTCATTAGAACTATTTTAAATTGATCAGCCAATTAATCAGTTATGCCTGCTCACACTGCACTGAGCATTGGATAGCTCCCGATACGAGTTGCTGAAACAACTTTCTCCTCACCTGCCCCTGTGTGATTTTTTACCCCAAGCCCAATAGGGTCATTAAGCCCGGCCCGTTTGGAAGATGTGGATCACAACTAGTTGGCCGTGATGACGGTGCTGTGAAGGATTCCATAAGAATCCTTCCAGGAATACATGAAAGTGTGATAGTGGAGGCTGGAAAAGCACGTTAAAGGAGGGAATTACTTGAGAGGTAAAAAATTGTAGTTTAGATTTTATGACATCAGTTCTATTCTGAATAACTTCGTACATATGAGGGCCAGAACGCCGACAAAACAAACACTCCACCCATTACTGCTCCATAACTTATAAAAGCTCTGTGCTGACTGTCGACCTTTCAATCGGTGAGGCAGATGGATAAAAAAATTGAATACATCAAGTGGCGTTAACTGAAAAAATTGAAGAAGTAATAGTTGGTCGTTACAGTATACATATACGTCCTTGGATTTTCTTTAAAACTTTGAGAACCCCTGGTTTAAAAATGAATGCATGTGTTACGTCTGAAGACGAAAACGTCCCAATTTGATCTTGAGAAACTTTTTCAAACGGCTCACTTTAAATAACTGCAGGTGGCCATCTTTCAAGTCGGAGCAATAAAGTAGTAGTGACAAGCCTACCACCTATGTAATGGTGATGCATACATTTGATTTAACAAGTTATTTTTTCTGTTCGAAGATGATGGCCAAGCTATAAAGAAGACACCCCCGGTGAAGGAGCCACGCAGAGCCCGGAGAGAAGCTAGCTACGAACGGCTAAAAGTGGAGGCGAGCGTCGAAAGAAAGCTGGCGTGTGGAGGACTGGAGCTATGTCCTCCATAGGACTTTCCTTTCTTCCTTTAGGCCTCGCTACTATGACAACAGTTGCTAAAAAAAGGCGAGCTAACACAACACAGTCATGCTAGGGATAAGGAAGCTACTTTTGACTCGCTCCCTCAAGCTCTCCACACGCTCGCCGTATTTCAAGCGCCACTTACAGGCAGCACGCTCCGACGTCCCCCGCTGAATCCTCCTCGGCTTTCCCCCCCGCTTCCCCTTTACGCCGACTTTGTTTCGCTTTCCATAGCAGCCTTGTGGAGAAAGGGGAAGGGGAGAGGGACTCTGCGGCGGCCAGATGTTTCCGAGCTGTTGCTGCCTCCGTCCCTGCCTGGCTGCTGTTTTCTCCCCACACAACAGATCGCAACTCGGACTGGGACTTGACTGGCAAGGCTGGGAGCCAATGGTGGAGGGTAGACAAGGAGCAGGAGCTGAGGGGGGGCGGTGTATGTGTCTTCTTGCTTTTCGCCTTCGTTCTTCGTCGGTCGGCGGAGGTTGACTCCGAGCAGGCGGCAAGACACACACCGAGAGGGCAGGGAGGGAGAAGCGGCTCGGCCAAACCGACTGGTTGGGCGACTGTGTGAGACGAGGACGGGCAGGGAGCGCAGGCTGCGGAGAGAAAAGAGTCGGGCTGCGTGGTGCCTCATGGGTAATGCAGTCCGGCTGGAATGTGCAGGTGCACAGCGGTGAAAACGCCTCGACACCAAAGCAGGTTTTAATAAGTTAACCCCTCACGAAAAATAACAATACTGAATATTATCCAGGACTATGAATTGATATTGAGGTATACTTTTTTACTCATAGGATGATTTTTAGTGCCACTGAGCCAACGTTCAACTGAACTGCTTTCATCTGCTGACGTCACAATCACCAGGCCAGGCACGTCTCTGTGCGATAATATTATATTTAATACATCTTGCTTCAGTTAAAAAAAAAAAAAAAAGGAATTCTAGTAATCCTAAATTTGTCCGTGAAACAGAAAATGGTGAGGGAGATGTAGGGAGGTATTTTAGTGCAGTCCATCATGCAAAGTGCCGTCCAGTCTAAATAAAAACTATATTAATTATGATGACTCTTTATGTAGTGTAGTCTGTATGTAGTAAAAACACAACAATGAACATTTAAAAAAAACAACCTAACAAAAAGTCTCTTTTTGTGGGTCACTAGGACATGCACCTTGGCGGAAGGTCTGCCTAGCGGGGAGACGGACACGTCCCGCGTCCTGCATCCTGCGTGGGCGAAAGGCGTCCTAGTAAACTAATTGGCGTCACTAATAGGCGGCTAATGAATTGACATGATGCGGTGTCATAGCCGCGGCACTTGTTCAAATGCAAATGAATGGCGACCCTGTTGTTGCCTGTCAGTTTTCAGGGGCTCCACTTTCGCGGCGCGGTGGGACAATGAGGCCCTTGTGTGTGTGGATGTGCACTCAGGCACACACACACTATGCAAGCGCTCATGGGGCAAGTGGGAACTACCCAAAGTATTTCACGATGCAGATTGATATGTTTGTAGCTATTTCAGCCCCTGGACTTGGAAAGAAAAACGAAAAATAAGACTCTACTTCACTTCACTTGAATCACATGATTGACGATGTGTGGCGGCCCTACAGTACACCTTTCAACCTCCTGAGGTCGCTGTTGGTCCCATGTAGGTCTCGCCACATACGGAAAGCCGTTTGAGCGTTTATTCTATGAAGAGGTTAACAACTTTAGGTGCATGTACCAGCGTGCTCACTCTCCTCTTGAGAAATAAGATAATTATTTTTATGCTTCATTGTAGTTTGTATTAGTTATAAGTTTTATTTTAATTAATGTATGTTTGTGAGCGTGTGTTTGTGCGTGTGTGTCACACAAGGAAGAACAAATGTGTTTTTAAACTGGCTGGTCTTCCAGATGGTGCAGACTCATTTTTTGGAATGATCAAAAAAAGAAGCCAGCAAGTTTCAGTCAGGATATGTGCTTGTCACTCAAACGCGCTCACCTCATCTGCTTTCTGTACATATGTGTGTATCCGTTTCTGCCTCAGCATCCACACAGTGAAATTTGGCAGCATGTGTGTGTGGGATGTTCACACCTGTGTATGCGCGTGTGTGCATGCACGTGTGTGTGTGTGTGCGTGTGTGCGTGTGTGTGCGTGTGTGTGTGTGTGTGTGTGAAGCCCACATGGAGCTGTGCAAGTTTGGCTGTGGCTCCATGATGGACATCTGGAAGCTAAATTGGTTAATGGCACCTCCAAGCTGGATGCACATGTGTGTGTGTGTGTGTGTGTTGGCTGGGTGGGTGTGTTGGGGAGGGCTGTACATCTGTCCAGCTGTCGATGCTGCTAGCCGTGTCCTTTTTGCTTTGCAAATGAGAGTGTGTCTACGTGGAGTGCCATTGAAAATTAATTAAAATATTCAGAAAGGCAAAAGTATAGCAGACACAGATTTTCTTTCTTTCTTTCTTTCTTTCTTTCTTTCTTTCTTTCTTTCTTTCTTTCTTTCTTTCTTTCTTTCTTTCTTTCTTTCTTTCTTTCTTTCTTTCTTTCTTTCTTTCTTTCTTTCTTTCTTTCTTTCTTTCTTTCTTTCTTTCTTTCTTTCTTTCTTTCTTTCTTTCTTTCTTTCTTTCTTTCTTCCCACAGTCGTAGACATGTACAAATGACGTTAAAGGCAAAACAAAATAAATGCTTCACGAGTGACGTACCGAAGTGAGCAGCAAGAATCAAAATATACGCCGCTGGTCAGATCCGACGCAAAGTGTGTGTTTGTGCGCGCAAGTGTGTCAGAGCGACCATAGCACATGCACAACACTGTCATGTGCACACATTGTGTTTATTTGGGAGAGATCAGAGACATGTGATGTACAAGTCCATCTCGGTCTGTCTTATCTGTCTGTCTAGCGCCTCGTCTGTCCCTCTCCACTACAGATGTCAGAGGAGCCAGCCAACAGCTGTGGCAGTGGAGGAAATTAGCCCCCAGGCGGTGAGACACACACAGACACACACACACAGATACACACAACCAGAAAGGCAGAAGACAGTTCAAAGCATAACACACTTTTAAAAAAGTGATCATGTGACATGTTCTTTTTTTAAAGTTCCTGACCCATACTCCCCTAATAGGAAATTTCCACAATTAGCTCCTTGAGTTATTCAACTGCAGAGTGAGGTGGCATCTTTGAGGGGGAGCGTAATCGTATTGGCAGAATACAGAAAGGAATGTCTAATTTGTCGATGGTCTTCTGTTAGAATTAGTGAAATAATTTGATATTAATGCGACGCCACTTTGCCAACATGCTTCTTGACAGCCACAAAACCGTTTTGTGGACCGATGACACAAAAATTAAGCTTAGTTTTTTCTGGGGCTGCTTTGCTAAATCTGGAACTGGGTGTCTCACATGTGTAAGGAATTGTCAAGACTAGCATGACATTCAAGAGCAAAATTTGCTGCCCTTTGCCAGAGAACCTTTGCCTTGGATTTTGTTAGCAACCACAAAATAATGCATTGTGTTTCTGCATCACAATGACAGGTCCATTTGATGAGCTCGATTTTCTGCCTTTGCATTACGTCAACGAGGCACACCGATGCCAAACTCGGACGAGGTCTTCAGGCTCATATTGTCAGTGGACAAAATTGGATTTTGATGGCATGGGGCCTTGAACTGCAAAGTGTTCTGCCACTTCTGCCCATTGCGCACCATTGTGGGCGCGACGCTGTTGTGTCAGTCAGTAGCCACCACTGCTGCAACCCCCCCCGAGCCAGCGGGAACATTTGCCTTGTGGCTTGAATTCCCAGGAATGCCTAACCTGCGCCAGCTGTTGACAACATGCTAGCTGTGCCAACAATGCGTGGCCGCCACACCTCAGCTGCCACTTGGGGCGGGGGTTGATATTGCTTTGTGTGTGTGTGTTCACATCTGTATTTATGTTTGCACATATGCACGTATAGATGCTTCTCAGTGTGCGTGTGTGCGTGAGTGTGTGTGTGTGTGTGTGTGTGTGTGTGCGTGTGTGTTCGTGTTTGCGTGGGTGCGCTTATGTGTGCATCTGGAGCAGCATGGAAGAGGCTTTTCAGCGCCTCAATTCGCCTGCCAAACAGTCCAGATGTTAGCCATGTGAGCCTGCGGCCAAGTGGAGGGAGCTGGACACATTGTTATTATTATCAGTGTTATTAATATTCAGTGCTGCCAAATTGCAGCTTGTTTTTGCCTTGAATTTGTTTTTTGTTTTTAGAGATTTTAGAGAAGTTTTGGACAGGATGTAATTCTGTTCTACCTACCCAGAGTTTTCACTGAAACTAAAATGCAGAGCTTCATCAAGTCATTGAGGAAGTGAAATACTGGCAAAAAATATTTTTTAATGTATTTAATTTTATTTGTATTATTTACTGTGAAATAAGAATACATGTGGAAAACGTTCTAAAAACGTTTTTTTTCCATGTATAATGCGCAAAATCTAACTAATTTATTGTCCTAAAATCTGGGGTGCGCATTATACATGGGTACAATATTTATTTATTTTTTATTTTTTTATCCGGATATCATACGGAGGCCGCCGTTACAGATGCGCTTTCTTCTCTGCTGTTCACTTCATACACGCTCCATACGAACACAATGCCCTCGTATCAGACGCTTGCTCGATCACCTGCTCGTTTGCTGTCACAATGTACTCTACACAAATCACTGGAGTAAAATTTGTTGTGGCAATTCTTAGGAGAGATCCGAGGTGTTGGTCCGTTTATCTCGATGTGTGACGGGTTGATGTTGTCACGTCGCGTACGTCGAGCCGAATTGGCCACTCTCTTTTAAACACTCGGCACTGTGTCCACCTTGCTTTTCCTTGGGTGACTCATTTTAATGGAAGGATTCCAGGGGAAGGTTTGTGGGTGGCTTTAGCGCAAAACTGCATCTGAAAGCTCAGCACGCAAATTACAAGAATACTGTCGTCTAAATTCGGGATTGATACAAATAGAGCGCGAGTGCGCCATGTCCGTACTACCGTGTACGTACACGCACTTGTGAGTGTGCACCGAGCTTTCTGACACGGCTTCCGGTAGTAAATGCGCAGGCGAGCGCTTCCCCATCTACTGGGGAAACGCAGTCATTGCAGGCAAAATGAGCAAAAAAAAAAGTTAATTAATACAATTTGTTCAGGGTTGGCGGGCCGGATTAAACGGTCCCGTGGGCCGGATGTGGCCCGCGGGCCGTAGTTTGCCCACCGCTGCGCTAGGATGTTGAGGCAGTTTTTGGTGTGTGTCCACATATATGCATGTGTGCGCTTTTGCTAAACCACAGAGGTGGCATCTGCCCATGTTTGCGAGATCCACGTGTTGGGACTTCCACAGGGCTTAGCTCTCGTCCTTCTGCCCCATATGGCGAGCCGACGTTGGGCTAACGCGTTGCGTCCATCCCGTGTGTCACCTTTCAGCCGGCTGACCGAGTAAACAACAACTGGACATTGCCGTCAGTGTTGATGTACAGCTTTGTTCAAAATAAAAAAAATAAATAAAAAAACGATCTGGTCTGCTAAAGTTGACAGATGACATTTGTTTTTAAACCGAATGTCCTCATGAGTGCTTGAGTCATATCCCAAATTAGCTTGTCTGTCAACAAGTCACATAAAAGTCACTGAAATGTGTATTTTGCACCAATAATAACAATTTTAGAGGGACGTATCAGTGGGCAAAGGGAGTTCAGATGCACCATACAGTGACAATTAAGACTTGAGTCGATTCAATTTGATTCGATTCTATGAAGATGTGATAATTCTTCATTCCCCTGTGTTGTTTGTTAGTGCCTCGCTCCCACTGACTCATGTTTTCTAGTAGTTCCCAACAAAAAATACAGATCTTCAAATGGAAACGCACCCTTTTAGTTATGTTGTTTACACAAAAAGTACTGTCCCAGCCTCTTTATGACTACTTCCCATCACACACAGTGCCACAACGTGCTTGGCACAGCATGCTCGGAGATTGCAAATTAAAAGAGACGTGTCTGTCCTTCTCTGGACAGATGTTTGTCCTGAAAGTAAGATGACGATTCTTGTCCGGCCTCCCCCGGGGGAGCCACGAGCATATTTGCAATATTTGTTAATGTGTCTGCTGGCCAGGAGTGTGTGTGTGTGTCTACACGAAGGAGGATTGTTTTGTCTCAAGGAAAAAAGCAGAGGAGCGCAACTAGGAAGTGTCAGGATTGGAAAGAGCGCACCCTCGGGGGCCATCAAAAAATCTCTGTGTGTGGCTTTGCCAGTTGTTAGAAAGCCAAACACAATCTGCGCTTCCAGATGTTGACAGATGCGCCACCGTCAGCCTCACTTGGCGGCGGCGACATTTCCTGCATGCTCCCCCGGAGACTTTTTCTTCTTCTTGGCTGGAGAGCCACATCAAATATGATGTTTTCCAGGAGTGAACTTCAGAGAACTGTTCTCCTTCCAGATGTGCAGTGAATAATCAAAACACACAATTGTTTTTTCTTCGAACATGTGTGACACTGACACAGACACAAGCAAACAGCTGCCTCCTGATGTAGAAGCCACACAGATAACAGCACTCCCTAGTGGCCTGGAGTGCTTTGTGCAGTGATGACTGAATTTAAAGGATAAGTCAGGCAATTCAGAACAAGTTTTACTGTGGTGAAAATTGGCTTTCCCGCATTTTACAACAAAGAAATAAAATGCGTGTTACTGTTACAGAGAAGTGTATTTGTTTGAACAAGGTGCTTTTCTCACCCAAGTGCTTCTTTTTTGGACATGTGTCCCATGATTACAGATACTACAGAGGCATAAGAGGAAAAAACAACACATTTAGCAATAAAAGCTATAAAAGTGCACCGTAAGAGTAAAAATGTGTAGTGGCTTTTCTGGCCCCAAGCCCCTCATGTTTTTTTATCATTATTTTTTTTTTAGGGTTACAACAGCTGAACAACCTAAGAAAGCAGAACCTAACAACCTGGGGGGCCATGCAGCGTAGTGGGTGCGGAGGGGGGAGGTATTTTGGGGCATGGGATGGTGGAGGGGGGTATGCAACCTGTCTGCACAGGAGCAGAAGGTGCGTACACACACAGGCACACACACGCACACACGCACACACGCACACGAACACATATTGCACATTTGAGAGCATATGCGTTGAACATCTAACAAAGAAACACACACGCTAACACATAAGCTAACACGAAAGCTCCACAACTAACCAGGTCAACTACTTCAGTAAACAAGAAAGAGAGTGAAGATCTGAAGAAAATCTATCATGCTACAAATAATAAAGGATAGCCGCATTTATGCACTCACGCACAGCGAGATCAGCATTATCACAGTTTAGCCCTTTTAGTCAGCTAGCGTCATGTTAACCCTAAAAAGCGTTTGTGTGCTTAACTGAAAGTCATATATTCTTTAGCCTCTGTGATGAACGACTACTATCAATGATGAGTTAGAAGAAAAGTTGAGAGCTCTCAATGAATAGTATAAAGTTCAATAACCGTGGAATCATTTATTTGCAGATTTTATTTCATTTAAAGAAAAAAACGGGGGCCCAGTTTATTTGTAAAAGTTTTAAAGAAGTTATTCGGCTGTTTCGTTTTGCCATGTACTTTTCCAAGTAGCTCGTGATCAGCGTGACTGCTTTAGGTGTTTGTGTCTGCGGTCATCTGCTTGTGTGCTGCCTGCATTAGACAGGCCTTTGCACAGGAGGTGACCCAGAAGAGGTCCACGTATGCATGTTGGACCATGCTGGCTGCCAAGCGCTGCTGCTGCACAGCACACCTTGAACACTCCGACTGCAGCTGCTCTTGTCCCGTCTCTTGTGTGCATGCGTGGATATAAATATATTTACATGCGTGTCTGTGTATCCCCCCCTTCACCTCCCGCACAGGGGTCCGTCTGATCGCAGCTGTCCTTACCTCTCGGCAGGTCTCCTGGGCCGGGCTGACCCCTCTGTCTCTTCAAAGCCACCCCGGTGACGAGCTGAAGGGGGCAGCTTCTGCTTCCTTGAGCTTTGGGAGCTGGGGCTGGAGTTGAGGAAGGGATGTGTGTGTGGGGATGCAGGCGCAAATATGGTGTGTGTGTGTGTGTGTGTGTGTGTGTGTGTGTGTGTGCGTGTGTGTGGCCATGGGGCAAAGACAGGAGGTTTGGCAATGAAGAGTAGGGGGTGTTATAGTAGACAAGAGGTCGAAGTTTAGTTTGACTGGGTTGGCCTGAGTTCACCCTTCTGTGTCATCTGTGAGTGTGTGTGTGTGTGTGTGTGTGTGATTGTGTGCGTGTGTGTGGTAATCCAACTAAATGTGAAATAAAAGCGTGTGCTGAATAAATGTCCCATATACCCAATTTGACCTCAAAATGTCCACCCCGTATTCATTTTTTGAACAGTCAGATGATCCGCAGCTGCCTAGCGCAACTATCAAAAACCAAAGCTTTCTGTGAGGTTATCAAAAACACTTGTGTTGTATCATCAATACACAATTAATACGTCATCAAACGCTGAGATCTTATCTCCGGTCGCTTGGAATGAAATGGCAAATGCGGGGCACTTTTCTGCCAGCAATAACCTTGTTGCGCATATAACGTATTATGGGGAACTTTTTTCACTTTTTTCACACAAAACTAGGTCACTATTCAGTGAGCCATGTGATACACTACTCAGTCATAGAACATCTATAAACAGACACCTAGTGTCCGTTCTTATTTGTATGTATTATGTTCTCCTTGGTCTTGAATTATCAAACATGCATGAAAAAAATCTTATCAAAGCCATTTAGTCATTTTTCAAAATAAAATGTATTGTTTTTGTCTTTAAATACATGGAAATAATACGAAAGATATAATATTAATTATAATATCACATGTAAATGTATACATTTGAACACCACATACATACAGGACAGACACATGAAGAACCCCCAAGTGTGTGCAATATGTATGTGTAATATTTCACATCTTTTTCAAACTGAAAACAACCGTGTTGACAGTTGACACAGGTGAGCTCATTAGCAAAGTGCTGCTAAGCCGTTTGGCTAAGTAGCACCATGAGATCTCGCGAGATCTGGCTCCATGGCCCCAGGAGGCCGTGCGGGATGATGGTATGAGATGATGATAATGATGATGATGATGATGATGATGATGCGCACGGGTGGTCACTGGTGAGCCAACTCTCGTGAAAATACGAGAAGAGCTCCGCGGACGCCTTAATAAGAACTCCGAATTGCCCAAGGTAAGACGCGGGACTGTCATATACTGCCATTTGAGTGACTGAACGACGGGAATAAGAAGGAGAAAGAGGAGGAAAGGGAAAAGGCGGGAGTGTTGGTGGAGAGGGGGGGGGGGTCTCCGCGTGACGTCAGGAGCTTCCCTTAACCCGTCAAAACAAGACGTTGATGCGCAACGCTGTGAGGGAATCCGAGAGGATGAACAGAGACCTCTACTTTCGGGGCTGCGGACTGTAAAGCACACAAAATAATAAACGAAGAAGACTTCATTAAGACGAGACAAGCCACGAAAAAAAACACAAGTTGTATCGAGACTGCACCTGCTGCTTCAGGTAAACTAGCTAGCCCGGTAGGTAGCGACGGTGTTGTTAGCATAACAACATGGCTGTTTTCATGTTATGCCGGCCAAGTGACGTTTCGTTGCAGTCCAGATATTTTCCAATGTCACGTTCATATTAGTGCCATAACATTTATGGTGACAGTGGAAGGGGGGTAACGTGCGTCAGCTTGGCAGCCAGTGACGTAAATGACGACAATGGTGATGATGATGACGATGATGATGATGAAGATTTGTACATCATCATGTTTGCCAAACAGGAAGGTTTCTAAATTGGAGTCTTAACTGAGCTTTTTAACTGTACTGGCAATTTTCTCTATTCAAAAAATGAAATTTCAATAGAGATTGTATGGCAAGTCTTAACATTTAAAAGGTAAGTTTGGCTATCCTCACTATCCAGAGTGTTTTCTCACATTGGTCTGATGTCACATGTCGCTATTTGTTTCCTTACGCAAAATCCAAAGAGAGCTTTCTAGCAAATAATTCTAAATGGATTCCACAGAAAAAAATGGTGGGGGTTTACTTTATCAGCAACCGCTTGGCTTTCGCATATGCACGGTTCTCCATATGTGAGTGTGCAGATTTTCTTTCCTCCATTTTTTTCCCACTGTTTTCAAAGTAAAAAAAAAATCCCTAATTTCTCTCAGTTTATCAGCATTTTTGGAGGGGGTTTAAAGGAAAAAAGTTTTGGGAGAGCCAGGTCCAATACATCATCCATATTATGTTCCCTTCAATTTGTCAGAGAATAGAATTTCCTTTGCGCCTGGCATGTGCTTCCCCTGGCATAACTGGTGCATCCCGACAGTGGATATCACCATGGCAACCACCAGCCTAGTGACAGGGGGTTCTCCTCGCACTTCATCTCAGTCATCGTCTCTTGTTTTAGCCTCTCTCCAAAGCCCAGCTTGGACTTGGTTTTCTTGTTCTCTCTAGCGAGACGAGCAAATGAAAGGAGATATTTTTATTGCGTGTGGTTTAGTGTGTGCAATTTGTGTGCATATGTGCCAGGGTGTGTTCCCAGTTTAAACCATGACGCCGCAGTCCCTCCCGCCCTTGTGTGGCGATGGCGGCGCAGACGCAAGCTGATCCGAATACTGATTCACTCTGCCCGCCGCGAGGTAGCCCAAAGTGTTAGCTCAGCCGCCGTGGCGCTAATCCCCAATTGAGGCGGCGGCGGGGCGCTGTTGTTGTGTAATACAGTGTAGTGTAGCAGGGTGCATTTGAGGTGAGCATGCCAGCAATGCGGGGGAGAGCTGGTGCAGAGCTTTTGGGCAGAGAAAGACTGTGTAACTGTGTTTTTTATTTATTTATTTTATTTTCCTGCTATTTATAGCCCATAGCATGCTCTACTATTCCACAGTCCCAAAATGGTCTGGCACCTCCCACACATGCAGACACAGCAGTCTACACACATCATTCGTCATGCGGGAATAACATAGCGTGCTAGATCAAGATGAATGAAGGAAGCAGACAACGTATGTGTCTGGCAAGCAAGGTCACGTTCTGGCTGGCGCCGGAGACTTTGTCGTCAGTCGTGCGACCGGCACAGCAGGTGGACGACTATGTCCTCAAAGGAAATACGGCGCTACCTTAATTAGAGTTGCAGGAGAATATTAATTGAATTATTTTGTGTTTAGTGCTGACTTTTACTGTCAAATAGTTGTGATAATAAATAAAAAACTGCACAGCTTTAGCTTTAATTATTCTTGATGATTTTATACTGGGGAGCCAGGACAAGGGCGAACATTTCACTTTTGTAACTTTCTTTGGTGACGAATGACCAACTTGGCATATTTGGAAGTGAAATCGGTCGGCATATGATTAACAATAATTCTTAGTTTCTTAGTGTTCAAATAGCAGAGGATATGAACAAATAAATCATTTTATTTCATTTTCTCCCTCCCTCATTTCATTTCCTTCCAGGCTGAGTCACTGCCGGTGAAAAAGGTCTGGAGAGGGAACAGGAAAGGAGGAGACGGCAGTGGCGGAGGACGAGAAGAAGAAGAGAGGAGGGAGGGAGGGACTCAGATAAGCCACAACAGGAAGCATCGCGACACACGCACACCCTGAGTATTTGGCGTGTCGTGGAGTGAGCGACTACGTGAACTGCGAAGCAAGGAAGGAAGGGAGGGAGAGTGACGCGAGGCTGGGAGAGCCGCCCCCCTCCTCATCCTCCTCCTCCTCCTGCTGCTGCTGCCCGGCGCTCTCTGTGGAGCAGGCGTGTAGCGGCAACGCACTCGGCGTGAAGGAACCATGAGCGATGTCACCATCGTCAGGGAGGGATGGCTTCAGAAACGGGGTGAGTGCTTCCGCCGACATCCCTCCTTCTTCTCGCGCTTGCTCGTTATCTTCGTCGTGTCTCCTCTGGCCTCGCCGGTGCCGCCACATGTGCCGGTTTGTGATTGGCGCGTGCGAGCACATGGATGTCTGCAGCTCGCGGTAGCTTGTGTGTGTGCCTGTTTTTGCCGCGTCTCTTTATGACTACGGGCTCGGCTGGCCGTGTATGGGAATGTTTATGTACGTCTATGTATGTATGTATGTATGTATATATGCGTGCGTGTGCACCCGTGTTAGCCTGCGGTCACACTGCTTGCTGCATCTGTCAGGGGCGGCCATCATGTACAGACTGTGACATCAAGTTAGTTCTGTCAGGATTCATTCACAGAGCTGCTCTGTAGCGCTGAATGTCACAAAAGAGTCATATGACACAAGGTTGAGATGGGTGCAAGGCGGGGGGGAGGGGGGGGTCATGGTGATGGTGGTGTGGGGGGGCAGTGACAACACATCCTGTTTACAGCCTCACTGAATACAAACAGAAGGGAAATGACTAAAGTGCAGGGACGGCGTGAGCCTGTGTTGCAAAGATGTGACTTCTCCTTTTGACAACCTCCAAAGTCTCCAATGTCAAGTTCGCATCTGGTCTCCAGCTTTGCCGTGTGAAGTTTGTCTTCTCACGATGCTTGCATGTTTTTGTTGTGTTTTTCCAGGTGTGCTTCGTCCTACATTAAAAATAATGTTCGTTTCATTTAAGTCCTAACACTGAGCGACACGACTGTCATGAAACTCTTTCAAATAAGATTTCAATTTTCAAGTTTTGCTTGAAAGCTTACGATTAAAACTAAAAGAAAGCCAACAAAACTACATACAGTACTACTTCTATAACTTCAGTGACCCTTTTTCTATCTTTTTCAACAAAGTAGGTGTTGTGTTGTGTGCAAGAAGTTTCCTTAGCTTAGCATCTGTATGTGGTCAATCGCCTCACTTGCAGTGTTGCTCATGTGGCCTTGAGCGTCTGGAGAATTCCGTTTCCTGCTCTCACTTCATCATTGCATCTTTTTGGCCGCATCACAACAACCCAAAAAGCAAACACACGGACCACGTTTTTAGACTCACACGTTAATTAGACTTTTGAGGCATATTCCTTTTTGGTTCAATTCCACACTGTACCATATTTGATGTTGGATTGGGCTTCAGTGGTTCTGATGCGGGGATTTCCATGAGCGTCATCCTCCTGCTATGTGACGGGAGCCCCTTGGAATGTGTGAGCCAAACTGTTGCACAGGAAGTGATGGCACAGCAGGCTTGTGGGTAATGTAGGCCAGCGCAGTTGCACGGGGGGGACAGGACCTGTTGGGCATCAAAGTGCCTCTTAGCGCATGAGCCAGATACTCCCATAGACACACGTAGACGGCACGTTGAAATGGGGCACACACTCTTTAGCCGTCTGTGCCAGCATCCTGCTGTGATCCACCGACACTCGTCTGTGCATATTAAAAGAAACACACCGCCTCCAGTCACGAAGCGGTGTTTGACTGAAAGGGAGGGAGAGCGAGAGAGAGAAGGGGATCCAGGTTGTGGGGCTGAGGGGTTGTTTTTCCGTGTCAGGAATATGAATGTTGGACTGCTCAATTCTCCGTGGGTGCTGCTGGGTCAGGGTGCTGACTCACTCTCCGGGTCGTGATACAGCAAAGACTGCAGTCTTAGTCATTCGATGATGTAGACACCTACGGACCCCCGCCACAGACCATTCAAAGATGACTTTCAGTCGCCTTTTAGCTTTTGTTCCACAGTGCGGAAGGCTCTCGTCTTTCTTCCTGCAAATAATGCTCATTTTTCATATTCCAAGATTGCCGGCAGCTTGTTTATTAAAACATAGACGGCATTTGTTTTCATCAAGCAGCGACCATGTTGACGCTTGTGTTGACGCTAAACAGATCTAGTGACAATTTTGCACTCTGCTTTCTTTTTTTCCAGAGACAGTGTTAAAGTTGCAGGTCACACATCTTAATCATCATTTTATAGAGACCTTTTACGACCCGCAGAGATTTATAATGACATCATCGTAAATTTCATGCAGAGGGCACCGATAAATTTCCCCAATGCTGAAACCATGACTGGTTTCTTCACTAGTTTGGTGTGGCAGAGTAAGCCTTTATTTTATAAAAACAACTGTCACTTAAATAGCTCAATTTTCCCCAACTGTAGCTCACATTAATTTTATTATGGTTCATTTCTTCCTAGCAAACAATGTTCACGATGCCTATGCCTCTGATGCGCTCCAAGCTCCCGTCGTCCGCATACACGGCGGGCAGCGGCTGTGACAGTCGTCCGAGTCGGGTCGAAATATTTTTCCTGTGGGGCGTCCCACGGCTGTCACTCCAGCAGACAGTCGGCAGAGGTTGCACACTTGACGTTTCTCACTTGGGTGGCGAGGGAGCCCGCTGGTTGTTGTCATACCGAGGCAGTTGCGTTTTTGCCAAGTCCACACAAAGCTGTTTTAGGATAAGTTACTGCTTACGCTGCTGGTCTTAACTATCCATATCACCTTCCTGTGACTCATATCATTGTTTACATTTAGTCCAGCCAGAGCCACTTAATAAATAGGGTGGAGCGCCATGGAGATGTTTGAGGGAGGACCGGCTGACACTAATCCAGCCAAGATGTGATGAAGGCACGGCTTGCTGTTTCAAAATCCTTCTGGGTCTTCTCCTTTAACCTCCTTCAAGCGAGCGTAGACAGTTTTGATGTCTTGTGTTTTGCAAAGCTTCATTGAACATGCAGCCACTTTGATCAAGTGCTGGTCGTGTTGGCTTTGCGTCACCAGTAATGAGGTCAATTTCATCTCTGCTCCAGCTACATTTGTGCTTGATAAATAAAGTTGAGTTAAGTTGAGTTGACGTCGTGTAGTATGACTGATGACTTTGGGTGCGAGAACCTAATTGATTGAAACCAAGTGATTCCCGTTCAATGTAAGAAAAATGTCAGCCATGATCTGTAGTGACGGTTAGGGCGCTTGGGGTACCCATGTCATTTTCAGAAATATATTGATTCGTTTTGAAATAGCTTTTATTGAGCATTTGTGTAAATGCCAGCTTGTCATGTAACGAACATCCTTGCCTTAACGTCACCGTTTCTTCCTCTCATCACAACTAACATATACCCTTCTGCTACGCCAATCAAAAAGCATTTGTTAGAAACGTTGGAAATAATGACATCACTTTGATGATCTTTTTTTCTTAGATGATTGTGTAAAAAGTCCTCATTCATCACATTAAAATCTCTCCCGGAAACAAAGAAGTGGTGAGGAACATCACCCCAGGCAGGGTACACAGTAAAGCGTGTCCTCAGACGACCGAGCTTTTCAGAGCCCACTGTTGACTTCCTTCCTTCCTCTCGTCATTCAAGCTGAGTGGGATGCATTGCTTCAAAGAAAGAGCTCTGCATATGGAATAAATCAGCATTTTCAAGGCAACATAACCAGTGCTCAGAATCCACTTCTCATACGAGGCATAAAGGCCAGGTGATTATAAAGGCACTTGGCGTGATAGACGCCAGCATACCTGTGACCTTTATGAGAACTTGGACGGATGGATGCTGTAAAGTCTGAAGGACGGCGGGCGGCGAGCCACAAGTCCTGCTCGTAAAGGACGCCGCAGAGATGTTGCCCCCTGCTCTCCGCCAACGTAAGTTACAAAGCTACTTTGGCCCGGTGGAGAAGTCCGAAGCTCAGGTTCATGTCCGCCCCGGCTTTCGAGTACACCTTCTGTGGGCCCGAACGAGACATCCGTGTTCGCAGTCAGCCGCCGTTACCGAGACTATTCTTCCCTGGATTCACCCTTGGTTGTATACAAAGCGTTCAATCCACCATTGCGTACCCTTGCCGCATCCTTCTCCCTCTCCCTGGGTGGTTTCATCCCTTGGGGAGCTGTACCGTCGCAGTTGTAAATATCAGACTGCGCTGTGGGGAGGTTCAGCGGGTGCATTGCAGCGAGGCGGCCATTTTGGCCGGGCCAGTTCAGCGGGTTCGCTCTCGCTGGCCAGCCAGATCAGGTGGCGGTGCCAGGTCTCTGACATCAATCACCAGACGGCGGCGACTCTACGCTGTTGCCCTCCTCTGTCAACAACACTCCCTCTCTCTTGTTGTAGCGCTTTTCTGTCTCCTCTCCGGCCGATGTGAACGTACGGGGCAGGCAGCAGACAGGCAGACACTGCGGGCTTTGTTATGCATGGCATCCTCTTACACATCCGGAGGAAGTGTACGCTCCAGTGTGGTTTTACAAACTGTTTCTATTGTCCTTAGAATGACTCACTCCACACTGCAGAGGAGAATGGCTGGCAGGCAAGGCAGGCAGGCAGGCAGGCAGGCAGGCAGGCAGACAGACACGCAGACAGACACACAGACAGACAAACAACGCAGACAGACAGGCTGAGGATATTTTCCAATGCACCAAAGGACCCGCCAAACAAACACACTTGAAACGCAGGCTGGCTACTTGGGCCGGACAACAAAGTTAGGATGGGGGTTTTGTATCTCAATTGTTCTTCCCCATGATTTGCCTGTGAAGCGTTAGCGAGTTAGCAATGCAGAGTTGCTGCCGGTGACACTCGGCTAGTCGTTGCAATCGTTTGCGAGAAGAATGTTTGCAAAGGCCACACAAACATCGAGATGGATTAATGGCCCAGGAGAGTGAATGAACTATTGCGGAGTCTTGTATAAATGAATGAAGAGGATCAATGAATGGAGTGCTGATGGCTACTGAGGATGTTCAATGGAGGATGTTGAGTAATGGGATTAGTTGGTAGCTCCCAATCATCAAAGTGCTGACGTTTGATCAGTCACTCTGGATGCACGTATGCTAATGCATCACTCCTGCTTTGGGGCAATTGTGAATACAGCAACCATCCTTCATTCGGATCAGAGTTGAACTGGAGCCCAGCCCAACTGACGTTGCCCCTTGTTCACACTCAACTATATTAGGAAAAGCTCATTGTAAACCCCATCGCTGCTTTTGACCACTTAAGCCACCCCAGCGATTAGAGCAAAAAGGACAGTGTGTCGTCCAACATGATGGCAGGCGGCAGTATTGTTGGTCGCTTCGCTGAGGCTTTGGACTGATTAGAGGAGGCAGGTCGGAGTCACTCACTCCATTCGCTCCATCTGATTTAGGCCAGCAGATTACCGCATGCTGGTTTACAGCAATTGTAAACGTCAGAAGAATTTCGGGGCCATATTGTTCGCGGCTTAGTGGTGATTTTGATCGCATCGTTTAAGTTTGAGGAGATAACCGGCTGCTCTCGGCTGTCGTGTTTGCTTCCGTCGTTGCGGTCCGACGTTACGTCCGACTTCACGGTTGAGCTGGCAGTGCTGATGTCACAGCGGCCAGGTTAAAGGGACATCCCGTCTATTTATAGCCCTCCCACCTGTAATCTGTCTCTTGACGGGATTAGCCGAGCCGCTAGTTTGAGCCTTCTGTGCCCGAGTGCTGATTGTTATTAAATCCCCAAAGTAAAATTGGGAACCATCCAGAGCATTCACTTCCACTGTGCATATGATCGAGATCATACAATGGAATCACAAAACGTACTTTAAAAAAAAAATCAAAATGTTGCCTGAAAACAAGTAATACTCTACTACTGGTTGTGCATCTGTCATTTATAAAACAAATCTGTTTACATAGCAGCTATAGTGGAGACAAAAGGAAAGTGGTTATGTAGCCGCTCAAACACGAAGTTCACGTTCCTGCGTAAGTGAGCGTGTGTGTGCGGGCGGGAACCTGCCTGCGTGAGTGTTGTGTGGGAGTAGAAGACGGTTCAAACATCTGGCATATTGAGTTATTGTTCTACTGAATTTTGATGCTTTGACTGGAACAGATGATTCGTGACTTGGTGTTGCTGATGGCCAAACAATTGCAGTTAATGTTACACCAAGTGGCGTAACAAGAGTTCTTGTTTAATATGTTTACATTTGTTTTGGCAGCAGATGAAGCACAACAAATATGAATCTGGTCTCTGTGGCTTATTAGTTATGCATAATGAAGCGTGACTGATGACTGTAAGAAAAAAGGCGGCGGTGTTTTGCCCGTATTTCTTCGCCGTGTTCATTCATAAAACCCGTTGTGTGGAGGTTGCGCTAGACGGAAACTACTTCTTCTTATTATTGTTATTATGATTAATAATACACTGGTCAGACAGACAGGTAGAGAGTTAGACAGACATCACGCTCGGACAAAAAGGAGGGAAAGCAGCAGTTAGTGAGCTGGAGAGCACTTGCTGTCGCGTCTATAATACGACATCAATTGGCTGGGCTGGTGTGTGTGTGCTTTAATAGTACTTAATTGTTTATTCTGGCCCGCTGCGCTTGGCTTTTCTGCTCAAGTGTGTGTGTGCGTGTGTGTGTGGTGTGTGTGTACAGACAGGTACGTTGTGCGTGTGTATAGGTTTACAGGCAGACATGGAGACGAGCAGCACAATGCTTTTAGAAAGAAGGGGTGCATTAAGAGGGTGGACGGGGGGGCTTTACAAAAGATCAGTGGGTCTTAAGTTGCGCACACGCATGCACGCGTAACGCCAGCTGCTCCCCACGGCCCCCAGCTCGGCATTTCTGAATGAATAATACAGAGCCAGCCACTCTGCAATAATAGCAACACACACACACACACACATGCACAAAGCTTTGCACCTGTTCACCGCTGCTCAATTGGCAAGGGCCGACCAGCCTGGTTAAGGTCCACCCAGGGACTCTTTTGAAGATGAATGAACGCACGCACACACAGTTGTAGGCAACAGTTGGACAGCTGTGTTAGCCTCCCAATGATGCCTTGTCAAGTTCTGATGACGCCTTCCCGTCTCACGTTCAGTGTAGTAATCCTTCAATAGTGCTTGACCTCATTAGGGAAATGATCAAGTGGACTTGAGCCTCTCCCAGCTTCGTAGTTTCAAGTCCAGAACCTCGAAATTGTGAGGCCGATGTGCTAAGGCTATCATGCTAGCTGCAAAGTTTTGTTATTTAAATGAACTGTTGTCTGCTCATCTTCTATAATGTAAAAGAATTAAACAATTTGTGCATTATGATTTGATGCTGCAATACAATTCATTGTGCGGCTTCTTCTTGCCCACTTGGAGCCAGTACAATGCATTCACGCAGGCACAATTGAGGAGGAATTGTATTTTTCTTCTACTACTGGAAGTTACCCTCGAAGATGCTGTAATATTAGAGAATGTATGTTTGTGAGTGTTATATTATTTGTGTACAAGTGTTGCCCTATCATTGTACTGAAAACCAGTGAGAGGAATTCAGGGAAAAGATTGAATGTGGAAAATACGTGCGGGCGTGCGAGTGCGTGTGCGTGTGTGTGGACAAGCACTAATCACATTAGACACACACACACATTATGAACACAAGCAGCGTGACATTTGCCATTTTACCGCATGTTTTCACGCACCATTAAACCTGCACTTAGTTTTTTTAGCAGGTGCCTGTTTTTATTCCTACACCAATGATGTTCACAGTGTGTGTTTTTTCTGATGTTAAGACTTAAAAATGAAAAAAAAAAACAACAACCTATAATTACAAAAAATAAACAACATACATACAAATAAAATACAAAACTATTAGATACTAAAATAGATATAGACAAAAGTAGAAGCTGATGAAACATGTAAAAGAATCTAGCAAAAGTAGTGTAAGTAAATTACATAAGATTATGTCAAAATACCCACATATTAGTCCAAATACAAAAATATTAAACTACAAAATATTAATTAAACTACAAAAATATTAAATGGGAATATTAGACTACATAAAAACACCAATGGCCCTTCCCCAGAAATGAAAATATTGGACAAAAGTATTTCTGCAAAATATTACTTCAATACCAGACTAGATTTTAACAACCCAAAACTATTACAAGAAAATGACAAATGCCGTAATAGGAAGTTTAAAAAAACGATATATATCTTTGGAAAGCTTTTATTATTTATATCAATTTCAAAATATAAATGGCATTCCAAATGGCCTGATGTCTTCTTCTCAGTGTTTCTTGTTAATCCGTAAAGCGTTTGATCCCTAGTTAGACCGCCACAATGCAGTCAATCCAACTCGGACACGCGGGGGCCAAAAGTGGCACAGGTGGCGCCAAGCTGACAGCCCCTCCTGTGGCTAAGATGCTAATATGCTAACCCTGCACTAATCCTAAGTGTGTTTTAGGAAGTGCCCTTACTCTGCTGACCCACCACACACACCCAGCAATATATGTCTTGTGGGATTACTACCAGTCGAGCATCACTGGGTAGATGCCATGCTCAAGGGAGCCACTGCCATCTACTGGACTCTTGCTGTACTGCAAAAGATTGCTCATCTGAAAATGACGGTTTAATATGTCAAGCGTGCTATATGACTACCAGCTGAGGAAGGGGTGAGCAGAGGGGCACCAGGGCGTTGCGTCCTTCCAGCCCAGCGTACCAGGAAATGCAGCTGGCTGGGTGAAAATCTCTTTAGCGCCCCTGAGGGAACACCACGTTCCCACAAGGGACTGGGGGGGGGGGTATTCCTCTCAGTGCAGGGCCCTGCTTGCTCGAGTCATGTGAGCGAGCGCAACCCAGCTGCGGCAATAACTCTGAAAAAGATGGGTTTGTTGTGCTGAAGCGACGACAAGCGTCCTTTACAGTAGCCCCGATGTGCTAATGACGCTAATGCACTCTAAGTGGATTTGCGTCCAAGAGCCCAGATTCGCCTTAAGATGTCTGAGCAGACTGGAGTTAGAACTGCTGCGCTGGTGGAGGTGGGGTTGTCGGGGTCACACACCTACAGTAGTATAAATACACACACACACACACACACACATACACACCTGCAAGGAAAAGGTGCACGTTTTGTTCCTGTGCTTGCAGCACGTGTCCACCAGTGAGGTGCCACAGCAGGACTTGTTGCGCAATCTCACACTTTTAATCCACGGCAGGTATACCTCACTTCCTCTGACGCTTGTTTACCCGACCGCCTGGAGGCGTTGACGATCGAGAGCACCTTTTACACATGATACAACAAAATGGAAACTTCAGAGCCACAAAAACAAGACAAAACTTACAATAAAATCCGACAGACTGAATATGTAGATCAAAATCATTCAGATACGAATATTGGACAAAATAAAAGAAATCTGCAAACATTGATGTGACTATTATTAAAAAACAGACAAAAAGGAAAAGTATGAGACAGAAAACCCTTAAACTAACAAAAAGATAATGAAAAAGAAAATGAAAAAAATTAGACAACACAAAATACTGTCTAGGACCAAAATATGTGATTGTGTGTGTGTGTGTGTGTGTGTGTGTGTGTGTGCGTACACAGGAACGTGGCACATCCCTGTCGCCGCCAGCGCTGCCTCTGCGCCATCTGCATATCAGCCTCGGCCTCGGCCAAGGCATTAAATTAAATCCCTGTTCGGGATGATTAACAAATGGCTGCTGAGCTCACATAGTTTTGCGGCGTTCGCTCATTTAGCTTGCCGTCAAGGTTTTTTCCTGGTCCTGAAGGAGTGTGACATGGAAAGGAAGGAACACTTTGCACCACTTGTTTCTCTTCTGCTGGCTCAAGTTCAGCTTTGTCGCTTGTACCTGTCTGCTGCTTGGCTTTACTTTCCCCCCCTATCCGCGCCGAGAGGAATGCTTAATCAGCCCTGCTAATTGAGTGACATTTACTCACTGTGTTGTCCTAATTGTCCAATCAGAAAGCTTGGAAGGGACACAGTCGCATCTGATCCATCTCTGAATGCGGAAACGGCAAGCTGCCGCCGCCGGAGACCGGCATGACAGCGAGACTTTCGCCTCCTTCGTATTTCTGCCGAGAGTCAAGTTGACTTTTTTTTAAACGCTTCTTTCCATGAACAACATGTTTTTAGAGCCTGTGCAGTGGAGAACTTGTTTCCCGGAAACAATACTCATAATATCGTTACTTGGTTTTGTTTCTTGGTATCGGTCCCTACGCAAGAACAGAGTACTTGTAACAGTATTGGTCTATAAAAAAGTGGTATTGTGTGCTAATGATTTAAGGTCAAACCATTAAATCCACTTCTTCACCCATGCTCTACTACTAAAAAAAGAATACATTAAATAATCAATTTATTGTTCTTTTAAATAAGATTCTCGCTTAGAAAAAAAATGCCAGGCCCCGCCTCTTAAAGGTGAATTTGAGTAAAATGCTGTCAAGGTGCGGCAAAGTATTTACACTACAATTTGCGTCTTTTCCAGTGCCAATTAAGTCTTGAAAGACTTTACAAAAGAGCCTCTTTTCCCTCTCTCCTTTCCTTCCTTGGATCCGTCAGATCACAGCGCTCTCCCGTATCGCCAATCTCCCGCTGTTCCAAGAAACAAAAGACTCCTGTTGTCTCCGCTGCCGTATAGTTTAGTGCCGACTAATTGGTCTTGCGGGAGAAAGGAGCTTGTGCGGCTAAAACCAAATGGAAGCGAAGCGCGGAGCTGGTGTGGGAAGCAAACCGGCTGTTGTCTTTTTTTCAGCAGCGGTCCAAACCAGAGACATGTGGCTCCCCAGACAAGCTGTCCAGAGCAAAAGCGCTTTGCCGGACCCGTCACGAGCCGGGCCAAGATGGGATTGCTTCGACAGAACATCGTTGGATCGTGCGTGTGCCGCCGCCGTCGCTTTTGGAAGCCTCGCACGGACAACTGTCCATCTCCCCTCGCCGTCTGTGCCACCCCTGGCTGCTCCCCCCCACCTCCTCCTCTCATTATCGGCACCCACCCACCCACGCACGCACGCACGACCACACACATGTACGCACTCGCCCGTGGGTCCGGGCCAGAAGCGTTGCCGAAATGTTTTCAGTGGTGCTGGACAGCTGAGCGACGAAGCGGCCAGCGATCGTCGCTTGGACACTCGCATCTCCAAAGTGACTCAGAGAAATGACTGGACTCGGACCAGCCAGCCTCTCGTCACTGCCAGTTTTATTATACTTTGAAGCACTTCAACTTTTCTCTCCATCCTCATCCTCTTGGATGGCAAATTGAGGCCCCTTTCACGCAAATTAGCGCTTGTGAGACAAAGCAGAAGATCATGTCAGAGTTTGCACCAAACACAGAAAGGGCAAGAGGCTGTTCTTGCACTTTTGTGCTATTTATGTACGGATGTGCGTATATTGAATTGTATATGGCATTGTACACCTTAAAACTTCAAACTGCTTGGTTAAAAATTGGACCGACCCAGGAAGTTGGGTCAGGTTGTTTTGTTCAATTGTCCAATTTTTAACCCAAATTGGTTTGTTTTTAACCCAACATTTATAAGGGTGGAATTTCTTGATCCACTTTGACTCCAAATCTTCAAAATTGTTTCTTGTTCATAGGAGTTAGGTAGTGATATCAATCAAAGATGAGTTTTAAATAGTGAGGAAGTTTAGATTTTTTTTAGGCATGTCAGTCTGTATTCTGGCAAATTCCACTCATCTGCTGACCATTGCTTTTTTGTCGTTATTTAACAGAAGGGTTCGAACAATTCTTATTAAGCCTTATTTCCACTTTCATAATACAGTATGGTGCGGTCTGAATGATCACACTTTACAAGAATCACACTCTCTCTTTCCCACCTTTTCTGTTTTCTTTCCTGTTCTGTTTATCGGTAGCAAGCGATCCAAAGAATATGCTTCGCTTCTGTAAAGGACAGGCGGAGGAAATGTGCGTGGGGGGACCGAGTGGGCGGAGTTGTTATCAAAGAGAAAAATAAAGACCAATCGTGGGGGGGAAAGGTGTGATTTGATAATCACTACCACACATTGGCACCCGTCTGCATATTCTTAACTGCGCCGTGGCTCAAATCAGCCGCAACACACACGCGCACGCCTCCATCGCCGATAGAACTCGGAGGTACCGGCAGGGCCCGCAGTCACACAGTCCCTTCGGCGGAGCAGGTGTTTTTCGGCAACGTGCTAATGAGCGTGGCCTGCTGTCATTCCAGCTTTAAATGGATGTCGCAAATAGAACAGACACCATCAAACGCACACGCACACACACCGCCTATTCTCCTCTTGCGGCAAATCAGCCCAAAAAAGGTGATCGGAGCTGTTGCTCGCACAGATGCCATTTGTCTATTTTCACCAGGTGTGTTCTGGAGGAATGCTTAATTAAAAAAAGAGCCTTGAGAAGGAGGCGAGCATTGCTGCCAGTGAGCGGCTGCTGCTCGAAAGTGTCAAGCTGGTGAGTTTTCTTGGAGGTTCCTGTGAACTCCAGTAATGCTCATTCAGGTGTGTTGTAATGTTCATTCATCATCTCAATCTTTGTTTTTTTGAATTCGGACCAAATCTCTTGAGTCTAGGCCGTCTTCTCGTCCGAGGGTTTTTATTCGCTGTGGTTCTGAAATGTGCTTGCGTGTGTGCGTGAATCTGAGCAGGGTGGCGACCTCGACACCTGGCCATGTATTAGCCAGATGATGCCGCTGGCATGGTCACTTTGAGTCGAGTGCAAGTAAACATGTTTTTGTCATATTTTACATGATAATCCGATCGGAGCCCGGCAGGCGGTCGGTCATGTGCTATGCGAAAGACTCCGCAGTGTTTTTTTTTCTTCTTTTTTTTTGGACTGATGAATCGTTAGGCTACGTGATTACGATTCACATTAACACTCGCTTTACTTCCTTGCCTGCAGGTGAATACATAAAGAACTGGCGGCCGCGTTACTTCCTGCTCAAGACGGACGGCTCGTTCATCGGCTACAAGGAGAAACCTCAGGACGCCGACCTGCCCTACCCGCTAAACAACTTCTCCGTAGCAAGTACGTAGTAAATATTTGTGAGAAACAACACAAAGAATCAAACGTTCCTCTCTGTGCCACATGACGACTGCGCTGTGATTTGTGAGGGTTTAAGGATTATCTTGTTTGATTTTCGAAATAAAATGTGGTCATTTGGTCGATTTCCGGCCATGATTCTAATGGATTAAATACGATTAGACATCTGTGGAGTATGTCATACAGCAGGCATATGTCTCCTAATAAACAAATGGCTGTAGTTGTCGTTCATGGAAAGTCATCTGCTCAGCGCAGTGACAGTGAGTGAGCTTGAATGCTTGTCAACCTCATGTGGCCTGTGATTGGCTGGCGATATTGTCTCACCTAAAGGCGAGTGGGATGGGGTCCAGCTCACCTCGTAGTGACCCTAATTAGGACAAGTGGTTTAGAAAATGAAAGGAGAGACGGATGGATGGAGTTCTCCTTTAAGTTCTGAATATTATTGCTAAAAGATAAATGAAGGAATAACGCCACCTCGAATTCCTCTCAATGCTCTAAGCAATTGTATTATAAAGTCAAGCAGTCCTTGATTGTTCATGAGAAGGATGGAGGAGGAAACGTGCGAGCACCAGCACGGAGGGCGGATTGTGAACAGATGAACGATGGAGGGATGCACTGCAAGTGGAAGCATCTCGAACAGACAGCGAGGAGGAGACGCGATCGGGGAAGGCGGAGGAGGAGGCAAAAGGAGTTTGTGCCGAGGACAAGCCGGGCCATACATCCGGCCCCGGCTGCTTGGCACTGCGCTGGCACCGCCACATCTGTTGCCCAAAGCTGCGAGGCCAGGTGGCGCATGTGTGCGCGAGCGCGTGTGCGTGTTTGTTTATCTGTGTGCAAGCGAACAACAGAAGTGGTCAGATGGAGCAGAGACAGTACAGGCCTGTTCCCCGCAGAGTGACACACACACGCATGCACACACACACACACATCCACCCACTCACTAAACTGCTTGAGATTTTGCAGCCGCCTGCTGTGGCAAACTCAATTTTGATTGGAAACGCATGTGTGGAGGTGTGAGTGCTTTTTTGGCACGGGGCGGCCGCTGACCTTGTTTTCAGCCAGCGCAGCAGGTCAGGTACAAACTTTGCACGCATGCGCTGGACCCGCGTGGTATCGCCATTAACCTTCTTGTCTAAATTTTGGGCGGCACCGAGACACCCTGCGCCGCACCAGACTCAAACACAAAACTGCTAGCGAGCGAGCCGAGGACATCACGAGGCTTTCTTCCCCGTCTGCGCCCGCAGCCAGCTCGACTCGCGGCCCCATCTGGCTCTGTGTGCGCACGTTTCTGTCTTTGTGTACAAATGGCCTAATGCGCTGCCCATTTTTTCACCGCCACGCGATTCTTCAGATATTCACCAGATGCGCATGTGCCGCAACACATATTATCCTTTGGCACGGCCAAGCGGCTGCATTTGGAATCCTAGGCAATGGATGTTATTACCTTTTTTTTTTCTCTCCTTTTTAAAGCGATTCAAAGACCAGCTGCATCTGTGCTAATGGAACACGCTTGCCTAAAAGTCAGAGGGTTCCGCTAACACTATTATGACACAGTTGTTATTCTGCCTCTATATGTGTGCTCAAGACAGCCATCCATGATCTTGATCTTTTTAGTTTCTCATTTAAAAGTGAAATGACCTTTGAATGTAAACATAATCAAAGTCAGAAGTGAGTGCTATATGGACAGATTTTTAGCAGACGTTTCTAAGAACACTGTAACAAGCCAAATGTCCCGTTGACAGAATGTCAGCTGATGAAGACGGAGAGGCCCAAGCCCAACACCTTCATCATTCGCTGCCTCCAGTGGACCACCGTCATCGAGAGGACCTTCCATGTGGACTCCCCCGATGAGAGGTTAGTGAGCCCCAACGCCAAAAGACAACTTTTCACTTTATCCTGAAAGCACACACGCAAAAGTTCCCAAAAGAAAGTTGCCCACAATTTTCCATGACTAAAGTACGTTATTTATGATGTTGCATCAAGGGCACGGGTAGGACTTGGTGTGTATGTACAGTAAGCGTGTGCACGCGTGTGTGTGTGCGCGCGTGTGTGTGTGTGTGCGTGAGTGAGTGAGTGAGGCGGGAGAGGAGACCTTTCAAGTAGCGTCGGCATAAATTCTCCAGCTGCTCGCTTGCTTTCTGAGGAGCTGAGGTGTTTATCTCCAGAAAATGAACAGCTTTGCCCAGAAGACCACAGATGCTCTCGTGCATCCTTCTCACTACACTATCTGCGTGTGTGTGTTTCTAATATATTGGTGCCTAGTCAGTCAAATAACTATGCGGTAATTAACACAAAAGAATATCTTTACATTGATGGTCTTGCTAAAAGTCAGGTGTAAACCAGATGTGCAATGCCAAAAGAGTTCCTCCAAGGTGGGGTTCTTTTCTTTCTTTCTTTTTTGTTTTGTTTTTACTGTATCCGCGGCATTGTACTGGCAGCGGTCCAGCCGCTCACATGCTGGCGCGACGCCCGACTGTAGACAGGCCCATTATCTCTCATTAGCAAAAAAAAAACCCTCATTATACTCAAAACACTCATACTAATAGAGAGAGAGAGCATTTATGTATCTGCTTGGTGACCTTGAGAGAGTTCCCGTTGCTTTTCATGTCACCGCGAGCAACACGGCCGACCGAGAGCGCCATTATAGTCGAGCGCGAAGCAGAGTTTGCCCTTGTTGCGGAGTCTTTGCACTCAAAAAGGGATTCAGATCTTGAAATAAAGTCGGGAGCGGCGTTTAGGTTGAGATAGATGTTCTTCCAAATCCTCGCGGGAAACATATGGGCATGGAACGCCAAGCAAAACACCCAGCGCTCATCATTTGGGAGTCAAACAGGTTTCATTATTCCCGCCGCAAATCCCTGCTTGCTTGCTCACGAGCGCCAAAGATTTTTGCAAAATTTGCAGACCTTCTTTGAAGGGCTCACCACACTTCACTCGCTGCTCTGGTGTAACCCCGCAATGTGCCGTGGCGTTAAGTCTGTTTGAGCAAAGATCATCTGAGAGAGAGAGTCTCAGTCACATTCCACTAACAATTACATCAAATCAAGAAAAAATATATTTATACATATTTAAAAATACTCATGTTGAGTGGATAAAATGATTCCCTTACGATTCCTCAGCATCTGAAAATCAAAAATGGAACCCCCCCCCCCCAACTAAAAATGAAATCAATTAAGACTATTTTAGAGATTGAAAGTAAATAAAAAGGATTACATTAACAGGTGATTGGTATGTAAAGGTTAGCAAGCTTTGATTGTTTTCCAGTTACTCATCCATGTTCAAAACTGGCTCAGTCCCTAGGGCCTGAAAATCAAGATTTCTTTTACTAAAATGCAATAAAAATAGACTATGTACTTTCAAGTATACATAAAAATATGAAATTATTGCATATTTTGTGTTGCTCTTAATACCATGTAAAATGCTCATAACCCCTGTCATTATATTTATCATTGTTATAAACAATAACCACACACACACACCTCCTAATTGACCAACTTTGTCCCAGCAGATGTTGAACAAGTCTGCTAATGAAAAGCCAATGGGGGGGAACAATGTTTGCAAACAACATTACATTGTTCGCTGTGAAACAGGGGCGTGTACCACACACACGCACACGCAGGCATGCACGCACCAGCAGGCATTAGTTCTGCTCCGTGATCATTGTTCATTGGCTTGATTCTCTTGGCGGCCATTTTCCTCTCTGTTAAACAAACGAGCGTTTGTGTCAATTTAAAGGGCGTTCAAGCCAAGCTGCCGTTTTTGCAGATAACCCGCGTTAGCCGTAGCGACTTGTAGCGTCCGTCGTACGCCGGTATCATTATCCAGTCTGTGGTCTCCTGGTAGAGATGAGTGGACGGAGGCCATCCAGATGGTGGCAGACAAGCTGCAGAAGCAAGAGGAGGAGAGGATCCAGTGTAGTCCCACCTCCAACATCGACAACATGGTGGAGGAGGAGATGGACATCTCCACCACGCATCACAAACGCAAGGTAGCTAACGTACGTATGGAAACATGACTCGTGTTGTCAAGCTTCATACTTAGAAGGAAATCTTTTTTACATCTGGTTATCTCAATTGCCCTAAAATGTACAGGAAGTCAGCCATTTTGAGGCAATGAAAAATTTTCTTTGACTCTAAATGCATATTCTTCAGAAATATGCTGAATTCCAAATTGTACAGGCACTGAACTTGGACCAACTTCTGCAAATTGTTGATACAGCTTTTTTAACCTCCTAAAATTGTGCAGTGTTAAACTTTGTTTTTTTTGTCCACGCAGACAATGAGCGACTTCGACTACCTGAAGCTGCTCGGAAAGGGAACGTTTGGGAAAGTGATTCTTGTCCGGGAGAAGGCCAGCGGGAAATACTATGCCATGAAGATTCTAAAAAAGGAAGTCATCATCGCCAAGGTCTTTCCTCAATTGACTTTCAAACTGCATTATTTTAGCCTCTTGTTTTCAGGGGCGGAGCTTAGAGTTTGAATAACATGCTTGCCTCTGAGAGGTCTTGTTATCACAAAAGTAAAACAAGGATAAGTAACAGATGGAGAAGCCAAGCTAACAGCTAAGCTAACATGAAATGTAGTGTACCCAAACACCAGATGAATACTGAATTTCCGATGAATTTATCGACCTGTTTAGTGAATCTTTGTGATGGTTTGACATGCCGTTGTTGTGTACAGGATGAAGTGGCACACACACTCACAGAGAGCCGAGTGCTAAAAAACACCAGACACCCCTTTCTCACCGTAAGTCCCATACGTGCCACACACACACACACACACACGACGGGGGGGTTCACACGTACTGTATGCACACATGCAAATGTGCTACATCTGCACTTACTCTCACACGAGGCGGCACATTGATCCTATACGTACCTGCGTCTCTGGAGGCTAATTACGCGCCAGGCATCAAATTGTGGGACAATAATGGACGCATCTGTTAGCCGTTTGCTGTTTGCGCAGACACATCAGCTCCCGCTAACTTCCGTCTGCTCCAGATACTTTTTTTTTTCCTTCATACCACTGTCACATCTGCAGCCACAAAGAGACGCAAAGACCAACTGTTCTTTTGTTTAGTGCCTCTATCCTTCAAAGTAAACACTTCTCGCATGATTGTTTGCCGAAGCGCATACGGAGATGAACCATCTAAAGCTACGGATGCTAGTCTGGTTTTGTTTGTTGCGCCTGCTGTTTTTATTCTCGATGGCAATGACATTCAAGATGGTGAAAGTCACCTGTACGCCTTGTATTTGTTGCAGTGATATAATGTTGTACTTTGAGTGCATGTGCAAATTAAACACGTGTTTGTTGTGTTTGTTTCAGTCATTGAAGTATTCGTTCCAGACAAAAGACCGCCTCTGTTTTGTCATGGAGTATGTGAACGGCGGAGAGGTAAGACGTGAGATACTCGACATACTATAATATTTCAGTATTCCCCCACTATATCACCCTTCACTTGTTTGTTTAAGCATTCGTTTTCTGACTTTTTTGTAATTCAATCCAAATTACCGTTTTTTTCCATGTATAATGCGCCTCCATGTATAATACGCACCCTAAAAAATGGCATGTTGATGCTGGAAAAAAGCCTGTACCCATGTGTAATACGCACCCAAATTTTGACTCCTATTTAAGTCCGTAAACGTAAAATTATTTCAGAAAAGAACTCATCTTTGGGAACAACCGGATGTTATTCTGCCGGTCAGTATCACTGCGCATGCGCTAGCACACTCAATAGCGAAGAAATCTTTCGGATTTGTGTAGGGTACATTGTGACAGCAAACGAGCAGGTGATCCAGCAAGCGTCTGATACGAGAGCATTGTGTTCGTATGGAGCGTGTTTGAAGTGAACAGCACAGAAGAAAGCGCATCTGTAATGGCGGCCTCCGTATGATATCCGGATTAAAAAAATAAAATAAATAAATAAATATTGTACCCATGTATAATGCGCACCCCAGATTTTAGGACAATAAATTAGTTAAATTTTGCGCATTATACATGGAAAAAAACGGTAATTCATTTATTTCAAATTGAATTGCTAAGTAGTACAATGCAATTTTCAAAAGCCACAAAAAGTCAATTGGGCGTCTATCACTGCGTATTTAAGACATTTCACAGGAAAAATGTGTCTTTTCTTCTATGCAATTGAGTAGGCGTCACAGATGAAGTAGCCGAGCTTTACTGTACACAATGCAAAGATGTGCTAACAGTGAGCCACTTAAGGGGACTGTTGAGTCAATTTGCCAGCCAATTGGCTCGTCACGCATCTCCTCCTCATCCTCCGGCTGCTTGTCGACTGTCGGCTCACCTGTGGGCTTCCGGCAGCCAGAATGACAGTCGGAGACAAAATGAGTTTGGATCCCCCCCCACTTTTCCCCATATCTCAGCCTTTTAATCGGCACCATTTGCAATCTTGCCTCATTCCCTTAGTGTGGCCATCACCTGCTGCCCGCCTTCCAGCGAGCAAGGTGCATCGCGGCGCTCGGCGCCAGGCCTGGGCCAACGCTCGCCCGAGACGGCGGCAAACACACGCCGCAAATAGACCCTCGTCGGACAAATTGTGAGCGCGCGTACTGCACGGGTGCCGCCAATTACAAAGCTGCCACAGTCGCAGCTGCCAGCGCGCTGATCAAGGCCCACCTGTCGTGTTAGAGCGCGCACGCGCACACACTCACAGCAAGGTGATCCATCCGTGAGCACCACTCCAGCGGCCATATGCAAACCTCCCTGAGCAATTAATGGGGAGATGTGTGCCCCGTGGCCTCGTGGGTAATTTGTACCACTCTGCTGTGGGCCGTGCGTGTGACAAGTGACAGCAGAGAGTGAAACTATGAGGCCAACACGGAAAAGCGTTGTGTAGTGGGGGGGCTGGGGGTTCACGCCAACTGTGACACAAACAAAACACTTGAACACTTGTATTTTTGCAATTCTTTTAGGAATAAAGTTGTCTTAATTTTTTTTTAGATAAAGATTGTTTGTTAGACTAAAGTACATCAGTATTTGATTAACAAAAAAAAGCATCGTCCCACGAGTACAAAGTCTTTGTGCTCCAGAAAAGTTTTATTAGAATAAGACCCCCCCCCGTAAAAATCAAGTTATTTTTTTTTACAGAAAAAACTTATGGTATGAGAATAAAGTCATATTTTAATTTTAAAAAACTTGTAAAAAGAAAATAATGTATTAAAAATAGTGGCCTTTGCATTAATGATGAGAGTATTTTGCCAGCAAGGAAGCAGGTTGGCGTGAATGAAAATGGAGGCTGGGAAGGGGGCAGATAGTGCACTAATGAGTGTCACGCCGGAGGCTTGGGGGGGGGGGCGTGGCGCTCCATGCCGCCTCCCTTTAACTGGACTGGCGTATTGATTAAGAGTTTGGCCCTCGTCACCCAACTCCACGCCAGCGCCTCGTCAGCCTCGCCTGAGGTTGGTGCGCGCCGAATGGGGGTGTGCGCTTGTAGATGAGGTGCCAGCTGCTGAGTGCCTCCATACCCCCCCTCCGTCTTTTCGCCCTCCCCTCCGCCATCTATCATCTCAATATGGTGTGCAGGCAGCCAGTTTGTGTTGTGCTAATTTCCTCCAATAAATCAGTAATTATTGCTGTGCCGTCCCTGCTGTCTCCCTATACCCTCCCTCCGCCTTTCCCCTGCAGCTGTTTTTCCACTTGTCCAGAGAGCGGGTGTTCTCCGAGGAGCGCACGCGATTCTACGGCGCCGAGATCGTCTCGGCGCTGGATTACCTGCACTCAGCCAAGATCGTGTACCGCGACCTCAAGGTAAACACCGGCACTGGATGCTCAGGTGGCTAAAGCGACTTGGCTAACTGATTATTGATGCGCTCCCTCCCAGCTGGAGAACCTGATGCTGGATAAAGATGGCCACATCAAGATAACCGACTTCGGCCTGTGCAAGGAAGGCATCACGGACGCCGCCACCATGAAGACCTTCTGCGGCACGCCCGAGTACCTCGCACCCGAGGTAACCTTGGCACCACTCGCACGTTTATGTCAAAGCAGGCCCCAACCCGGTCTCTCATGAAAGCCGACACAAGAGCAAATTTGAAAAAGATACACACGACAATAGTTTGATTACTGTGTTTGTTTAGTAGTCTGATGTAATAGATGTACGAATATTTTCCATCTATAAAACACAACCTCTTGGGCTACAAAAGAGTTAGTTAAACACAGCAGCTAAATTAGAACGAACTTGAACTTTTAATGGTTGATTTAAGCCAGCGTGCATCCAGCTCCAAGGCCAGGAGATCAACTGGCGAGCGTGCGGGCCTGTGGGTGGGGACTAAGGCAGCAGGGGAGCGTCGTGGCGTCGTACATCCCACTTGAAAAAAGTAGCGAGGACAATTTGGCGCAGCATTTTCATCTTCTTTTTTTTTGTTTTGTTTTGTTCAAGTGCCTTTCTTGCGTGCCAAAAGCTGATTGGAGGCTGCTAGTTATTTTTCACAGGATGTGCGTTTATGCACGCGTGTGTGTGTTGCAGTAGAAAGTGCGGGCTAAAGTGAGGCAGATGGCGGCAGATGGGCGAGGTTGGAGGAAGGTGCTCAGAAAAAACCTGGAAATCTACACCGCCGCCGCTCGTCCGCCCGCCCGCCCGCACGCTCTGCTTGCCGCCCGCGTGTAAAAATAACACAGTGTGCTCCCAGCCAAGTTCCAGAGATGCAAAGTAGCTGGGATCAAACAGAGGAGGGGAGAGGGGGGGTTCGCTGGTGGGGTCTTGAACGCAGACAGCGATGAGATGGCAGAGGAAATATTTCAGGATTAGCTAATGGTAATTTTGATGCTTCCTGTGTGTGCAAAGGCCACCCAATGTGGGCTTGTGTCATGAGGTATTGGATTAGAAAGTGCGACATGACGCAATAATAATCAGAATCTTTTGGAAAAAATGCAGCATGGTGGAGTGCAGATCTTGGTTTTGTCCAATTGAGGCATCAAAAAATGTGGTTAACAGGATTAATGAAACAAAATCATACAAAGTAGAATGTTGCAAGACAACACTCAATTTTGAATATTTGAAGATGTCTTTGGAAAATACTGTTAAGTGTTGCAAGATACTGTTCATTTCAAAACAAACCTAATATGTGAAATTGTAAATAAATGTAGAATTATCTTACCAAATATCACACATTTCTTTTACTAGAAAACAAACAAGTTAAAAGGAATACACATTTAAAAGTCGAATGTCACAAAAAACATTTTTATTTTTTTTCAAAAATTACTTAATATGTTTTAAATGTTACAGGATACTAGGCATTTCTTTATTTAAAAAGAAAAAAAATGTTTCACAATTTTATTCTCTTTTTTTTTTTTCATTGTGACGCTTCAACGTGTTTTAGCAGAGGCTCACACGTCAACCGAACAATGAAACCATCAAACTTGCGTTGGGATTCAACACATCAGCATCAATCAGTCCACCTCAAATCGCCATCGCTGCACCTTTCTGTGTCAACATGTACAAAATGTCTCCCCTTTGACACTGGCAACATGTGTTCGAGTGTGTGTGTTTACTGTGATCACGTGTACGCCCGCTGGCGATACGGGCCGCTAGCTGCCCCGGGCTATCCGCGCGTTCCCGTCCCGTCCTTGATCCCTGTCTTGGCTGCCAAAGCCCCCCCGACCCATGCCATCATCTCGCCGCCTCCAAGATCCATCCCCCACCCCCTCCTCTGCCTCTCTTTTGTCTCATCCCGTTTTTCCCTTCGCTTAAACATGCGCACGTCTTTTGAAGTCGTGAGGTCAGCTGTGCTGCCTCAAAAAACAAGTCCAAACGTGCACACACACTCGCCGGCGGCTGTAGGGCGGCGATCTGGCTGCGCAAGGATTAATCTGCTCCCTGCCTGCGACCGAGCTGCCACCTCTTTCCCCCCCCTCTCAATTTTGTCTCTCCTTGTTTTCGGCAGTTGGAAAAGTAGGAGGCTAAATATTCCATCTGTCTGTCAAGTGCTGCTGGCTTTAAGATAACCCTTTTTATTTCATTTTATTTAAGCATTTAAATAGTTGTGTTACTCTTACAAGATATCAACCTAATAAATTGGTTTAAAGTGAAAAAAGGGTTCTGTTATGGATGTCACACAAATTTTTAAAGTAGAAAATACATTTTCCAAATTTAATCCGTTTAATATTTTTGGCCTTGTTCTTGCATGCTCTTCAACATCTCCTTGTTTAGCGTACTTTAAAAACTCAAGCAGCTTAATATTGCATCTGGTGTTAGCCGCCATGTTCGCTCTCCAGTTGTAGAGTGTGCGGCACTGGCAGTGGCCCATCTTCCTCCAGCAAGCTTCTCCTTCTTCTTGTGACTTGCCAGCAGCGTGCAAACATCACACATGAAATATCTATCACCATACAACCACTTCCATAGTTGTTTTGCTTCCCAAACTCAACAATTGATGACAATGTTTTGTTTTGCATCCTTGTCACAGCTGCTTGCGCTTGCCTTATTGATTACAGCCGCAAGTCTTTTGTCTGGCATGCAGCACTACCGTCATTCATTCATTCATTCATTTCATCAACCCCTCCCAATGAAAACAAAATGTCTCAAACAACTTTACTCGATCTTGGCACCGAATGTTTTGATTCTAATGGATTTCTTAAGTTGATCTTGGCATTGATGAGCTAAAGGTCTGCCGCGTATGCACTGCGAGCGTCAAAAGACAACGCCTGTGTTTCGCTCGTTTGGTTTGTTGGTGCGGGTTGGCTCGCTCCTGCTCGCCCGCCCGCCTGGCCGGCCTGCTCCATTATTCTTAACAGTGAGAAGATGCTATTATTATTGGCGAGATGTACGGCATATGCCGCTCTGGACGCTCTCCAACCCTGCCAGTCTGTCCGTACACACACACACACACACACACACACACACACACATGGTCACACCCGCACTCGCACACTCATCATAGCGTCACATGTTAATCAGCTTGTGATGTTAATGAGCACCTGAAGTAGCTCTGCCTCGCTCGCGACGGGATGAAGGCAAACCAGATGGACGAGGCAAGAGTGGGCCAGGTGCGCGAGACCACTTTGATAGCGTCGCCGAGTTGCCGTGACCCGCCCGTGCTCGCGGCCCGCCCCGGCTCGGCCCGCCTTCTCCATCCGGGGACGAGCGGGGCCTCTGAAGACCCGCCACCCGCTGATGTTTGCCATCTCTGCTTTTTTTTTTTTAATGCTTCCCTGAAGCCACCTTGCTCGGCGCCATATTGACTCGGGTGCGCTTTATCTCCTGGCTCATCTGTCCGCTACTTCGTCTTCTTCTTCGCCACCGTGGGCGCTTTGGTGCTAGTAAAAGAAATGCACACACGCAGAATGCAAGCAGATGTCTCGTAAGAAAGACAAACAAAATGTTGTTTAAAGTCACGTTTTGCCTTATTTCTCACTACATTTATTCAGTTTATTTGTTGTTATTTGATCCTTTTTGCTGGACGCACTTTGGTACTGCTCCCAAAGTAAATTTGAGGCCAGGAAAAAAACTTTGATATCTGCTGTCAGGTGCTGGAGGACAACGACTACGGGCGGGCGGTGGACTGGTGGGGCCTGGGCGTGGTGACGTACGAGATGATGTGCGGCCGCCTGCCCTTCTACAACCAGGACCACGAGAAGCTCTTTGAGCTCATCCTGATGGAGGACATCAAGTTCCCGCGCACGCTCTCGGCCGACGCCAAGTCACTGCTTTCGGGACTCCTCATCAAGGACCCCAACAAACGGTGCGTGTTGGAAAGTTTTCTTTTCCTACTCTCTGATCATATGTAGCTTCAAAGCACGCACATGTTTTTTTTTTTTTTATCTTTGCTAAACTAGGCTCGGCGGTGGACCAGATGACGCCAAAGAAATAATGAGGCACAGTTTCTTTACCGGAGTCGACTGGCAGCATGTGTATGACAAAAAGGTGCGGATGCATGTACCAAATATTCAGTACTGTAGTCTTGAGTTTTTCACCGCATCCTCTCGGCCCGCCGTCTGCTCCAGATGGTTCCTCCGTTCAAGCCTCAAGTGACGTCGGAGACGGACACCAGGTACTTTGACGAGGAGTTCACGGCGCAGACCATCACCGTGACGCCGCCGGAGAAATGTGAGTCTTCCTCGCGTCTACGTAGTTGCCGTTTTTTGTGGCCACCCTGAATGAGACTGACCAAGACCAGAACTCATAGAGACCAAGACACAAGACATTTGGGAGTTGAGACTAAGGCAAGACTATCAAAAATAAATTCTTGAAAACCATGACAACATGTCCCAACTCAGGCTAACTTGATGAATAGAGCACTTTAAAACCAATTGTGTTGACTTAATTGTACAAATGAAGGCCTCCCAACGACTAACTTGCTGCTTCTGTGGGTATTGTCTTGCACACACCAGTCGACGAGGACGGCATGGACTGTTTGGACAACGAGAGACGACCGCACTTCCCGCAGTTCTCCTACTCGGCCAGCGGGCGGGAATGAACAACATAAAACCCCCCCTTGCTGTGACATCATTACAGCTGGTCTATGAGATCATCAGCGTGGGACACTCAAAAGAGGAAACCACAGCTTTCGGACCCGGGAGAATCTACCCAAGGAAGGATTTTGCCATCCTTTTTGTCAGCCATTTTTGTCTCATTCATGGTTTACGAAGGGAGCGAAAGGTACGAAGGAGGTTAGCCGCTAATGTGACGGGCCCCGGTACGACTGCTGCGCTTTGACTCGTTCGTTCCTCGCTGGCCATGCACACATACACACTCACACACGCGTGACTCGGTTGTAAACTCAGGCTTTTCTTGCACACGTGAACCATTCTGGGATCGACTGAGCGGGTCTGGTAGGCAGGAGTTGACTCAGGTGCAATTTCCCACTCGTCGTTGCTGCTATTCCAACTTCCGCCTCTAGGACGCATACTCGATGCGTCTCTTCAACCGGACTACTGCTAAACAGATCTATCGCTAGTAGGACTGGGTCATATAACCTTCAAATAAAACCTAATTTTCCTCATGACAACATGTAAAACATGCTTGACTTTTTTGCCCCTGATACCAAAACAAGCTTGGAAACAGTTCTTTTTGCCCAACATTAATTTGCATCAACTTCAACAGAAATAGTAGGAATAAAAAGCTACATTTTTGCAGATACATTGCTATTGATCTCATTAGTGATCACTCAAAAAGTCTGAACAAAATCAAACTGTCCAAAAACCAAAGCAATATTTCCTATAGGAAATCATGTAAATCCATCTAATCCATTAGTCACTTTTTTTCAGATTTACAATTTTCATTTACAACCATGTTGTCAGTGTACGCAGTGCATGTCAACAAGGATCGCTGAAATTAAAAGTTGTCCTGAGCAATAAACGGGACATAATCAATAGAATGGAAGTATGGCCCAGCCCTAACTGCTAGCTAGCGACACATCTATGCCTCAGCTTGCTAACTCGCTGCTACCGTGGTCGCTAGGTCGCATCCATGCGGATCTAGCCGACAAACGACATAACCGATCGAGGATGTCACCTTGGCACGCGAGGTTTCACGATCAAGCGCAGCAGTTCCCCCATCCACGCCCCTTTATAGCTTTACGACCCACAATGCAACGCTCGCTCGTCAATTTAAGACTGGAGGCCGGCGCCACGCAACGCCGCCGTGGATGCAAACGTATTTATAATGAGGATCTTTCCTTGGTGGAAGTACTTCTGGCTTATTTATTATCTCGCTCATCGTCCCCTTTTTCTTTTTGACTTTTTTCTATTAACCGACAGGCGATTCTACCGGACGAGTCTTTGTGCGTTAGGGCTGAGAAAACAAAATGGCCGAAGAATGTAGGAGGGGGATCCGGTTCTGTCGCTTATTACCTCCGCCAAGCATTATTTGTGTATTTATTAATTTGTTTGTTAGGCCGCTTGTGTGCAGGACCAACGCCTTGTAGCGTGAGAGGTTGCTGGAGAGCGCAGACCTCCACTAAAGGCTTTTTATATTTTATTGGGACCCATATTCATGACTTCATAGAAGATTCCACTGTAGATGACTATATGCACTTTTCACCCCCCCCCCCCCCCAAAAAAAAATCTGTGAATTATTTATCACTTTTATGTTTTGTTTTGTTTTGTTTCACTATGAACGTGAATTCAGATATGAATGACAAATAGTAATTTTGTCTGTATGTCTCTTTGTTCAAAGTTAGAGTTACCTTGGTGGAGGTCTGAGTTTCTGGAGCGCTTCTGTTGTTTTTTTGTCTTGTTTTGTTTTTTCGAGGTCTTCTCTGTGTATTGCGATCAAACTGTGACGAGCGCAGACGACCGGATATGTTGAAGATAGACCCGGCAACTTCACTGATAAGCACTTGAAACGTTTGTGTGAGTTGGACAGGAAAGGTGAGGCGCAAGTAGAAAAGCAGAGAACGACTGTGAAAGAGGACAAGTGGAAGTGGAAGAAAAGTGAAGGCAAGTCAGCACGGAAGAAAGCTGGAGAAAGAATCACCAGCGACATTGTAAGTTTGAAAGCACCATGCCGTCGTGATTATCGGCGGATCCCAGTTCCGATCCGGCTTGCCTGTTGAGGACTTTACATTTTTTAAACGCGAGTGAGAATCTTCATTTATCTGGATGCGATGGACTGCGGGTGGCCAGTACAGGGTCCAAGTCAGCTGGGGTGGGCTCCAGCTGCAGAACCACGTTTTGTCACGTCAGTCGTTGGTTGAAGCGGTCGCGTCTTCCAACGTTGCAGCCGGCCGGTCCTTCCGTGTTTGTCTTCGTCACACGCCACCAAAGCCTTACGCTTTCCCTCCAAAACAATGACGGAATTTGATTCATTTCAGTAAAAACGAAAAAAAAAAATCTTTTGATGCATTTAACGTACGATGCAGTAGACAAAATGTATGTCATGCTATTTATTATCATTTGAATGTCACTGTGTTACTATCACTTGAATTTGTTTTCTAATTAATTTATTGGATGTCTTTGTGTTCATTCTGCAGTCAGACTTCTTTTGAAAAAAATAAATGCATCCCTTTTATTCTTTCCACGTCTCATAGACGACATGCACAACAGACATGAAGATTAAATAGAAAACACTAAAATAAGATCGGAAACAGAAATGTTTGTTCGACTTGTGCCCTCTAGTGGTGATTTCTTCTTTTTTTACACGCGCGCAATTTGACCCAAAATGAAGAACCGTTATAACGTTTGAATTAGAATTCATATTTACAATACAATCATCAATAAAAAAAATATTTTAATGGGATTCAATCAATTATATTTTAATTCAATTTCCCTTCAATTTGGGGTTAAAAAATTAAATATGCCCAAGGGAAATAGATTTTTTAAATGTTCTCAATTATTTTTTACTGCCATTAAAATACAACACAACAGCTCTTTATTATTTGTAGCGCTTTCTCAATAGCTTTTGTTGTAAAAATAGAGAAAGAACTACAAAAACACTTGCAGCAACTAAAAACCTGGCTGGATATTCTTTTAAAAATCGCAATATAAATCAATTTCATTAAAAATATCTTGCATCTAAAGAGTCTGATTATAAACAGTTTAATGTTTCTCATTCAGTACTACTAAAAATTTGAGAAATGTGTTTGAACATGAAAATAATAAATCGATGTTGAAAAGCAGTTTTATTTAAGTTACTATTCTTCTATTCCAGCTTTATTGCAATCCTGCTTAAACGAGGTACAAATGCACATTTCTGAAATAAAAATTGAAAAAGAGTAAAAAATAACTGATATTGCTACTTGAGACGCACTCAGAAATTCAGTTAGTCACACGCACACATCGTGTTAGTTGTTTAGTGGTTGATCATCATGTGGTTCTGTTTCGCCAGCAGCTCACACACCTGCTGGGCGCTCCTCTGGCAGTGGCGGTCCAACTGTTGAAGCCTACATAAACACACACACACACACACACACAAAGAATTTATTTATTATTGCATTATACAATATCATTTGTTATTGTAGGGACATTTTGACCTGTGAAAGGACCCCACCTGCTGGACTGTGTGTGTGTGTGCGAGCATGCGTGTGTTGGTGTGATAGCAGTCAAAAATCCAACCAAGTTTAGCTGGGGGGCACTCAGCAGTAATTTCCCCTGACAGTCTTGATAATGACACCCGCACACACTCAGTGGCACACGTGAGTCGTAGCCCAAAGCTAGTGTCGATATAAAATGTTTGTTTGTGGTTGTGTTTATTTACAGGTGGGAGTGCAACATGTCCTCCGGGGGTTAGGGTTAGGTTTGCGCTGTTCAAAAGCCTCAAATGTATTTCAAGGTGACATTAATATGCTGACATGTCAGACAACATCAGAAAGCAATTGAAGGTGGTTCGTGTTGTTGCGAACCCTAATTTGAAACCCTTACCTGAGTTTGAAACCCTAACCCAGTGGTTTTAACCTGGGTTCAATCGATAGTTCATGCATCGTGTTGGTTTTGTTCTTTGAACAAGGTGATGTTCATACATGCCTCATTTTGTGCACCAGTAAAAAATGTGAATTTGAAAAAAAAAATTTTTTTCACTAGGTGTTCGGTGAAGGCGCATATGAACCTGGTGGCGTTCAGTACTTCGAACAAAGTTAAGAACCACTGCCCTAACCCTAATTGCAAACCCTAATTTGTTACCCATGTTGCAAAAGCTAATTTGAAACCCCAACCCTTGTTGCAAACCCGAATTAAAAGCGTAACCCAAGTTGGAAACCCTAATTTCAAACCATTATCTGAAGCACTTATCCCCACTTTTAGTTTAATACTGTTAGATGTCAACCAACAGGCGCTTGCCTTCATCTGTGCTCCGTGCGCGCGTGCTGCAGGCGTGTTAACAGCACGTATTAAAATGTTACACTACTGCTGTTGAAACGGCAGTCCTTTATGAGGCATCCTCGCTGACGTTGCACACTTGCAAAGGGTGCAGCTTGCGAGGCCTCTGGCCACTTCTGCCACCGCGCTGCTGCAAGCCGAAAAAAGCTGCGCGACACCACCCAGACTGCACGAGCCCGCTTGGACCGCGAGAGAGGATGAGAGATGCACACCGCCAAGAGGTGAGGACAGCAGTGCTCACTCGATAAATGCAATGTGGAGAGAAATGGACAAGGACCAAGTTGGTTTAATACTAACTCGCTGCAGTCTCCACAGTAGCCTTTTCCGGTCGCTGACATCCTGTATCTGAGGGTCAGAAGTGAGTTCGGCTGGCGGCCAGGGCTCAGGTAGTAGAGCAGATCATTCGGAAACCGGAAGGATGGTCGTTAGAATCCAGCTCTGTCTGAGGCACGTCATTGTGTCTTGGGCAAGACTTTTCACACACCTTGACTCCTTGCCAACTTCATTTGCAAATGAAAAGTTTTTGTAAGAAGTGGTGTCCCTCTAGCTTCTGGGCCATGACAGCACACTGTGTGTGTGTGTGCGTATGTGTGGCAGGCGCCCAGATGAAGCAGCCTTCGCACCCCAGGGCTCGTAGCGCGCCGGCGGTAGCAGCAAGCCTGTTCCTTCTTCCCGCGGCCTGTCGCGACCATTTGTTCCATTAACCAATCTCCTGGAGCCTCTGGTCCCCGCATACACGTACACACACACACACACACACACACACACACACACACACACACACACACACACACACACACACACACACACACACTTGAACAACTGCTTGCACAGCTCATGGCGCACATGGGCCGCCATCCCTCCTCCAGACGCATGCACCATCCTTGTTCACGGAGGCCATATGGCTCAGTCAAGCCTGTGTATCCGCACACACATCTGCGCATATTCTGTATGTTGCGCCACCCATACACTTTGCACACACACGCATAGTGGATGATTGTGTGTGACCTAAGCGTGTGTGCGTGGTGATAATTGGTGAGGCGGCCGGCAAGCAGCTGTGCGCTGACTAAAGGTTTGCGTGGCTTTCGCTGCCGCAAAGAGGACAGCGAATCAACGCCGAGAAGACGCGTGACAGAAGGAGACGAAGAAGAGGAGGAAGATGAAGAGAGGGCCGACGTAAGTGTTGCACCCTTGGAAATAAAAATGGACAAAAGGAAAAGAGATTTCAATTTCAGCTTTGGAAAGATGCGATTGCTCAGGTTTCATATTTGTGTAATGTCTTTTGCCTGCTTTGTCCTTTTAGATTCTTTTTTAAATCACTCAATCACAATAACTACTAATTAACTAATTACTCATTGTAAGATTATTCATTTATTCTTGAAAGCAATTCAAATGTTGCAACTTCATTTCAAATGTAAAAGCAATGTGTGAGTCATGGAAAATATTTGTATTATTTTATTTCTTTATTTCACAGGGGCAGTGTGAATCAATGCATATTTCTGTAGATGCATTAAAATTGGCCAAGGGGTAATGAGGCAAGGTGTGTGAATTGTCTTGCCCCAGGACAATACATCATTGGGCTCAGACAGAGCTCGGTTTGAACCGCCTACCGTTTTTTAAACAAGGCACTCTACTGACTGAGCCACGGCTAGCATACAAAATAATATGAACCACCTTTTAATGTTCTACAAATTTTAATTGTTTGTAACATAAAATGTTTTATATAAAGTATAAAACATTTTGTGCTATACTGCTCTTTGCAATGTTTCACACTGCTTAACATTCAGCACTTGTTTTGAAAGAAACAACACTTTTTAAAAATTAAATGCCAATTATCTTTATAAAAGTGGTGCAATATTTTGTAACAGCTAGAGATTCAATTTCTGAAGAAATTGCGTGTGAAGTCGAAGAGGCTGAATAAAAACTTGGGGAATGCTTCAGAATGATGTCAAATGATACTGAGTGACAGGAAATGGTATACAATGACTGAAAATGTTGAAGTTCGAACAGTATAAATTGGTAAGATATTAGGAAACTGCAGGTGAATATATAAGTATTTAGAAAGACCAGAAAGCGAGAAAAAACAGTACGTGAGAAAACCAGTAAGCAAGGACAATTAGTAAGCAAAAAAAAAAAAAAAAAACGCAAGCGAGAAAAAAATGTAGGAAGAAAAAACTGTAGGCGGGAACAACCGTAAGCAAGAAAAACTATAAGCGAGAAAAACTGTGAGCAAGGAAAAACTTAAGCAAGAAATATCTTAAGCAAGAAAAACAGTGAGCGAGAAAAGCAGTGAGTGAGAAAAACAGTAAGTGACAAAAAACATTACCGTTTAAAGTTGGAATGGGTTGAATCGGTCCAAGAATGTAGAAAGTAGATGGGAAAAATGAGTTTTGCAAAATTTTGCGCCAATTTTAAAGTTGAAAATGTGTAATTTTGGTAAATGGGAGGTTTTGGAATAGGTAGGCATACGATGAACTATTTAAAGTTGGAAGAGGTTGAATTGTTAAAAAAATGTAGAAGGGGAAAACTAAATTTAGTAAAATTTTGTGCATGTTTTTAAGGTGAAAATGTGAAATTTTTGAAACATGGCAAGTTTGGGAATGTTGAAAACCTTTCCCAATGGGATTTGAATTAGCTGAATGATGTGAATTCCAAACGGGATTGATGTAAATGTGAAATGTTCAATGTCCCATGAATGGTAACACTTTGGCTGAAAATTTGTGAATTTTGGGAAAATGGAATGGAAAAAACATGAATACTTGGAATATGTTGAAATTGGAATGAGGTGAATCAGATGAATTTAGTGAAAGTAGTTAAGTGTAAAAAAGTGTTCGGAAAAGGTTGAATAATAAAGAACAGGGATAACAAGTGTAAAGGACTTATATATCATATCATTTAAATGTAGAACAAATTTTGAAACTCAACTTAAAAAAAAACTAAGAAAAATAGCTTGATGTGTATCCGACTCCCTGGTGACTACGATAAAATATTTCAGGTGAAAATTTCCAAGTTTGACGCAAGACAGCTAATAATAAGCATCAAACAAATATAATTGAGAACATTAGCACTATTTATTGAGCAATGTGTTCTAATAATATGTTCCATGTTGGTTTGTAACCACTCTTGGCCACGCCGTCAACCCCCCCCCCCCCTTCCTGCTCACGACGTAAACAACACCGAAATAGTCAAATAAATAATGAAGTGTGTGTTAAGAAACCCCTGTGTCGTTTGGCAGCAGGCTTGGCCCAGTAAAAATACATCAAGCTGATTTTCCAAATGTTTTGCTCTTCCCGGCACAGATTGCAGCGAGGGGAGGAAAAAAAAACGGGGGGGGGGGGGGGGGTCTGGATGGCGACAAGTCCGCTCACTCGCCTTGTTAGCGGGTTACATCTCGAAAGGCCTTGGGGCGCTGCGATGGAGCACGCTGTGATGCGTTCAAGAGCCCTTGGGGGGGTAACATGCAGTAACATTCAGAGACTCCAAGACTGAGACAAGCGCACACACTGCTGTCGTTCAATGTGTCATTGCAGCTGGAACGGTTGTTGATGGCTAACTGTAAGTGTTCACGTTTTGTACTGAAAAGTGAAATCAAAGCCAACTCAACTTGGACATTGAGTCGTTTCTTTCTTTCTTTCTTTCTTTCTTTCTTTCTTTCTTTCTTTCTTTCTTTCTTTCTTTCTTTCTTTCTTTCTTTCTTTCTTTCTTTCTTTCTTTCTTTCTTTCTTTCTTTCTTTCTTTACAGTACAAAAGAGGAGAGTGTCAATTCCGTCCATGAATCTATGCATCCCCCTGTTGCCATTCATACCAAATGATCATTTTGCATTCAACTAAACAGGCTCAAATTTCACACAAAGGTGAGTTATTTCGATTTGGTAATGTGCCTCCACATTTCTCAAAATATGTGCCATGGCAGAACAAACGCTGGCAGACACTGCCTTCGTGTACCCACGTTCAAAATCAAGCCACACCCCAATTAATTTTTAAAAAATATTGTTGTAACCCTAAAAACCTTTTCAAGCGGTTTCAATTGGCATTTAAAGGCCCACAAGCAGCAAACACTCAACACTAAGCAAATCCATCCACAACAGCAACTAAAAAAACTGTGGTCAGGCATGTCGAAAAGCAGAAGAAAAAAAAAAGATGTTGACACGCGGGGCAACTCGCAGGAGGATTCATCCACTGAGAAAAGTGTCAAAGCACAAAACAGAATTTGCTAAATGCCAACGCTGATTATCATTGTTCGGCCGGGGAAGGCGGCGCCAAGTTTGGGCGCCAGCTTCCCGGTCCATCCGCGCTTGGCAGCCGTGCTCAAGCGAACCTCCCGAGGACCCACGCAAGAACGATACCTTCTCACCAAGCGAGATTGTTTTTGCATGCAGCTGCCGCACGCTTGACTTTTGCTTCTGTTTGTCTGCTTGGCCACAAGTTCACAGGCGGGTGGGAGGAAAATGTGGTGGCGTGTGCGTGTGTCTAGGTAAGGTGCTGATGCAGAGCTCCTACAGAGCGGGATGACGACACCCACACACACTCTGGGCCACATGGGCAGAGGCAGGCGACTGGCCAAGCGCCCCTGCGGAGACACGCGCACACAAAGACTGCAGCCAAAGGCAAATCTGGAAGCACTTTATGCCGTTCCAGAATTGTCTATGAACTCCACCATAGTTTAAGCATCAGCAGCCGTGCCATTTACATGTTTTTTTTTTTCTTTCTCTTTTTGGGGGGGGGGGGGCATTTTGAGTGATGTCACAAAATAACACCTTCTTGTTAGCGAGAAAAAAAGAGAGCATAAACACATAATTTTAGCTAGCTTGTAATAGTATGTTTTTTTTTTTTCGATTAATAAAATTAGCTTCTTTTTTTCTTGTAACATTGCAATCTACATCATTACATCTTTTCAAGTAAAAAGTATAATTTTATCCTGGTCATTTGTTATTGATGTTCTCTTAATTATGTATTTTCCAAGAACGCCACGTTGATTCTCAACATATTTCAACTTTACTCGTGCGACAAATATTTTCTCTTTTTGCTCTTAAAATGACAACTTTATTCTTTATGACTAGTCTGGTGAAACGAGCTACGTGTTGATTTTGCGTGTGTGCGCACCTGTTCTTCATGGTGTGGTGCACGCGTCCGTGCTGAACACACTGTTTCTCCATGTCGGAGCAGCGTGCTCTCATATTCTTCACTGTGTCCTGAAGGTGGTGATTCACAGCAGCCAGCTGCTCCACTTCCCGCCTACAAACAAAAAGAAAGAAAAAACATTTTAAATGTTACAAGTCAATAAAAAAGCTCCATTTTACACAAATAAAGATGTAAAAGTACTGCTACTCCTTCAACAACTTTTAAAAATAATAATAAAAAAAAATCTTTATCCAAAGTACTGTTTTTTCTTTCCTGTAATAGCACGGCTTGACATGCAAGGTGAAAAGTGTCCCAAATGCGTGAGGTGCACATGAACCTTGAGGGCACCCGTAGCCCATTTTCTGCTTCAACAGCACAGAGCGGACCTCGTCAGCCCCAGCATGAGTTTGTGTGTATTGTCACTGTGGCGGTCCAGCAGGACTTTAACCGCTACACTTGGCTTGGACTCCAGGAGCTCAAACAGCCAGAGGCCCACACACACACACATGCGCGCACACACACAAACGAACACAAACACACACACACATATAGTGACGCCACTGTTTTGCGGATCACCTACCGACTGAATGGGCATCTAAGGGGAACGGCGTTTATCATTTCGGAGCCTTCTTCAGTCTGTGTGTGTGTGTGTGTGTGTGTTGTGGCTGGTGAAGCCAGCGCGGGCTGTCTGTCAGGGCCAGATTGGAGGCCGTCATGTGACTAATGCGCAGCACAGCTCCAACAGCTGACAGAACGCTGGGCCCAGGGTCACTGTCGTACACGTACTCACACACATGTATATGCAAAACACACACACACAAACAACAACAGGCAGACACGTACACATGGCAGATGGAGGGGCAGGCAGGCCTGCTGTGACTCCACTTGCATCAGGTTGAACAAGAAAACAGGTCAGGCAGGAAGGGAACATGTAGCATGTAAGCTAGTCACGAAACAAATACAACACTCTGCAGTGCGATATAGAAATGTCAACCATACGACGATTCATCAAGACGTTTTAAGGCATTGACCTTCTGTTTCCCGCCAGCTCCTCCAACGTGGCTCCCAGCGTGCGACACTCCTCCTTCAGCTTCTTGATGAGGGAATTCTGGGAAGACAGGAGTTTGTCCAGCTCGCCGGCTGCGGACACACAAAGCAAACACTTTGCTGCACTCCACTAAAGAATTTGAAAAAAAATGTAAAAAGTGCCTCCTGGCGCCCGTGTAGAGATGAAATGCACAAACGCTGCAGCAAAAGTACATATGTACCGCATTGAAGATTGAACGTTAAAATACAATGTTGTCTGGTGCTATGCCCTTTGCCACCTTGTCCTCTTTCCGAGCAGGCTTTCATCCCGCCTTTGAAATTGCGCGCATACCAGCATATGTTTGCTCTCCTTGGGAAACAAACAAATCCTAACAATGGCGTCGTTTTTGGACGCCACTGATGACGCCCCCACCTGCTCTCGCATCGGCGCACCATCAGGCACTGGCAACAATCAAATAAAAAGGAGGACAAGGCCACGTCTTTGAAAAGTTGGGCCATTCCATCATCGGAATTTCAAACTTTATTCTCACAATTAATTTTTTTCTGTTGAAGTTTTTTCAGTCAACGTAAAATTTGGGCCTATGCCTTCCGTAAAATATATTGTCACAATAAAAAAAAAAGTTGCTTTTTTATTGTCACAATATTTTTCTTTTCATCTTGCAATATTTTAGCATTTTTCAATGACTTTATTCCCATAGTTGTTTATCAGTGTTGAATATGTATTAATACTTCTATTCGACTTCCATCCCAAAAATGTTCCACATGCCAAACATGGCAAGTCTGTAATGATGCTTGCCTAACTTTGACGAGCTTCATCTGGTGGGTGCACGCGCACACACGCAGTCTTGGCCATAGTGCGAGAAAGTTGGGATGAAGAATACTAATTAGGCGAGCGGGCTTTGAATATGTCTGGCCGCGCGTAGGCCAAAAAGAACCCTGGGACACAGAAAGCCCGGCAGAACTGGCACTGGAAACAAACAACAGCCAAAGCCATGGGGGGACGAGGGAGGGGGAGAAATATCTGATGTCATCTCGAGGCAACTCTGTATGCATGCATTTAAAAAAAAATAGGAATATAAAAAAAAAAAGGTGGTGGATGGAAGGAGAGCAAAAAAAAAAGAAAGCTCATTATGGCGCTCGTCTGTGAGAGCGGCGAGAGGAAGTGATGCGAGTGACTAAAGGATGGCCACCGTGCCCCTCCGCCTCCCCCCTCCCTCGGCGTTTCCTGCTGTGCTCTGATGTCAGCTCTCTTTAGACAACATGTGTGGCACTGCCACATGCCAGGAAAGCAAGCCTTTGTTTACGCCTCCTCTTCCCGCCAAAGCTCCCTCCTTCTCCTCACTCACTCCACTGGCCTCCTTTTTTTCTTTGCAAGTAGCAGCGGGCCTCCGAGTTGCAAAGAAAAAAGCGCAGGTAAGGAAAGGAAAGGTGGCGGAAGAGGAGAGGGGGCAAGGAGCCAGATGGTGCCACAGATGTGCGAGCAGCGGTAGCTCCGATGTGCACTTTACAACTCTTAAAATTGGTTGTTTGCCTTGGTACAATTGGGCTTTTCTTTTTTCATGAATTACACATTTTCCATTCTGAAATTTCAATTCTGTCAATTTGATTCCCTATGGAAAATCAAATCACAACAACAGCTCTGCATGAACTTGTGACAAATCCAGGACTATTTGTAAAAAGAGAGTCGATGCAGGTAAGGAGAAGGAGGAGAAGGAGCCAGATGGTCTGACGCTGGGACGCAGCGGGCACTCTGACCCGTCCGTCCAGGTCACCTTCCACACCGCCACATCCACCTCAGAGGCGCCTTGCTGCTACGACCATCCATTTTCCATGGCGCTTACCCTTGTCACAGGGTCACAGGGAGCGACAGCCTATCCAGGCTCAGTCCTCGTTTTGGAGTCACTGACCTCTCTGCAGGTGCTGCGTCTCTGTTTGCTGCAGCAGCGCCGCCATCTCGCCCTCACGCTGGCGCCAGGCACGGGCAGCGCACGCCATTTCGTCCTCGTGAGCTCTCGCCGCCGTCTCGCTGGCTTCTCTGGAGGCGCCGATACACAAACACAAGGAGGCTCAGTACAAGTGGAATTCACATCATGGGTGTCAAACAGCAACTGGAATGAATCAAATTGCATTAAGCCCTTCCACTGACATCAATCACAATGTCTTTGGAAAACAAAACAAAAGATAATGGAAAATACTAAAGTAGGAAGTGCAAACTGCAATGTGTGTGCCTTTGAGGGGCGTGGCCAAGTAAGTGACATCAGAGACAGCTTGCAGGGCGGTCAGGGTTAATATCGATAACCAAAACTAAGGCAATAAATCAAAAACAATGAAAACTAAAAGAGAATTTATTCAAACTTCCTTTAAAAAATGACAAAATAAAACAAAGATCAGATGAAGGCCCCAAGATTAAAGTATTAGAACTGCACTCTCCTTCTTCCTGCTCAACGACAGGGCTGTCACATTTGCAGCACAAGCGGGAAATAGCGGGTCGAGAATGTCGCGTGTCCACATAAACGCACGGTGACGCACCATCGCATCACTTTTGATTCCTGCCTCCGACGCAGGTAGGGCCGTCACAAAAAAGGTGCGCGCATCCCAACCGGCCGGCCGTCTGTCGGAGACAAACTTTCCAAGTCCAGCCGCGTGCCAACAACAGACGCACACAAAAGAACGGGAGAAACTACAAAGGCGGGGAGAGAGCGAGAGCGATGACAAATAAATACAACTCTTCCTGAAGTCCAAAGAGGCGCTAATGAAGAGAGAATTCTCCAGTTCAAGTGAAAACTTTTCTCCCCTGCAGCGCTTGGCCTGCATCTCTAAAGTGACCGCGTCTGTCGGTTCCATCCTGCCTGCCTTCCTGCGTGTTTGTGTGTGTGTGTTCTCCTGCTGTCCTGCTGTCTGGGGTGTGAAAGCGGGTGGCGTTGCCGTGCAGGGGACGCAGGGAGACCGAGTGTGTGTGTGTGGGTGAGCGGGACACCCGCTGGGTTTGAACAGCAGCCTGAGCCACCAAAGCGCACACCAGGGCTCAGCGGGAGATGGCGGCCAGGCATTGCCAGCCATTTGGTCCTGCAAGAGGTTCCAGGGGGGCTGCGTCTACTTTTGTGTTTCTGTCCATACGCGCGCCATTGAAGAGCAGGATGAGGAGGAGGACGGGGCGCTTGCACCAAACCTGTTTACCCACCAATTAGCATTACACGCCACGCCAGAAAGTTGCAGCAGTCGGCAATGGCGGGGCCACAAAAGCAAGCAAGCTAGCAAACGGAGCGCCGCCGCCGCCGCCTCTTTGTCGCAAAACAACTTCAGAACAACACTCTGACACCTTTATGCGAGCGTGTTTGTGTCAAGACCTGAAAGTGACAAACAATATTCAATGTAGTAGGACCCCGAGAATTCGGGGAAAGAAGGATAGAACTCAACAAACAAGTAGAAAGACATTAGAGAAGACACGTTATTGCTTCTTCATCACTTCAAATTTGTTCTCGGTTTTTCGGTACTTCCTCAAGTAAGTCAAGCCCTCAGCATTCGACACAGAGGAAGAAATATGCCGACAGCACTTTGACAATCGTGCCATTTTGTGATTTTAAATAACTATCATTCAAAAAGAGAGCACAGCACACAGAAACTCGGTTAGTTTTTAGCTAGCTAAAGCTCTTATGATGGTGACAGTTGTCTACAATGGATTGTGTTGGACCTCGAGGTCCCGCTCTTCAACAGAAAGTCGCTGGAGGACAAGTGAGGTCACCAACTGGACCGTCTTCATCTGCTTGAGTTCAATTTGATCAAATCCAAGCAGCAGGCCATTAGCATAGAACCATCAAAGGGCCTCCAGTTTGGGGGCTGGACAGGAACCAGTGTGTCGGCTCCATAATGTGGCAAGCCCTGATGCAGGCGGGCGGGCGGACACACACACACACACACACACACACACACACACACACACACACACACGCATATGAACACACGCAGCTCTGGACAAGCGTCAGTTAGCAGTCGGGCCAAAGGCCAAAGCTGGGATGTTTGTGGCTGAGCAGCCAGGTGCAGTGGCTGCTGGGTAAAGAGAGAGCTGGGGGGGGCTTACTGGGCAGAACCGACGTAAGTAGGCACTATTCAAGCTGTCGGCCATTAGACGAGGGGGGGCAGCGCGGCCCGGCCCGACCCAGAGTTTGCGGCGCCCCGCGTTGCCGGCGACGTCCGGCGCCAGCAGCGCCAAATGCTGCTTTATTAGAGGAGCGGCACAAATTGGAGTCAGATGGTGGACTTGGAGGAGACACTGATGTTTGTACAAAGAGCGACAAGCACAATGGCGCTTTTCGAATACATCACACAAAGTCACAGTAACATGCAGCAAGTTTGTGCGAGGAGACCAGCAGTCACACTGATGCCATTGTTTGTCAAAGCGACATTGGCTTAATCCCACTTCAAAGAACAAAATGTGTCACTCATTCTGGATGATTGCGTTGGCAATTTCACAATTTCTCATCTTATTTCACGACATACATACATTCTTTGAAGTGCTAAAAATGTGTAACAATGTGCAATACATGCAACCTGGAAAAATGTATAATGACGTAAAAACAAATACGATGGATACAAGCTGTGCCATGTTATGGTATCATCAAGTATCGGGACTCAGCATCAGCAGGTACTAAAATGTAGCTTCACAGTCACTGTACATGTCGCTATGCGCCACTGTTTGGTTAGCACCATGTAATTGCTTAAGTGAAATTAGTATTCTTAAAAAGATAGTTTTGCATCCTGTACTCTACTAGCCGTTGCCTATTTCTGTTTTTCCATCCACTTGTTCAATTCATTGCAGGTGGACTTATTCCACCAGACGCAGCAGCTAAATATGATGGCGGACAGGCACAGCGTCAACATTAATATGCAAACTTTGCCTGCGAGTGTGTGCGGAGGGCTCTCTCCGCCAAGCCCTTGAAAAGAACACGACAGAGAGGGAAAAAGAGCGTCAAATGAAAATGACATATTGAACATCATTTATTGACGCCACGTGTAACAAATGGCTTTGTGTTTGGTTTTTTAGCACGCCTCCGAGTCACGCCGACATATGACACACAGAGGCGGCCTGATGCAGCCTGCCACCCGTCTTCATCTGTCTCTCTCGCTTTCTCTGCATTGCTCTATCCTCCATCCCATCCCCTCATGCCTCCTCCCCCCCCACACTCTCTTTTTTTCTGTAACTAAACTGGCTGTGTGTCTCTCCATCTGCTGGTTCTTCCTTCAGCGGCCATGCACCTGTTCACACCTCCTCTCCTGTTGGCCACCTCCTCCCTTTATCTCTCCATCCATCCATCCCTCCCTCCTTCACTCGCCGCAGCGCTGCCAGCCTCATTCCCTGGCGCGGCTTGGCGCTCTGTCATTCAATCCATCTGTCGGCGAGTCAACTTTGTTTACAGGCGGCGGCCCGAGCCTCTTTTCTTATCAAGGAGATGCGCCCCTCCAATTGTCAACCCTCTTCCCGCCGAGACACGTCGGAATACCGTTAGAGCTCTGGTCCGAGCCTGCAAGTATGTTTAAGACATCTCAAAAGCTACTCTTGGACTCCTCTGAGGGGAATCCTACATTTGACCAGGATGTTTTCTACATCACACTCAAGCCTATATCGGCTGACTTTGGTCACGCAGGGTCCACTGGACCCGACCACGTAAAACCAACCATTCACACTCACATGAGCAAGTGTGGACAATTGACAGAAAGTTGTGTGAGGCCTCGTGCGCAGCGCTGCGGGATGGCACGGGCGAAGCACGGAGGTGGACGGATGGTGGATAGAAGGCGGAGGCGCCGGTTCGCTCGCTTGTGGGTGGCGCGACAGAAGTGCGCCTATGTAGGCCAGTGTCCCGGGGCACACTTGGCTGCTCAGAGAACAGTTGTCGCCGACAGATTTGCCTCCATCTTGCCCGAGGTCTCCCAGTCAGGGATCTGTCGATTGCGTCTATTTTTGCAAAGACGAACAGATTACGGCGCTGTTTGATAATCACGGAAGGCTGAGCGAGGAGCGCTCTTCCACTACTGTGTCAATTAACGTTACATACAGTAGAAACTACCTTAGGTGTGTATGATGTATGCTATTTAAATAAATAAATCAATAATAATATTTAACTCGATAAAATCCTCCTGAAATTCAAACTGGTTTCAGTGTAAAGTGGCAAGTGCAAAGTTTAATTTCTCCTCAGCTATGTCAAGTACTTCAATTATCTGTTTTGTTTTTACAAACGGGCCGGGGTGTAGTGGTGCTGTTCTCTTTGCTGACTTGTTTTGTGAATGCTATTTAGGTATGAAAGCTGCTAGATGAAAAAGAAAAACACATTTTTGATTGATTGATGTAATTTTACAGGCACCAAAGGCCCCCGCCGAGTATAAAGATTTTGAAGATATTACAGATGGGATCCAGAACATTCAGTTGGACGGGGGCGACCAACCAGTCCAAAGCAAATAATTTAAAAGCAAAGAAAGAAAAAAAAAAGAGCTGACTAAAATTACCCAAAGATTTTCAGAAACATTATTTCAAAGATACTTTTTAAAAAGAAATATTAGATCGATGGATTTAAAAGCATAAGCGGAACAACTAATGTCGACTACTAATTGAGTCAATAAAGTCAACTTGTGCTTCTAAAAACGTGACAAAGAGAAAAAAAATCAAAAGTAGCAGACAATAAGACTGAAGATAGGAAGCGCGAGGTGCACACACAGGGGCACCCTGGCAGCGAGGAGGCGAGAGGAGCGCCGCGAGGCGTCATCACAAGGCCGACGGGCCCACCACTGTCAACATCAGAGCGCATACGCTTTCTCGCTAACACACACGCGCGCGCACACACACACACACACACGGAGGGCTGGCCGAGAGCCCTCCCAGCTGCCCTATCCGTAACTGTCTGATTAGTTGTGCTAAGCAGCCCCTCCCCTGCCAACCACGGTGCCATCTGCTCCCCAACAACATGGCTGCCGACCAGACGCGCACGCGCGCAGCGGGGCCTTCTACCTGGCACGGCTCCGCCGCCGTCACACAGAGACCTACGCATCAAACTCCGCAGACACAGGTGTCGCCCCGAGGTATCAACACTTAACATTTACACAAAGGAAAGACGCACACATTGCTGCACTCCACTCCAGCTCACCTTCTGGAAATGAGGCACTCAGAGGCCACATACTTGCATCCAACACACTCGTAAAAAAAAACACAAACCAAAAATTGGGTCAACTTTGAGTGCTTTCCCTCCCTTGACACTAAAGTCAGCAAAGGTCCGATCTTGGGCGTGTCATTTTTTTCCTCACTCACCTTGCCGATTAAAATCAGCAAAGTCTCATTAGTCCAATGTTCACACTAACATTTCTAAAATTGACAAAAATCTGAGCGTGTGCTTACAGGTAAGAACACCAAAGCCGCGGTCCAGTGTGCGTTTGCGCTGCCGGCGTCGCTGCAGCACTATTATGCCGGGCTGTGATTGGACAAGAGCCCCCCGCCGAGTTTGCTTTGCAGCAGTTTTGTCGGATGCTGAATTTGGCCGGGGCCTGCTCGGAGCCAGCCTCTGGCGGGACGCGGCATCTGCTGCCTTCACCTTCCTCATTTACACTTCTCCGCCCTCTCACGCTCACCCGTGCCGCTCTCTCGTCTCCGCCTACGCAGACCTCGCCGCCGCCGTGCCGCGACAGATGAGGCGGAGGAGCGCGGAGAGAGAGAGAGCAGCAGCAGCGTGACATGTTTAATGGAGTTTGGGGAAAGTCTCGCTGTCTCGCCGTGCGCTCAAGGTCGAGGAAAAACACAGCGAGCAGCTCAGTGTCGCCATCTTGTTTGTGATCTTAATAAACAATGCGACAATAAATGGAAGGGACAAAACAATCACCTTATATATATAGAAAAAGGAAGCGCATTTTTGACAAAGCAAAAAACTACAATTGCGTCTCTAAATTTTACATTATAACTCAAAATGGTGGAAAATAATGTACAGGAAGTATATGTCCATATTGTACTGTCTGTGTGCCTTTTAGAGGCGGGGCCTGGTGGGGTCGCTCGTGACCTTGTTGAGTCTCTGTGTGAGCTCTGGGGGGCTTCTGCACAAAATGTTTTTTGGTGGGACCAGATTAAGCGATTTTATTTTTCTGTTACTTGTGTAAGGAATGTACTTTTGGGTACAGCATGGAGAGATGTAGACATTTGAGACTCACTGGACAAACATGTGAAGGTTAGAGAAAATAGCAGACTTGACTGAAGCAAATTTACAAGTTTAACTAACTCATTTTAAAAGGGTAAATATCAAACTCGATTTTGTTTTAATTCCCCAGTCAATTTTTTTTGTACTTTGCCCCGATACAATGTGTACCCTTCTGGTTTCTACTGTTTTCACTGGGCCGGAATACGCTTGAGGCTTTAATGAAACTTTTTTTTTTTTTCCTTTTTTACTCTTTCCCTCACTGGCTTTTCAAATCTTCTGAAAAAAGTCGAATTTGTTGGACAAAGTGTCCAATGAGTAAACTTGCTGTTCCCCAAGCAAACATGTTCATGACTATGTATTCCTGATTTCACAGAGATGATGGGACTTTTTTTTAGCGGGAGGCCTTGCAGACATTGTCCCAAAAACCCAAGCATGGGGCGTACTCTACCATCACATGCGTGCCTGGCTTGAGATGACCACTAAGGCCGATTTTTCATTCTGTTTGCCTTTGGGAGCGACAAAATGAAGAAAGAAGAGGAGGAGGAGGAGGAACGAGAGAGAGAGACAGAGAGAGAGAGAGAGAGAGAGAGAGAGAAGGAAGGAAAGGAGCAAACAATCAATCCAAACTTGGTAAAGCCCTCTGCTGGGCTGGGGCCGGCGCGTGTGTGTGGATGTGAACAGAGTGACGGGGATTAGGACAGATCCTGGGCTGTCCAACTCACAGCTGGCTGATGATCCAATCCTGGAGCGCACCAGCTGCCAGGGGACCCACCATTGCGTGTGTGTGTGTATGTGCGTATAGACACGTGCTACGACGAGTGATGTGAATTTTGCCGACAGACCAAAACAAACAAACACTTTTTGTACGCATTAATCGGTGGGAATCAAACAGGCTCTGAATCTGCTGTGATCACTTGCACCTCAAGGCGGACAGAATGAAAGCGGAGAGACAATCAAAGAGCTCCTTTCCCCTCTATCAAGGGGGTCAAATAGGAGCTAAGAGGACAAAAAAGCCAAGGGCCACATCCGCTGAACAAGCCTCGAGCAGAGCAGCGTGACCTCTGATGGCTTCCGGATGGACACATACTTTTCTTCATTGCTCTATTATTGAAATGAAGGAATGTTTTGCCATATTCCAATAAATTGAAAAGCACCTGTATGTCTCGGGTGAAATGTTTTTGATATTGTAAACATCAACGAGCCAGAGCAATAAATCCCGAGTGCCTTTCAATGCTAATGAGCAAAATTGAATTCCAATGGCTGCTGTCTCCCCGGCCGCGCCAGCAGCTGTCCAACATCACACCGCACATCTGCAGTGCCATAAAACTACATCACACAGTGACGTGAGCATTTGCGCCAATAGTTACTCTGGTCCAGGTCAATGTCTCTGTGTCACCGTGCACAGAACCGCTTACCAAACACACACACGACATGTAGCCAGTGTGAGTGTTAGTGTTGGCCAGCTGACAGACAAACACACTTAAACACAGATCAGAGTGAACGAACACACACACGCACACACAGGGCAGCACGGTCACATCTGTGCCCATCTCAAACATCTCGGTGGCGGGGTGACAGGGTTGACAACGCGCCCCCAGCGGCTGGCACGGGTCGGGGCGGACGACACCGGTGGCGGCGGGTCGTCGGGCAACAGATGACAGGAGGGGGACAAGATGGATGAAATAGAAACACAGGCTCCATCTAATTTCCGGATGCCTCCAGCACTAATAACTGACATCATGAAACTACTCCTAAAAAAACCAGTATTGGGTTTTCAAATTACATTTCAGGATAAACTATGCTGTAGCCTTACAAGCGAACTTAATTTGACAACGAGCTGACAACTAGTGGTGTCTTTTTATTTAGCATTTATTCAGACATGAGTCAAGAAAAACAAAACACCGAAGAGAAAATAAATCATGGAAATATTTCAAATATGCCACCTCTGTTTCAATTTGAGCTAAGAAAAAAATAGATGAGAAAGAGCAGTGGATCCAAGTAAGAGGAGGAAGGAGGGTGGAGCCTGGAGAGAGAGCCACTGAGGCCACGCTGTCCTGCATGTGCATGGTTCCGTGTGTGTGTGCGTGCGTGCGTGAGTGCGCGCGCCAGGGACAAGTGGAAAGGCTCAAGTAGCAGTTTGGCACTGCTGGCGCCGGCAAGTGAGCGAGCCAGTGTGTGTGTGTTATGTTGTGGCATGCCTAACAGGATTAGAGGTGACCTGGTGGGGTCCAGTTGGTCCCGGGACCACGGCCCAGCGGCTGTCCACGCGCACACGCTTCCGTTTAATAGGATTAGCTGCTACCTGGTGCCGCTACAGTTGGTGCGCGGGGTCCGAAGCGGACCGAGGCCGAGGCAGAGGGCGACGCCGCGAGCGCGTTGCTGGCATGCGGAACGGGATTAGGCGCTCACCTGGTGAGGTGCAGTTGGCGCTGGGCGCTCGCCAGCTGTTCGGCCAGGCTCAGGGCTTCGGCCTGCCATTGGCCGCCGTCCCTTTGGACAGCCTCCAGACGCTGCCGACAGCCAACCAGCTCAGAGCTCAGCTTTTCCACTTCCTGTCCCGTGGAGAGATATGTTGAAAACAAGCGCGCTCACACAGCACCGCGTTCAAACACAACTCGTGTGACCTCGTGTCAAACGGGTAAGGCTTTATTCTTGCTTATTCGCAACTCTGTAAATAAATGTCAGCTCAGTAAATCGGAATATGGTTGAACAGTTTATTTTAAAGCATTAGTCACCTGTGTCGATTCCTATAGCTGCTCCAAAATAATAACATATTTTCATTTCATAACCAACATTTTGGCCAAAAATGTGACATCCTTTAATAAATGATTTTTTAGAGCATAGGTGTCAAACTCTGGAGCCAAATTTGGCCCGCAGTGTAATTATATTTGGCCCGCGAGGCAATTTCAAATTAATATTAGAGCTGGCCCGCCGGTATTATACGCATGTACCCATGTATAATACGCACCCAAATTTTGACTCCTACTTAAGTCCGTAAACGTAAAATTATTTCAGAAAAAAGATCATCTTTGGGAACAACCGGATGTTATTCTGCCGGTCAGTATCACTGCGCATGCGCTAGCATGTAGCAGGTGATCGAGCAAGCGTCTGATACGAGAGCATTGTGTTCGAATGGAGCGTGTTTGAAGTGAACAGCAGAGAAGAAAGCGCATCTGTAATGGCGGCCTCCGTATGATATACGGATAAAAAAATAAATAAAGAATTGTACCCATGTATAATGCGCACCCCAGATTTTAGGACAATAAATTAGTTACATTTTGCGCATTATACATGGAAAAAAACGGTATTCATAGTTGTTATGTTATTTTATTTTCAAATTTATTAGCCTGTGTAAGAAGCTAATTTTGACATTTACCTCAGAAGGCTCCAAACAGAAAGGAGGCATTCAATGTTGTTTTTTAATTTTATTTAATATGCCATTGATATGTTTTATTATTATTATTCCTATTATTGTTATTATTAGTATTATTAGTGTTATTATCAACTTGATTTTGCACGCCTGCACTTTTAAGTTATATAAGCCTTGCTTGTTCAATATTCATTGTAAAATCAAAACTTGTTTGATTCCATATTAAAAGGTTCATTTGTTCAACCTTGGCCCGCGGCTTTGTTCAATTTAAAATTTTGGCCCACTGCGAATTTGAGTTTGACACTCGTTTTAGAGGGTTGACGTAACTATCTACTATTTACATATGTACAACTGTATGGATAAAATGTAAACTAAATAATTTTTATAAAATTTTGGCAAATAATTTTGGGGGGAATATAATGTACTTATTTTCCCATGTTTTTCAAATTGATTACCATGCTTCTGTATATGACAATGTAACCAACCTGTGTGGATTTCTCCAGCTGCCTGCTGCTCTTGGACTTGAGGTCCTGCAGTTCTCGCTCAGCCTCCTCTTTCTTGAGTTTAGCATTGCTGAGTTGATACTGGAGCTCCGCACAGACCTGAAGCCCACACAAGAGCCGATTAATATTTACTTGAATTTCATGAAAATGTGTTCCCTTATTCTCGAACATACATTATAGTCGTGTGCTACTGTTAGTAAGGTAATCTATCAAGACAAATAGCTCAAACTCGCATGATACTACATTTGAAGTGGTTGAAATATATTTTGGAGGTTTAAGGTTTGACGGAATACAGAGACCATAGCTAGAGGTTTGCTGCCCCCCAGTGGAATTAAGGAGAATTACAATACATGCATTTTTGGTACAAAAAGAAAAAAAGAGTTGAGAATTGTATTGAGTTTGTGGTCATCTTGCATTACAAAAACAGAACATATGCCTATGTGAATCAAGGTGCATACTTTGCTGTTCTCTTGCTCCACACTGGCGAGATGTCGCTGCACATCTTCCAGCTGATTGGTCATCGAGCTCTTGTCGCAGTGGAGTCTGTCGAGGTGCCCCTCCAGCTCGGCGGAACGTTGGGACAGCCAGGCCACCTGATGCACCGTGCGCGGACACACCACAAACTCAGTCAGTAAAAGGGACGGCGGCAAATGAGGAAGTGCAGGCTTATTTGTGTTGGATGTCACCGAATTGTCCACCAAACTTTGTGGTAATGCTCAGTAAGATAAGTTGCATTTACCGTATTTGCCAGCTCTTCCTTCTGCCTACGGCCCTCGGTGCGTCCTTCCTCTCTGGCCTCGGCCAGTCTGTCCTTCAGGGATTGCGCGTCATGTTCTCGCTGTGTCGTCTGCCGGGCGAGTTCCCTGGACAACTGCTGGCACTGCACCTCTACCTGCAGACGACAGTCAGTTGAATTGATGGCTCATTGTAAATCCAGTTGAGTACATTTACTTGATTTTTACTTCAAATTTTTGTCTATGTTCTTCTTGTTTTATTGGGATGAAGAAAATAATAGTAAAAACTATTTTATGGTAGCTGATGAAGGTTAATGCTCGCAAAAAATTATGTTTCAAGATTGAACATTTTCCACACAAATTCCAAAAGATTTGTTTTTCTAAGTTCAAACATGCCAACAGATGGCATTATAACCATGGTTAATCTGTAAACCATTTGTTGTAAAACGAGTTAGAAATTATGTGTGTTTTGTCTAATTTGTGGTTTCATGATGTTTAGCCGTACTCAAAAGCAAAAATCCTACCTCAGCTCTGTGCAGGTGGGCCTCCTCGGCCATCTCAACGGCGCCTTTGACTTGCAAACAAGCCGACCACTCCCGGTGCTGCATTTCCTGCTGAGCGGACCGTGCCGCACTCAGAGCCGTCAGTAGCTCGTCACGCTCCCTGCGAGTGAACAGGCCCCAAAATGCTTTCAAACAGACATTATACACATACATAGACCCACACCGAAGCTCCCATTTATCACAGGAAGCCACTCATAATCTAGAATAGCCATATATGCAGGTTAATTTTCTTATTTAAAGTTTTATCCCTCCCATATACTTTATAGACATGTTTGGAAAATAAAATACACCACACTGTGTTGTATCTACTCACTTGGTGAGTCGGTCAACAATCTGGACGTGCACGTTGTCGGGCGTGCAAGCCAATAGCGCCTCCTTCTGCGCGCACTGCAGACACAAGCCGGCCACACGCTGCGCGCCGCCGGCCTGCAGCGCTGCCGCCACCTCCTGCTCGCTGCGTCTCAGACGGCCGGTCAGCACCCGGCACTCATTCTGACTGAGAGACAGATCCCTCCTGGAGGGTGAAAGAGCCACAGGAAGGTAAAGGGAAGGCGGAAGATTTAAGCGGCGATAAAAAGTCCGAGGCCAACCTGAGGGAGAGGACCTGAGCCTCCAGTCTTTCAATCTGGGCCTGATGCATCGACTTCAATTGCTCCTGATGTGCACACACACAACATTGAGTGCGCGTAGTGCAAAAAATGATTTTGCGTTTACTGACTCAACTGTAGAGACAAACAATTATCACGACAGGACAAACCAGCTCATGCTTCCACGCTGTGTAGCTTTCCCCATGCTTGGCCACGTAACTGTCGCCTGCCATAGTTTCGTTCACCTAAAAACACAAGACAGGATATAAAATTACGTAATATGCATCACAGCAAAATGGGCATTTTTTTACATGACATCAATTAGAATGAGTCACATTCATTTGTGTTTTGATTGCAACATATTATGAAAGTTATTTTTTTACCGTGTTATGGTCCTTGGGAGACGCATCCGCATGTGTGGCTTTGAGCTCGGCGAGCAGTTTCTCGTTCTCCACCACCACCACTCGGATGCGCTGTTTAAGCCCCTGCTGCTCCTCCTGTCTCACACACACACACACACACACACACGTGCACACTTTTACTCATCAAGCCAAACCAGCTGAACACACAAGGGGATCTTCAAACAAACCTTGCAGAGTTGGACCTCAGCCTCCAGGTGCTGGATGTAGTCTGGCGGGTTGTGAGTCACCGGGACCAAGTCCTGAAAATGGATTAAGGCATTTATGTATATATGCTACTATTTTATATTATTTTTACAATATATGTACATGCATTATATAATAGATGTCACTATCATTTATTTAATCAATTACCTTTTTGAAACAATAATTGAGTAACTAAGTGGACTTGCACGATCAAAAAGATAACGAGACATATCCGGTGGGACATGTTTACCTTTGGAGGCGAGAGAGGAGCAGGCATCTCCCTGCCCTGCTTTAACAGGAGACTCTTCAGTTGATTGACTGTACACACAGGCACAAAAAACTTACACATCCCTTGAACTTTCCATTTCATATCATATTACCACCTCGTGGAATTTTAAATGTGCAGGTAGTAGAAGCTTTATGATTGCCATAACATTGATGCTAATTACTGTTATCACATCTGTGGCGGTTCACGGAATATGTTTAAATGAATATTTAATTACCGTAACATCTATGGTAATTTCCATTAGCCTGTCTATGGTGTCTGGCTTTAGAAGTTAGTATTAGTAATGAAACATTTGTTAAAAATATGTATATACATACTAACACTAATAACTTAAAAATGTTGTGTGTCAGTTTTACAGTAAACTTCAACGTTTTTGTGCTGAGGCTAAAACCATTAAATATTGCTTTGGCGCCATCTTAAGGCATCTTTGTGTCACGGAAATGTGAAGTGATAAACTTCATATAGTCAGGGCATAGTCTTATATAATTAAAAAAGTGTGCTTTGTCACCATTATACATTTGTCACCTGCGTCACTCTGTTTCTTGTGGCTCCACCGAGGCCGTTTTTTCTCCATTGTCGAGGCCAGGGTGCCATCGCTGCGACCGTCCCCATCCTCACATCTGACAGGATCTTCCTCCTCATTGTCATCGTGGTGGAGATGTTCCAGAGCGTCGCTGAGCTGCTGTAGGCTTTGGTTGGGTGGCTCTGGTAAACACAAGTATATTAGTATTATGATCCATCCTTACATTTTCTATAGTGCTTGTCTTTGGGAATGTCTTTACTGCAAACTACTATGATAAACACATTTATACAATCAAGAAAGCATTATTATTATTATTGTAATGAAGGTTGAATGTTGGTACTTGAGTGTACTGCGTCCTATTTAAAATGTGATGTAGGTGTGCCTAATGTTATGTGACTCGTGACCAGTCTATTCTTTAATCCAGGGGGTCTTAAAAGGTAACAGGTGGCTTTAACTTATAACTGAGACTGAATATGAGTCTCTTATATAATTGACGTTTTAATTAGACTCCACTAAAAGGGCGAGTGGGGAGAACAGTAGTCATAGCAAACTTCTCAAGATGTTGGCTGTCTGAGACGCGTTGCTTAAGCGAAGGTTACCGAGCCACGCGAGCGAAAACACAAAACAACGTCCACTCACGTCTCAATTGTTTCTGGTAAACATTCAGATGCTCCGCTTTCTCCTCGTCCGATTTGAAAGGTTTCATTATAGCACTTAAATGACGCTCAGGGAGTAAATGCTGCGATTAGCCATGCTTGCTACTAGCAACCCGTAAGAAACGCGTAGCAACCGTCAAGTTGGGGTGCTTGTTGTGGCGACTCCACCGTGCCGGAGAGGCGGTGTTAATTAAATCGGTGTCACGGCCCGGGCCTAGCATAATTCAAAGCCAGACTTGTGAACAAAACGAGTCAACCCCTCAATGGAACGGCTTCAAGCGAAGGCTGGGAGTTGTAGTCAACAATCATAGTGCAAAAACCAGAACGTAGAGCTCGAGTGAGGGTCACATGTATCGATGTTCATTTAAGTTTTTTTTTTTCTTACTCTAAATTATCAATTTTATTGAAAAACATATCAAATCTACTGTTATCGATGTACAAAATAAGTTTGAAAAAATCTATGGAAGGAATTAGAGCGGTTGTTAGCCAGTGAGTCACTTGTGTATTTTATCACCCAATCATTTTTAAAGTTAAAGTAAATGTCACTGAGAACATTAGGGGAAGTTTCATGAAACAAGTCAACAGCTGACTTATTGCTCAAACAAAGGTAACCATGGAAACGCCCTCTTTCGATTGTACAATGGCAGCTTCCTGTCCAACTGTGCTGTACTTTTGGCTTTTGCATCATACTGATACCTGAAATAAAAGAAAGAGTGACTCACGGCGTTGTTGATTTACCGACAGCCTTTTAATGGTGACATTGCGACTTTTGCCCATGACCTCATGAACCTTTCCAAAATGTCACCTCCCCCTGCAGCATCCACTTCCTTCCACTTCTTTGCGGGTGGGGAGTTTACTAGATGTTTTTTTTTTAATGAACATCTGGACCTACTACACTATGCTACGTTTAGTCTTTTTATCATGGTACTACTTGGAGAGCTAAGAATTATTTGAGGTGGCTCTAGGTGTAAATACCTGAAGAACCCCAGCAATATTCAATGGCAAGTTAGTTTCTTACAATGCCCATTTTGGTATTGATGTTTTAGTCATGTGTATTATTTATTAAAAGCTCGATGCAAAAGGAGTACAACAATGAGGCCACACATAAAAAAATCACAGTAGACATAATTCAGATTTCTTAGTAAAAATAATTCATTTCAGGACAACATATAAATAATTGTTGAATCACACAATACACATATCTTGATAAGAATAAATACTTAACAAATAAAACGAAGCTTTTTTTAAACTCTTCATACAGTACTCCATTGTGGACAGGTCCCACAAAGAAAACTTGCATGATTTGTTACACCTTTATTACACGTCCCAAAGCGTTAGTCCTTTTTCACACACTGGTTGGATCAAAGTGGGTGAGGAGGGCATTAAAGCACACGGAGATCTATAGTGTACGCACACTACACTTGAACGTGAAGGCAAACTCGGCCCGCACACGGAAGAACATACCGTACGGTGCAACTCAGCGATACAATGCAACCTTCAAAGTCGAACGCAAAGTAGCCCAGTAATGTTTTCCTCCCATCAAAATAAGGTGAAGCAAATTAATTCTTGTGGCAATCAAACAATCTAGAAGATGTTAATGTTTAACATTTTTGAACTCAAAAGTAGAAACAATAAGCCACTATGCCTCCTCGCCTCCACTATCTTAGTAAATGATTGTGAATGTAACTGTCATTTACTAGGGGGAGTCAAATTCAAGAGTTTTAGGGCCATTTGAACAAATTATGAAGAAAACAATTCTTTATTCACACTCTTTGGGGGGGGGGGGTCTTTCCTAGCCATCATACCTTTGGCTATGTATTAGTCACATTAGCATTTACAAATATTTAAAACATTTACAGGAAGGTAAGCCAATCTCTTTAAAAAAACGAATTAGATTTGCAGTATTCGACTTTTGAGGCGTTTGACGTTGGGGCGTTCCACTGTATCAAACAAAGAGCGCTTGCCATGTCTAGCTAATCCGAGGCGGCCATTTTTAAGGAGGTATAACAATAACCGTTTGGCGCTTGATGGCACAAGTACATTATTATGGCAAAGAAACAACACCAAAAAAGAAAACCAAAGCGAGTATTAAAATACATCTGGAAGTAAGAAAAAAAAATCCCCTCATAAAAAATAAAAGAGGAATGTCAGTTTTGAGACGCACACGTGTGTTTGGATTGTGTGTATGTGTGTTTTAAAGATGAGGCATCAAGTCGGAAGGTCCAACAGCATGGACCCAGATCCATATTCACAAATGCATTTCAACCCTCCTGTTTGGTGCGAGACTCGGGCAAGCTCGTTTCTTCCAGGCTCAACATGGGCATGAGTAACCATTTAAAAAAGTAAGAAGAATAAAAAAACTAATGACCTTGTAAAGCAAAAATTTTAACATGATACAGAACTTTATTTTTCTGGTGCAGCAGCAGATTTGTTTTGGAAAAAAATGAACAATTAAAATCCATTTTTAGTGCTTTGCTTAAATGACCCATGACATGACACTCACAGGAGGGTTGATATAATAATAATAATAATAATAATAATAATGGGGAGCGCTGATGCTGGCATCAGGCTCCTGTGGTCCATCTTAAAGGCAAAACTTGTGGAGGATGAGCCCCAATACAATACTGTGCCGTTACAGCAGCAGCACAAACACATTCAGATACATTGTGTCGGACCAAGTAGGCAATCAAACGATGTGTTTGCGTGTGCGCATGTGTGTGTGCATATGGTCTGCGTACAGGTGCTCCAGTGGTCCGTAAACAGGCAAAAAAACAATATCCAAGGCAACTGATCTGTTCTAAATGGGGCTTGCAAAAGGTAAAAGAACGTAAATGCTGAACGGCGTCTCCACTGGCAACAATGGAGACGCTTTCTGTGCGTGTAGCACTACAACCAGCAGGGGCCCGCCCTGTCTATCTTGCACTCTTGGATAGCAAACAGAGACTTTAGTCCACACGTACATGGAGATCACAAAAAAAGTATATTTACGCTAAGGGATTTGGGTTAAATCTCTGTCAGCATGAAACTTGATAGAGGGGAAAGTACCGTAGATGGCACGGCACAACATAAAAGAAAGTTGAATCCATTGTGAGATGAGGGAAGAAAGGGCAAAGTATTGGAGTCGAGAAACATAAAAAAAAAAAAAAAAAAAGTGAAAGTTGTAATGTGAGGGAAAATTTGATCTTAAAGAAATTTGCTATTATTCTTTATCATTCCGTAGAACAGTCCAAGAAAAACTGTTCGTATCCTGATTACCAAACAAATACCACAAATAAAGACGACTGCGTCTTGAAGCAATGAGCTGAATTGAGATGAGGATCTGAGAAACTGAGCTGGGAGACAAATTTAAAGCATTCAAAAAGAAAATCAAGGATGAATCGAAAGATGTAAATCAAGTTAGATGTAGTTGCCGGTCTCTGAAATGTGACATCATACAAAGAAGACAAGCCACTTTTGGGCAAGTCTCTACCCTGGTCAGCGTTTCCTTAAAAAAGTGCATTTTTAAAACCTCAATCGCTGGAAAATATACTTTTCTAAGAAAATTCCCATGTACGTTTGGACAGCCATGAAATTGTTTAGCAAAAGCGGCAGTTACATCTACAAAGGTGGATTTCCCTCAAATAACTTGTGGAAGATGTGATCACATCATACATATTGATTGTAAGAGCTTCTCTTCTTTTCTTTTGTGTTTTTTTTTTGGCAAGAACATTGAATGATTTGGATCAAGGTAGGTGGGGAACTTTTTGATCAGTCACAACTCTCACGCTCATACCCTGGAGAACAAACACGAAGCTAGACGAACAAGCACAAATGCATCCAGAGAGACGAGGGCTCGAAATCCTTGGCTGTGATCTAGACCGGTGATTCCCAACTACTGCGCCACCACAAGACATTTGGCTTTCATCCAATTTCACAGAATTTGGTTTACTACAAATATCTTGGCGCATTCATCTCTCTGGGAATCTTGGGAATCACCGGTCGAATCCAAAAAAAAAAAAGAGAAAGTCGGATGCTTCCGGTTGACGTACAATCATTGCGTCCGGCACGAGTGGGCAGGTACCTCGAAATACATTTTGTACACGTGCGGCCGCAGCTCGTCGGATGGTCATAATTGCACAAAGAGGTATTGTGGAGGCCATGTCTACTGTGCGCGCGCAAGCACGCACTCACACGCGCGCGCACACACGCACGCACGCACGCACGCACGCACGTTTGCTTATCCCCCCACGTGCACACTCGCACTTACTCTTCACATTCTACACGGGAGAGGAAAGGGCGTTACAGGGCAGGGTGATGATTTTCAGGCCATAAGGTTACTAGTTAGTCACTTGCTAGTTAGTTGGTTGGTTGGTTGGTTGGTTAGTAGGAGAGTGTCGCTGGGGTTCATCCGCGGTAGATCTGTTTGAAGTGGTCGCACTCGTTGCAGTAGCCCTGTTTCTCCTGGTTGGCGTAGTGGTCGCAGCCTTGCGTCCGGCACCGCTGCTTGGACTTCTCCTTGGGCGCCTGCGCCCGGCGACCCGCGTCCCGAGCCTGGCCCCCCCGTGTGTGACACTCGGGGCAAAGGTCCGTGCAGCCGGGAGACACGTTGCTGCAGCCGCTCCGCCGGCACTGCGTCTGCGTCTGAGTCTGCGACTGCTGCGTGGAGCGGGGTTTGGTGGTTCGCTCGCGCTATTGGGAAAAAAGGTGCAATATAACATAAGCAATCGTATTGTTAGATTTTTTTCCCAAGGCAGAGGAAGTGGAACCTACCACGACAGGGGGAGGGGAGTGCGGCGTACGATGTGCCACCTGGTTGAGCCGTGCGCTTTGCTCTTTGACGTAGCATTTGTCGCAGTAGCCCTCCAGCATGGCCTTGCCCAGCGCGCCGCAGCCCGGTCCGCGACAGCGGGCCGCATTCTGGAAGCCGGTCTCCGCGCCGTGCCGGCCCTGTGTCGGGGCTGGGGGAGGAGGTGTCAGGTCTGGAACGGAAACGCACAAACTTCATGAATGGTGTGAAAGGCAAATGAGAATATGGGCAACGTTCAAACATTCCATTTTCAATTGGCAAAAATAAAAAGTGACTGTTACTGTTATTTATATTATTATTACTTGTTATTTAGGCATTATTCTAGACAAAAATATTGTGCATTTTTTTATAAACTCCATCTTCTCATATTCAAATTATCTTGTACTTTGCTGATTTTCAATTGTCGACTGAAAATGGACAGAAGGAACGACCAATGATGAAAGAACTTACGGTGGTTGGTCTGATAGTCTACGTAGCAAATAGTGCAGAAGCCCAACTTCTCCGGCGTCCCAAAGAATTGGCAACCGGACCGTTTACAGGGCCGGGCGAGCGGGACTTGCCAGGCGGAGGCGTGGCCCGGCGTCAGGGTGAGGCACGGCCGCTCCTTCGGCTGGCTCCAGGCCGAAGACGAGGCCTCGGTCCCGGGCTTGCCGGGCTGCGGATCGCCCGCTTCCGGAGCCTGCTGCCTCTGCATGCAGGGTGGACACAGCCCGTTGAATATCCGAAAGGCTTCCTGTCTGCACATGCCGCAGCGCTCCGTCTCCGCCTCGCGGGGGGGCCCCCACTGGTTCCAGCCGGGAGCCTGGGGCGCGTGAGGGGCAACGGCGTCCGGTCCAGTTCCGGCCCCAGGCGGCGCCTGGTACTGCCTGGAGTTGAAGCAGCGCTCGCACAGTCCGGCGTGCTCCACGCTGAGGGTGAAGAGACAGCCGGGGCTTTTGCACTTCATGGCGTGTGTTTCGCTGTACAGGCTGAGGCTGGGCGCGGTGGGCGGAGGGGCCGAGCGTGGGCTGGACAGCAGCACCACCCGGCTAGACGAGGAGGACGGTGGGCTGCTGCTTCGGCCCCCTCTGGAGCTGCCCTCGCTGCTGTCCGAGCCGCCGCCGCTGCTGCCGCCGCCCTTGGTGTGCACCAGGCCTTCTATCCTGGTTCCGGTGGAGGCGGCGGTGGTGGTGGTGGCCTGGCGTTTCTCAAAGCACTCGTGGCAGTGCGGCTGCGTGTCCACCGACACGTAGAAGGTGCAGCGTGGCGTGGCACAGCGGATCTCGATGAGCGAGAGCTGTGAGACTGAGAAGGGCGGCGGGCGCTGAGGCTGGGCCGCCCACGCCTGTTCCTTGTCCTCCTGCCAGCGCTGGTACTCGTGGTTGACCAGCTGGAGGTAGTCCTCCATCAGGTTCATGTCCTCCGGCAAGTTGCCCTCATCCAACCTTTTGGACCACAGACGGCGCCATGCTTAGTACCTCTACCAAGGACCTTGCTCAGTCAAGTCAAACAGTGTGTCACGCCCCCCCCCCCCCCCCCGCCCCCCTCCCACCAGCTATACATTCCTTAAATAAAACGTACCGTGCTGCGTTGATGATGCGCGTGGTGTCGTATCCCAAGCCGATGACGGGGATCTCGATGAGCAGCAAGTAGTCTTTGAGGAGGCTCTCCTTTACTTGCTGCTCCTTCTCCATCAGGAAGTGCACCTTCAGCTCCTCAAAGCCTCCTCGGCCGGGATTGATCAGTGGCACGGCTCGGATTTCTTAGGCAAGAAAAAAGAATGGCAATACAGACTTGAAAAATTGAAGTTTTCCTTTAATAATAGGGAACGTAGATAGGATTGGGGGACAGCAACACGCAACGGATTTGTTCCTTAATTGCTTACCAGGACCGCTGTCTTTAATGGTGATGAGGGGTGCAAAGTGCTGCGAGTCATAGCCCAGCACGATGGGGTATTTGTAGCACTCGGCCGGGGGCCAGTGCAGCGGGAGATAAATCCCGCCCACGTTGAGGGGCGAAATGGACGACCCCGATTTCATGCTCCTCAGCACCTGGTCTGTTGGTACAGGAAAGCACTTTTCAGTAAAGGAACAGGAAAAGTCCTGCTCCAACTTCAGAAGGAGCTAAATTGGGCTGTCTTTGCACACACAAAAAAAAAGCCACTCGCAATTAATCTGATTACATTTCTTCTGGCAACATAACTCTGCTATTTTCTACAATAAGTAGCATTTGTTTTTTAAGTCAACAGTTCCTTTCTTCTTTCAAAATATTTTGATAACTTTACGATTGAAATATTTCAGCTAAAAATTTTGACTTTTTTTTAGACAGTAGATTTAACTACCAAAATATAACCTTTTCCCCCAAATTTAATGTAATATTCCTACTTACTTCAGCATTATTGTTCTCCTATTTTGACATATTTCTTTGGCTTGTAATGTAAATTAATCTATTTTTATTCTTGGAGTGAAATTGTTTAGTCTTAATCTATATTTGAGAGGAAATATTTTGACTGAAACAATTGTTGCATGTCGTTCTAATAGCATAAATTATGTCAGAGTCGAATCTACATGTTAACTCTTCTTGTTTGTTGAATTTGTTGCACGCACCTGCGATAACAATGATGGGCCTGCGGAGGATGTTGGACAGGACGAAGATATGGATGTCCTCCAGTGAGTCAAACTGGAGGCCGTTGCTACTGGAGACCGGGGACGCCATCTTTACGATCTTCTCCCACTCGTCCTCCCAGTTCTGGAAGCCGTGCACCACATGAAGGCAATTTGTTGTTTGACTGAACACATTAAATGAAGGTCGCGTGTTTTTAACACGGCGAGTTCGGCTTCTTACCGTGGTGGTGTACCGGAGGCCCGTCTGAGTGAACTCCTGAGAGTGCAGAAGCTCGGCCTGGAAGCGCGCCCGAAAGACGCCAGTGTCCGTCTCTTTCAAAACTCCGTGGAGGGCTTTGCGGAGAACCAGGTCTGTGTCCTGGACACCCAGCATGTACTGGGAGGCAGCGTGCAGCAAGCAATTGCCATCTCCTTTACAAACAAGAAACAAATCTCATGTTATATTTGAGCCGGAGACAAGAAGTTTAGAAGTCACGTTCGCGACAACTGGGCCGAAGGCGCATTGGAGACTGGAGATACTTACACTATAATGTGTGTAGATGATACACCCACACCCACACACACACACACACACGTGCCCGCACACGCGGACACGCGCACACACGAACGCACGCCCGCACACACACACACACACGCACGCACACACACACACGCGCACACACACACGCACACACACACACACACACACACACACACACACTCACACAGACACACACAAAGGAAAGGAGAAGCGTGGGGATTTTCCGCGCTGTGGGCTAGATTGTGCGATAATATGACGCTCACATGTCTGAAAGCACAAAGTGAGCAAAGCTTCTCCTTAAGAGGTCAACCATGAGAAACTATGTGAAAATAAATAAATCTCCATTGCAAGCTTATCTCCCAGGAAGTGTTGTCAGTTGTCACGCTAGCAAAATAGATAGCATCTTTTAAAAAACAAGCCAAAAGTACAAAACAAAATGGTAGCAGCTCTCATTTGGACCAAATGCTGATGAGTCAAGGTTAAAGTTAAAGTTAAACTCCCAATGATCATCACACACACATCTGGGTGTGGTGAAATTTGTCCTCTGCATTTAACCCATCCCCATGTGATTTTGATCCATCCCCTGGGGGAGAGGGGAGCAGTGAGCAGCAGCGGTGCCACGCTCGGGAAACATTTGGTGATCTAACCCCCCAATTCCAACCCTTAATGCTGAGTGCCAAACAGGGAGGCAATGGGTCCCATTGTTATAGTCTTCGGTATGACCCGGGGTTTGAACCCACAACCTTCCAGTCTCAGGGCGGACACTCTACCACTAGGCCACTGAGCTGGTAGCTCCATAGTCGAGAGCCACGTTAGCTTGTTACCCCACAGCAGCACCTTATTTTCTTTAAGGTTTTATTACACTTTTTTTCTCTCCAAGGTGCAACCAAACGACTTTATTGCGCTGACTAAAGAGCCTCTTTGGGTCTTTCTGTCATTGTGAAAGATTGTGCCGAGAGCCTTGTTGCCGCACAAAACACAGGAATTTCCCAGCTTGTGCTCTTCATCTTGTTCATCCCGGCACGTCAAACGCAGCACTTAACCAGTCCCGGACTTTCCGACGGAAGGAGGGGGAAGGAAAAGAGGGCAGGGCAGGGGAGGGGAGGAATGCTGGCGCGTTATCTTGAAACAGCAAGCGCCACTGTGACCGCCACTCACATCAAGCATGAATGAATGTGCATTTTCAAAACACACCAACGTGTATGGTCAGAATGAAAGTGAGAGCAGTCATTCACTCATTTTATCAGTTGGTAGCTGATACATCAAAACCACCCCTAAGTACAAAACAGCAGCTGAAAAGGATTTTGCATAAAAACAACTAGACAAACTAATACTTCACAGAAAGATGCAAAAACTAATATAAAACAAAATGAAGGTCATCATGTTGGCGGGCACTTGACAACTGTTCCAGTTTCTCGCATGGCGCTTTTTCTAAAATTAATTGCCCACCCCTGCAATATTGCACATTGTCGAGACCCACCAAGCAGCAGAGCAGATAAAGGTGTGCTTCATGCAAAGCCAAGTCAAGTGGGAAGTGGGACATTTTGGTCTGAAGCGTGAAAATTGTGTGAACTCCAGGCAGGAGCGACATTGCTTAGCGTGCAAACATGCTAAATTGTCAAGCGCTACACCTTCTAATGTGGGCACAGCATGCCGTTGACATTTGATACGTCGCTTGCAGCTTTAATTGTTAGAGCTATTTTTAGAGTAGCAGCTAAATGTAAATTAGTATTGGCCGCCGCAAAGAGCCGTGATTGTTATGACCTTCTCAAGCCGGCTCTTCATTGATGGACTTCTGTTGTGTGTGTGTGTGTGTGTGGTGCTCCAGTGACTCAGCAGCAGACACTCAATGTGTGTGTGAATGTGTCCTCTGCTGAATGTCACGTCTGGGTGCTTCGGAGTTCGCGACTGTGAGTCTTACCCTGATGATATCATCATCACTGCGCACCAGGGCGTTCTATGTGTCTATTACCGGCAAAGTTTCGTCAACTTCAGGGTGCTTTCTGATGAGGAAGCAAGCTTGTGAGAGCGAGTGTGCTCCAGTCGTGTTTGAGTCAACACACGGGACAAGTTCCTCATCTATGCAGTCATGGTGATGCTTGCAATAAAAGAGATTATTTCTGCTTCCTCCTTCTCCACTTTGGGCTGATCTGATGCTTCCCTTTAACGTATACAAAGGCCGTTCTGAAAATGATTCCCCTGCACTACTTTGAGGACCGCTCTAAAAATAGAGTCCTGTGTACGGCGCTTGACAGCTGCGCTTGGTTTACTGCGCTAAAAGAGCGTGGTCACGTTTGATTTAACGAGGCCCTGTGACACGCCTGACGGCACGAGGGACGCTGTAAATCTTCCCGACCATGTAAATCTATTTAGGAGCCTGACAGATTTATAGCCCTCCTGCGCACAAGGCGAAAAAGAAGGGGCAGACCCCCGAGTTGTAAATAAAAAAGTGCGAAACCACAGAGTTTCCCCACCGTGCTTCAGAACGGGTGTGCGGGCGCTGGGATGTTCCGCGCCTTTGACCAAAACATGACTTTGCAACATTCGAAAACCTTTTCTGGGGTGACTAAATGAGTAAAGTGGAACCCAAGAAGGTCTCGCTGCTGTCACTTGCAGTAACCGCAGCAGCAAACGTGAAATGAAGTTGACTCACTGGCGTTCTCATTGAGCTCCTTTATCACGAAACCCTCAGGACTTTACATTTGCAACAACTATGGCGAATCAGTGGATTTCTAGCCGATCGAAGGCAACACGAGCCATTTTCTTAGGGATGAGGAGATCCATGGCGAGACATGGAGACCAAGCAACAGTTGGTTGACTATGAGGAGAAGCAACAGGTCTAACCCGAAACCTGATTCCAGTCAGTCAGAAACTTAAAGAAAGTAATTTCTCGACAAGACACGCAAAGAAGTTCATTTGGGGGAAAGGCACCATAAGAGCAACGACCATCTCTTACCGTTGGTGCGCAGGGGAACCATCTTCTTAACTTCCCGGCACCAGTTGAGCTTCTTCTCCTGCTCCAGTGAGACCTGCATGACCCGGTCCAAGATGGCGGCCTGCACCACTTCGCGGAAGGCCTGTGGGAAGTGGTTCATGGCGATCATCTCCAGCGTGTAGCGGTGCATGCCACGCAGGTGGTGCATGAGACCACCGCTGGCTGCTGGCTTCAACACGTCGTTGGGCACCCGCTGGCGGATCTTCACTGCCTTCAGCAGGTTGGACACAAAAAGGAACTTGGGGAGGAAGTTCTGGCCCTGCGACATGATGGCGAGGAACGGGATCGGGCGAGGGGGTAGAAGGCGGAAACTGCAATGGAGGGAGACGGCGGAGTCAGTTAGTCTGCCAGGAAACTACAGCCAGAGATTCCCCTCTTTTATTTTTTTATTGGACGGTTAATTTATAGCTGGCTTGGGAAAGCACCTCAAACACAATCCTCAGTCCACTAAATCAAATAAAGATATCCTTGTATTCTGGTTTGAGTAAACACAATGCTCCAGTGTGCCGTTGTGCTTGAGGGGCGGTAATCCCACAATGCGCTCACTCTGCTGACAAGTATGACAACGCAAGCACTTAAGGTACATTTTCTGGAAGGGACCATCTTATGGTCATTGAAACGCACGTTTCACTCACATGAGCTGCCAACAGCATTACAATAACAAAAAAGTACACAGGAAGTTGGCGGTAGCGGGTCAGGTGACGAGTCAGGCATCCCGTCAGATTTAAATTCGCTGACGGGACGACAAACAAAAACCTGTTGCTAAAATGTCCAAAAGTCTGCCAAACTTTGTTTGACTCATCATCTGCAACTTCCCACACGCTGCACTGACACTAAAAAAAACATTTTTACATAACATTGGCTATTTTCACACTGCATCTAAGAGCCATAATTCATCTTCCCATTATTATCAGAACTTTTATTTTGTTACTACTTTTTTGCTTGTCATCAGAGAAGCCTGTTCAGTGGTTCATATTTTACGGCGCCGAGCGAGAGGATGAGGCTGCCGAGCATCCGGCAACAACAAAGGCCGCAGTGAGCTTTTTATAACAATTTTCTTCTGGCAACACTACGAATTTTATTTTATTTGTGAGATTAAAATGTCATTGACCAAAGTTACAACTTTTACCCCGACTCCATTTATTGCAGTTTTGTCTCCATTTCAATACGTCTTGACTACAGCATCATTCTCAATAACAAAAACATTTATTTGTGAAAAATATAAAGGCCTGGGGATAGACGATTTTAGGGTAGAACATCTTTTTTAGCTTCATACTCCTTGATCAAAAGCAGATGCACGTTCTAGAAGAAAAAGCTGACCAATATTTGCACCAGCAGACTATGATTGAGAGTTTACGTCAACCTGGCACCACCACCACCTCCACGTCTGGTGCCAGCCACCCTTCTGCACACCCCTGACCCTGTTGTCACCTGTTGCCAAACGTCCAACAGAATAAGAGCCTTGTGTTCAAACAGGCCCGGATTTCACAATGTCAGTCAACTTGCAAGTCAAGACAAGATCATCATTACTATAGTACTTCTTGATATCTCCAATGTAAAGTGGTGCCTTGTCTCAATTTAAAAAAGAAACACCGCTCTCGAAAGCTACAGTTTGGCCCCTGGGCCTTGAGTTTGACACCTGTGCCACGGATGCTTCACCTCTCCACGAGTGGCAGGTGCACGCAGACGTACAACACACATTATTAGTACTTGTTAGAGCCAACGAGGCTGACGTAATCCCCAACGACAACAATAGGGTCCAACGACCCCCACCCCCCTTCCCCCAAAAGCGTTCGCGCAGAGACGACCGTAGCCCGGCTAAACGGCTTCCGCGACAGCCCGCTGACAGGAGGAGGATGACGTCTTTGTAAACAATGGCTGTCGTGAGCCGCTCGCTTCTAAAACCGACTCGAGAAGGCCCTGCATGGCCACCGCCTCCTCGGACTCGCCTGGCGAGACGAGCCGACGCGTCGTTGGGACGGGCTTACCTGTCCGACGTGCGCCGGAGGGCTGGTGCTACAACAAAGGCCGCCGGATGCTCGGCAGCCTCATCCTCTCGCTCGGCGCCATTCGAGCTTCTCCTCTCGGCGCGGCGATTTTTTTTGGGGGGGAGGGGAGAGGTGAGTGGGGGAGCTCGCACTTTGACGAGTCCCCGCGTTCACGAGTACACGCGTGGACGCCGACGATAGCGTTTAAACCATGAAAGAAGAGATAGCAAGAGTGTGGGGGATAAAAAGCCCTAGTCAAGGGGATTTCCACACAGGGACTTTCCGTTCACCCATTTTACTTCCCTCCCTCACTCAAGTGAAGTCTCCCCCCCCACCCCCTCCCTCCCCTCATCAACCCTTGGGGGCTGTTACGCTGGGCGCCGCCAGGGGGAGCTCACAGGCGGATCTGCCTTGTACGGTGGCCGACATAGGCGAACGCAGGAAGGGATTTTTTTTTTTTTTTTAAAGAAAACAAAGCAAAAACACATATGCAAAATAAAATACACTCAAAACAACTGCAAAACTAAAACACTCCAAGTAAGAAAGGCTGCAAACGATGAATAATGCAAAAAAAAAATCAAACACATGAATGCAAAAATAAACATATAACAATAAATACATTTGAAAACAAAATTAAAACGTACAAAAACACATTGGAAATACAACATAAGAATAACTTAAAATGTCATTCTTGACCCAATTGTTGAACAGGTGAATTTTTTTAAATTACTTTTACAAGCCATTTTTTGTACTACAATCATCAATTACACACTCTGCAGTGTCCATTAAGAAACGAACATTATATTTATGAAGGAATTTTATTTTATTTTATGAAAAGAAGCTCATTAGACTTAATTCGTGTTAAGTGCAACACATGCTCTCGGCCAACAGATGGCGGAAATGTCACTTCTTTAAAACAGGACTTGTCAATGTTGACGCCAACCCCACGCAAACACGTGCATACACACACTAGGCTCGGAACAAGTTAGATTCCAAAAGGAGGCCCTTCCCAGGGTGGGGTCCAGTGGTTGTGAGTCACTGGTCGCTTATCACCACGGCTGTGTGTCCGCGTGCGTGTTGGGAAGTCGAGGACAAAGTTCAGCAAACTGTTTGCACACAACACATTTAGACTGCCACTAGTAATGGGGTTTAGCACTTAGCTTAGCATTCCTGTTAACTGCTGTTGTAATAAAATTATTAAATCTTTGACGACACAAATAAAATAAAACAAGATAAACATATTACTATATAAGTCTTAAGATAAACAATATTACTATAATAGTACAAATTGTGTTTAGGGTTCTGCTACGGTACAAATGTTTCTTTCTTTATCTGGAATATTGCATGCCTCACACTTTCTCTCGAAACTCGTCCCTGTAACCGTCAGCTTTACAGATGCCACACCTGCTATGTAGGCGGCACGCCATGACAGCAAAAATGTCTACGGCGCTATTAGTCATAGTGACAAGTACAGAGGAGTACTCCTTTTAATTCACTGAAGAAACAAATCAATTTTGTCAAAATGAAACAGTTTATTGCATAAAAAATAAAAACTACCAATAAAAGAGAATCAGTTGACACTACAGCAGGAGAACAATAAGAGGCAAAGAGTTAATAAAAAAAACGTGACACACCTACCGGAAAGACAAAGAGCGTTAAATACAGTAGTAGCACAGTAATCGTCCTTCTCCTACTGCTCATCAACGCACATGCAACCTGCCACGAATCATCCCCATATTCAAATAATTTGCATTTGGTTTAGTCTGTCAGTATCGATTCACATAGTATCTTTTTATTACATGAATTGCTAACTAAAATATGCTCTTCTTTTGTTTTGCACACTTAATAAATCAAACAAGGATTATTTAGATGCAAAGTTCTCACATTTGAGCAGCTAAGGCACATCAGACAAATGGATTTTGGTGTCTTGCATACTAAATTATGTTAGTTCGCTCCTTTACTGGTTCAAATAAAACCCAAGCACAACACGATAGTTTGTGGGAAAAAAACACATTTGGGTACTTCCTTTAAACCACCAACAACAAAAAAAACTTAATATCACAATCAAAGCGGTTTACGCACATTCTGACATCTTTTTAAAATCCTAATTTCTCTAAAAGATGATATATCACAAAAGATTTTCTATTCAATAAAGTAGACTTTGACTTTTAGCGCAATTACATCACACAGCATCTAATGCGAAGAAAAATTAATCCACCTCGTACCTCTTTGTGACAAATGCAAATGAAGATCGTGCAGGCAAAAAAGATAAAGAAATGAAGATTACAAATGCCAAGGAAAAAAAAGGTGCAGAGATGACATGAAACAACATTTTATATGCAATGGGGGAAAAGAAAGAAAGGGAGAAAAAAAAAACGGAAAAGCACCAGAATTCCAGTGTGTGAAATTGCTGTCCGAAGCTTCAATGGCAGGGTGGCAAACCTTTTTTCCTATTTTCTAAAAGTATGAAAAAATAGCATGCAATTTGCCCCAAAAAAATACTAAGTATTCTTTATCGCATTTGTTGTGAGAGAGCTCAATTGCTGCGGATCAATCACACTGGGTCACTAGCACTGGAATGAATGCTCCAGATCATCGAGTTTAGAACAATTGTGCCTGATCAACACTTTACATCAATCTTTTCGGAACAATAAATTCCAGATCAATTGATCCCTTTTGTTAGTTCAAATTGCATGGCGAGCTGAATTCATCAAATTTCTTCAGATCAAACGGTTCTGAACAAGCGAGTAGGCACTTTGGTGACGTTTTGTAAGTCGAAGCACTGAGGGACAAAATGGTTGCTACTGACGATGCCGATGCGACCTCCATCTTGAATTGGAGCAAAAGTGTACACATGTTCCAAGACGGAGGAGGAGGACATGCTGCTGGTAGTTGAGGTCGAGAGGGAGCTTTAGGCGGACGTGTAGAGGTACTTGGTCTTGGCCAGGCCGGTGAGCTCGTCCTCGTAGCGGGGAAGGCAGCAGAAGAGCACGGCGCAGCCAATGCACAGCAGGGTGGCGCCCCAGGCGAAGCCGTACGCCCACGTGTAGTAATAGTGGCCCTCGAATATCAGCTCGTTGAACTTGACCGGGTAGATGATCAGGGCGATCACCTGCAGCACCACTGCAAAGGAAATGCCACACTCCTTTTAGCATTTCTCATTTTGTTTCGATGGCGATCAAAACTCGTGACCATATTTCATTCCGGTCGAGGATGGATGACGGCCGAGCTAACTAGAGTGTGAGAAAAATACTTTCACATCAACGCGAGACACTATTGGAGGAAAATACTCCACGCCAGCAACAAAGTGTTGAGTCACAATTAAGCAATCAAATCTGGCACCGCCCGTTGTGTCTACTCGAGAAAAAAGGTGATTCAGTGATGAATTGTGATGCAATACTTTTTTTTTTTTTTTTTTTATAAATCAGACACTCAGGAATTCTAAAGTGGCGGGGGGGGCTATACACTTATATTTTGGGGTGTTACCTTCCAGGACAGACACGAGAGTCACTAATAAATTTGTGAGTCCACAAATAAGCAAAGCCACTGCTTCACTTCCTGTCACAAACAATCACTGCACAAAATGGATGACGGGTGCCAGTAAAAGCGGCAAGTTGACTGATGGACGGATGATTGGTAGCCGTCACTTGAATACAAGTCAACACTTTGTGTGTTAAGCATCTTTGTACTTGGTACAAATTCAATTTCACACTTGGCTGCCGCATTAGCTCCTTTTCTAAAAGTTTCATGCTTGGGAATGTGTACTCGAAGGCTGATTCTTTTTTTATCGTCGAGGAGTCTTAAAACAGAAACGTACCTTTCTTTCTTTCCTAACCGCATATACAAACAAGTTCACGTGGTCCTGTGAGGTAAAAGTACTTTCCAACATTCCACCAATGTCGACACACCCGACTTTTGCTGAGCCCTACCCTGGCTGGCTCGCTCCCTCCTTTACTCTCTCACTCACTCATTTCCCCTCCTACAACACGTCATCATGTTGTTCATCCCTTTTTCTTTGGTACTGGATCCCTCCCAGCAACTTAGAAAGAACGTCACCATTTACTGCTCACTGCTTTCACTCCTGTGTGTGACCTTTTGTTCCCTGGCAAAACCCAACAAGAGCGAGCAAGTGAACGACCGCTCGGGGGAAGCCTTTTGCAAAGCGTTCATCGGAGCGAGGAAACAAAGAGGAGCAGCGGTTTGCAGGCCAAAGCCTTTACCGTCCACGAAACATAACGCTCTGGTTGCCCTCGTTAACGGCACCCAGCGCAGAAATGCGTCGAAAAGTGCCACTTTTTACAGTAGAGAGCCGTTTCTGTGGTAACGTGGCTCAAACGTTGATGAACAAACAAACTGAATATATTCGCCACCATGTTGTAAAGGCCCAAATTAAGTTTGGCCAACGTGGTTCCTATACCATTAGACGTAGTACATAAACAACACACAACCACATTCGGTTATTTACGTGCACATGTGTGTGTGTTTTCTTACCAACAATAATAAGCATGACTCCGATGATGGGCAGCAGCGTGACGTTGAGCGTGCAGCACAGCGCCACGCAGGACAGGATGAAGGCGCCAATGAGGATAAGGAGGCCGAGGATCATCAGGGCGGCCACTGCCTGCGCCCACGCTGCTCGTGCAACACATAAACACACACTGATCAGGAAAAACAAACATGGCGGTCTCACGTCAGTATAATGCAACGTGGTTGCTTGGTGGGGCTGAAATGATTATGATGATAACCGTGACGCTGATTTACAGCCCAAGCCGATACAAAGCAAGGTCCGCGGCGGCCCGCAAAAGCACGTTCGCCTTCTGCGGCGCCACGTGACGCCCTCCAGATAAAAGTGCCACAGAATACAACCACAGCAACCTCCTCGCACGCTTTAAAGGCGCTTGCGTGTTCATTTCCTTGAGGACAGACTTTTTTAAACTCAATTTTTTTAAGCATTGCATTTTATGTACACATCTAGCTTTGCTGACAATTTGTAATTATTATGTCGCTACCAAACAGAATTTGTTGATGTTTTTGTACTATTACAAAATACGTATACATAGAAAAATTCTGCACCACACAGTCATACCATGCAAGCCTTTTGTGTTCTCTACGCTTTGTCGTTAACGCGTGGGTCAGCCAACACCTTCAATTATTCATACCTGTGTGTGTGTGTGTGTGTGTGTGTGTGCATCTGATGCCTAGCTACCTGGCCTGAGGCATGACTGACACACACACGCACTCACACACAGACACACACAACGGACGTGTTCGACAGGTTGGCGCTCTTCTCTCAAACCTCAACGATCCCGTTTGGCTGACAATCAAAAACGTTTGAGTCAGACAAGGATGGTGAGCTTCTCCCGATCCTTGTCATTCTATTTTGCATGAATTAGCTTCGCTATGCATGTCATCTTTAGAGAATCAGATACAGCGGACTAGAATTGATTGGCCGTCCGGGAATCTCACGAGATTCCCAAAGGCTACCACAGGTCCACAATATTGCGGTTATCTTCATTTGTGTTAGTTGTGTGTGTAAAGCAAAGAAGAAGTGGGTCCAAACAACTCAACGGGACGTGGGCTGTGCCGCCCGTGTGTCTGCGGGGCCCCGCGCTTCACTGAGACGTCAGGAAGGATATTTACGGTCGAACGACCACACCGGCGCTGGTACTACTAGACAAAAGCGTCCTCTGTTATAGAGCAGTGTTGTCGTGGTGAACGGTGCAAAGCAGTGGAGCAATCCAAGGGCAAGTTTAGGAAAGTTTCTTGGAGGAGGACATACTGAAGGTGGAAAAAAAAAATCCACCAATGAAACAGTTGATACTTTTTGACGCTGATTCGACAGTAAAAATATGGTAGCCATTTTCTGCTTTGGTCCGAGGGTGCAAAGGCCATTTTGCTACACTCAAATTTGTAAAAATTGTAAATATCCACTGATAACATAAGCCCAGCCTGACACACTCCTTTTGGATGATAAGCAGGTCATTGTAAACACGGTGACGAGGAACAACAACAAACAAGACCACAGGCTCTCTCTGTATACGTGCTTGTTGAGCTTGAGGCTTATTATCGAAGGGATGAATTTGTGGTCTGAGTTTGAAATACGTATCTCTTTTGAAAATCCTGCAACCTTTCTGACACACCTCATAACGACTACCTGAACTGTCAGTAATTTGGCGGAAGCTCCATCCTGACGTTCTAATTTTTAAGGTCTCCTTTTAGTTTTTTAAGGCCAAGGTTTGTCGCTTTGGTTGGAGGTCTGGGCTCAAGCAGGCATTGTAGTTTTTGTCTGTTTGTGTTCCCAGGCAGGATATGATAAGAGAGGGGAAAGAGGGGGGCAGAGAATTCCAAAGTTGAAGCCTCTCTCCCCCCCACCCTCAGTTTGAACTGAATACAGCGAGGTGTTGCATTTTCTACCGAAGTGCGCATGAATGACGACTCCAAGGGATGTTTTCACGTCGCCACGGTTAACGCTCGTGTATAGTAGTTGCGAGTCACTTACAGAACTCCATGAGGGACTTGCCCTCCTCCCACTTGTCGTTGCGTCCGTGGTACTGCTCCCACATGCTGGCGTAGTGCGTCTTGCCTTCCTCATCCGTCACCCAGCCCGAAGTGGCGGCGATGGCGATGATGTCGAAGATGATGGCGAAGAGCAGCAGCAGGGGCACGATCCACCTGCAGCGTGGGTAGGCGATTCCGCAGCGGAACATGGCGAGCTTCGGAGGACTCAAGGAAGTAAGGACGAAATGAAAGCTCTTGTCTGCTTGCCTGCTGGTGGTGCTGTGCGGCGCTGGCTGCCTGGCTTTTTAGTGTCTTGGTGAGAGAAAGAGGAGGGAGAGGGAGGGGGGAGCCACACCCGAGTGTGCAATGCAGCCGTCAACCTGGTTTGGGTCTTACAGGGTTGGACTTGTCTGACTTGCAAAATAAGCCCAGCCCACTTCAGTTCAGTTGAAGGGAATGGGTCATGTTACACCCTCGCAGAAATATGTCAGCCCTACTGGTCGATCCCTGGGTGGTGGCGGTGGTAAATAATCTCGGAGGTCGACGTCCAAGCAGCAACCACCTGTACCGAACGAAAACGGAAGGTGCGGAAGCGCTGAGATAAAATGAAATGTTGTTGGGGTGACGCCTTTTCACCGCACGATGGCGGCCAAAACGCTGCGCGAAAACAACTTCGGGCAATGCTGCCACCTACTGGCTGTTTATCTGCATTGCTTGAATACTACGTCATGAATTATAATAACGTAGAGCAGTGTTTCTCAACCTTTTTTCATTCACGGCACACCTTTTCATTGGAAGAAATCTCGAGGCACACCACCAACAAGAATCTGTTAAGTGTTACACCAGCCTCTATATTAAAATCAGTTATATTACAACAAAAGACCTAAAGTTCTATTCCTATATATGTATGGAGAGTCGAATAATTGAATAAAAATAAATACTAAATATTCTTTAAATTGTCTTTCTTTTGTGATTGAAAGTGACAGATTTTGAAAAAAGGTTTTAGACAGTGTAAGGAATAAACTATTGAAAGTGATTGTGATCAAAATCCCAAAAAATCAATATGGCTTTGTTTACTGTTTTAGACTAACGTTCTTTTTTTCAGTTCATATTACTTCAACCAGTAGGTGTCGGTAATGCGCATTGAAGCTGGTGCCACCGCGTCGTAAATCAAAACAAAGAAGAAAATGACGTAACTTCCCGTTCACGAACGAGTCGTGAATTGCATTTCCCGTTCACCAACTGAACGAGTCAGCATTTCCAGTTCATCGCGTGAACGGATCAGTGAAGGAACAAATCCTGACTTTCCCGTTCGTGAACGAGTTAATGGGAAATGCCTTCCCGTGCATCAACGGATCAGTCTGTGAATGTGTTGCGTCTCCTGGCGTGAACTATGTAAGCCAGAATGTAGATTTACGATTTGCCAAGGAAAGAAAGATCCACTCACTGAAACACCACTTCTTTTATGCACGTTTTCTCCAAACTAACGGCTAACTTTATTGCGTGAAGGGATGCGCCGTTATGCAACAACGGGGAGATTATGCTTCTCTTTGGTTTTGGTAATCTTGATTTTATAACACTTGTAGTAGTTTTTAAATAACGTGTATGCATGTATACGCCTAAATATTGTTATCCAATATATCTACTGCAATTTCACATTGGATTGCTGGTTTGAAATGTACTTTTATTATTATTATTTTAATAAACATTTATGTTAAAACTTGTTTGGTGTTTTATTCCTTGTTTTTATATTTGCCAATTTAAACATAAAAATCAGACATTTGGTTAACTGCTTTATATGACATGTTTAGGTACACCACATGGACACTTCAATAGGTACACTACACGAGGTAAAAAAATTAATTAAAAAAATAAAATAAATAAAGAGTTAATTGCACAATAAGTACACATTCATGCATTTTGTCTCACCTGGGATCGAACCAAGATCTTACCGAGCAAGAGCCCGTGTCACTAACCTTTCCATTAGACCAGGGGTGTCCAAGCGAGTGCGCAGCGTTCGACGTCCCATTAGCACCCCCCGCAAGAGAACCGCAAAAAAATATTGTCACCCGGGCCCCTTCACGTTACTAAATATGGCCCTCCTTGCAAAAACTTTGGACACCCCTACATTAGTCTATTAGACTAGAGCTTGACACCTGTGACCTTTGACCATGATATTTCCCTAATAAAGTGGCCTGGTTTTAGGTACACTTGAAAATGGCGGTGTACCTAATGGAGTGTCCGTGTGATTCCCTCGTTAAGTGCACCTGCGTGAAAAGTTTTAGCTCCTGTGGAACGTGAATGTGACCAAAAACTTTTCACGCAGGTGCGCTTAACGAGGGTCACTTGGAAAACATGTTGGAACGCGTCCTTGAGGACTAGGACACCTGTGACCTTTGACCATGATATTTCCCTAATAAAGTGGCCTGTTATTAGGTACGCTTGAAAATGGCGGTGGAGTGTCCAAGTGACGTCACAGCTCAAACAGCCAATCAGGATGTGGGGGTGAGGGCGGATGTGGCACTTTTCACTTTCACTTAAGCGTTCTCCCTATTGGCCTGTGATGCACATCACTAGTACAAAACAGTGAATTCAACTGAAGCCTGTCATGTCGAAACAGTGACAGGTTAGTGACACGGGCTCTTGTGCAGTAAGATCTTGGTTCGAGCCCAGGTGAGAGAAAGTGTACTTATTGTGCAATTAACCCTTTATTTATTCTTTTCTTTTTTTTAACCTCGTGTAGTGTACCTATTAAGTGTCCATGAGGTGTACCTACACATGTTGTCATATAAAGCAGTTAACCAAATGTCTGATTTTTGTTTTAATTGGCGAATATAAAAACAAGGAATAAAACACCAGACAAGTTTTAACAAATGTTTATTAAAATAATAATAATAATAAAAGTAAATTTCAAACCAGCAATCCAATGTGCAATTGCAGTAGATATATTGGATAACAATATTTAGGCGTATATATACATACACGCTATTTAAAAACTACAAGTGTTATAAAATCAAGATTATCCAAAGAGAAGCATAATCTCCCCGTTGTTGCATAACGGCGCATCCCTTCATGCATTACATAGTTCACGCCAGGAGGGAGACGCAACACGGTCACTGATCCGTTGATGCACGGGAAGGAAGGCAGTCGAACACTTTAGGAAGTGATTCATTCACTCTCGTTCACTGAAAACAAAACCTTTCATTTGACCGAATCGTTCACTCACGAGCCAACACTAACAGCAACACACGTAAGTAAACTGAGTATGAGCTGATGCCACAACATGAAATCTCAAGATTCTCCGATTTGCCACACATGCACGATTAGCAAGTGGCTGACCAGGCCTTGCGCGAACTGAACTGTGGTTTGACGATCCTGTTTACAATGCGCTCGGTATTTAATGTTGGACAATTTCCCACGGCACAGCTGAACATCTCTCACGGCCGCGGCACACTGGTTGGGAAACACTGAGCACGAATCGCCTTTATAAACAAACGGTACCGAGAAATATCTTGCCATCTGGTTACACTGTTCACTCAAATTTAAATTGTTACTCTTTTTTTAGGACTTGCAATTTTTGTTTGTTTGTAGTGAGCACTTCCTGTACTCGTTTTACCTTCTTTCTACTCCTAAAATGTAACAAGGATTTCCATTTTTTTCTACTATTACATTTATTTTTCACCTAATCCTCTCAGTAATTACTCAGAGTAAAAATCCAATGAGTTTATTTTTCTGTCAGAAAAAAATTGAGAAATTTACAAATACAGTTTTCGAGTGCCGTTGCTATGTGTCCAGTTGCAGGCCTTTCCAGGACTTGGCTGCATTCTTCTTGTACTCTTCCAATTCCTGCAGGCAGAAAACATGATTACATGATTACACAACATGACAGGCAGATTACTTTGCACTTTTTTGTACATTTTAGCATTTTTAGGAGTGTTTTGTTGTTGTGGTTGTTTTAAATGGAAAGTGCCGTTACCTGGTCTTTCTGCGCCCGCATGGCGTCAATCTGCGGCTCGCTGTACTGCGGGTCCTTGGCTGGATCTTTTTCTAACTTCTTCTCGCTGGTGTTCTGAAAACATGGAAATCAATTGGATCAAACTATTGTCTGGAATATGACTTATATTGAAAGCTGACCTCAGGGGGGAAGATGCGCTCGTAGACTTTCTTCCAGAGGTCTTTGGGGTTCTTGGCGTGCAGAGAAGTGATGTCTATTTCTGTTGTAGGCGGAGAGCCTATCGCGTTTATGTGTAAAATTAGACAAATGTAGCAATTTCATAAGGTGTGATGATGTGGAAGTGCGTGGTTAATATCGGCCACCGGAGGACGCTGTACTCACCGATTTGGCTGAAAGAGTCAGAGCCAACTGGAATGATGAGGGGCTTACTGGAGTCACATGACATTGTTTTCCTACAAATAAACAGCACAATGAATTCTAGAATATGATAATAATGTTTACATTTTTATATAACGTTTTATTTGTTGATTTTTCATTATTACAGATATGACACTATGGAGAGAAAGAGAGAGTTCTGTGTGCCGTGTTCACCCTGTGTCCGCATTGAAGGCCAGATGGGAGAAGAAGCTTTTGGTCTTGGACACGAGGCTCTCCAACTTGATGCTGCTGAACTGACAACCGATAAAAAACACCGAAGAAGAAAGGACAAGTGAAACATGACAACGATGCAAATGTGTCGTCGTACGTCAGACGAGTCATCTTACAATAAGCGAGGCGGCGTAGTAGTGAGCAACAAAACGCAACGTCTTGCAAACAACTTTCCTCTTGTCCGACGCCAATTCCTGCAAAGGTATGAGCTTTTTTAAACCGTGACTAGATCCCATCTTAGGATGCCAAGTATTTTTGTGTGCGCTTTACCTGAAAGAGGTCATACTTGCTCCCGATGATGAGCAGAGGAACTGGAAAGGGGCTAATCAGCTCTCTGTCCTGTTCAAGCAAAAACTATCATCATGGTGTCTCAATCGATAGCTGGCAAAAGTATGTACAAACTTGGGAAAAAAAGAAGTGTTGAACAGGATTGAAGATTTAAAAAGGCATATCTCCATCAACTATTTCCGACTTTTCACATTCTTAGTCTTCTGCAGGACAAACCATGTTGTAAGATGCGTGTGCTTACGGGAAAGTCCTTGGGCAGGACACGTGCAGCAAAAAGCGCGTTCGCTGATTGTTTGGACTGCGCTCGTTTCTTGTCAACTTGTCGGGCCTGAGAAGCAGCCTGCTCCACGTGGGTCTGCGCCACCTGCAGCAATGTCTCCATCGTAGCCCACAGAGTAGACGGAGCAGACAGATCCAACACCAGGATGATGGATAGGGACCTATGTGGCATAGATTGAATTAATGAACACACTCCATCCAGGTGGATTTAGCTGCACATTGTATATGTGAGTTACCTGATGCTAGCAGCAGTGATGGGGATCTGCACGAGATCTGACAAGGAAGTCCCACCGCCTAGCTCCCACAGGTGGGCTATGTCTTTGGGCTGGACATGTTACGTGACATTGGACACGTAACAGCGGAGAGGAAACAAAAGTCAAGTTTTCACGTAGTAGCTACTTCTGATTTGACGGCCACTAGCAGGCACATTATCCTATACTCACCGTATTATGTCCTGTGGCTCTCCTGCCAAACGTGTATTCCAGAGCCAGAGTGGGCTTAGCTGGTTCATCCCTGCTGTGTATAACACTTAAGCACTAGGACTATATAAATGTGTTTATAATTACTCAATTTGAATACTCGCCTGTCCAGGCATCGAAGCAGAAGAGACGTTTTACCCTGTCGTAAAGACAGATAAACATGTTGCATTTCGCCAATCACAATTAAACAGGGCTTGACATAAATGGAAAGTAAGCAGAGGAAATAAATCAACAGTAAAAAAAAAACAACATACCCCAGCCTTACTTCCCATGAGAAAGACGGTCCTCTCCCCCACTGCTTCTCCTCGACCATCGGCGTCCTCTCCAGCATCCCTCTCCCGACTTTGGACCTCGGCGGCGGCCAAGTCCCACAACTTGTCGGTGCTGGTATATGACACAAACAAGCATCGCGTCACTTTATGTCCACTCCGTTGTATCGTGAAAACACTTGGCCTTACCACGTTTTTTGCATCATCCGTCAAAAGCTAACATGTCCCTAAACAGTGACATTGCGGCACACGGAAGCGTTTCCAAGACAACGGGCGCACATTGATGACGAACTTCCGCTAATGCTTCGCCGAGAAACCACAAAGAAAGATCACCGTTCACGGTGTCGTCCCCTGACGGCCGAAAATCACCAAACCAAGAAGTGATTATCATAAAATATATGCATACACATGCTATTTGAAAACTACTGTAAGTATAAAATGAAGATTACCCAAAGAGAAGCATAATCTTACTGTTGTTGCATATCGACGCATAGTGTTGGGTCTATGAGGCGTCGTGTATCGTTTCAATACATTGCCAAACTGTCGATACTGTGTCGCTGAATGCTGACACCCACTGGACCTTAAAAATACTACAGGCTACCCTAGTTGACAGACTCGACTGACACTGATTTGATGACCTAGTAATTAAAATTTAAAACAATAAGTTTTCCCAATGTTTTGAAATTGACCCTGTTGGGCTTTTTAGACACAATTTCGCCCGCCGTTGAAAACACCCACTCACACGGCACAGATGAGGCTGGAGTGCAGTGTAGTGGGTTTTTTGATTTACCAGTATCTGACTTGAGGCTCCTCCATAATTCTTAATAACTTCGAGGATGAACCGCAAAAGATCAGTCATTGTTTTAGCAGACCCATCACGTTGACAATGCGCTTGCTTTAACAGAGCTTTGGCGCGCTTCCTTGACGGACTACACTGCTGAACCTTCGGTCACGTGACTTTTTGTTTTTTAAACCGATACGCTCACCGACACTGTGTTTCCGCTCTATGAGCTCGACACATGCGCCGACGGTTCGGTGTTATTCGTAGTACTCCTTGGTTGCAGTACAGAAGTCCGGGCCGCTTCCATTAGCATGGTAGCTACCACCAAATGAGCCATCATCACATGCTGGTTCTTGCCTGTATCGTGGAATTTACTACGGAAGTACGGAAGAGGATTATGGCCAGTGAAGAAAAAAAAAACGAAGGGTGACAGGATTCTGACTTTTTTCTCAGAATTCTGAGAATAAAGTCAGAATTCTGAGTTTAAAGTCAGAAATTGGGAATTCTGACTTTATTCTCAGAATTCTGACTTTAAAGTCAGAATTCCGACTTTATTCTCAGAATTCTTTATTTATCTATTTTATTATTTCTTTATGGCGTGGCATACTGTCATAAAGTCACGTTTTCAAAATGCCCACTGTTGCGTTTGACAAATTGTAATCGTTTTTACTTTGTTGTGCAGATAAAGTGACTGATGGAGGGTGCAACTCAACCAGTGCCTGAAAAGACGGATTTGGATGATTTAATCAAGCAGAATTAAATTTACTCAAGATTGAGTATTAGCAATGGTGATTGCAGGCATGCCCCCGATTTTAAATCTTAATACCTTCATGCACTCTACCAGATGATAACGCATAATCACCTTTGCTAAAACAGGTCCGATCTACATGAAGTCGTTTTGTGTATTGGATCGCTTTCAGTTTACGTTTGTTTGTTTGTTTGTTTGTTTGTTAGCCAAACATCGCTGAACAAGTGTTGTGATTACAGTGTGAAAATGTTTGCAAGGACCACAGCAGAGTATATGGAGGAAAAGGACCGTAGTGGTCAACGACTGGAAGAGCTATGGCTGCAGCCTTATGTTGTGTTGCGCAGACCAGGTTAGTACATGTCTATTGTCTACTATGAATTCTCTCCCAGTGTTTATTTTAAGTAGAATTCTATCAAAATCATGTGTCATAGGCAGATTGACGAAGTCCTTGTATAGGTTTGACCAGTTTCTCTTCAACTGTAACTTTCATTGTTAATGTGTTTGTCTTGTTTTGCAGACATCAGTGAAGCTATTTGTCCGAAGCAGCAGGAGCCAGAGGGCACTCACATTAAAGAGGAAGATGTAGACATTGAGGTCCAGCACTTCAATGAACAAACGGAGCAGAAGTTTCTTTGCACCATAAAAGAGGAAGAAGAGCCGAAGCGGGATTGTTATAAAGAGGAGGGAGAGGACTCCTGCGACATTAAAGAGGAGGGAGAGGACTCCTGCGACATTAAAGAGGAGGGAGAGGACTCCTGCAACATTGATGAGGAGCGAGAGGACTCCTTTGACATTAAAGAGGAGGGAGAAGACTTCTATGACATTAAAAAGGAAGAGGAGGAAGATGCCTGCAAGATACCATTGACTGGTGTCCCTTTGAAGAGTTTAGATGAGGGTCAACATGAGGTGAGCAAACGGGCGGAGCTTCCAAGGTGCAGCTCAAGTCAACAAATGACCAGAGAAGGTGATGAAGACCACTGTGGAGGATCACAAGCAGGTCCACCATCAGATAGCGATAACGTGTCATCACATGTTCCTGCTCCTGCTGATGATGAGTCTCAAAACAAACACAGGCAATGTTCTCAGTGTGGGAAATGTTTTGCCAATAACAGTGGTTTGAAACAACACATGAGAATACACACAAGAAAGGAAAACCTTTCCTGCTCAGATTCTGGCCAAAAATTCTCTCAAAGGGAAGATTTAAAAAGGCACACAAGAATCCACACTGATGGCGAGAAACACTTTTCCTGCTCAGATTGTGGCAAAAAATTCTCTCAAAGGGAATATTTGAAATGTCATACAAGAATCCACACTGGCGAGAAACCTTTTTCATGCTCAGTTTGTGGCCGAAAATTCACCAACGGGGGAAGTCTAATGATTCATAGAAGAATCCACACTGGTGAGAAACCTTTTTCATGCTCAGTTTGTGGCCAAAAATTCTCTCATAGTGGACATTTAAAAGAGCACACAAGAATCCACACTGGCGAGAAACCTTTTTCATGCGCAATTTGTGGCAAAAAATTCTCTCAGGGTGGAAATCTAAACGTGCACACAAGAATCCACACTGGCGAGAAACGTTTTTCATGCTCAGTTTGTGGCCAAAAATTCCATGACAAGGTAAGTCTAACATACCATACAAGAATCCACACTGGTGAGAAACCTTTCTCATGCGGGGTTTGTGGCGAAAGATTTTCAGTGAAGAAGTCCTTAAAAAGTCACACTACAAAAATCCACACTGGTGAGAACCCTGTTACCTGCTCACTTTCCAAATAGTTTAATTGAGAATTCCGTGCGTTGGCGAGAAGAGCAGATTCGTGACGTTTTCACCTTCTATTTGAGTAGACTTCATGAGTTTTTGCATCAATAATGATGTAGTTAACTGGCCTCGGGGTGATAATAGTTTTGTTGTTTTCATTATACTTGGTGTTATTTTGGTTTTAGTTAAAGTATTTAACAGTAAATACATTTAATTCATATTCAGGGCAAGTTGCTTAGTTTCTATTAGGGTTTAGTTTTGTTCAGGTCTTAATGTTAAGGTTTTTGCCCCCATATTTGTCAAGAATTGTTAAAAAGAAAAATCAGAAGCAAGCAAGACACTTTTTTTTCTTGTGTGGCGAAAAGCTATCCAATCAAGAAGGGGCCTCACTCCATATCTGAAGCGAAGTGGGAAATCTACAGGGAGAAAAGAAAGCTCAGATGCATAATGATTATTTTCATTTTGCAGTGAAAAAAGATTAAGCAATTTGTGTAGAAATACTGAATGACAAAATATGAATGCAAGTGGAATGCCTTGGAATCTTGAAATAAAATGAGTGAATTATAGCAAAAGACATTGATCAATGTGGAATCGTGAAGTATTGATTCATGGAATTATGTCGAATATTAAACAATGACGAACGATGGAATCATGTAGGTGTATTTTTAATGACTATTTGGGCCAATATTTCAAATTCTTTCGATTTTTGGTTTTGTTCTTACATTTCTGTTGTAATTTTTCAATTTGTCTACTGTAATATTTGTGTATTTTCATCAGTCAATAGTTTACTCCAATGGTTCTCAGAGTTGAATACTAATTAAAGCAGACAAAAATCAATTTAATATAATATAATTGCACAATACAAATGAATTATGACATTAACTTAATGACGCCTCCAGCAAAACCAACTTTTTTTTCCATGTAGTGGCCATGACCTTATTTGGCAGCTCTTGATCCAAATGAAATGTGACAGATATGTCTCCATACGAGTCCCTTTCCTTGTTTTGTTATCAGTTGTCCTGTCATGACTTTTTTCTGGGCTGCTCACAATAGGGAACATTTTCTAATAGAAGATCCTCTCTTGGTCGAAGCACTGTGAGAAAAAGACCAATAAAAACACCCCCAAAATCTTTGAAAAGGCTAAGACTACAATATTTGATAACTTTGTGTGAAGACATGGACTCACAGAGTCTTCCGTTGTCAACGTGCTCCATCTGAAGGACGCCCTGGCGTAGGACTGTTTCCACATCTGAGGCCATTTGGATCATCTGGAACAGAACACGTTTTTAATAGTCTCAAAAGTCCTCCAACAAAGTGGCTGACTATATTTTGTTTACCTTCTGAATGTTTTCTTCTGACGATTCATGTTTATTTTTACAGAACTCCTCGTTGATTTTTGACTTTGCAGCTGTTTGAAAGAAAAAAAAGTTAATATACCTGATAGTTACTGTAAAAGCAGTCTTTTTTTTAGTTTACTTTCACTTCCGTAATCGAGTCAAGTCAGCACTCCTATTTTTACTCAACTATTTTTTTAAGTGTTGCTATCAAGTGACAAGTGAAAAACGGACCTGTCAGTGCTCTCTCGTCATCTTTGAACACAGACATCCTCGTTCTGTGCAGCGACTTGAACACGCGTAAGACCTGCACGAACATCAAACATGCGTGTTGGCTAAATTAAACCTCTACCGCTTCATTCTTGCATTAAGCAAAGTCAAAAATGGTAAAATAATCGTATTAAATTGTATTAAGGTTTGCTGCTCACCTTCACGCGAGTACCCATTTTGACTTATTGGCGTTTACTTCCGCCTTCGATATGTCAAAGACCAATCAGAGTAAATTTTGCAGTGACGTTGGAAAGCAACCAATCAGCTGTCAGCGAGCTCCGCCTCTCAGAAGCGATACCGCCCTTGTCTATACGTCAGTGTGCGACTGCGCCACCAAGTTTGCCACCATGGCTGACGAAACAGCAAAAGCGCAGGTGGCTCAGCCTGGCGGAGACACAATATTTGGGAAAATCATACGCAAAGAAATCCCTGCGAAAGTCATCTACGAGGACGACCGGGTAGGCTTTCATTGAGTATGCTCCAACGCGCACTCGCTGCACTTTTACTGCAGCGAGGCTCAAGCTAAATGAGTGCTAATGCTAGTGCAGGTTCTGCACTCTTAACTGTGGCTGTGATCATTTTTTCGACTGAATATTCAACATTAAATATGGCTGCAATAAAACCATACACCGCATGCTTAATACAATTGTTTACACACACAGCTGTTATATAAATTGAAGCTCAAAGACGACATTTGATCCTTGTTTAAGTCAAATAGTTTGCATTTATATTTTCAGATATGAAAATAAAAACTAAAATGTACAAGTGTTAACGTTATGTCATTTATCCTATTATTTTTCTGCAAAAATATTTTCATAAATTCTCTAAGTTATTTTTCCCCATCTAATCTTTTTTTTTTCTTTCTAAAAAATAAATAAATGTCTTTTTGTATTTTTCACGTAATTTATGTATAGTTTTTTGTTTTCTATGAATTAAAATCGTCTTGTTTGTTGTTTCAGTGCGTGGCCTTTCCTGACATTTCCCCCCAGGCGCCAACTCACATCCTGGTGGTCCCCAAAAAGCCAATCGTCCAGCTGTCAAAAGCGGAGGATGGTGATGCTGCAGTAAGGATGGATTAGATGCAGAGCGTGTTATGACTTGATTGAATGCTTGTATTGATGCGTGCCCTCACCCCTTTCTCTCCCTCCCTGGCAGCTTCTGGGCCACTTGCTGATCGTGGCCAAGAAGTGCGCCGAGCAGGCGGGCTTAGCCAAAGGCTACAGGATCGTCATCAACGATGGGCCTGACGGCGGCCAGTCGGTCTACCACGTCCACATTCACGTCCTGGGGGGCCGTGTCATGAAGTGGCCCCCCGGCTGACACCTCCGCGCCACAATGTCTTTTCCTGTGGTTGAAGTGAATGTGTTTGTTTAACTGTGGTAATAAAATTGGTTGAGAGCATTCAAAACTCAGTCTTCTTGAAACATATATTTTTTGTAGCTGTACAACAGTTTTAGTGGTCTTCTACTAAAGATTATGCAAGTGACCTAGGGAGGAACCCACCCCCCCAAAAAAAACTACAATGATCAACATTTTCACAATCTAAAAGTCTGAAGAGTGGATGTCTCTTGATTTATTGACAGTAAATTTGCAGTTTGAACAAATATAAAATACATAAAACATCCACAAAATATTAAAAAATAAATAAAAATTGGCTTTGTTTTCTCTTTACAAACAAAATAACTGATCAGACAACACTGAGACTTGGAAACAAATGAAAACCTACTGGTACCAAATATTAACTTCAAATGTTTTACTTAATCGGAAAAAAAAATTGTATGTGCCCTGCGATTGGTTGGCAACCGACCGGTTCAGGGTGTCCCACTCCCGTGGGTACAAGCGGTATAGAAAATGGATGGATTAGAAAGTAAAACCCTAGGGCACAAAAAAATAAAACAATTTACAAAAGATTTCTTTCCCCAACATCTTTTGTTCTTCACTTTCGGCATCAGATCTCATTAGCCCAAGTACGACCATTGAACGTCAAGAGTTTTGAAGATGAAAAGCCATTGGGGAAGTGGTTTAAGACGTTTAGTGGATACACGCGGACAAAGCCGCAGGATTTTTGCTCGGCTCCTTGAGCACAACGTACATAACATGAAGCCACACACTACAATCAGAAAAAGAGGGACGGAGGAGCTGAGATGTTCAGCAGCTTCTTAAAGCGCAAAGTGACACAAATGAACAAAATGACTACAAAACATCAGTATTGAAATATTATAAAACAGCAAGTTAATACTTTTTTTTTTTTTTCCTCCTCCAAAATTGAAATTGAAGTATAAAAAGTCTAATTGCAAATCATAGGACACTTCAAGTGCTGCTACAAGCTTCATGGCATCGCATCCAACAGGCCAAATCAAGATAAAGCAGCAAAGACAAAAGTTAATGAGCTGAGCTGCACGTTAGTCATCAACTTTGGTAAGTGGCTATTGTTTTGGATTTTTATGGTAAATAGCCTCCACACACACAATATGTAACTAGTAGGATGACAAGTCTCAGTTTTTCACATGCTACTACTGGGCAAGTAAAAGGTTTATTTATATATTGACAAAAATGAAAGACTTATTGGGCGGACTGTCAAGTGTTGAATTGTGTATAAAACTGCATCGGTTGACTTGTGAAATAACGGGACCATTTCCAGTACAAAGTGTCTGTTTTTCAATGTCACATTAAGGCGGCAGCTGCTTTTAATACTCAAGTGCAAAAAAAGGCTGTAAAATATGCATTCTGTTGGTCTGAGAAGTTTGATGGAGACTCTTGTTGCAGGGACGATGCTTTTAAGGCAAGACCTTAATGGCAAATTGTTTGTTCACGTGCCGGATGAACTGCTCGTGTTCATTTGTGGCTCCATCTTATCATTCATTTTTTTAAAGTTTTCAGTTGGCAATCAAAAAAATAACTAAAATGCCCTTTTGTCAGACCAAAAATACAAAAATGGAAAAACCTTCGTATTTAAACTGGCAGGTTTTCTGTCTGCTTTTTTTTCTTTAATTTACAGGATTTTAACCTTTTTTAAAAAAAATGATCAGGATCAAGTGGCAAATCTTAGTAAAACTCAAACAGATTTTTTTTTTTGCTTTTTGATTGCCAATTGTAACTGATTTAAACGAACAATAACTGGACGATTTTGTCTCACTTCTGTACAAGGGCCTCCTTGCCGCTGGGCCGCATGCGAGTGAAAGGCAGCGCGCCGACAGAGGCTGAACCGAGACCTACGGAGGAGCCGTCGGACGACGGAAGCCTGGCGGGCTCTGCGGACACCGGACGGATTTCGGGTAGCAGCTCTTTAGCCGGGAGATGCTGGGGACCCGCGCCGGCGGAGGACTGGGCCGCCGGTTTGGCAACCTGAGGTTTTGTGGGCGAGATGGGGCTGGCTGCCGCATCCAGCGTGCCGTCCGGGTCCAGCATCAGATTGATCACTGGGACACACGCACACACAATGAGTGTGAACTGGCTTATGACCAAGTGCAGGACGTAATATTCGGTACGTGACATGCAACATTCATGTGGACATTTTCAACTTGAGTGAGCGCATAAAATGGACGCATGACAGCAAGAGGTGGCATGTTGTCAAGAGCATGTGAGAAGTCCAAGCGTGTTATTCACCTTCCAGCTGCTTCTCGACTCTTCTGAGCTCAAGTAACACGGAGGAGATCTCCTGCAAAATGGGCAATCACTCAAATACTGCCCTCAGATAAGTTAAAGAAGTTGAAGATGCTCGAGTACCTTGTTGGAGGACGTCAAGAGCGGGACGTCGCTTTCGGATTTCAGTTTCCTGTCGATATCCTCCCAGTTCCTGTTCTGATCCTTGAACAATATCCTGGACAGTGACAGCAGCATCAAGATGAAATGGAATCGACCATGCTTTATGAATTTTAATAATAATGAGGGTATACTAACCGGATTTTTCCAGCGGTTTTATCAGTTGACTGTTTGATCTTGGTGGACAGCTGAGCGACTGAATGGATCAAAAGGCTGTCCAAAACTGCCTAGAAGGACAAAAGAATGCAACGCGTCAACGTGCCCAGCGTGTCTGCCTCATGGTGGCGCTGGGTGCGTGCATGTGCTCACCTCCTCTCTGTTCCACGTGCGTCTCCTGAGCGCCCGAGGCTCGTGGCCGTCGGGGGCCCGGGGGCGGAGCTCCACCGGCTTGCCGTTGATCTCCGGCGTCTTGGCGCCCTCAATGACGGGAGGGATCTTGCGGAATTTCAAGCTCTCGTCAAAAACGCGGTCCACGAGCTGGCAAAGTGAAGAACAGAAAACAAATTTAGATGAAAAAACAAAAAACTGTAAATTAGTAGACAAATACAAAAATGTGACCCATAAATGGGGAAATTAAAAAGAAAGAAAAAAAAAAACTACTGACCAAAAAATGTGAAAAATGGTCAGAAAAATACTTGAATAAAAAAATTGAAGATGAAAAACAAGGATAAATGGACAAACAAATACTCAACATAAACCAAACCTCAAATTTCAAGTTGTGCGAAATGGTGTCAAAAGGTTTTTATACGTGAATGTGACGTGACAGGCACAGCATAGCAGGCAACGCGAGAAGAAGAGCAAATGGAGCGGGCACCTGTCTCATGCTCTCCTGCAAGTCGGGCCGCGCCGGGCCTACCTCTTGGCGCGTGTCGACGGCTGAGCTCGGGGTGGTGGCGGCCGTGCTGGGCGGTGTGTCGGACGAGCTGACCGAATCGATCTTGCCCGCCACGTCGTGGATCTCGCGCGCCAAGGTGGCCAGGTCCTTAGCCAGGTCCTGGCTGATCCTGCGCACACATGGGAACAACCTGTTAACCATCAGACAAGACGATTTAGAACATGGCCAAAAACATGCGGCAGTCACATTTCAGTAGGGCTGAACAATTCATCCAATTCAAATCTACATCCCATCCTTCATTAGCCCTTTAATCTAGAACACCAAAATAGTTTTGTGTGATGCAGATTGATTTGTTGTTTTTTATGTGTGAAAAAGGTACATTGAAAGGTAACCTTGAAAAAAGTCCTAACATTTAATTGCAATATTGAGGGAAATAAAAATAAAGCAATGAGATTTCTCCAAATGGCTCAGCCCTACTTTTTGAGCATGATCGACGTGACTCAATACCTGGCTATCTCCTCACTGTGCGCCGTCCAGTCTCTGATGTACTCGTCCTGCTCCTTCATGCGGTGTTTCAGCACCGCTGTGCCCACCCCGGGCAGCGTGCCGGAGCCCGAGGCAGGTGTCGCAGTGGCACCGGGTCGGGAACCGCGGGGGGGTGTGGGGTGATGCGGCCGTGTGTGGGGGCGCCCTCCGTGCTTAGAAGCGTGACGGGCTGAGCCAAACTCTTCCTCCGAGGTGGATGCGTACTCGGGCGGCAGGCGTCTCCACCGGTTGCTGCTGGACACTGGGAAGGCGCAAACAGGACGCTTTAGTTTCACTTACGGCAATTTATCGCCCCAAAATAAGACCTCTTTGGCAAGTTAAGAAATAAGTCAGCTGTCAGAGTGTTACGCATCTGCACACCTAGGATCCTACTCGAGTATGTATTATTTCCTCTTCGGGAAAAGAAAAAGAAAAAAATCGAGTGAAGCAACGTGTTATTAAATAAAAAATAATCACACATTGCAGCAAAAAATAAATCCGGCAACAGCAAAAAACTGCATGAATGCAGCTTCCTGCACCATGACGTGATGAGACATGAACACTCTGTGGCAAGGGGGAGCCATGTCCCGAACCCAATTACTATTTTTACTTCAACGTTCAGTCGAGTATTTGAGTCGTCATCACAGTTTTGAGTCATGGATTACAAGGACAACTCACTGCAACACATTGCAAGACCTGGGTCAGCATCTGGACACAAAATGGCAATCCAGAAATTATCCTCACTGGTCAACTATTGCTCACAGGTTTCTTCTACATTTCTCTTGAAAGGTTGTTTCAGAAGCTGTTTTTGTGGATGCAACCCAGGTCTTGGACACGTGTGCACACACGCAAACACACACACTCCTAACTGGATTCTACAGAGCCAGTACAGTACCAACAAGTTCTTCATCTGTGTCAGCGGCACCAGGCTCTGGATGAGAGCTCTCTGGACGATGAAAACCAGCGTGAACATTGTCACAACACAACGACAACAGGCCGAGACAACAAAAATCTGTTTCACTTGCTCACCTGTGGGAGAGCAGTAGCCAGTCGTAGCCGTCTTGGTTCTGGCCTCGTTCAGCTTGGACACGCTGTTGGCCCTCATCCTGGGGGTCAGCTTGCTCTCGGTGGGCGTGGACGAGCGCAAGCCCAGACGCAGAGCCGTCTCAGCCGAAAGGCGCGACGCGGCGGCAGAGCCGCGCGCCGCGGTGCACTCCGAGTCGCTGCGCGCCGAGATGGAGCCCACCCGGTTGCGACGCGGCTGCGCCAGCATGTCCAGACGCGACAACGCCCCACGGCCCGACGGTGGTCTGGACGTGGAGCTTGTGGTAGACACCTCAGACGCCACTGACGCTCGGTCAGCGTCGGCCAGATCCGTGTCCGAGGTGTCACCCAGTCGGGCTCGGCGGAGCAGGGAGGCTCGGGTGGGCCGTGGTTTAGGCAGCGCGGCCGGCTTGCTCAGAGAGGACGAAGCAGCGGTTTGGAGATTCCGGTTGCTTTTGGAAGAACCGGCGCTGGCGTTTTTGGCGGACCTCCCGTCGTGTTTGCCGTCCAAGCCGTAGCTGGAGTAGGTCTCCTGATCCGACGAGAGGATGTCGGAAATGGGGAAGGAAGAAGTCTGGTCGTCGTCGGTGAGATCGAGGGAGGGTTGGCGAGCCCTGGAAGCAGACGGCTGAACCGAGCGGCGCGCTTCAGTCCGACCAGCTGCGTCGGCGGTTCTGCTTTTGGCCTTCCTCTCCAAGCGGTCTCGCGCGCCGGCGGAGACGGCGGACTTGGAGACGGCGGACTTGGAGGCCGCGTTCACGCCGCTCTTCTCCCGGTGCATGCTGCTGAGCGAGCGTCGCCTCTGCGCGCTGCCGGCCTTCGCCTCGGCGGCCACGTGACTGGCGGTGCTGGCTGTGTCCACGTCTGACTCCGGCGAGATGGAGTCGGTGCGAGGGTGGTAGCCGTAGCCCGAGACCTGACTGCTGATGCTGCTGCTGGTTTTAGTGGTATTCGGCTCAAGCTTGTTTTCGTCCCTCAGTTTGGCCTCTAGGAACGCCATGACGGCCTCTGTGTCTTTGAGGAGGGTGGCCGTGTCCATGCTTCCCGCAGAGTCGCTGCGCTCCCGGCTTCCCGCTCCGCCCCTGTTGATGCGTGGAATGAGCTCGGCGGGCACGCTGTCGCTGGGCTTCTCGATGGTGAAGCTGCCTTGACGCACCAGAGGCTTCCCGGATTTGTCCCCGCCGCCTTCCTCCTCCTCCTCCTCCCCCCTTTTCTTCCTGCGCTCCACACTAGCAGAGCTTCGCACGGCGGTCTTGCGCGGAGAAGAGGCGGCGCTAGCTTGGCGTCGGCCGCTCAGATCGCCGTTCTCCATGGGAGGCGGCGGCGATTCCCCGTCGCCCTTGTTCTCCTTTTCCTGGGCTTCTGTATCCTGTTTCTCTCCAATCTCAGACCTCTGGGTCGGCGCTTTGGCACGGTCATCCGCGGGGAGAGGGGGGAGGCTCCTGCGCTTGCGGTCTGTCAGACTTGACGCGGATTCGCCTCGGTTGAGGGCTGTGGCATCGCGTCCTAAGTTGACAATTGGTGAACCCAATCACTTAGTGAGACCCGAGCCAAGCTCTGTAACTCGAGTACCCCGTGTGGTGACCGTGTAGGTGTATACCTCTTTCTTTGTCCAGGAATGTTGTCGTCGTCTCAGCTCCAGAACCTTCGGGATCGGTTCGGGTGTGGTTGGCAGCTAAACTGGCCCACTGAGAGACCCAGTTGGAATCCACCGGAAGCGGCTGTTGAAACAAGAGCGATCGTCACGTGAAAATGCAGAGAGGAGTTGTTAGCCTGAAGTGGAACACAAATCCCAGCTCATGTAAACAAGACTTTACTCTTTCCACAACTTCACCTCTGGGGTACGTGGGAGCACACTATGACATGGTTTGGTATTCTTCTTGGGAGGGGGCAGAAAAAGAGAGCCAAACGTGGAAAAGCAGAAAGACTTGCTGCTGCTTCTGCACACTGGCCCTTTTCTTTTTCAATGCAACCGCCTGCAGGGCAGTGTGTCCGATCTGGGTCACTCTTGGGAAGGGAACGTCTACTCCCACTGACTGGCGAGAAGAGGAGCCGTCCAGCCTTGGGTAGGACTGCGACTCCTGTTTCTAGGCTCCACTAGAAGTCTTTGAAGTGCTCATTGAGAACACGAGAGCGGCATCAAAACAATGTGTGGTTTGCTGTGCGCTATGACAGCAAGAAGCGGTTCTCAGCATGACCACAAGCGACACCACACAAACAGACTGTCAATCAAGCAAAAACAATGATTACCTCTTTTGTTGTCTCTGTTTCCTTTCCTCTTCCCTCCCCTTGGAGGTCTGCGTCCTGGTTCTGCTGCAGCCCAAACACCTACAAAGAAGCATCTAACTCTCAATGCTCAGCCAATCAGATCACATTCTTGCTCAGTGGGCTGTATGATATCCCCCACAAACACACCGAACGTCAATATGGGGCCAACAAAAGATTCCTTTTAGTTAAGAGGCAGTTGCCACCATAACAACAACGACACATCAAGCCAACTGGTCACAAAAAGTAGCAGGAGCTGCCCTGCAATTAGTGCCACTTGATGACAGCAATTAACAGAACACTTGCTGTTTTGGCTCCACAAGCCAATAATTACATCACTCCTTGTAAACGACGTCGTGTCGTAACACACCCGTTGGCTTTTCAGCACAAGTGTCTCCTTTATAGCCTCCCTACCTTGTCAATCATGCGCCGCGCCTCCTCTTCCTCCAGGTTGCTGTTTTCCAGCTCAATGGTGTAGGTCCCGTTATCGCTGCGGTCGTCCCCAGCCTCTCTGGCGGCCGCTCGCCCCGTGCTCGAGATGTCCTCGCTGGGGCTGGTGGGGCTGCCTGTCGCCAGCCCCGTGCCCACCGAGCTGCGGCCCACGCTCGGGTCTTCCGACCTCTGCTTGAGGAGCACGCGGGCCGCCGTGGGGGCGCCCGCAGCCACTGTTGCAGAGATTGGGGCTTGGACTTTACCTAGAGGGGATCGAAACAATATTGGTCTGATATTTTGAAGGAGATCCAATACAAGATCATGCAAGATCGTCACCTGAGTCCGAGGCGGCGCTAGCTGAGGTGGAGATGCTAAACACCTTGGGCTGGGAGGGGGGCTGTGGAGACAGCCCCTCGCCGCCGGCCGCGCTCAGCAGCGGCGCAGTTTGGGAAAAGGAATACGAGCGCCGCTTGCGGGGGTTCTCCTCGTCGTAGAACTCGATCATGAAGGCCGTGCGACCGCCGCCTCCTCGAGAGCCGCTCGCCGCGTTCTGGACGGCTGAGCCCGCTCCTCCTCCTGACCCCGATCGGGCGTGTGCAGCGTTTAGACGCTCCTCGAGGGCGTGGCGCCGGCTGGCGAAGCGCAGGCCCAGGCCGTTCTCCGAGTCGCTCTGCGTGCCATCTTCATGTTTGCTGCCTACAAGGATGACAAGTCACAAGTAAACATCAGCTCATGCTAATTCACACCACAGCGACAAATGTTTGCGATTGCCTGGTCTGTATTCATAGTCAAACGTAAACTGCAAGCACGTGGCGGATCAATGTAGAGCAAATATGTGTTTGCGTGAATAAAACGATTATAAATATAATTATAACTCAATCAAAGCACATCCTCTGGAGGTAAAAGAGAACATTGTTTGGCATTTCAAAACCAAGATTTTTCTTCTACAATTTACATTCCTGCCATGTCCCATTTGGGTGTGCCATAGTGGACATGGTGCCAGGCTGGCCCAGCACATGCCTCCTGGCTCAAAGAAAGAATTGGGGGAAGGGGGGCACGGGAAGAAGATGACAATGAGGAGGTTGCAGTAAGGGGGGGAGGAAAAGCTTCGGGGATGAAAAGAGAGGAGGGGGTGCTGAAAGGAGATTTGAGAATTAGAAATCTTGTGGGGGTGTAGGAAAAGAGGATCTGTCTGCTTTTGAGGCAAAGAAGAAAACGGTGATGTGGGGAGGGGGACATTACAGTTGGAGCAAAAAAGGATCTGCCGAGTTAGCATCTAGATTGTCTAAGAATGTTAGACGTTTTGAAAAATGTGTGTCTTTCATTTAAAAGGCATCAAGTGGGATAAACAAATGCCTTTATTCTTCTGTCCGCCAGCTCAGACAAAGAAGCTGCTAGTTGAGAACAGAGGTGCCACTTAGGAGACACGGGCGCTCTGCACTGCTTGCCACCACGAGTCTCACACATGCAAATACACACAGTCACTGACACACAATCCGCATTCGACACCACCGCAGTTTTTCATGAGCTGTCAGACAACATGTTTTTCTTGCGTCCGGACATCTCACCAGCCACTCCCAGGACTGACCCAGAAAGACTTGAGCTGTGCGTGGGCTCATCCCGGCACTCCAGAAGTCATCTGCGGTGCTGAGTAGCAAACTGTCGTAGCAAACTTGCTTTTTCTGGATTGGTGGCTGTTCATCTGCTGCTCTTGCATTATTTTTGGTTAACGAGGACTATTTGAGGCTTCGCACTTTGTGAATCTAACAGACGTGCCTTGAGCTACTTGCTGCTCAGCTATTCTCACATTCACCTGACAATGTAAATTTCTTACTAACAAGCAACAAATATACGTACTCGGAGTCGCCACATCATTACTAGACAAACATTAAGTCAAATCTTACATTTCCCCTGCCTCTGTTAAGTTTGTGCACACGCAGCATTCACGTGAGAAATGATTGACAGCTGCCCTAAATCAGCTCCTGAATGACTTACATTTGCACGTTCCCGCATCCGTGACGGTTTAGCTGCAGTCCTGGTTCTTTGGTTCCTTGCCATCCGCTGCTTCATTGCCCCTTAAACCTTGTCCAATGGCTACATCATGGGTTTTCTCTCCACCACATGGCAGCCGGGGCGACTAAGCTGGCTCGCTGGCCGGCTCGCTCTACTGGCTGTCTTTGTCCAATCGGAGCTGGCGCTCATGCAGCGGCCAGCATGACGGGGAGGTCCATTTGCCGCCCACCTCCTCCTTGACACCCATAGTCAGCAGTGTTCTCAAAACAAGCCTCTCCGTCTTTAATGGTCCGATCACACTGTTTGTGTGCTGCCTCCACTTGAGCAGCTTCCAAATGTTGAGACATATTGTAGACGGAATCGCCAAGTAGACGAGACACGCCGTCAACACCCGGCTCAAAAAGGAGTGGAGCTCTTTACAAGCCCCAGGCTTCGTCTCCCTCCTTGCACAGTTATTGATATAATAATATGTGCTAAACAATAAACTAATTAAACTAAAACTAACACCCCCCCTTCCCATGCCAAATGAGCATCCCTACTTTCCACTCCAGCCATTTTCATCAGCCGCCTGTCTGTCTGTCAGGCGAACCCTCCCCCCTTATACATCATCATAAATTGGCCTCCATTTAATTAAGCGAGCACTCCGCAGTTACTCGGACAAGAAGCGGAGTGCAGTTGCTCACCTTTCAGCCTTTTGAGATGCACCGGCACATCACTCTTGTTGCTCTTGCTGTCGTCCTCTGTGGACTCGCCGCGGATGAGGGTGGGGTCGTTCTGCGCCAGCCAATCGGCCACCTTGCTCTCCGACGCCATCATGGCTGCCTGCAACGTGCTCAGCTCCTTGCTTCCCGCCCCTCCGCTGCCGCTCCTCTTGGCCCGAGACCTGTGCTGGCCGGGCGTGAGCTTGGAGACGTGGTCTTTGATGGTGACCCTCCCGGGGGAAGGGTTGTCAAACTCTATCGTGAAGGAGGCGTGGCCTTGAGCTGTGGATGACGTGCAATTTTGGTTAGCATGGATTTGTATATTTGTCGAATCCGAACGACCGCATTGACATTGTCACCTGCACTGCCGGGAGAGCCTCCCCCCTCCGTGTCCTTGGTGGGGATCTCATGGATGCCGTTGGTGGCCACGTGACGATGATGTTCCTTAGTCGGGATGTCCGTGTAGCCTGCGTTGTGGCAGTCCTCTCCACGACGAGCTTCTTTGCCCTCTGTGGATTAAACCACCCAAAAGCTAAAAACATGAGCAAGTGTAACAAGATAAGAAAAAGCAGCCTTTGCCTGCCGTCCCTTTTTGGCTCGAGTTATGCGAACGGTAAAAGATATGCTAGTGGACATGTCACAAATTTGCTTCGCCAAGCACATCAGTTTGTTGGTAAGAACAAAGGAAAGCTCAGTGGGGTTCTAAATATGATAAATGATGCTTTCACAAAATCAGAAAGGCCATCTGCTTCACCTCAAGGGGCATTTGTAGCAGTCTACAGCTTTGTGACTAAGAAGAAAACAAACTGAAATGGAAGAGAAGGCAAATGTGATGCACGTTTATGGTGCGCTGAAAGTTTGGAAGAGAATTAGCACATGCTAAGCTAATGACTGAGAGAGGTCCATTTGAATTCTGTGTGTGTGCATGTCTGATGGCAGAAAAGGGGGAGCTGCTTGTGCTATGGTGTAACCCAATCGGGCAAAGGTATAATGCACAAGGCGGAAGCACAGGAGGGGGTTGTTAGCTTGGGCTATTCACTGAGGGGAAAAAAAGAAAAGGACGCACACAAAAACAACAAAACACACAGACACATTCACACTGAGAATCTGCCCTCAATCTGTCTCCCCATCTTCACTTCATTTGGCCTCACACATACTTAACAGACTGAGCAGGTTCTGACAGTTTTCAAACAAGTATGGGCTCAAGATCTTTCTTGACCTCCTCTCCCTACAGTAATATGCCACACTTACCTACGTCCACGGCAGACGTCGCCGACCCCATTCGTCTGCACGACTCGTTTAAGAAAAATCAACGCCACCAAGTATAGCTAGAGTCCATGTGGAATCTGCATGATGGGCAATGCGATCAATCCGGCAGCTGAAGAGCCTGGCCCAGTCTCCAACCAGATGTGATGAGAGATTTGAGAACGCTACAGTCTAAAGCAGTCTGGGCCAAACTGATTTGATATTGCTAAGCTCTTTGACCATCGGTGCAGTCCTTAATCTTGTTACTCTACACAGCATCAGTTGACACGACCCTGCTGTTAGACGACCAGCCGCACACACACGCGCACACACTCACATATACAGTTTGTTCTGTGAAAAAGTCTCTGTGTGCGCTTGAATGTACATGACCAATGCGCACTCGAATGCACTGCCTGTTCAGACACAAACAACGGCGGTGTGTCCTGCTCCTAATGCTCCATCTGTGGCATTTTAACGACTGTGATTTCAGTTGTGAATTCAAACGTGAGCGTAGGCTACAAATGTGGACGCGTCCTACCTCCGAGCTCATGCTTCTTGCCAGTCGTCCTGTTTTCCTGCTTGAGGGAGTTGCCGTCGTCGTCGTAGCCCCACCACGCCGGCTGGCCGTACAGGGGGGTGCCGCGGGGCAGAGCTGCAGCATCTGCTGGAGACAACACAGGCGAACTTCATGCAGACACCGTGGAATGTGCTTCTCTGTGCTTTAAATAGGGCCACCCACAAAGGAAATCTGGGGCGGGGGGTGATAAAATTGTAAGAACCCCTTGAATTAGCAGTTGAGGATAAAAGAAGACATCTTATGAGCCTCTATTTGAAACACATATCATCATGTGAAAGAAAACAAGCAGCCAAAGCGTGTCCCTAATTAGATTGTTTGTAAAAACAAAGCCTCGTCCTTCACCTTCTTTTCACCCATGTGCCCCTCATCCAGGCTTAATCGCAGAACAGTACAGCGGGATAATTACGGCTGTTGCCTGGCAAATTGCGTGCCATATGTGGAGCAAAGGAAATCTATGCCTTGCACAAGCGTAGAAAATTTCCTTCATACACTTCCGTACAATGTTTGGGCACAACTGTGATTGCTGACGATGGAGAATAAAAAGTGATGCTGGCATATGGCGGCTTTGTATGATGATGAAACGCGATTGCCTAATCTCGAATAATAACGCACAAGCTCCACGTGGCCTTATTTCAACATCTGGAGCTTAAAGGGGACCCCTGCCGATGAACGATGTCTGTGATTAGGAAGGAAAATACGCATTTTGAAACCAAGTAAGTGCATGTTGCCAAGGGCGCTCCAACACCCCCAGCCACCCCCCCACCAAGATAAACCCCCAGAAAAAGAGTTTTCTGAAAGAAGAAAGACTCTGTAAAAAACTGGACAGTACACCCAAAAGATACAGACTTAAGTCTTAAATTTCTCTTCTGATAAATAAATTTGTTTGTTCCACATTTGCTCTCACCTCCAGTTCTTTCTTCAGCCTTGTCTGCAGTTTTGGGTGGAGGCTCTTTGGAGGGAGAGACCCCATCTGTGGTTGTTTGGCTTGGCCTGGGGGTGCCGCCACTGGTAGCCTTTTGTGTCTTTGATGGGGTCTTCAGGGGGGACTTGCTGGTGGTGGTGCTTTCACCTTTGGACGGCTTCTGGCTCAGCTGGAGGCCACTGGTGAATTTTTCATGCTGCAAACAGAAGACGGATGGAGGTGAAGACCGCAACAACTCTTTCAAGCAGGTGGTGCTGTGCTGCCATCGCACCTTGAGAGCCTCCTCGGGCACGGTGAGCTCGCCTCTCTCCACCGTGAACCAGTTAGTATGTGAGAGCCGTTAAGGAAACACACGCGGCACCCGCACCAAATGCATACAATGTTTCCCTGAGGAACACCGGCAGTAACGAGACGACAAAGCCGTGGGTGGATGTGAAGGATATCGTATCCGAACCTCAGTTTGTCCTCCAACTTGAGGGTGATGTACATCTGCTCTTGAATGCGGACATCGTTTACAAAGGTCTGTGGGGAGAAGAAGGCAAAATTCAGAGCTGGACAATCCATTATTTTGCATCGCCTTGTGATTTATTTACATTCCAGAAAGTCATTGGAAATGGAAACTAGAGGGAAAAGTGACACACTATCAATCCCTAAATACCACAACCAACGGGCTAAACTACCCGTAGACCGACATCAATGTGCTCAGCACGGCAGTGCAGGAAGCGCATCAGTCAGAAAATGACCCAATCGGACTCTGCGAGCAATCTGCTGAGTCACCAGCCACAAAGTTCCCTTGGATCCATCTAAACAAGCGAATTGTGGGAGACACAGCGGGAAGCGTCTCTGACTCGGACTTCCTGTTGAAGATCTGTAAAGGATGTGAGTGACTTGCTGCGTATGCGTTCCAAGTGTTTGTGTGTGTGTGCATGTGTGTGTGTTAATCACTGCACATGAGTAAACCACCCAAAAAGTTCACCTCTCCTGAATATTTGTCATCTGCCTTTGTTTTCTGAAGTCCTCCACATGTTTGGTTAGAAGCACTCACCCCATTGAGGCTGCCGAGGTCCTTGACCTTGTGTTGATCTGAACCAGGCTCGTAGTTGATGACGGCGTGCTGCTTGTCCACACTGCGCGACTGTAAAGCAACACGTGGCACAATTCATTCAGGTCACCGAGTGCAAACTGTTCATCACTTCCTGTTCACATGACTGAAGAATGGAAACCATGTCAGACAAACTATTTGAAGGCTGTTCTTCTGCCGAAAAGTATGAAGAATGCGAGTATAAATCCTCCGAGCATGTCAGGGTCAGATGGAGAAATGCTTTCAGGCCAGTTTGAGATTTGCTTTGCCTCGCTGCCACAACGAATTGCCCTCTCTCATCTGTTCTCCTGAGATTGAAATGTGTCGATAAGCGCTGAAATGCACACAAAAGCCTTGAGAAGCTCCTCCAGCGGGTTGAGCGCAACACAGATTACCTTAGCGAGATTAGGCTGGATCAAAGGGGATCGTAAGGGACTGAGCGGCTTGTTTGACCTCACATGTGATTTTTGGCGCCGCACGCTCAGGAACACAAACAGTGGTGATGACTGCCAAGTTGCAGCTCATGAAGATGGCAGTGCTTAAAGCCAGTTAACTTGTCTTTTCGGATTTACTTGCTGCGTGACACAATAAATGATGATGCGTTTGGGTGGTTGAAGCGGTCATGTGATTTGCAAAAGCTTCCAGACAAATAAATGTTAAAAAAAAAAAGGTCACTAGACAGTGAGATGAACTTTTTACGTGGCGTTGCATCAGAAATGAAGACAGATTATGGCAGAAACAAACTGTGACAGCATTCGCACCATCTGGGAAAAGAAACTCGACAAGCTACTTTTACCTCTCCCAAAAAGGTTCTGTTGTCACGGGCCTCGCTTCTGCAAGATTGCACAAACTACTCAACCGATTTTTGAAAAATGTGCGATAAAGATGTGAATGCAGACACTCCACCTCCCCCTGAGCATTGAGCAAAATGCGTGAATTTCCATTTTCAAATGAAGAAGGCAGAGAGTGCTGCAGCCAAAAGAGAAAATAAATGTCATCCAAATATCTGCCCCACTTTCTATGAATAGCGCAATGACCTCAAGTATTCACAAGCTGGCAGGCCAGAAAGTCTCTAAGGGCCACATGGACACTGACTCAACGTGCACGTAAACATGTTTTGCCAACGCAGGTGGAGCACGCACGCACGCCAAAAAACGAAACTTCCTTGCACTTAGTGCACATTGACCTCACCTGTAGCATGAGCTCGCAGTCGTCCCGCCCGACAAAGATCATCTCGCGGGGCAGCCGGTGGCGAGTCCCCCCACTGCTGACCAGGAACCAGGAGGTGACGCTCATGTCTGTACCGCTGCGGCTGCTTGTGTTACACACCTACAGGGGTCAGGTCAACGGAGATCACATCAAAACACGTTCTGGTGCCCATTTTGCTCGGCCGGTAGGTGGAATGAGCTTGCTCAGCGCCGCAATATGACGCCCGGCTGAATCTTATGACACATCGGCACGTTTTCTCCTCCTCTCGCACTGATCATTACCAGATGTCGGAGGAGGAAGTGATGTCGGAATGTTGGCCGGCCTTCCCAGCAGGACAGTTAGCTCTCCCCCGCCCCACCCTTACTACCGCCCTCGCTCGCCTTCCTTCACATGAGCTGGAAAGGAGGTCAAACAAAAACACGCTGACTGGCAAGTGTCAATAGCCCCGTGAAATGAAGTTATTCTGGCTCTGGCCAGAAACGAAAACAACGTGAGCAGAATTGAAGTCGTCTGACTGGCTGTAAATCACAGCACATGAGAGGTCATTTTCGTCATTGAATTTTCCGCCGCCTTGTCACAAGATGAAGGTACAACAATTTTGACTTGCGACTGGATGGCGAAACGAGCACGAGTTACATCTTCGTTTCGGTCTTGCTCCTTAAACATTTCTCACCTTTTTGAAGGAGGCACTGAAATACGCACGTGCAAAAAGGTAGAAAAGTTTGCCAAAGAGGGAATTAAGCGCTTGTCTACTTGACCTTGTAAGTACTTGGTAGTACACCAACTCAATCATCCCTCGGGTAAAAATTTTAATCAACAACATTCGCCATCTTTCGTTGTGCCGTAGCGCTTTGCCTCTATTCTCTAAAAGTGTAAAGCAACAGTCATGCTACAGCAAATCAAGAGGAATGGCCATCTCATGCTTTTAGCAGGAATTCCCCAACCCATAGACCTCCACACACACACACACACACACACACACACACACACACACACACACACACACACACACACACACACACACACACACACACACACACACACACACACACACACACACACACACACACACACACACAAACAGCCTGGGGAGTGAAAGGGTGGGCTTATTCTGAAATGACAGAGTGCTTTGTGCGGAGGAGTCAGGAAGAAGAGCGCTTCCTGCAGAGGAGGGCACTCGTCCTTGTCGAGCTTTTGAAATCAAAAATGAATGGCAAACCGTTCATGTCAACACTGTAACATAGTTTATCTGCAGCAATAACTTAGTAGGTTGTTGCCAGTACAACGTTCGTTCGGCTCCCGTTGGGTGTGCGGCATGTTGAGTTGATACAACATCTGGCTGGGCATGATGATGGGTTGACTCACACGCTTGACCCATAACACACACGCACTAAAGTAAGCGGAACAGATAGTTGAAGTGGGAGCTGTTTGGGGAAGAAAGGCCAACTGACTAACGCCGCGGACACACTCGCCAAACTCGTCCCTCGTAGAAGGACGCGGTTGTCCGCGGCACAAGAACAAGCATGGTTGAAAAAGTGCTTTGTCTGTTCATCAGGTGACAACAAAAGGATGGAAGCCGCCTCAAGGCATGAGTAAAAAGCAATTCAAAGGTAAAGTGTTGAAAATGCTGACCTGGGATCAAGATGAGTAACAACAAACAAAGTCATTCTCTTTGTGAGCTTTGAGATGTTCCGAGAGCACAAAAAGACTAGCCTGGACCCCGAGGGCCCGCAGACCAAAAAATAAGGCGGCATGTAAAGACTAAACGACTGAACAATCTGTGGTCAGTCAGTCAGACAGACAGACAGAGGGGGCTCTATTGTCATCACTTGAGGCCATTGAAGATAAACACACAGACAAACAAAGCATCCGTACAATCAATAGCTTCTCTTCCAGCAGACAAAATGGAGCATGCTCCTTGTGACACAATGACGACGTAGCTTTCTGTACGTTAATGTGTGTTATTGTGGCTTGCTAATGTAGCATGAGGGTGGGCGGGGCTTGTCCCGTACATGAGCATATGGCACTAAAAAGGGAATCGCACAAGCAGTTGGCGAAAGGAACAAACAAGCACACCTCTATTTAGCCAGCACCCGTTTCCCTTGTTATTGGCACCCACAAAAACACACACTGCAGGCTGTCGGACACAATGCGCCCACATGCTCAGTGACCTCTGTGCACCTCATGACCCACATTTGGAAATATCATGCAGCTTCATGGACATTATGAAATGTGCAGCAATCCACCACAATCAATTTTCTTTACTACCGAGGTCAAGTGTTAGGGCTGACAAAAAAATAAATAAATACAAGTCACCCAAAAAGCTGCCAATTTTGGCACTAACGAACTTGTGTTCAAATATATCAATGCTCATCTGACAGCAGGAAGCAAGCCCTTAAGCAGAACATGTGATCACGTCTCCAAAGTTGATGCTATGCTGGTGTGAAAGCCGGCAGCAGAGTACGGGAAAAAAACAGGGAACTGCAAAACGTCAATATCAATGTAACAACAATCAGAATGAAACCAGAACTGCTCCACAAATAAGACATCCATATCTGAATCACAAAACAAAGTAGGAAGGCGTCTGTCACACCCAGAGACAGATGTGAGAGTCACTTGCGTGTGTGCGTGTGTTTTTGATGTGTAGTTAAATGCAGGAAAACGAAGTAGAGGAACGCCCATCATGTTCCACAACGAGGGAGCTGAAAACATTCGACACCACTGACTTTCCAGTTCATCATTGCAGAAAAGCTACATGACCTTCTTGGACATTTCGACTCGGGCAAAAGTGAGAGCCTCTGTTGCTATTTTTACTCAAGGTGACGCTTATCAATGCCATCGGTTCTACCAAATGACATTAGCATACAAAGTGGAACGCTCTGAAGTCAAACCAACATTTTTTTTCATGCCTCAAAAAGTCAAACGGAACCTGCAGCTACAAACAGTCATTGTGTGCGTAAGAGGGGATTTCAGCCCAGTAAGCATTTTTCAAATTGCGCTCAATTTTGGGGGTCTCGCTGTAACGTGACACTCAAACATCACATAATCACACAAGAAAACAGAAGTCACTTCCTAAACTTCCTTTGGTACACAATAGCTGGCTGTGGCCAAGCCACACAACAACAGTCCTCAACTCAGTACAGAAAACATTTTCTGACCACGGAAGTAACAAAATGTGCTAAACTGACTTCTACACATGATCTCAGGCTACTACTGGTCTTCCCAGCAATCACTTCCACTGGTCTGTGATCAGATTTCCACACAAAAGCTGCAAGAACTGTGATAGTGATCCAGTTTATGTGGGAGCCACCCAGCCTACCACAGGCCACATTTGCAGAGAGGAAACGGAGAGAAAAAAAATGGCAGTGGGATGCAGAAAGAGGGACGAAAACTGAAGTGGATGGTATTATCTTAACATTCTATGGCTGCATGCCCAAACAATCTTGGAGCTGAGGAGGAGGCGCCAGTGACCAGCAACAACATAAACATTTCGGCTCAGTATGATGAGAGAAATGCATACAATGCATTTTTCTGGGATGTACAATGTGAGTTTATCACACTACAAAAATAAATAAAAATAAAGGTAACTTTGCTGGGTTTGAATGTTTTTCATAAGGAAGCACTGCACAGCACAACAAAGAGCTCATAACCAACCACACTTTTTCTGTTATAGTGACAGCAATGTGAGCAGAGATGAAGGGTCACTCCAGCTCACATCTGCTACATGAAAACAAAGCCCCCCCCCCCACCATATGAAAGAAGGGGGGTATCATCATACAGTAGCTTCCTATTCTAATAGTTCGAATGATTCTAATGTGACATTTGAGATGCTATCGCGTGTCAAATGAGACAAAGCGTGCACCATTGGACAGAACTCGTCTTTTTGGTGCATCCACGGGTGACCAGAACTGGGTTTTTTCGCCGGCAAATCTTCAATGCAAATAAAAGCCGGCGTTTTGCGTGAAGATGTGGCGAGTAGTGAGAGGCGATGCTTTCTTTTCGTTTCGCCATCGACACAACGCAACACAACAGTGCGGCTGGGGTCGGCCATCGCACGGGGCTCCATGTTTGGCTAACCAACCCATTGTTTGTTTTTTTCCCAGCAAGATAAAATTCGTCATTTTACGTCATTTTTTATTTCTGCTATTAAGTTAAAATATTACTTGAAAACCCGTGACGTGGTAGCCCTGCTAATTCAACTGACGTCAACAGATGAGCATCAGCGAGGCGACTTTCCTTGTCCTCCTCTCCTCATTTTTGCTACCGTCAACTTCACGTGCGCCTCACTGGTCGACTCCTTCCCCCAAATAATACGAGGCCGGTTTTTTTTTTATCTAATGAGCAAAAGTGTGATGTTTCCGTTCGTGACGTGGCTTGCTGTCCCGCTATGTGTTTATGTGCGAGAGTGGATGGAGCCCAGCCCTACCGTTGCTGCCGCAGTAACGTCTGGCTCCGGCCTTCTGTCCCGCGGTTCCTACTCGCTGCCGCTGGTTAGCCGGCAGAAGCCACACAGGGTCGTCTTGGAGATGTCGACCAATTTCGACACATTCCGGTTTGGCGTTTCAAATTAAAAGAGACATGAGTGAAACAGCACAAAGGATCCGGTCATCGTAGCTCATTTTGTTCACGACTGTTCTGTTTTATTGTGAAAACATGACCTTTGTAGTTTTCTGTACATTACGTTCGTCTTGATACTGATTTTCCATCGCCCTCCCAAGCGCTTGTGTCGAAACTACAGTCGTGGACGCTTCCAACTTGGCCAGAAGTTCCGTTAACCAACACCGAGTGGGCGGGTTTCCTGGTCGCATTGGTCACATCTCAAATCCCCTTGTCATTTGCTCCATGGTAATCCAACTGCGATTTGCAGGCCCCAAATATATATCTCTATTTCCCATTTTCATCAAAATAACAAAAACAGATAGCATATCAGGAGTTATCCACTAAACATTATAATGAACAATACAATTAAAACATGACATTTTAATTTTGCAAAAAATTGTTGCTATTGAGTATATCCAAAGTGACAAGTCAAAAAGTGAAAAACAAATCACGTCTGCTTTGTTTCAAGGTGACGCGGTGACGTAGCCTATTGTCAATGCAACGGCGCTTGGTGTAGAATCATGTACGTGCCGGCCCGGGGGCGGAGTGGTTTGTTATATTCGATAAATCACAATGAAGACCTCTTTCTGGATAGTTTGTTTTATTGTACACTGCTTTGCAAAAGTGTTACCAAACTACTTGCACACCCGTGTCTTCATTACAGTACCTATATATAATTGTCATGATGATTGCGTCGACACCCATATTATGAATCAACAAATGCAATATGTGAATACAGAAACTTATGTATTATATCAATATATTATAATATTAACAGCTAACTATTAGTAGCTGAAATTAACCCTGTCATCCTGTTTATATATTGAAAGAAATACTTTTGTTTGATAAAATTATTTAATGCCGGTTGATACTATCAGCAAATCGAACATTCCCATTTATTTGAAGTTGAGCAGACATGTGCACGCGCTCTCCAAGCAGCGAATGGGGGAAAAAAAGCAAAAAAAAACATGGACGACCAGCGGGATTTTCAAAATTCCAAACTAACCAAGAACTCAAGCCTCGCCATCTCTGGTAGCTCTGCCGTGGCCATGGAGATAAAAAGGAAGAAAATACGAAAGAGTGCATTATTCCAGCAAACGGAGGTAAGAATACAGTATTGCCCAGAATCTGCTGTTTGCGTTGAGTCAAGTTGACAACTCGGTTGACGCCCGATTGGATCCAAACACACCGTAAAAAAAGAAAATATAATAGCTTGTTAACGACATTGCTATTACATGAAATAACTCTTAAAACCTCAAATAACTTCGAATTTAGTTTGCTTAATACTCGTAGCTTTATGATTGATAGTCGTGTTTTGTAACAAAATGGCCAATGTAAACTGGACACAGAAATGCAAAATGATGGCAACTTTAACCTCGTACTTTTCATATCAAACAAATTAGTACAATATGCATGCTATAAACGGTAATGCGAGTTATTACAACTTTTTTTGGTAACCTTGTTTAGTTTGACAAAAGTGAGAAAAGCTCTCAGAATGATGTTCTGCACAATGAGCAACATTGAAAGAGAAGCCATCTCTTCCCATCTAATGTGTAAACAATTCTCCTGCAAGAACACAAACCTTCAAGAGAAGCTGGACTTTGAGGTGCGGATGCGAGATGGAGCCTACAAGCTGCTGCAGGCCTGCAGTAAGAGAGAACAGATCCTCAGCGCCTCCAGGAACCTGTTGACCTGCAACGCCAGGATCAAGGCCTACATAGGTCACATGCAGATGTCAAAGGAAGGGCACAATTTGACAGAAGTCAGCAGGTAATGTGTCAAAATCCACTCAAACATTAATTTTGAAATATGGGGGATTATAGTTCAATATTGGGGTTGAGAATTCTTGTGGACCTTTTCATTTTTGTCATTTTAATTAGGATAAAAAGCTTAAAAATGAAATAGTTACATAGCAAAATAGCACACAGTCAGCAGCAATTACATACATATTTACATGTATTCATAATAATCTATATTTTGTAATAAAATATTAATTTGTAATGTACTACATTTCATCTTGGTTAACAAGAAGCAGAATGAACAATTAACTGGTGTATTTTTTTTTCTACTCCCTTAAGTTGAACTCGCCCCCTTTTCCAACTTTGTTGCAACGATTGTAAATATCATTTTCAAACTGTGATTGTTGCAGCAAGTCAGAGGAGCGTGTGCCATGTAGAGGAACAATTGCTCTGTCTGGTGAGTTGCCATCTTGTTCTTTTGTCATGCCTCAGAACTGAGAAAAAGTTGCCACTTTGCTCTGTTGCAGGGCTTCGTATTCCATTGATGTGGAAGGATGAGGACCACTTCAACAACAGAGGAAGTGAGTTTCTCCTTCTAAGATTGTCATTACTCCCTTTTTATTCTTAACCTTGTATTTTTATAGGCTCACGGCGGGTGGCCATCTTCTGCGTGATGCAGATGGGCTGCCAGGTATTTGACACCAAGATGGCAGTGGTGGACAGATCCATTACGGACGTCTGCTTTGAAGAAGTCGCCATCTTGTAAGCACCTGCTGCATGCCACATACAAATGGACGTTTTGTTTTATTACCAGTTATTCTTTTAATATTCTATCTCAGTACATATTTCGCATCATTTGCTTGCGTCATGCAACAGTGATTCCCAAATGCGGTGCGGTTTAAGATGTCTATGATCTTTAATAATCATAATATCGATCACTCGTTTCCAAATATGGCAGCAAAGATGCAGTTCCCGATTTTAAGCTGCGGGTGGAGCTGTGGAGCTGCGCCGCGGAGGACGAGCTCACCCTGGTCAACACACCGAAGAAGCTGGCAAAGAAGCTGCGGAATTCCTTGGGGAAGACCGCCGGGAAGAAACTCTGCCCTCTGCTGGATACTCCAGACCCCGACACCTTCCTCCAGCACAACCCGCTGCCGCCGTATGTTGTCGTTCGTGTTTGTTTGGTTTTTTTGTGTGTGAGCAGCCCACATCACCACTGGCTGAACTATGCAGCCTTTGTCATGTCTCCTTGTAAGTTTTTCAACACCAAGTGAGTGTTGAAATGGGATTTCAACATTGATTTAATGTGCTCACAAGGGGGATTTGTCACAAAAATAATAATAGAGGGGAGATGCTTTTGAATGCACTTTTTGAAGTCTGTAGCACACTGTGCTTGTATAGTGAAGTGCTCTGTATTGTGTGTTCTTGTTCCAGAGGAGCCACGTTCAATCTGCTGGCCTACTCCACCATGAGACTGCCTGAGGCTGAAGGCACCTTCCAGTCCCATTCGCTGGTGGTCCTCCAAAATCGTAAGAAATCAAAACACATCTGGGGGTTTTCAGACTATTTTATGTATTCTGACTTTGTCAGGCACAACTTCTTCTTTTTTAAACCAATAATGCAAATGTTTTCCCTTCTAGTGTTATGCGCTTATGAGTCTAGTTGTAGCTACCGATAAAAATATCATCTCCTTGGGGGAATTCACTCAGAAATATATGTAGAATTGATTATCCCATCAATTACTCTGGTAAAAACACAGAAGAGGCTAGACATGGTTGCGGGAATCGCAAATGTGGTTTGACAAATATTCTAGTTTTGAAGCAAAAAAGATTGACAGCAAATTATTGTAGCTCTGCCTCTTATAGCTCACATACATTGCCTTCATCTGTTAAATGTAAACTTAATGTCAAGAGTTTTGGGCTGCTTTCCTCCCTGTCAGCTGATTGTTCGTCCTGGCTTCCACTTTACGGTAACTTGTGCTGCCGCTTGGTGGCCCAGCCTGCGTGTATGACGCAAATCGTGATGGCCGGCTATCTCGACCACAAGGTAACGTCTAATGCATTTGTTCTTCCAGAGCTGGTCAAAGTCAAAACGATGTAACTGACATGTGTGTCCCGGTAGCAAAGCGTAGCGGGCCTGGAGCGCCGCTGCAGCCTCTACTGCGTGCTGAGCGCCGCCACCTTGTGTTGCTACTTCAGCCCGGAGGAGGCGGACGCCAAATTGCAGCCGGCGCTGCAGCTGGCCGTCAACAAGGTGGGGCCAGTCACCTTCGCAATCTGACACGCCTCTCTTCATTTCACGCTTGCTTTAGCTTGTTGATTAAAAATGACAATGCCGCATTGTCACTAAAACGGTCTGCTCGGCCATGAGGGAGGGAGGGAGGGAGGGAGGGGCAAGATGGCACAATTAGGAATGAATAAAAATCATTCAACTTTGATTTACTTAGAGGTGCTTGAAGGACGTGCACCTGCTTCCTCTTCTAGTGAAGAGTTGCCACACACAATGTGCTGTTTTCATGCTGCGTGTCAGGCTGTCATTTACGCTTTACTTTGAGCAAAGTCAAAACGGCATCTTTGGATGGCAGAGTGACTTTTTTTTTTAAGTTCATGAAAGAGGTTTGAAAGTCCGGAGATCGTAAAAATGTTTCTACAAAAGCAGATGGAAAAGCAGTCTTCTGTTATAAGTGGGCCGTAAGAGCCATGTGTGCGGCTCCTCAACAAAATCAAATCGCTTCGAGTCAGCTCCAAAGTTTGCTAGCTACTTGTCGACTTTTCCTTCCCAAAGAAGCCGTTGTTTGGGTGCTTCCTTGCAGGACACTCGCATCCAGGTGATGGGAAAGGAGTTGGGAGGGAAGAAGTTTCGCAGTCTGTCCATCATCAACCCTTGGCCAGAGGAAAACCAGACTCAAGTCTTCACAGCAGACACCAGCGAGCAACTGGACCAGTGGCAGGAAGCGCTGCATCAGCACCTCTTTGATCAGAGTGAGTCCTCTACTTGCAGTCAAACCCGAATATTGGGAGGGTAATGGTGTATTTGCATTTTCAAATTTGTCAAATGAGAAGATTAAAGTGCAATGTATCCACCACCATCACCTCCTATTTCACATATGACAATTTCATTACATTTTATCTGCTCAGGCAGACACTACAAACGAGTAGCACGCATGGTAATGAAAAAAACCAAGAAGCCTGGGCTAAGCTAGCACCAACACTAAATTTGAATTGAACAAGAGTGTTTGGTGACATAATCTTACCGGCTGTTCGGGCGAGGTTTGTTTTTCAAGTTGGAGGGAAGCGTAAGCCTTCTACTGCTACTGCTGATGCGTGCCATTATGTCCTGACGGGCTCCCGTAGTGCTCCCGCCATGTTTGTAGTTCTTTGAGTAGCACTTCGTCAAACTTCAGTTTGACCTGCCAATAACATAATTTGAGGAAACAAAAAGAACAAAAATACTTGTTAGCGCAGTTCTCTAAATAAGAGGCAAAGTGTGCTTGCTTCATAACCCATGCAAACAGTTTAAAACAGTGTAAAAAGAAAACCAACTGTGGGTGGGATCATTTTGTTGAGTGTGTCCATGTCCATTTGTTGGAAGAGTCAAGTTGTTGTCCTCTGCAGGTCAGTGGCTGCACTGCTGCGAGCAGCTCATGAAAATCGAGGTGGCGTCGCCACGGAAACCATCCCTCTTCCTCACCAAGCAAGCCGACTCTGTTTACAAGGAACTGAGTGAGTACTGTGCCGTATAGAAAGACCGATTAATTGACAATTAGCTCTTTTAAAGTGAGCAAAAATTGGAAAAATCTCCTCACAACCTCCATTTCTCAACGCTTCACCGTATGTGATCCTTGCAGGCATCAATTCTCCAGCCAAGATTGAGAGCATCACTGACATCATCCACAACAAGATCCAGGAGACTGACGGCCACTTCCTGATTGGTCAGCAGGAAGGCAGAGAGCCTCCCAATTGGTCGGCTCTATTCGGCGGCTCCCGCTCACTCGAATTGCAGAAGACGGCAGCGACTGAAGTTCTCTCACCGAGTCAAAGCTGCACGCCGTGTTCAAGCCCCAAGCCTTGCTCCAGCTCCACGCCCAATAGTGGCAAGAAACGGCGTGCCCCGCTTCCTCCCGCCACCCCCGATGCTCTGCCTCCTTGTCACGCTCCTCGCCCTGACAGACCTCCTCGTCCTCCTCTCTCGCACCCGCAGAAAGAAAACACTTCGCGGGTCAAATCCAAAACGGGAAGGCCGTCTCTGGATGCCAAATTTTCCGCCATCATCCAGCAGCTGCAGCAGCACAACAACAAATATAGCGGGGGCACTCCGGCACTGAGTCGCAAGAACGCGCCACTCGCTTTCGTTCATGTCGACAGACAAGGCGATGACGCTCCCGCACTGAGGAGCAATCTGAGGAAGTCCTGCCGAGAGAAGATGAACTTCTAAGACAACACAAAATTGAAATGAATACAGAGGAGTGGGATGACATTTGACATTCTCTACTGTGAAAGAGATGACTAAAAGGAGACATTTCACACAAACATGACACTACTTATAAGCCCCAGCATGGGTGTGCAAACCTTTGTGCTCAAGACGGGGCCACATATCATTTTTAATAGAGGAATAGAAATGCAGTGGACCCCAGCTACTGCGAATAGACAACATTTGTATAGGATTGATGGCCACTATAAATGCATTGAAAATCATTTTTACCCCCCTCCAAAAATATATGGACAAAGCAGAGATAAACTCTAAAACCAGGAAAAAGGGTAGGCACCCCACCCAAAAAAGATGAAAAAATTGCAAATAGGTGAATAAATCCGAGCTGCAAGTATGTGGGGGTCCACTGTAATATTTTTTTTTTTTTTCATTCATTAATTTCTTAATTTTCTTAATAGTACTGTTTTTTTCCATGTATAATGCGCCCCCATGTATAATACGCACCCTAAAAATGGCGTGTCGATGCTGGAAAAAAGTCTGTACCCATGTATAATACGCACCCAAATTTTGACTGTTGTTTTGTTTAAGTCCCAATGATCGTCACACACACATCTGGGTGTGGTGAAATTTGTCCTCTGCATTTGACCCATCCCAGTGTGATTTTGATCCATTCCCTGGGGAGAGGGTAGCAGTGAGCAGCAGCGGGGCCGCGCTCGGGAATCATTTGGTGATCTAACCCCCCAATTCCAACCCTTAATGCTGAGTGCCAAGCAGGGAGACAATGGGTCCCATTTTTATAGCCTTTGGTAAGACCCGGCCGGGTTACTTAAGTCCGTAAACGTAAAATTATTTCAGAAAAAAGATCATCTTTGGCAACAACCGGTTGTTATTCTGCCGGTCAGTATCACTGCGCATGCGCTAGCAAACTCGATAGCAAAGAAATGTTTCCGATTTGCATAGGGTACATTGTGACAGCAAACGAGCAGGTGATCCAGCAAGCGTCTGATATGAGAGCATTGTGTTCGTATGGAGCGTGTTTGAAGTGAACAGCAGAGAAGAAAGGAACAAGGCAAAGTGTTGTGAAATAAAATATTACCTGTAATACGCATTTAGGTAGAGAACTGAACTCTCGCTCTTTATATAGCTGACGTGTCAAAAAAAAAAAATAATTACCCATGTATAATGTGCACCCCAGGTTTTAGGACAATAAATTTGTTAAATTTTGCGCATTATACATGGAGAAAAACGGTAAATGATTTTAATTTCAAATCTGTATTATTACTAACTATGATTAATCTTGCTAAATAGAAAAAGTAAAATTATTTGGTATTTTATTATCTTGTGTGGTATTTTATCCAAGCAGACAAAAAGGCAGCAAATACTGATCCAAGACCGAATGAATGTGAAGCTAATTTGATGAATACCTTTGCGTGTGCGTGAGAGGAGTTTGCAAAAGCCTTGAAAGGAGCGAAAACAGATTGCCAGTGGGTGTTGAGCTCGGGAGGAGCGCGAGTGCAATTTAATAGTCTCGTTGTGTTGCATATAACGCTCGCTTTGCAGAGTACGCGTTGGCAATTATTCATTAGACTGATCGGCCACATAAACAAGAGTTCATCCGCGGTCGTGGCAATGTCATTATCTTTATTTTATGCCCTTTTTATGAATGGAATCACTTCAATTAGTTTGACATGCCTCAAAGCAACATCTGACTTGCAAAAGAACAATCATGGGACTTCATGAGCTCAGGCAAATTTATCCGATTACGTATGTGGGTGCGTGTTTTCAAGTTTGTCACGTATCTTTAGAGATTTTGGCCGAGCAGCTGATCCTCTTATTTCTGCTTTAGTTGTATTGATCGATTGACTATATTATCAGCTTTCCGGAGAATGTCCTTAATTTCTGCTTGGACATCACCATCAGTGGAATTTTGCCCAGCTGAATCAGTAAACACGAGAATTAACGTCATACTGACTTGGTGGATTTTCTTTCTGTCCTTGTCTGACGCCTGTTTATTTTGGGTGTAATTACAATGTTGACCACGAGACGGCAGCACACTAGTTGGACACTAAATTTGACAAAAAAGTCAGTCTCACAGGCCACGCAATTAAGAATCATGAATGCAGCCTATTCACACCTGAGCATCAACACACACATGCAGACCTTTTTAGATAGTAAAATATTTTAATTAAATATACAGGTCATAGCATTAAAAAAAAGTCTAATTTTTTTGTCTCTGCCAGCTGGCTGATTGGTAAACACATGGCTACTGTATCAAAACACACTTTTTGAGGATGCACCAAAAAAAAAGGTAAAAGTGAACATAAAATAACAACTAATCCTTAATTCCAAAACATAGTGTTTCGTTAGAGGCTAGATGTGTGTACTTTTTTTCTCTTTCACTCATACTTACAGATATAGTATACTGCCTTTGATGCTATTTACAGGTTATAACAGTTTGACTAGGATAACCACCACTCTCGCGTGAGCGTGGTGCGCTATCTACAGTGCTATTTATTTTTATTTACACGTACACACGAACACACACACTCACCCATGAGGAGATGACGACGATAGAAGAGAAGGAAAAAGGTCAAATTGATCCCATGTGTTGAATTTTTTTTCCCCCTCAGATAAGACGGTGCTCGTTGCTCAGGGAAAGCAACATGAACATATTCAATATTGTTTCAGGACAGTGTACTGGTATGTTTTTTCTACTCACAAGTAACACAGCTCAGCACTAGTTGACATCTGCACGCTACTAGTACTGCTTGTGAAGTGCTTGATGTTAACTAGTAGCACATAGTTGCCAATTTGTGGAGCATTTTGTTGGTCCAGTAACATGATGTCAATTAGTGTATTATTTTCTTTATGTCCCCTTTAAAGTGTATATGAGCGCGCACCTGTCACTAAAAAAAAAAAAAAAGAAGATGGATCTCAGCACAGGTAATCAATCACAAGCAGAAAGAGATTTCTAAACAAACTGCACCTCATCAATCATTCTCGAGAGAAAAATACCTCATTCCAAATGCCTGCTACCTCCCAACATTTAGTGCTACGAACAAGATCGCCAGACGGGAAAAAGGCACAAATATTTTCAAAGCGTTCTAAGTGACCACATTCTTACTTAAAAAGAAAGATCATACAGCGGATATTTTTTTTCAGCGTGTTTGGACTGTAAAAACTCATTTTCAAGTCATGAATAATAAAGGCAGTGAAATGGGGCGAGCGTTCCGCAGCGGGCGACTGCTTCATTATGCTCGTGCGATGGGCCGCTACAGTCCCAAGATGCTTGATGGATTATTGAAAAAAAAAAAATCTCCAATCCCAAAACCACATTCATTCACGTGAAATGGATTTGGACATGTACTGTCCCACAGCACCTCTACAGGTTACATTTGTCAGTGCACTCCACTGCGTCAAAAAAGCGGCGCCACTGAACGCCAGTGCCGATACATTTTGGCGAGTGGTGGGTATGCAGGTGCCTGCTGCTGCTGTAGTGTTTGAAGCCACACGGTTTTAGCCCTCGGACGCAGTAAACAAAAACGGCGCGACTGCCCGCTGACTCCCGCCGACAAAAGGGAGCACATCCACGTCAGAATTGTGCAAATAAGGGTACAAACAAAAAGATACAGTAAGTGGTGATAACATACAGAACAGTGCAAAGGATATGAAATGTCTCAACTAATACCGAAAAATTTGAATTTTTAGTCTGTCTCGCAGAAGAGTTTTACAATCAGTCACCAGCCTTCCATCCGGGCCCATCTAACGACAGAGCCGCTGTCTTTGCTTGGCAAGGGAAAAAAGCGGGCCCGGGGCAGGCTGGGCGTCCCTCACAGTCTAGTGCTGGGGTGTATCGAGGAGAGCTGCGGCGGGTGCAAGGTGGAGAGCGGGTACAGGTGGTGCAGCAGGTCCCCATAGAGGGCCGTTCCGCCCGGATGTCTGAAGAAGTGGTGCGGGCTGGGGGCAGAGGCCAAAAGCTGCCTGTGGAGCAGCATGGAGTGGAAGGCTAAGGGGGGCACGAGGGGGGACACGGCCGACTGGCTCTTCAGGTACTGCAGGCCCGGGTGCTGCTGGAGGGCGTCCTGCGCCACCAGGCTGCCGGGCGGGTACATGCCGGCGTAGAGGGCCGCGGCGTGAGGCAGTGGGTAGGCGGGGTGGCCCTCGGGGAGCCGGTTGTTGAGGTGGACGGCGTGGGCCGGCTCGGCAGCTTTCAGCTCCTCCGGGTCGCTGCGGCGGATGGTGGCCGCCGGATGGATGGGCGTCACCACGCGGACCTTCCTCTCTGCCAACTCCTCGCCCTCCGGCGGTTCCCCAAGGGTCCGTTTACCGGGCCGCACAGGGCTGTTGATGGATGAGTCGGATGAGGATTTGGGACTGGGAAAGGGTGGCGACGGGTCTTGCTTGGGAGGCGAGACAGTCATGGGGGGAACTCTGCACGCCTTGGGGTGAGAGTCCAAGCCCTGGTGCACGACGGGGTAGGGGAGGCCGCAGAAGGAGGCTTTGGAGAAGGCGGACACCCGCTGAGAGAGCGGTTTGGACACGGTGAAATCTCTGGGCTCGTCCTCGGGCTCTCTGCTCTCGCCTCGAGTTTGCGCGTCGTCGCTGTATTGCGACCTGTAAGCCAGGCCTTCCTGCTCCGGCCCTCCGCAAACAAAAGCCTGCCCACCCCGTCGCTCCCCGTTAGCGTATGCGGCCATCCTGTCCTGAGTCAGGCAGCTCTCCGTTTGCCTGTACAGACTGTGCAGGTGCGGGGACGAGTAGCGGTCCGCGGCAAAGCTGCGGGCAGCCGGGAGGAGTTTGTCCGAGGTGTTCTCAGTAGCATCCCGGTCCAGAGTCCTGGGGAGATACGGCTGCCACGGGGCACTAACGTGAGGCTGCAGGATATGGCCGCTGCTCCTCTCTTGTGGGGGCTTGATGCTCTGCGCATGCTGAATGACGGACGGCCGGAACATTGGCGTCGCCTCCGGGACGCTGTCGGACACGTGCCGTCTCTGACTTTCGTCCTCGCCTTCCCTCTTGTCCGCGTCTCTCTCGGTTGCGAGACAGGGCTGGAGAGACGACGCATACGAGAAGGACACGGACTCGCACACTTGTGAGAGGAGCTTCTTTTTGGCCAGAGGAGACATGATGCCTTGGCCGCCTTTGCAGTAGGCGCCCATCTGCGCGGGACTCTCCTTCCGAATCACCCCGTAATCTTCCTTCTCCGGGAAGGGATCCGCGCTCAAGTCTATGGACTGCCTCTCCTGTTTACAAATTGGTAAGACCTTGCCCACCCTCCCGCCGTGGCTCTCCAAGGAGGACTCGGGCAGCGCCACGTGTCCGACGGGTTTGTTTTGGTCCCAGCGGTGAGACAGGTAGGTGTTTTTGGCAACCGGGTGGACTTCGGTCTTGGCGGCTTGAAGGGCCTCGCCGATGTGCCTCCACTCAGGCTGGGAGCACAAGGCGAACGGCGCTCTGCCCGAGTCAGGCTCTTTGTCGGCCAACGATTCTTCTTTCTTCAGCGTCACGTGAAGCTCCTCCTCCTCCTCGATGACGATGGCTTCCTCCGCAGCGGGCGCTTCCAGCTTTGTGGCCGCTTCCCCTTTCACCTTGGAATCCTGCAAATGGCATGCATCGAAATGATTAGAGGATCAAGATTAATTATCGATTCATTGGATTCGTTGGCTTAATCGTCTCGCCTCTAAAAAATATGACCTGAATTAATATGTCATAAAGTAGACCAAGTTGGCCTTGAAAATCTTGCAACCTTAAAGTCGCTCCTCAACATGTATGCGTGCATGTCAAGATGGTGGAAGACGGTGGCCACCAACCTGTGATTGTTGCTGGCCCTTGGCTGCCTCGCCGCACTCCTTCTTGGCCGCCTGCTTGCCAGTGCTCGGGCCCTTGGCTTTCTTGGCCCCGACGCCTTTAGCCTTGGTTGACGGCGGCTTCTCCTGGCTGCGGGGTTTGGCCAGGGGGAGGGGCTTGTCCTGCTCTCCTTTCAGGTGCCTCTCGTACGGGAGGAGAAGCCTGCAAGAGGGTTGTCCACGCTGTTATGTCACAGAAGGCTTGGCCAACACAATGGCAACTTTGGACATGTTCAGTGTCTTGTTGCGCGCAAACTCGATTGTTCAACAGAATAAACCTTGATTAGTCACACGAAGGGAAAATTGCAGTTTTATAGCCGCTAAGTGGAGAGAAGAAACACACACGAGCAGCAGTCTTGCATGTGTAAAAAAAGAAAAGAAAAGAAAATCATGTGGATTGATGTGGTTGTGGGGAAAAAAGCACGATATGGACTCATCATAATATTAAGACAGTAACGTAATTATAGATCCTATAAAAACAAAACATGCTTTGGAGGGCGGTGTTGGCTCTAAATTTCATACTTGGCATGCAATAACTAATCCTATTGTCATGACACAATGTTAGGGGAAATCCACTCACACATGAATGCCAGAGAAGTGTGTGTGTGTGTGTGTGTGTGTGTTAGCTCCTGCTGAGACACATCACACCGCTTATTATTTGAACCTTGAGAGGAGAAGAATAAATGCTGGGCTTTTCCTGGCCATGATTACACCGTAGCAAATTTTGGGAAATTTACCATTGGCAATATGATTCATCACTTCAGCTGGTGTGTGCTTGTGTGTGTGTGTGTGTGTGTGTGCGTGCATGCGCACAGCTGAAGGCATTACATGCAGATGCTCACAGCCAACAAAGGCCAAGTGAAGCCAGTGGGAACATTGCGGGGCTCTGCTAGTCCTCATCCCGACATTCCAAGAGTTCACAGTCAAGTTGTAACTTTAATGAGGGCTCGTGCGCAATGTCGCAACTTGAGAGATGTTTTGAGGCCATGAAAAAGAGGCAGAAAAAGCAGGACCATATTATTTCAATTGAAAAGATATAGCTATGATTTTCTACCGCTTTTTTATTTTTAACACCCTTTTGCAGTCCGGAAGAGATGTTTAGCTTGCTCCTCGTAAAAATCCTCCAAAAGACTTCAAGACTTTTTGTTGTGTTATTTCGCTCTTTGAACAAGGAAAAAAAAAAATAAAAAAGAAAAAAAAAAAGGCAGCCAAACGACATTTCCTCCAGCTGCTCTGGCAAGGCGCCGGCCAAGAAAGGAAATGTACCATTAAATGCGACTCATTGGAAGGCATAATGACACCTTCACAAAGAGCAGCAACCACGGCAGAAAACAACACACAGGCATTTGTACTCTAAGTATTTGTGTGTGGGAATGATGCCGGCCGGCTCAACTGTGAAGGAATGTGAGAATGGGATGGCTTGTGGGGGTTTATGTACGAGCTGAGAGAGAAATGACTGGTTTCTTGTGTATAAATACTTGCAAATGGAAAAGCCTAACAAGCTATTCTGGTCGGAAAAAAGCCCCCACGAAGTGAGTGGCAGGAAGTTCCCAACAATTTTTCGTGTTCAAACTTAAACACAAAGTAGCCCTCAAAAAGATTGTCCAACTTTTGACCACGTGCCCCAAAAGTGCTTGGCGTCTTGGATGGCTGCTTCCGATTGGCTCATTCCAGGTCAAGGTGAGTACACCTTTGCTTCTTTTTCAGATGTTAACCTTGTTTTAGATTTGCTCGATGGTTGAAAAGTCAACAGCAAGGCTGAGAACACAATTTGTTATTTTTTACATTTTCCAATTGGGACCAATTTCTTCTTGAAACTCGTCTGACAATTACAGAGTCGTAGAATCAACTCGCCTGTGAAAATTGGTCATCAAGATAAAGGTGAGTACACAATTTGGTTTTTCCACATTGTGATAATGTGCTTCACTTCCTGATTTAAAGAAGCATGATGTCAACATTATCTCACCAGTCTTTTGTCAACAGTCGCAGCGACGATTACATTTGAACATTTTCATACATTGGGAGTGGTTAAATTCTTCTTTGCACTTGTCTGAGCGGTTACAGAAGCGGAAAGTTACTAACTTGCCCTTGGCAACACGTCAACAAAGTTAAAGGATTGATTGTTTTGTTTTTTTCTCCATTTTAATGTAGCAATTAACTACTTCCTTGGAGGACTTCTCCAGCCACAAAACAGGAAAATAAAAAGGTGTCGGAACCACCAGGGGCCACATGGAGGCGCATCTTGCTTTTGTAGGGGCTCGGGTGGTTGCCAGGCGAGGGAGGGGTGAGGTGGGGGGCAGGGGGCGGTTTGCCGGCAGTGGAGAATTTCATTAAAGCAGCACCAGCAACATTTTTATGAGGTCAATAAACACTTAACTTCCTCTCATGCCAATTTATCAGCCGCTTCTTGTTTGAGCGCCCGCTTTTTCCGTGTCGATAACAAGTGACTAATACATGCGGCGCAGAGGAGGGGGGTCGCTTGAGAGAGGGGGGAGCTCTAAATGTTGAATAAATATAGAAATATCAGGCGCGAGCTAATCTGGGAACGAGATGAGCGCTGATAAAAGGATATTATGCATGTCGGCCTGATCTTAATAAATCAGCAAAATCTAGGATGGTTCATTCAAAGGGACCCTGCCAAGATCAGCATGTTTCAAGACGCACGCACGCACACACACGGCAGTTGGCAAAAACAAGACCATTTTACCAGGAATGTGCTGCCCTGCTTTGCGTTTGGTTTTACAGGAACAAGCGGCGGCGTGTCAGAATCCAAGAAACGGAGGCCCGAAGTCACTAAATTTGTGGAAAAAGCCCGCAGGCTGTTCCACTTGCACAACCTCCTGCCGCCATCTGCGCCCCAAATTAATTTTAGCCGCTGCTGCGCGTTAAGATCACAGGAACAGACAAAAAAAGAAAGGAGGGAGACCAAAAAAAGAAAAGAAAAAGAGGACAAATTTAAAGGGCGAGCGGAGCCAACACAGATTAGGAGCAGAGAAAATGATTTGTTTTATTGTATTTTACAGACCCGGGAGCCCATGAAATACAGCCCCCCCCTCCCCTCTCTCTCTCTCTCTGCTTTGGATGCATGCCTCAAAGCCACTTTTTGTCTCAAAGCCAAACCACTCGAGGTGACCCTCATTCATGCACTTAAAAGCAGAGGGCAGCCAAAGAATGAAGAAAAATACCTAAGCCCTTTGTCACATCTGAAAACAGCAGATTTAAAATGACCTCTACTGTTCCATCCTCCCCCCTGCTCTCATTAGCCGCCGCTCCTCCACTGTGGCAGGTGGACGCGAGCTTGCCAAGTCTCGTGTAATAATGACGTGAAAAGCCGCAAGTGGTGCTGAAATTCTTGAAGATGTCATTTCTAGTTATATGATAATGTATTATTATAGTAATTTATAATTTATGTAACTATTATATTTTTTGTCCTGACAATAAGAAACTAAGCAATTTCAAAATGGCCTCTTCACCACATGCCCTCCCATCCCAAAAAAAAAATGCAGACATGCAGCATATGTGTGACAGAACGTCATTAATTTCATTAGCTACGCCCAACGATTTATTAATCTTGGCGGGGAGCAATGCGTTGGTTGAACTTTGGCTGAGGCGTTTTTCTTTGCGCATACCTTTGACGGAATTCCACACATGAGGGAAACGAGCCAATCTTGTTGTTTAGGAACATGAGGATGATTTTTTAAAAGTCCCAACTGTGCTGTTAAGTTGAATCAACTTGACTGGGCGGTGATAAGCAAGCAATTGCTTCGCCATCTGTTGCTGCATCAGCAAATTTGGCGTCTTCGGTTTTATTGTAGTTTCTAAAATGATTATTAGCCTCTTTCTTTTTTATGATTTCAAGACAAAATATATCTTGCGAAAATATGACCAACATCTCGTGAATGAAACAAAATCTGAGAGTGATGTCACCGCGGCTGCTAACGCTATTCCTGCGGCAGCGGTGGCGGGTTATTTCCGGTCACGAAGGTCGGTTGCTCAACGTGCGCCGTAATGCTGAAGCTGCTGCTTTTTCAGGTCAAACTATTACGCGGTGTTACTTTAAGCAACGACAGCCATTAAATCACGTCTTGCCTGGCTGTGTCTTTCTCCGCCTCGCCGCTGGCTGACAGAACCAAAATGGCAAGTAAAATTGCCTCTAATACGCTTTTCCTGCGAGAAACACACACGCGCGCACACACAAACTGATGGATCTGCAGTACGGCAAGGACGAAGCAAAGAGATGCTGACAAGTGCAAGATAGTGCTGAATAACATCTGCACTTGCAGGCAGGCACACATACGCGCGCGCGCGCACACACGCACATACACTGTACCCTCTGTTACGATTCCCAGCGTGAGGCGCAAATATAGTTTGGCCCGCAAAGAGCGATGCTTTTGCTACATCCCTACACCAAGGACTCAGTCAATAAAAAAAAACAGCATATCGGAAAACATTTGATACACTCAGCTTGTTTGTTTGTTTTTTTGACCTTGCACCGCTTTTGAAATAAAAAATTACTTGCGTTGGCTTTGCGCGTCGCTACGGCAACACCGCATCTTCGCCCAATGACACGAGAGAGGGAGAAAGAGAGTGAGAGATTAAAAATGTAGGAGCTGTTAAAAGGCGCTGACCTGTATCACAGGCGGTGGAGGCGCGCGCGCACACACACACGCAGAAAAAAGGCCAGTCTATTTCAAGGTTATTGATGCCATCTTTTTCATGACCTCATTTTTAATTCCGAGTGCCGCAGCCCCGCCTGACGGCCCGTCTCGTACAAGTGTTTTTTTTTTTCTTTTTCTGAATAAATATCATTAAAGCCTCGCCAGCCGCTGCAGCAGACGCTCGACTTATTGATTTCTTTCTAATGAACAAGTGTGTGTGTGTGTGTGTGTGGGGGGGGGGGTTAAGGTACAATTAGTCGCGGTTATCTGCTGTTCAGCTCGTACGTTACCGCCATTACGCCTGAAGACTGACGGACAGCGTAAGTATGCTCATTACGTCGCTGGCCGTGTCGGGAACTAGTTCAAACAATTGACTGGTGTCAAAGGGCAGATGTGATGTCAGATGGACGTCTACAAACGATGGGTTCTCTCGAGTGCCCATCAAGTGTCAAATTGAGCGGGCAAGTCAATCTATTAGCAAAAAAGCTTCATTTTGCCAGACCCTTCTGCGTTTCTGCAGATTGCAATTTTTAAGCAATTTGCAGGGTACTTTAAAGCATATCATAAAAAATGTTATTAAAACACCTAGAAACTAATTTCAATTGTGGAATTAATATTTGGTCTACCTATAGCGCAAAGGCATAAACTGAGTTGGCTGAAATTTTATGCACCGCAAAATTGTTGCTTTGTGCAGCTGACTCATCTTTTGTGCGTTGACCAATGATGAAAGGTGGAACGGAAGACACCTCCGGGGAGCAAACGTGCGCTCGGCCACGCCGGCAAACAACCTCATTCATCACGCCGCCCGCAACGTTTGCTCAGCTAATACAAGGCGGCTAATTGCCCTCCGAGCAGAGAGCGAGCGCATCTTGCCGATGTTATAGCTTTGTATCGATTCAGCCGTATTTTCCTCCCAGCTGTCTTCCGTGACCTCAGAAGGACAATGGCAAAACTTTCCAGTGCAGTACAGTTTGGGAAAGGATCAAATAAAGTTGGCAGGGAACAAAACTCTGACAACTAAGCCCCAAATCAAATGCTTTCAAGTTATTTCACCACCAAACGATAAATTAATTCCTGACAAAATCCCTTTAAAAAAATCCAGATTTTGCCAAATAAAAGGCCAAGTTGCATAAAGCACAGTCCCAAATGAACTTGCAGGGGTTTTTTGAATTTCTCCTTGCCCTTTTGGGAGCTTAAGATCAGGGGATGCTTTGGGAATAATTGTCAATTTTTGTCTATGTGAAGCCCTTTGAGACTGCTTGTGGTTTAGGGCTATACAAATAAACTTGACTTTCCCTTCCTTCGCTTTTTCTGTTTAGTCTGACATTTCCTAATAAACTCACTCTTGACTGTGTGATCTTCACATTCCCCCCGCCCTCACCTAACCCCATATGGTATTACTGACAGGTGTGTGCACGTTTACGTTGTGTTGACGCAACAACACTTAGCGTTCGCTGGAGGGCAAGACGACCGACTGCCTCATGGGTGACCCTGGCATCACTTTGTTGGGAACTTGCTTTTCTTTCACCTTGCGCAAGTGAGCGTGTGCGCGCACACCCTCCCTCCGGCTCATGCCCATATGCTTGTTTTAATTTTGTCATAGCATCTCTGATGATGAGTAGGAGGAGATGCTGCAATGTCTTAATGGTGTGATGAGATGACTTGCACGGGGTACTTTGCTAATTCACCTCTCGTAGTGGCGGCGCGTGCAGGTGGCGGCGCTGGTGCTGCTGGGGTTGCCGCCCAGTTCGTCGTACACGTGCTTCCACTGCCTGCGGACGGTGATCTGCGGGGCCACACATACGATCAGCGCACGGGGAATTGCTGACTCATTCGATCGGCAACTCCTCATCTCATCATGTCACTTTTTCCCTGATGGGCTCCAATTCTTATGACATAACACGCACATGCACTTGGTAGGTAGTGCTGCATGAATTGCGGTCCGGGGCCACAGTTTGGGGGCTGATGAAATCATTTGGAATGATTAAATTACGTACACATCATTTAAAAAGTCACGTCGCTCCGTGTGGGGACTGGCGCCAATAAAACAAGGCAGTTTAAAAAAGTTTTCCATGTATGAAGCAAATTGCTGCCATGCCAGAAGAAACAAAAAAAGTTCAATATCGCATTCAAGTTGTAGCGTGTGTAAACGTTTGCGTCATATCATGAAATGCGGGCTTGGCTAGGGGTGAGTCTACAAGCACATATGTGAGCACTTACCAGCTCGTATCCTCCTAGCTTCTGAGCGGCCTCGAACATGGTCCAAAGGTTGACTGCGGGCGGGGTTGGGGGGGGGGGAGGCAGACAAATAAGGACAAGTCAGCGATGCGGGAAGATGAAGTTCCACAAAAACAGAGAATCTCAACATCACTAAATGTAGAAAGGACAATAATTCGGTAAAATAAAAAAGGTTCTCATGTTATATATTCAAGGTGTCATGTTATAGGTCTCATATTTAAACGTTTTACATTTAAATAGCTTCATAAAATATTCAGACTTTTGTCGTGATTCACGTTTCTATGACCTTGACAAAAAAAAAAGAACATTCTTCAAAGCCAAACGGAAGAATATTCAAAACAAGATGGCAGACTTTTTTTCCCCTCATTTGAATGCATTTAACCTTTTTTCACTTCTAAGACTTGTTAACATTGCGGGAAGAAAAAAAACTTACAAAACTTGTAACCATGCAGGCAATTTAAGGCCAGAACAATGCTTTTACTTCCCGCCGCTCGTCGACTTGATTGTGTGTGCCGCTTCCTTTCAACTTGTCAAATCAAGTCAAATGATGCCGTGCGCTGTCTGGATCTAATTGCAGGGGGAGATTTCCCTTTGAAACGAGGCCAAGCGAGAAAGTAGAAGAAGCGGCCGCGCGCATGATGGGTGTTGACTTTATTGGAACACGCCGAAGGAATGTGCGGATGACATATTCCCGCTCGGGCCAAATGAAAAGCAGCAATATTGGAGCCCGAGCGCGATGCGTACCATGCGCCGAGAGGACATCAAAGTGTGTGTGATCAGTTATTCAAGTCAATTATCAATTCAAATATTGTGGCCGCCATTCTCTGATCAAAATTTTATTTGGCGAAAGTTTTCCTGTTTCATGTTTTATGCTGCAGCGCCCCCGAGTGTCAAGTGAAATTGAAGTCAAAGTGCCTTCAGGGAATTTTCAGAGTGAATGTTTTGTAAATCATCATATTACGTTTGTATTTACATTTTACACAAGTTGGAATGGCAGTTTGTAGAGCAAAACAGGACTTCTGAAAGGCTGCTGCTAAACGTGCTTGGACATTCTGGTCTGGCCTCTTTCTGTTTGGAACAAGATTGATTTGCAAGCACAAACAAGCTAATCCGCAATATCACATTACAAGTATTGCGCAACATTTCTAAAAATGGCCTCAATGCTGGCTTGTCTTTGAAAAACCTCTGCCGCAATTTCTCCACTAAATATTTGTATTTGCTCGCTGCAACAATAACACCACTTAACATTTTTATTTGTAGAGCCAATAAATACACCCCCTGCCCCAAAAAATTGAGTATCACGATAAAAAAACGGAGGCTTCGCTGGGAGGAGAAATCCATCAAAATTCAATCTGTGCTTACACAAAGCCTTGCATTTGTCAAAATGACATTTTCCTATCTACGCCTTTGACAGCATTGATTTTTTCTTCTTCCTTCTTTCCTTGTCGCCGCGCCGGTTGGAATAACAAAGGCTGAATGGAACGCCAGCGTTTCCGTCATCATATTGTCTTGTGCGACTGACTGCATGATGGATTCTTTAAGCAGCTTGCTATGCAGCATCTGTAATGACCACGTTGGACCCACGGCCGCCTCCATCTACTGTGTGTGTCAAGGCACACGCGTCTCTCTTTGGTGTCGCGTCATTAGCAATCGCTTCTCTGGAGTCCCTTGCCAATTTAACAGCAACACAATGCGTCGTCGGGGCAACACAAATTGGTACCCGTGTTGGCGGTGCGATCGCCCGATATAGGGTAGCAGTCTTCATTTATAGCAATGAAGTTTATGAACAAAATCGCACTTGTTGCTGAATCTCACCCTTCATTCATAAAATGAATGAAAATGATGAAAATGAAAGCCAGATATGATGATGATCAGTTTTGAAGGACAAAACAAAACCATTTCAAAAGCTCAAGAACAAAAAAAAGGATGCGACGGCAGCCATCTCGAGTCTCAAATAGACGGAATTCGTTGTCGTCTCGCTGCGCTGGAAAATAAGAGATCAGCGGCCGACATGTTGAATGCATTTCCGAGTGCGCGGGAGACCCGTAGACGCGGAAAGAAAAAAAATTAAGATAACGTAGGAACGGTTGACTTGAGCGCGGACGAGGCGGAATGACAAACGATGCACGTTGGGATTCCTTGGAGGTAAATCACGGGGGAGACGCCAACAAGGCCGACATCACTCAGCCATCTGTCGCCGAGCTCGCTTCCATACAAGCAATAGTTTCTTGTGATCAGCGGCAGCTGCACGTCTTTGCGGCGCGCGTCTAGAGGGAAGATTGTGGCTACAAAGGTTGCGACGTAATCATTGGCATTCATTGACACGGGATTCCTTTGCTTCAAAACCTCAACGTGTAACTCTGAACCCATACACAGATTGGCAGCATTAATCAGAAAAGATCATCTCACTTGACAATCCGACTGGTGGCCAAATCTGGTGCTCAAGATCGGGAACAATATCAGGCTTCTTTCTACAGAGCCGATCATCAAACTTGGATGCCAGTTCAAACTTGAACAAACGTCCTTAACCTGGAAATAACTCCAGTTTTTTTTTGTCAAACTCCACTTTGAGTGTCGCAAAGATTTTTTGTCGTTTCCGCCCTCTAAATGCAACTCGACTCATCTGGCGAACGTCCTCTAACAGCGTCGGAGGAACACAAAGACGACGAGGCGTACATGTGGCGCTGATGAGAAGACGTCTAATCTATATTTTGGTCCATCATGCGGGTGGCAACAGTCTCGCGTTTGTTTTGCGGGCCGTTTGATGGGGAGGCTCCAGAGAGAGCTCCTCGCCTCCTTTGTCAGCTTTCGTACCACATTTGCATTCGTTTTGTGAGGCGTGCACCGAATCGAGCACTTTTGAGTCTTTCGACTCGTGACTGTCGTACCAAGGTGAACTGCGGCCGGCGCTTCGTCTCACCTTGAAAATGAAGTGGGCCTCCTTTGCTACAACAAAAAATGTTTGTGACCTTGTAACGTTTTTGTGAATACTGTATTTTGGAGCTAACGTTCAGTATGGAAGTGAAGTAAAGTAAAGAAAGGGGAAGAGGACGTCAAGTAACCATCTGACAAATAAAATGAAAAAAATGCCAGGAGCAATCAAGAATTGGAGTACGATGAGGTGATGAAGTGAAGCAACCAATACAAGCACGTGAGTGACTCACTCTGTTTGAACCCCAAGAAGGGGATTCTCTCGATGGGTGTGTCCCTCTTCTTCATGTACTTGTAGAGCTCCACCAGGAAGGCCTGCTCGTCCTCTCGATTCTCCTCACTTGAGGCCACCGCCTCCACCGCCGCCATGTCAGCCGCCGCCATGTCGGCCACTGCCGCCGCTTCCTCCTCATCGTCCTCCAGCGAGGAGGAGGAATCCCTAACCTCTTCCTTCTCACTCCTCTCCTCCACCATTTCCTTCGGTTGCTCCTTCTCCTCGGGCGGCGCCTTCCTGCCGAGGCCGCCGCCGGCTTTGTGTTTGGGGGCGGAGCTAAGATTGACGGAGCTCAACTTGCCATTGGCTAATGCTCGACAGCTCGCTTTAATCTAAAAGGGCGACAAGGACAGCGGTCAGGTCGCAAGTTTGGGAGTTATTATGTCAAACAATGAACAATGTTGGTAATTTTAATTGATTTATTCTAAGTAATAAAAACAATATTAGTAATATATTATAATACTATTTTGTAAACATACACTGAAAATGTGGTTATTTTTTAAAAATATTTGGCAGCATAAACATATTGACCAAATAAAAAAATGCATTCAATAAAGAAAATTAAAAATAAATCTACTACAAATAATACAAAAATGTAGAATTTATTTATTTTTTAATTAAAAATAAAAAAAGTATATATTTTTTATTCAATCCACGGCCATTGTGACGAGGTGACCCTTAAAAACGAGCCGCTTAATTTCTTTGTTGTATTTTCATGCGGTGTTTTCCTCCGCACCGATTCTGGGCCAGCGCAGATGAAGCGCAGATTAGCTGGATAGACACCATTGCTGCTATCAATTTAATCGCTCAAGGTCGGCAGAATAACGGCGGAAGAGGAAAAAAACACACCCAAACGTCGTTTTTTGTGATTCTGAACGTCATAATGATGCGTGCATTGAAATGAGATGAAAAGTGGTGCGTCTACCTTGGGACTTTTGGTCTCCGGGCTGTTGGGGTCCTGAGCCGTGACCAGCGCACAGCCCGCGGAGTCCCTCCTCTGCGAGATGGACAACTTTTTCTTGCGGGGACGCCCCTTTAAGTTGGGAGCTGAGGACAAAAAGACCACATCAAGGGTTCAACCTCAAATTCTCAGTCATAAGTTGCGTCATGAACATATAAAATGCGTACTTGTGTCTTAAGCCCCCCCTTGGTGACACCCCCACTGACCCGCATTGCGTAAGCGGGCCTGTCCCCATTTTCTTCCCCCGCCACGCACCACGTAAGCGCACAATTATTCCACGTAACACGGCGAGCGAGGCATTGATTGAGTTACACAACAACAACTCCAAAAACGAGGCCGCCGTGTTGTGTGGCCAACAAGTGCTGGGTTACGTAAGGCCAGCGGCCGTCCTATTGATTCACACCCACGTTAAGAGCGGGCCAGGAACATAGCAAAGGTTTTAAAGCACCTCGAGATGTTTTTTTTTTTTTTTTCCTGCAACCGGATGTTTTATTTCCCTTCAAAGGGTTGTTGACATCTACCACTAAACGGCAGAAGCAGAATTTGTTTTGCACACTCACCACTTCCTATGTCTCCGTCTGCGCTTTTTATGCCTCACTGACCTGACCACAAGACGATGACTTATTACATGTTCACGTGTGACACTGCCAAGGAGGACATGTCCGACTGACCAGAAGCCAGAAAAAATCTGTAAAAAGGCGCAATAACCAAAAAAAAAAACATGCTACGAAGCATTCCAATTCGCAAATTTCTGTTACATTAACAGTGTAGCTGTGTAACGGCGTAGTAAACTGAGGCCTTTTGTCATGTTTTGCCAAAGGTGGCGGCGGTGTCGTAACACTGTGACCCGACGTTTGCGACACACCCCGCCGGCTGTACTTGTTCAACACAATTGTAAACCTGCCTGTCGCTTTTGACAAACAATCCGTGTGGCCGCCGTGAACCAAACAGGCCAAAGGTGAACACAGAAACACGAGCGCGAAGAATTTTGCAGTAAAACCGCAACGTACGAGTGTCGCCGTCAAACAGCAAAAGGGATTTACTGAGGCGGCCCTTTCATCGCCTCTCAGCAACATTCTGGAGATTTGCACCTCAGCCAAAATTAACACACACACTAAAATGTTTGAGCACTGACAGATTTTATGCCTACTATATGTTCACCTCGCTAATATTTCGGTTTCTGAGCGCATGTTTGACGACATGCTTTCAAGCAGGTGGTCTTAAAGCACAGCTAACGAACAAGTGACCCACATATATGTTATGAAAGCAACTGGAAGATTCCCTTTGTGCGTGTTTATTTACATTATAATACATACGAATGAGTCAGCTCAGTCGATAAGGTTCATGGAGATTTGTCAATGAAATGGGACGCGCCCACAAAAAGGTGTTTTACAACATATAAAAGGCACATTGGGATATAATTTAAAACAACCACAAAATAGGACAAAAACAAGGGTGTGGTCATCATGTTGGTTGGTTTGGAGATGCTTGCTAACAAGCTAGCTACGTGAGTAGCCAACTATCTGAGTGATTTTAGCCAACTAACTAATCACCTAACTTCCTAGTCACACTTGGATATTAAAATGAAATGTTTTTTTATTTGATTGACACACAAAAATAACAACTCCCATTTCTGGAAGTCTGCTGTGAATATATCAAGATGGCTCCCAAACATGAGCATTACGTACTCAAACACGCCGCATCATAACACTGCCTTCTTGACTTTAGTGCCAGCTGCGTCGGCCATTATGCTCACATTATTTTCTGACTTGGTTGTGTAGCATTCGAGAGAGGAAAAAATAACGTCTGCTTATTTGTCTTCATCGGGATTACTTCTCACATTTTCATGTCAGGAAAAAGACATCAATTTGAAGCGTATTTTGCACATCTATTTGTCTTTAGTGTACGGGCTGCGGGAATTGCAGTAGTATTTGTGATTAGGAAAAGGCGGGGCAGCCCCCAACACACACACACACACACTAGCAGCTCATTACTACGCATGGTTGTATTCACACGCTATTATCGCAAACATTCTGTCAGCTGACAATTATCAATCAGCGTCAGAAGGCAACCATTGCCACCATTGCCATGGTGACGAGCCCACATCCCAGCAATCAGTTACCCTGGTGGATGAAATGCAATATATAAATATAGCCGACTTGCTCGGTCAACTGCTATCAATTACTATAACTATGATGATCAAACAATGATAATAATATGAATATTGGTGTGAAGAGTGTCCAAAATTAAATTCAAATTATGATGAGGATGATTAAGTCTTGTGCAGGCGTGCCTAATGGCCCTTCCATGCTGGTCTATGAAGAGGAGTAAATAGTCCTCTCATCTGCACGCTGTCTCCCACACTTTTTGCGATGCGACTCAGTGGTTCTTCCCACGCACGCTCGCCATCGACCGTTGTTACAAACACACCAGGCGCCTTTGCATCCAAATTCGCCCTCGCCACACATGCCATGCAAATTGCCAACTTGAGCCAAAAATAACCGCTTTCACTTCATGTTGATGATGTGCTAGCTTGTAATGAGGAGAAGAGCGTCACAGCTGTTGCCATGGCACCCCTCTCCGTTGCTACTAAATAACTTAATGATTAAACTTAATAACTAAACATACTAGCTAGCATCCTTCTAGCTGGACGACTAGCGAACCAACTAAAATTTCAAAATAAAATGTAGGAATTCAGGAAAAGACACACACATACACACACACACACACACACACAGCAGATCAAATGAAAGGAATTTAGCAGACAGCGCTTCAGCGTGAATTTCTCTGCCTTATTAGGGAAAGTCATTTGGGAAGGCGAGCCAGAGAAAATAATGAAAAAAACAAACGATGAAAAAAGGAGTTGTGTTCTTAATTCATTAGTTGTGCGCTGTTGTGTGTGCTCCCAATGGGCCAGGAGGAGCGAGAGAGAGAGAGAGAGCGAGAGAGAGAGGCAACATTAAGCTTTCATCACTGCAAATGAAGCAAAACTCTGCTGTTCCAGGAAGAGCCAATTAAGCCCTTCAAAGAAGTTTATTATTGCCAAGGATTAAAAAAATCATTCTCATCTGATTCATTGGCGCTCCGTGAGTGTGTGCATGTGTGTTGTGAAGGCTCAAGCTAGGAAACATGACAAAAGATTATTTCCAATGGAATTGGGACAACAGAGCGCTGAAAAAAAGTGCTACAATATGGCATTAAACCCAGAGGTCCTGGAAAAAATAAAACATCTCATAAAGCAAACAAAAGTCGCATCTCACGGGATAACAGCAGAAAAGATTTCTGCAACGAATGCTTAGTTTATTTTCATAGTGATAAAGATAACTCTTTTATTTAACCTAAAACTTATTTTAACATCAAGCTAACAAACCAGCAAACTTACAATTTACATATTTGTGTTGCATAACCGGTGTAGGAATGTAACGGCGTCATAAAAGGATGAGTTTTGTCACGTTTTCACCGCTTCTATTGTTACCGCATTGCCCTAATATTAGAAGACTTTTATTTATTGCTACATCTGCTGCTCAACAACAACAAGTAAATATGTGAAGGTGTCAGCCGAGGAGCTCCTGAGAAGAATAAACAAACTCCGGCAGTGTTAAAACGTTGCGTAACGCGCGGCATTTGCTAAAACGGGATCACCTTCAAAAGCGCTCGCACATCATTGATGTCGACAGACTGCGGCGAACGCTCGCTCGCTCACTAGGACTGCGAGCTGGAAGGAAAGATTTCAATTTGGCTATCCGAGAGAGAGGGGAGGGGAAGGGGGAGGTATGAAAGGGAGCGGTGGATAAGCTTCAAGGCTTATCCTATTCATTACTGGAGGAGAAAGAGAGAGGGGAGGGGGGAGAGAAATCTCAGCATCGACCTATAAATAAATGAATGGTGAGATAAACACATCAATAAAACATATGTACGTATTCTAATAGATCACGCTCTAGTTACGCTTGATGGGATGGAGGCGACCCAATGAGCCCAATCACGGCGACGCCATCATTGCGGGAAAAGGCTGAAGCGGCGGCGCCTATAAATAACAATCATTGGCTCCATAAAATAGGCCACAGCATCTCCCGTCATCATGTTGGTCTCTTTACGCGCCAATTTATTGGACTCTGTAGGGGAGCTTATTTATAATTCATTAGAAAGGAGCCTTTTTTTTTTTACGGCAAAACAAGCTCATCTTGTAATGACTGGCGCGTTTGCGAGCGCTTCTTAAAAAGCCGTAAAACACCGGGAGTGATTTTTCCGCTGTCATGTAAAACACGTTGGACGGCGACGCCGGAAGTACCTGCGAGAGAGCGAGCCTCCACCTGCACGCCGCAAGCTCGTCTTTAGTGAGTCAGTCACTTCAAGCTGCTACAGGCTCGTCTGGTATTTATCTTCAAGAAAGGCGGGCAGGGGGTTATTTGGGAGATTGCGTCACTTTGATTATTGCAAAAGGATGACTCGCCCAGTTTCCTTTTACAGGAATTGCTAAAGGCCATGCAAAATTGTGATCGTGCAAGCAAGCATGCCAAATTGTTTTTTTTATTAAATTTAAATATGAGGCAAATGTGACCTCAAAAACTCTATGTTCAAGAATCACGTCGCCAAGAACCCTGATTTTAAGTAGGCCTGCTGATCATCTTTTTTTTTTTTTTAATTCTTGGAAGTTGTATGGGTTACTGGGTATGACAAACACGGTGAACATTGTGGAAAGTGTGTGTCGGGATCCAGGAAGACTTGACGTTTTGAAGTTGACTCTTCTTCTGTCTCATGATTTGGCCCTTTCGGAAGGAACTTTCTGAGAATGTTTTTTTTTTTAATCATTTTTTGTTAGCTTGTTTTTCAAAATTTCAGACTCTCATGACCAATAGTTATCTCTTTTTCGTATCACCACCAACAATTGCGTCCGTCTCAAGTACGCATTTTGAGCGAATGTGACAGTGCTGCGTGCCAGAACATTTGCTTCCAGAGAGTCCGTGAAGACACCACGAGGGAGGCCACAGCTGCAAAAACATGTGACAGCGATGACGTCAGGACATAACAGAAGGTGTCTTACATTCGATAGTGTCGTCTACACCGATGACAAAGATGATCATCGCACAGCTGTAGTGATGAAAGGATATTGAGCACACCGAGGTGCAAAATATTATAAACGGCTCACGGTGCAAACCGAACATTGTTTTTAAGTGAAATGGCTGACAAGTGTTTAGGAGGGGTTGAAAATGTGTTAATGTATTATATTTGAATACTTTACATTTAAAAAAAAAAAAAAAACAGAAATTAATATTCTATGTTTAACTAATGTTTCCTTGTGGCATTTTCAATCCTTTCTATTCATTTTCTAATATTCTTGCAGTCACTATTTTTACACTGACCCAATATAGCCTCATTTAAATGTAGCTTGTTACATTTTGATAATAGAACAAAGTGAAACCCAAACATGAAAAATGAAGCAGAAAAGTGAGCGGAAACACAAAACATGAGTCGCTGCCAACAAATTTTGGCCACGAGTGCACTCGTAATTGTTTGCTGAAGAGGAAACACAATGACACGTTTGTTGTCGCTTTGGCGATGGCGGCTTGTTCAATGACCGTTGACGCAAAATAAAATCTTCCGACGCAGTTGGCAAGAATCCGACGACAAACACGCAGATTTCATTTCACGGCTCATGTTGTGGATGGAAAGATTGACATCATCCTGCAAGTTCATGTTGAGCAGGAGTCAATGTTTTGTTTTGTTTTGTTTTTTAAGAGGGGGGGGGGGGGCTGATCTCACAGAGTGAAACATGGCCCATTTCGGTGTGTTTTTTCCCCTTCGCCTCCTCCTGGCACATTCTAGTGCAGGAAGATTTATGAAGCCAAAGCGTGCGCAGGTTGTTTTTCATCCAGCGAATGGCGACAATATTAATCTTTAAGGCAATAAAAGGCCTTTACGCTCACCCCACCCCCGTGCAAAGATTAGACCGGAGATCCCTGCTTAATAAAAGCCGAGCGGCGATGACAGAGTTTTCCAACAAACAAACACATTTGAAATATAGAAGTTGTATGCGGCCGCCGACAACTATATTAGAGTTTACGTACAACGGCAAGTTGTACTCCCCTCTTCCCTTCCCCTCCTGGTTGTGATTGCCTGGCTCGCATGTGTTGTCTTAAGCCCGCAGGAGAGTTGGGTTTCTGACACAAGAGGGGAACGAAGGGTCAGCAGAACTCCAGGAATTGAAGGAGGTGGGAGAATGGGGAAAAGTCTAGCTCATAATATTTCCCCTGAGAGTCGGCGACAAGCAAAATCCAAGCGGTCTCCGCCGCATGCGTGCTTGAAATGCTTTCCATTTGCCCCCACTGACCGACTGTTGATTTCATTTTCTTTAGCTGATATTTCAAACATTTGACGATATATTTCCAATAACCTTTTACTTGTACTCCCTACAATTGAAAACTAACATCTGTACTTTGTCAAAACATGCTGGTTGCCTTTACAACTTCCGCAGATGACGACATAAAAAAAAAATACAGTACTTAACTGACAGTTGCTTTGTCTTTTTTACTCCAGTATTTCTGCACTTAAGCTTGGCGCACACCAGGCCCACTCCACCTATTTCTGTTGTTGCAACATAGCCTTTACGCCACTTTTTTTTCCCCCCACACACGACCCACCCAATTGAAAACTATACAACTTTCCCTCCGGCGTGAGCCAGCGCGGGTGCTGTCAAATTCAAGCAGGCAAAGAATGTGTGCTTATAATTCTACATTATAAACAATAACTGTCACTCGTGTCCTCAAGTGCAAGGGGTGAGATTGCGAAAAAATAAAATACACTGGGCCTCCACTGACTGTCAAGCTGGCCAAGAGCCATCCCAGATGACTTTGGGCATCAGAAGTGGGTACACCTTCGATTGGATGCCTGCCAGAGTTCTTGCCCACAAAACAAGCATTCGCACTTAAATTTAGGAAATTGACTGGACTTTGGGAGGCAAACTCAAGCGCAAAGCTATTCAAGCCTGGATGGAAGAAAATCACTTCCTCGGAAAAGGCACATTAGCAGCAAGCGGTCTTGTGCACAAAGATCCAGCAAACAAGTTGCAGTCCAACACCCAAAGACAGAACCAGAACACGCTTTGCTTAACAATGGTTGGAAAACACAGGCTTGAAACAAGTCACTTTTCAAACAATCTCGTGTGTGTGTGCGTGTTTTTGCGTGGTGACTCTCAGGACTTCCCGCTTCGAGTGCTTTAAAAGCCTGAAGAGCAGATCATGTCGGATAAAAAGCCTGATGAGCAGCCCTCGCATCACCCCTCCAGCGCTAACACGCTACAGTACGCTAGCTACAGCAGCGAGCGTTTAACACCGCAGTAGCACTCGGATGATCGCTCCAAATTCACTTTGACAAATGGGAATGAATCACGGCGTGTAAATAGAAATCAAGAGTGAGCCGCCACCGCCATCGCTTATATAATCAATGCGCCGCCTGTACACCTCCTGCGCCGCTGTGATGAATCTAAAAGCGAGCTCGCCAGGAATAAACTCAATCGCATCGTCTTTCTTTCTTCTGTTGACTGTATTTCACATTGGGCTTTTTTTTGTTGTTTTGTTTCATCTGGCTGACCAGCTGACGCGCACAAGACTTGCTGCAGAAAAGAGAATAGTTGATTATGTCACAGCTGGACGCCATTACGCCAGCGCTGGTATTTATCCGTATAAACGCAGATACAGAGCCAGGAAATGGCGGCTTGTGATTGTCCAAAGCTCACAAATGTGCTTAAAATAATAAGCCGGATGCCCTCGGGGGCCCTTGGCAGCCTGATGGAAATTGTGTTGCTTGTCATGCACAAACAAGTGAATAAAGAAAATATAGATGGCGTGCGCATTGGAGGTTCAGAAAAAAAAAAGGCGGCTGGAAATACAGCTTTAGCGGCATCGAGCCAAACAACGGCCAGGGGATGTTGGCTGTTCCAAAAACATATTTGCCTTGAAAAAACAAGCCAAATTATGGAGAAATTTAACAAACTGCCCTCACATTCCACAATTCTCCGCTGATTCAAATCATTCCAACTTCAAAAATGTTCAACATAGCCAAAATTTCCACTTCCATCTAGTATTTCAGTTTGCCATCACATGAGATTGCTACACAGCAGCGACTTTACAGGAGCTGAAGCTGTTATTGTGAAAGTGCCGTCGTGCAGCCATGAATCACACAATCAAATTGTTACTGCGTGCAGAAGTTCAGACATGTTCCGGCACTCCGAAAAATTCCAGAGCGCAACGCTTTAGGATAGGTGAGGCTGTTCAAATGGAGGTCGCTGCTCACCCCGCCCGCCCCCTTGCCTTTTAGATGAAACCATGAAAAATACATCCGAAGCCTCACTTGCGTGAATTATAACTTAAACTGAAATGTTTACAGAATTAAAAGGAAATACAAATACGTGTTTAGTAATAATAATAAATATAGAAAATAAATACAAATTGAATAATAAATTGGAAATTTAAAGGAAATTTGCCAAAGTCTTTGGAACAATGAGCAAAGTTTGAGAGTGCATGTCCAACACCAACTCACCATAGTGGTCGCAGACGCTTTCGTTGTGCAGCAGCGTGGGATGCTCAAAGGTGTCGCGGCAGTAGAGGATGCGCGTGTGGGCGCCCAGCGTCGCGATGCCGCCCAGCGCCAGCACCGTGTGGTTGAGCAGAAGCGAGCCGGGCTGCTCCCGTAGACGCGCCAGCACCGAGCGGTAGCGGCAGTACTGCGGGTAGCTCAGGACCAGCACCTTCCTGCCATCCTCTTCCTGACCTACACAAACGAGTAAAAAGGGTTAGCACAGGGGTGGGCAAACTACGGCCCGCGGGCCACATCCGGCCCACGGGACCGTTTAATCCGGCCCGCCAACCCTGAACAAATTGTATTATTAAACTTTTTTTTTTTGTCATTTTGCCTGCAATGACTGCGTTTCCCCAGTAGATGGCGAAGCGCTCGCCTGCGCATTTACTACCGGAAGCCGTGTCAGAAAGCTCGGTGCACACTCACAAGTGCGTGTACGTATTCAGTAGTACGGACTTGGCGCACTCTCGCTCTATTCGTATCAGTCCCGAATTTAGAGCGTGGGCTTTGACGACAGCATTCTTATAATTCGCGCGCTGAGCTTTCAGATGCAGTTTTGCGCTAAAGCCACCCACAAACCTTCCCCTGGGATCCTTCTATTAAAATGAGTCGCCCAAGGAAAAGCAAGGTGGACACTGAGTGCCGAGTGTTTAAAAAAGAGTGACCAATTTGGCTCGACGTGACGTTCAGCCACATGAACATGAACATCAACCCGTCACAGATACGGACCAACACTTCGGATCTCTCCTAAGAATTGCCACAACAAATTTTACTCCAGACTATGACGCACTAGCAAAAAAGGGACACCAACAACACTGTTCCCACTGAAAATGAACGGGAGGCTCTCAAGTTTATTGTAAAAAAATGCATTTTGAATATGATTTGTACACATAGCAAAGATTGAAACTAGCGACCATTCTCATTTTCAAACAATGCAGGATGCTCAAAGACATTGATGCACCACCTATTTGCGACTAATCTTAACCTGTAAAGTTCTTAAGGCTTACTTTAAGGAGGTGTTTCCCGTTTCCTCACCTCTGTTACCAGGTGTTTGCGAGTTAAAACTCTGCTCTGATTTTCAGATACCCCTCACCGTGTTGCTGTTTTGATTACTTTATTTGGATGTATGCTTTCACCGATTCTTCAAGATGATATATTTGGTCAGAATGTTTGCCGTTTGATGTGATCCCATAAGATAAACATCTTTCATTAATCTGACCTGCAGGCACTGAAGTGATGGAGATTGTTATTCATAATAACAGTGTCGTATTTTATGAGAATCACTGATAGCAGTTTTTTAGTGAATTATTATTTTTTTTTAATGCTGTTAATAAATGCATTTGTTTTCAAAAAACTTGTTTGGAATATCCATGCTTTACTACCTACTAAAGGCCAAGATCTTCTATGCAATGACCTTTACAGGTCGCTTATATGACTTCACACAACGCCTATACCATCTGCTCCTGGTCCGGCCCTCCGGTCCAAATTTAGAACCCAGTTCGGCCCGCGAGTCAAAAAGTTTGCCCACCCCTGGGTTAGCAGGTCCGGCTCGCAGTGGGCAGTCAGGTTCGAATCCGTAGTCCTCTGTACTTTCACATTCTTAGTGCGACTTGCGATCTCCAATATTTGCTACATCCTGGTGTAAAGTGTGCTGTAATTTCTGCTCCTTGGTGTGTTGTGACGTAAACCACAAAGACATCTGGAAAGTGTTTGAGATTATGGGGCGAAAAAAAATCCAACACCAAATTATGTCTTTTTTCCAACTGAAGAAAGAAATATTTCTGCCTTAATGATTTAAACACACCACTGGCCATCCAGTATGAAGAAAAGTGTTCATTTTCAATATGAGTCATTGAAACTTGGGCCGACTTGACACGACACGGTTCAAGTCCTTCAATTCAAATTTATCACCATGTGGCCTGGATAAAAAAAAAAAGATACGAGTCACACAAATATTGCAGCGCATAGAACAACTGACTGACAGGCTCCATCAACGAAGGCCTTGCCATTTAGACGAGATAAAAAGTGCCAACCTTCTCACCATAGCCAAAATTAAGAGAGTTGAACACAATCTGACCAAGACTATCATGCAAAGCGTCTGTGACCTACTATGAACGCGCCATTAATGAAAGAACAGCAGACACACACATGTGCCGCTTGAGTCATTTTCCGTGAAATAGAATCCGACACGATGAAAACACGATAATGGTGCGAGGAAACACAAAGTGGATTTTAGTCAAAAAAAGATATTCATGCGTGTGGTGTATTAAGTCCAGCATTTTTTTTTTTTACTCTGTTCCCTTTTGCATGTGCATTAGTCACACCGCCAATGCTAATGAGAAAGGACGCTTTACGCCTCACCATGAAAGAACTCATCTCGAAACGCCCACACGACAATGCAAATATAATTAAAATCGGATCACATGTGAATATATGTATATTTAAATATATAATTACATGCTCGCTGTATCTGCGTTGCCCGGCCAACACGCATGTCATTAGCATGCAAACATTAAATGGACGTTTCCTACATAATGGAATCCATCAGCACATGTTGAAAATAAGGACAAGGGTCTTTTAAAAACCATACTCTGTTGCTTTCGTTAAAATGCTGGCATAGGATCAGAACGCACCAAATATGCGTACAAATGCTGGTCCAATTGTTTGTCGGTTTTAAGGCTTGCTCTGCTCGTTTTGCCCCAGCGTGCAAAAGCCCGACGAGTGGCTTGGCAAGGTCGAGGCGGGCGAACGGGAACGCAAATATGAATAATTCACCGGCACCCGGCCCCGCTTTTATATATATATATATATGTCGCCCTTGGACATGACATTCAGGGGGGGATTTCCGCGGCGGCGTGTGTTTTTAATGTTAGACGGCTGATGAACATGTGACTGAAATTTATTTTGTTGGTTTTTGGACATTTGCAGCAGATGCATCCGTGCCTTTCTCCCTATTTGCATGACAACCGCCACAACAAAACTCTTAACTGACCTTAAAAGCCAGTCGTACAAATTGGCTAGGGTTGCCATAAATTCGTGGCAAATGACTACTTTTGTCTAAATGAAGCTCTGTTTAAATCATGTTCCAATTTGCAATGACACCGTGCAGAAGGCGGATTTATGGCGCATTATTGCAAACATGCATCGTCTAAGCCTCACATATTGCGCTTCTGACACCGTTTTTGCTCGCAGGTACGACAGCTGCTTTGTTTTCAAATGTCACCATTTGGATTGTGTGTGTGTTTCTCTCTCTCTCTCTCTCGCTCGCTCTCTTTGTCCCGCATTGCACTTGATTACATTCAATTTGCAGAGTGCGCCGCAGGGCTTTAATAAGCATACAAAGGCATTTGCCGAGGCCCGCGCATTTGTGCGCACTTTTGAAATTTCCCTCTTTGTTCTTCCGGCGTGACCTTCCCCAATTAAAGGCCCCACGTGTTTTTTTAAGCGCTCTAATTGGTCGCGGTCTATTTTGCCAACATGACCTTGGAAACGGCGCTGCCATCAGGGTACTAACAGCTCCGATTTTGGGGGTAGAAGGATTGGGCCTGACGTCAGCCATACAGAATTCAACCCCAAATTACACCTACACCCGGCCCACAATCCCAATATTGGTGACAACTTCTCTAGATTGCTCAAAGATTTTTTCTTTGGCGCAAAAGATTGCCTTTGCTCCACATTTCCCAGGCTGGAAATCATTTCCAACAATGAAGACGACGAACACTTTGCATGAAGACCTCGGAGCGCTTTCTGTCGCTTTCCTATGGCAACTCCCATCAATGAGAATCCACTTTGGGGAGGTTATGAATAATTTGGAGGCTTAACTGTACACGCTGAGGATCCCTGTGTGAGGAGCTCCTGTTAAAATAGATATTAAAAATATTCAAATGTGCCTAAAGAAATTCTGCGTGTGCATAAGCAACACACATTGGGCTTTTTTTGTGTGACGCACACACTTGTACGCACACAGGCACGTCAGTATTGTTATTTATTGATGGCACACACTCTCTGATTGATGCTGTTTTGTTTACAGCGCCGAGTCGCTCTCAATTAGCCCAACGTTCTGGTACATTTTGTCTCATGCCAGATTGTACAAGCTATGACTCATGCAAATTTAATGAATTTATTTAATTGCTTATGTAACGACGCCTTCGTAGGAGAAATTGTCATTACCGGTCCCTGGGCCTCTCTTTTCTACTTGCATGCTGACAGATGCACCCCCTCCATGGGCCCCGCCTTTCCTTTGGTCCGCTTTTGATGACTGCAAAGCCAAAAAGGCAGGAATTATGTCGCCATGTCGTGTCCATACGTGTGAGGGAAAGGAGGAGGACGCTGAGTCACACACGTGTTCGATATTATGAGAGAAGGCTAAATGGAAAGCGGGCGAGATCACTGACAGGAACAATTTTTGGAAAAACATGTCAACCAAAGGATACTTGGATGTTTCTCATCCAAAAGAACAAAAACAAATCAAACATATTTAGTTACATTTGTTATCCAAGCCAATCTGACCCGCAAGATGATTCAGTTGACATCTTTCAAGAGTTTAAAACAGGTCAATTTGATCTGGTACAGAACTGATGACCCAGCAGTGCCATAAGAGGCTTAAACAAGGGCCCAATTGTCCCATTAATAGACTTGGGGGTTTTTCTGGGATTTTTTTTCCCCCCACAAAACAAATACTTCAAAACGATTGCTTTATTCTTGTGGTTAAACACGCAGTGGGTCGCACTGACCCAAGCATGTTTGTGGCATACCAAAGAAACAAAGAGGGCAAAGTATTTTTTTTTCTTTAGCAATCTTCGAGAGGAACCGCCAGGAGAATATTTTGAAGATGGCGATAATGCAAATCACAGCAGCCGCATGCCTCGCTTTCACTCATTTTATTGTTGGCACTTTCGAGCCATATTGTTCCAATGCGATTTGTCCAGCGATCCCGATTGCGACTTCAGGAAAGGAGAGAAAAAAAGCACGTCTCCCAGTGTGACACAAGAGGGTCACGTTTGAATTGGTAGCACAATCGAGATGGGATTCCACATTCCCACTCGTTTGCTTTCACATAACGTAACTTTCTTTGGGACCACGCCAAAGGGACTTGTTTTTTAAAGAATCAGTTACACACCAAAGCACTACGGTTTGATTGAATTGTGTACTTCTGCCACAACGTACTGACGTCTGTAGCTAATGACTTTCAGGAGGTTTTGATTATGAGGAAAAATTGGTCATTGCATGCTTAAAAGAAGAGCAGAAACGTTTGCTTTGATTGGAGACTGGACTTTAATGTGATTACCTTACATGCTCGAATATGTCTTGTATGTTCCATAAGCTATGACGGGCTCATTTAGTTGTGTTTACGAGCGTGGCGCTTTTATGTCATGCTGCCAATTAAATAAGCTCGTAATGTGCGCTAACGTTCGATCTCATAGAAGCTAATGTGGCTAATAAGAGGCGCTCTGCTCTTTCAATGGAATGTGACCAAGCGGCGTGGTAAATACCCTAATGTCAAATGTTTGATCAAAAGGAAACTTATGTAAGCATGAATCAGGACTTGAGATTAATTTAATAAGACTGAATTGTCAGAGCAGAATGAGGATTACCAGATAGACCCAGTTAGCCAAGAGGTGTCCCGGCTAGCCGAACTCGACACTGCATGGCTAACTGGACAAATTCTTTGTGTAGGTACAAGATGTGAAGTAAAACAATGTTGTCACATAAAAAATGGTGACCAGTCTAAATCTATGTAATTAATGAAGTAGTTAAGCCATCAGTTGTAAATGCTTTGGACAAGTAGTCCAATTTAGTTTTGTTAGTTTGCTGTCGACCGCACAACATTGTACGAATGAGGGAGCGTGGATCAATTGGTTGCTGTCACGGTGTTCTCATTTCCTTGACCTTGCCACCCCATAAGAGAAAAAACAACACGTATTTGTTTTGGAAGGGAAGACCCTTTTTTGACACATTCAGAAGTGTTAGTGAGAAGAATCAAGGTGTTTCTTTGAAAAGCGATATAACGCGGCCCAATAAGTTGTCGGGCCGATGACAAGGAAGCAGAGCGCCATTAAACGCTGCGCCTGTCACAATGCGTTGAGCTTTAAAACAACATCTCATCCACACTGCGGGTTTTGGGGGTTTGCGAGCTGGTGAATCCCTGCAGCTTGATACCACACAATGAGAACTGGGCCCAAATTTTCTCTCTTCCTCTTATTGTGACCAACTGTTCGAATGTCTTTTCCCAAACCGATTATACTCCCAAATTTGAGCTTGTGCGTGTCTCTCTCCTATTATCCCGTGGGGTTATTCTATGCTGCAGGCTGTGTCGAAAGTTATTTTTCCTCCCTGATGTGCCTGTCATCGATTGATTTGACCTCCTTACGCCAGCGCTGCAATGGTTGGCGAGCAAAACAAGCGCTGCTTGGTCGCTCAGGCTGCCAAGTCCACGTGGTCTTAACGCATCCCGCTCGCTCAGACGAGTTTAAGAGACTTTTTATTTAAGTCGACCTTCAAAGAACTGACAAGACAAAACGTCTGACTATTATTATGCTAATGCAAGTTCCTCGTGGGTGGAATTTTGAAATGGCTATTTGCAGAGCCCCGTCAATGCAGCGCTTCAATATTTGTGCAAGGGCTGTAATGACACGCCAGCGAGTGGTTTTGTTGTATGTTAGAAAACAATATATCATAGATTTTTTTTTTCCAGGAAAATGAAACAAGTTTGTACCTTTACACCCGTTAATTCTGTGCAAATAACAGATTTATTTCACTATATTTATGTTCAAAACAAGCAGTGGGAACTCAACAAAAAAAAAAGCTCAAGAGGTAGAGTTAGATATTTGTACGCAGGTTTACTATTACCAAAACCATCATGAACTATAAAATAAATTCAATAAAATAATCCATCCATCCATACATCCAACCATTTTCTGTACCGCTTTGTCCCCACATGGGTCGCGGGCATGCCCGAGCCTATCCCAGCTGTCATCGGGCTGTGGGCGGGGGACACCCTGAACCGGTTGCCAGCCAATCGCAGGGCACACAGAGACGAACAACCATCCGCACTCGCACTCACACCTAGAGGCAAATTAGAGTGTTTAATCGGCCTACCAAGCATGTTTTTTGGGATGTGGGAGGAAACCCACGCAGGCTCGGGGAGAACATGCAAACTCCACACAGGGAGGGTCGGAGGTGGAATCGAACCGGCACCCTCCTAACTGTAAGGCGGACGTGCTAACCAGTGCGTCACCGAGCCGCCCCAATAAAATAATCATAATTTTAAAAAATATATATTTGTACATTTTAAAAGGAGTTTTTGTGTCATCCTAGTAACAAACAAAGTGTCAGGAAAAAGAAGCTGTAACACGTTTGCGCTTGTCCGGGACAGGTTTACGATGGCGGCGGTAAAGCTGAGGCAGCAGAAGCCTCGGGTGTCCCCTCAGCCCTCCGTTTTTAGTGCAGGTTAGTGCTGGTCAAGCTTAAAAAAAAAGCGTGTCATCCGTAAACTCCCGCAATGCGCCTTGACGCGTTAGCGGAGTCTCTCAAACGTGTGTGTGCGTGCATGTGAGAAATTAAACAAGATATAAGTTTTTGGTTTGTATAGGGCGACTTTTATGGATTTGAAACAATCCTTTGTGTTCTAGAACGGATTATTTGTACAATGGACTTTTTTTTCCTTTAAATTGGGAGGACAGTTGTAGAGAACATTTCAATGGGGAAAGGGTGTTCTGTGATTTGAATAAAGAAGTAACAAGTGATGGCAAAGGTGCGTATTTTTATTGGGTTATTTAAAACAAATTCACTTCCTGCATGTTGTTGATTTCCATTCCCCCTTTTTTTTTTTTTTAACTGAAGCCAAAAGTGGTCACTATTAACACTCCACACACATTTGTGTGAATTAAGGCGCCAGCATCTGTGGGTGGGGGCTGGGCTTCTATTGAACGTGATGCGCCACCAGACATGCAAAAATGCACTCATGCCGATAACGAGTGTGTTTAAGCGGCGAGAGCACTCCACGCATGTAGGTTCCTGTTCTTAATTACAGCATAGCGCTAAAGTTATCCCGTTTGTTTCAGCACAGGGAGTAGAACAAGAACAAACAAAAAATAATAAAAATAAAATAATAAAAATCTATAATGTTGGATTGCGGCAAATGAAGAAAATTGAACTTGATTTGATGGCAGAGGAAAAACACAGGCATGAAAGGTTGCATGTCAGCAGAGGAGAAAGGAAGAAAAGACACGAGTACTTTTCCTCCAGTTGATTTATGTGATTCTATTACATTAAACATTCTTTCCCCCGAGCGGGCTGGGCTCCCTAGCAACCGGCGCTGGCTCTAATGTGTCTGGCGCTGGGCCAGCCCAACGCCGCCTCGTCTTATTGATTGCCACATTGAAAAGTTTGCATTTAATAGGCCCTGTAATACACACAGGAGTTATTCAGCAAGGCTGTCAGATACAAGGAAGAAAAAATTTAAAATCAAAACAGAAATAGTTTCTTTTTTTGACAGGGAGGGAGGGGAAAAAGAAAACCTAAAATGAAAACACAGCTGCGTCAGCGGAAGAGATGTTGTTTTGGACAAGCTCAAGGGGGATGAAATCGCTTCTTTGTCGTCGGCTTTTGTGTAGTAATGGCGAGGACCATGTGTTTTTTTTTTTTTTTTTGTCGCCTCCTGGCTGGGGCAGAACGACTGCTGAGTTTGGAAGGGGTCAATCCGCTTATAGCACGCTCACTTGTGCCAGAGTAAAAACAAGCTGGCCTGAATATGTGCTAAAATACCACAGGGCGCAAACTGTAATTAACTTTCTTGAGCGACGCTTTCGGAGCAGACCGCCCACATCCCACAGAGGGCGCTACATCGACACTCACACGTTTGACATATTTGGCACTTTTTCAAATACGCTAAGTCAAGAATGAAACAAATTGTACAAAATCTACTTTACTTTCAACATATTTAACGTGTAATGTTTCAAATATGCACATAATTATCATTTTCGCTGCTATGTATCCTGACAGCCTCGCAAAAAAAAACAGCAGGGGAAAGAATTCACAAGAAACATGTTACCCATTTCAAAACGCAAATGTCGGCCAATCGGATGTGCCGGACGATTAATCGGTCGACCCCTGATAACAGATATCAGACGGCAACAAGTAGCGCAGACGTCGTGATGCGACTTTTGCAATGCGAGCCCGACGGCATTACTTTCAGTCAACAGCTCTATTGGACGAAAGGGCAATGCTCTGACACGGATGAATTATTAAACTTCATTCATATTCCAGAAATGCGATATTAATAACAACAGCGTATTTAGACTAGTGGGGGCACATTGAATATTTTGCTGCAAAGAAAACACTTCTTGAGTTCCCCTTCAAACTTTGGTTGGTCTTGCACAAACACCCCTCAAGGAGACAGTCTGTCCTCGTCTTTCCGTGCAGGTGACGATATCGGATCTCTCATTTGTCGCGCACAAACTCAATTGAGCAGCTGTGATCGGACATCTCGGAAGCTTGTCAGCATGGCGAGGAGATTCCCCGCTCGGCTTGGCAAATTATCTCTTGCCTTCCCCCCTGACCAGAATATCAGACATGTTCGCCTTGAAAACGCTTGTTCAACAGGACAGCAAGTTCCCATTCGAGTACTGTTAAGAAAAATAATCTCTTATCGGGAGGTTAGGAATTAGGTCAGATGAGGAACGACATGCCATCGGAGATCAAAGTTGCCGTGTGTGTTTCCTCGAAGAGGGGGCCCCCCTCAATACCAGCGCAGGCCTATTTCGACGGGCGCGAGAGGAAACATGACAAGGAGAAAAAAAAAACAGGAGGAAGAATAACACTTGAGGCTATGAGACTGGCTTCTTTCCCAGCGTTAACTGGAATGAGAAAGCGAGAGGGCGAGGAATTTGCTTTATGAGTTGTGGGAAATGCTAAAAAAGTGAAAATGATTCAGTCGCCGGTTTGGAGTTGGGTTGGCAACCCAACGGGTCGGAAATGTCCGATATTTTCCTCAAGAAGATCTTCGATGATGTCATGGGTGGAATCTTGGGGAGTTTCTAGCATGATCCAAGCATCCAATCAGATGGCTCTGATATCACAAGCTGCCATATCTGCATCATTAAAACAAAACTGATTTTTTTGTTCATTTCTTAATTGTGTTGATATTTTGATAATAAACAATACATACAAAGAAAACAAAATTGGTTGCACGTAACTCCAAATGTGTATTTTTAAAACACACATTTTTAAAATAATGACTCAACAGTCTCTTTTTTGCAAGCATTTCCCATTTGCGTTTATCGATGTTTTTGTCAAGTGGTAATAAATATCTGAGTATCTAGACAAGCGCCGTTATCCTTACTTAATATTTGAATGCAGCATAGCAATTCTCAGTTTGATACGAAGTGGACTACTAGAGCGCCATGACAAATGTAAGCGCCTCACCCTCTGTTTTGCGCGGAAACAAACAAGCTGTAATGTGAACCCAACGAGAAGCATTTTCCATAATGACATTCAGCGGCAACACTCAATTTAAAGTGTGTTTATTTAGCTGGAGGACTTGGCACCGCGCTACGGCAAATGGGCCGACTTTACACAACAATACGCCTTTAACACAGCTCATCAATTTTCCCGTTCACGCACCGTCTTGCATTCAAAAGTAAATTCCAGAAATATAAATGATAGCGTATCTTTGTGTGGCTATTACACGTCGGCACTTGAGACGGAGGGGGGGGGGGGGGGGGGGGGGGCTGAACGACCTGCTTTTCAACTGTGCCTCATTGCACAACCTTCATTGTTTTGGCTCAACTGATTTGTAATTCATTTGGCACGGTAACCAGTAAATCGCATAGCGAACTTGAGCCTGGAGAAAAGAGTATCATTATTGGTGGTAATACCCCCACCCCACCACCACTAAAGTGGGAGTTACATTCCACACTAGCCTCTGAGCTGAAATATCCTACTTCCTGTTTTCAATGTTCTTTAGTCTAAATTACAGTCAACCTACATGGAAGGTCACCATCTAGTGGTCAACAGTGAAATTCCACTCTAAAAAAACGAGTGGCAGGACAATACAGTCTGGGAATATAAATACAGACCGGCAATGGGTTCAGGAGATTTTTGGCCTACATTTTAAATCATTTGGAAACCTTGCATTTTGCACGAATCGTTTGTGTAGCAACTGGATGCAGACAAAGTCTTCAGAATCAGAATCAGCTTTATTGGCCAAGTTTGTGCATGCCAAACTAGGAAGTTGACTCCGGTTGATCTCAGTCTCTGTACAACATTTAAGTGACTAACAACATTCAGGCTATAAATAGCCAAAGGGTGGCCAGTCAAAATCACACCTGTGAATGTGTAAGACTCCACTCCGCACTGGAGGACTGCACAACATTGACATTGGACCAGTCAGGCAGTGCTCATTTTCCAGAACACAAGGTCATGGATGTTCTTGCTTTGAGGCTAATTGTGGCGGCAGCGTTGATAAAGCAAACTTGTGTGATTTGTGAGTGTGTGTGTGTTCACACTCTGCTCCAGATTCAAATGAGAATACACTGCATTCCAAATGATTATGGAAATGACATCTTTATCTGATTTTGCTGAATAGTAGAGGCAAATGAGGGAGAATTAGTACATGATTTTGAGCAAACCTCTCAATGTCAAAAATTAAAACTTCAAATTATTACTCACTTCACTGGTTCTTTTATCTCAAACAAATTATTTTAGATTGCATTACCAAGGCGGAAGTACAAGCCGAAATATGTCAGGTAATGCAACCTAAAATTATTTGTTTGAGATAAAAGAACCAGTGAAGTGATTAATAAGTAAAAACAAAATGAACTTAGTTCAAATTCTTACACGCAACATAATTTCAAAACATTTGATGGGTTGTAAATGCTGAAAAATAGTTGAATTGTCAGCATTTAGGAGGGCGTATCATTTGATATCAAAAGTTACTTTGACTGAAAAGATCCTTTATGCTTGTGAGTTTGTTTGTGCTTGAATGTCAAAACAGAGCTGCTGTATGAAAGGGGCCTGCCACCCTCAGAGCCTTTGGTTCTCAATAGGGTTGGGATCAGGGGAGGATGGGGAGCCCACACAAGTTACTTGGAGCAGATACAGAGCTAATACAGCATCTGATTCAAATTCACTCAAACTAAAGTGCAAGTGTTGCTGGTGACTTGCGCGGGATGCTCCGCCCACAATAACGTCAGCAAATAAGCTTGACAAGTTAGCGTTAGCCATCTGTCCGCTATACCTGCTTTGGATTGGCACTCTTTTTTGGGCTCATCTCCAAGCAGGAGTTTGTCAAAAAATGAGGTCTCACATTCAAATTCAAAAAGTGTTATTACCTTGTTTATTTTGTCGTATTCCGCGAAATTCCAACAGCCGGAGCCGTCCGGAGAGGGCAATTGGCAATACATCAGCAAGATCCGATTTCTCAACCTGTCAGTCCATTTCCGTGTTATGTACTGGGCCGAGGAGCAATTGGCAGACGAGAAGGCATTGAGCCAGTCTCCCCAGCACCCGCCTCCCCAGCAGACCCACCCCTCCCCTTTCTGTCCTCCTCAGCCATGACTCAAATGAAAGCGGCTGACGAAAAGAGGGGGAAAAAACTCACTCGCCTCACTCACTTGATTAAATGTGCTGTTGCGCAGGTGGACTTTATGTTCCAGTAAATCAATCCCATACTATTGTTTTTTTTTTCCTTTTTTTTTTTTAGTTCTTGCCGTCAGATGATGCACACAACAAAGCGCTCTCCTCAGAAGCCTGAGCCAAATGCTAATGATGATTCATGTTGTTAGCGATTCATGTCACTTCACTTCTCACTTGATTATTATGCCTCCGTTTGCGAAATCACTACCAGTTGTCGGGCGGGTTTCAGACAGAATGTCCGGTGGCCGCGGATATCCGTCTGAGAGACATTAAGACACCGCAAAAAAAGAAAAAGAAACGGAGGGTCTGCATGTTTAAATTAAGATCAATCAATGTCGGATTCGGGGGTTGTTTCCTGACACTTCATAGTCAGAATGCTGTTAGACATCAGATATTCTAAAATTGCCAGGTGCACCAAAATAAAATGTGTACAAAATAAATCCACCGCAGTTTGATGACTTAAACGAGAGCATCCGTTGTTGCGCACGTTTGTGCCAATTTGCACGGCGAGTCCTTCGTCGCCTCTGGCCCAGGAATCCCGCAAAGCAGATGGACTGAGCGAGCTCATAAAAGATGCAGAGTTATTAAGCGTACAATCTGCGCCGTCTTAGCGAGCAAAATCGACAGGCTCCAGCAGAATGCCAAACATCGCACGGACCGAAAGCGCCGGTCGCCCGCTGAAATATTCATGCTGCCATCATACTCGGAAGGACGATCATTTTGACAGCGCTGAAAAGACTTGACCGCGCGTGTGAGTGAGAGCTTAAATGGCAGGCAATTTGTGCAATGAGTAGAAAAAATAAATATGTTCCTTGAAAATATTAGAAAAAAAAAAAAAGTGAATGTGTTGCGGATTCACACAAGCGGCAGACAAGTGTATCATCGAGGCCAGTGTCTATTTAAGAAGCCTTGGCAGAGGTCACGTCAATAAGCATCTCTGGCTTTCGCTCTCTCGCTGCGTCGTTCCAGACCCGACAAACGGAGAGACGAGCGATGCACAACTGCTGTTTGAGGCCTCGCCTGGCTTAATGGAGAGACGGAGCTTTTCATTTCCTCCGAGGCCACCCGCGCTCATTGTTTAACCGCCCCTCTCGCTCCCCTCCCTCCCTCATCTTCCGTGGAAAAACACATTATGGCACATTCCAGAAATAAAATAACACAAATTATTAACTGACGTCGCAGTGCGCCGACGCTGAATGCGATTAGGACGCGAGGAAACATCTCTTTCGCTCTATCGCCTTCTACCGCCCCCCTCCCTCCACCCATATTCAAATTCGAGGCATGCTCATACATCTAATAGATTTTTCCACCTCGGCACACAATTTACTGCTTACAGATTTAGAATTCGCTGGCTTCCGGCCAGCAGTCAAAACGGAATTAATGATATGAGAGGGGTGGGGGAGGGGGTTAGCCTGTGATTCTCCTCCACATTCTAATGAAGATGCTGCCATGCGATAATGGCAGCCTCTCAGTAACATCAATGACGGCAAGGTACATGATCAATATTAACTAACCAATCCAGGTTCTCCGATTGAACTCCATGCTCTGATTCCCATTGGACCGCAAACGCACCACAGCCGTCATAGTGTCTGTCACTGTTAGCAAAAGCACACAGCAACACACACATAAACTGAAGATGTGCCGATCCAATACAATCAGACCGACACAATATGAGATCTCAATATTCTCCGATTCTCCACGCATGCACGATTAGCAAGTGGCTGACCACGCCTTGCGCGAACCGACCAGTGGTTTGGCGATTCTGTTTACAATGCGCTTTGTAATTAATATTGGACAATCCCACGGCATAGCTGAACGTCTCTCACGGCACACCAATGTGTGCTGAGTACAGTGTCAGCATTTTTTCTCTTCAAAAACTTCTCCATCACTGTCACTATCGACTCGTCTCGCTATCCACAATGACAACGTCGCTGTCAATGCTACCTGCACGGGCATCCCATATACCTGCCGCTGCATCCATGAGTCACCAATTTTCTCGTCTGCAAGCACGAGGCAAATCGCTACCTGCGGCTGCCACCTTCTGATATGGAAGATATGATTACTCTGCCGGGCACTACACCGCACAGGCGCACAAATTGGAGAATTTCCCACGGCACCCCTGACAATATTTTGCGGCACCCCGGTTGAAAAACACTGCTGTACAGTATGTGAACCCACAAAGTAAACAAAAGTCTTAACATAAAATGGATTGTACGCGTGTGTCCGCGCACGTGCCTTTAAGAGGCGGGGCCTGGTGGGGTGGCCTGTGGGTGAGCATCTGCTTGTGAGCTGTGGCCGACAGCAGCTCCAGTGTGAGTGAGCTTCCGGTGCTGTTTAATGTGATGATGCCTTGTTCATATTTTTAGGAAGAAACATGGCTGCAGGCAAGCAAATCATGGTTCGATATGAGCTCTTTAATCTTGGCTGGATTTGGGATTTTGTGGCGTACGGATGCTCACGAACAGTGTGTTTCCGTCACAACAAAGCATTACTCTTGCTTGCGTATCTTTTTTCTCCCTGCTACTTCCTCGGTCCGCACACGATAACGACCCGAAAAGCTCGCAAATACGGTGTCGCCGTTGTCGTCGAGACAGAGGATGGCATCTGCCCGGCGAGCTTATCGCCATTGCCGACCGGTGCGAACGCTCTGACACAATCTGGCCTCCGCATCAAATTGAAACGTTACGACTGAAATATTGTTGGGATATCCGCGCCAATGTGTGCGCGTTTGTGTAAGTGTGTGCGTCTGGCGCACAGATCAGATAAAACATTGAAGAAAAAAAATGGAATGTGGTGATATCACTGTGGGCCTTCATACTCAATTAGTCTTCTGTACTCGTGAGCAAATCAAGTCATGATTCCTCCCTTTCCCAACGTGGTAAATTACAAGGTTGAAATTGTGACATTTCATTATTCTATATGGAAAGAATGGGTCAGATGGCGCTGGGTTTTTTTTTTCTTTCCCATCTTTTCTCACAGAGTTGTGGCTCTCCTGCAACACGAATGTGTCCAAATAAAGTCATAGTGCTTAAAAAAGCTGTTTTGGGAATCATTTCCATATGCAACATTTCCACTGGGGAATCCTGAGAAAACTGCATATGACGGGATGGGAAAGCGCAAAAGCCACAATAATCACGACTTACTGTTTGCAGCAGTGGTTCCTTATTTTCTTATCTCAAATGATAAATTTACAAAACTCTTTGTTCTGAAAAAACATACAGAACCGTTTCAAAAGCAAAAGGAAACATCTACTGTACGTCTTGCCGCCCACACGGGTAACGACGCGCTTCCTGTACCACATCGCTCCAAGCAACGAGCTGATTAAGGCAGCCAGTTTAGTCGAGGCCGTTTGCTGATCATTTCCATTTGCCTCCATTTCTTTTTCAGACGTGCGCGTATGCGCATTTGTATTTTATGTTACTGGCCCAGTTACGCCCGCAGTGAATCAAAGGCCCCGCTAAGTAAATTCATGCCGAGATAGTTGGATTGAAAAAATTGCAAAACTACAGTGAGCGAGATGAAGTCGCTGCGCATATGAGGTCGAAACAGTGTAGCAATCTGCTATGTTATCATGCAGATGGCCGAGACATCCGCAGCAGGAAAAATGCCTGCAAATGAGGCTTCTCTTTTTTTTTTTTTTTTTTTTTTAAAACAAAGACAATGTTTGATCATCCCAAAAATCTCTGTCTTTTTCCATTTCAATTTATACAAAGGGAACATATGCACCGTACGTGACAGCGAGCGTCCATCATTTAATCCTACATCTAACGCGAAGGTCAGCCATTTTAAGTGATATTAGCTCGGCGCACGTCCTTCAGTTCAATTCACCCGAAATTACCTCTTTAATGGAAGAAGTCCCCGTGCGCACAAGCAGCAGCGTGCTACATTAACGTAATGCACCAAAAGCATCAATTATGCAAAGCGGTGTTAAGTCGCGAGCCGCTACAGTTAGCGGACGGGCAGGCATTGAATGCATCCATTTCGGACCGGATGCTGCCCAAACATGGAACGCTTCCATCCTTGAATGATAATGGCTCACTCATATTACCTTGGGTGGGAACATAGAATTCCATGAAAATATTCATTTTTCTGTGAATTACATGATGTCGACGTGGACATGTGAGCAGCAAAGTAGCATTTTTCTCTTCAAAGAAATGACTTTATCGCATATAATTTACAATTAACTCGTGTATAAAATAGTCATTTTTACTACTAATATTTTTCTTCGACATTGTATCGAATAATGGCCAAATATTTAGATCTTATGAGTATCATAAAGGGCCGCAGCTCATTTTATCATTATTTGTTTTTGTTTTGAGTTTTTTAGCCAGCCAGGCAGGCAGGCAGCCAGCCAGCCTGTCTCAGCAGATACTTCCTTGAAGTTCCGCCTTGCACTCTATACGAATAGAAAGCAATTTCGGCAGGCGGCAATAAAAAGAAGGAAGGAAGAAAAAAAAAAAGAGCGAATCAGGCCAGTTCTCTGGGGAGAAATAAAGGGGCAGAATGTAAACTTGCCTGGTAAGCCATCCCCGGCGGATTGCACTGTAAAAAGAAACCTTAATGCGCACTCCGATACAACGTCAACTGAAAGACGAGGGGAGGGGGGCATTTTGCATTACTTGATTAAACGAGTCGGCATTGTGGATGATGTAAGCGCTGCAGCATTTACTCTTTTCATCTTGTTGGAGGATTGTACTTGGCCCTTTTCAAGGGCTCATTCAAGCAGATGCAACAAAATACACTTGGCAAATAATAGAGAAAGGTTTTATATACACAAAGTGGTGGGAGTTTATGCCGATTTTTTTCCAGTTACATTTTAATTACTGTTATTTTGTGTTCTTTATTAAAAACAGGTTACAAAAATGAGGGTGCTGTTTTTGGATTTCATTTCTTTTCACTGGGAAATTTTGATTTGATATATACGATGACGTTAAGTTTGGTCCCAAAAGCAATGAAACTTGCAATCGAATAGTGTGTGTACAATTTGTTTTGGTACTCTGCCATTTCGCTCATGTGAATGTGCCTGGGCTCAACAAAGGTTGGGAATCACCTAGCTAATACGATGAATGCAGCTACGCTACCTTTTGTTAGCCACCTCTGGTGCCTCATTTCGGTTGATTTATTCAAACCCATGTTGGGTTTGCAAGCAAATCCCACATGAAAGCTATCATTTGCCACATAATGGCTACACTGGTGATGCCAGCGTCTATTTTAAGCCGGTCGGAGCCTTCGCTTGTGAATTCAAAGCTGAGTTTCAGAATCACGCCGCCAATCAATTATCCGCCTCGCAGGTTTAAAAGTCACCCGCTCCCGAGAATGAATCGCACCATTTCTGCTCTTACTGAGAGAGAAGGCGGAGGAGGCGTTTTACATGTCACACGCGTGTTAGTTAAACAGTGTTTTTTTTTTTTTTTTTTTTTACATGCACTGAACGTTGATACATAACTACAGAACAGCTCACTTAAGTCCCCACTGGCAGCTTGCCAGGGAAAGTTAGGGGGGGAAAAAATGTTTTCCCTCAACAACAATGGTAGGCATTATTGCTTTTTAACGGCGGGATAGTTGTAAGCCAGCCAGAGCGAGCGGTGGTATATCGCTGCAGTATCCTGTGGCGGCGGTGGCGGGGAGGGGACAATCTCGTTCCTCTCGTGGAGAATAACAAACAGCAAATGCATCATTCAGGTAATAACGCTGAGCCACCACCGTATATCATCGTCGGTGATGTCGTCAAACGTCGCCATGGTCAACACACTCCTGCTCTTACAGCATCAATATCTCATTGGTTCTCTTCGGCGGCCTAAATGTTATATTTCGATGCAAAAGCTTTATGTGCGAGTGTGTGTTTTTTTTTTTTTTAATCTGACTCACTTACAAAGCTGGAGGCAACAAACAAATGTTCAAGCATCCAAGAGTCTTAAATTGGTGTCATCGGAACGGGTCTCTTGAGATTTTATACACAAATGATTTACAAGCGTAACTGAATGTAGGTCATCAAAAAAAGCATCTCTTGACATTGCAAACTGAGATTCTTGATATGGATCAAGGGCAGAGCGCTTCATTTAACTCTAACTACTATTTGATTAAAGGAGATGTAAAAAGGATTTTCCTGCAAAATAAAAAAAAATGACAATGTCTTCATAGCAGATCTGACATTTTGGGGTCAAAATTAAGAATAAAGATTTACAACAAGTTTCATCACCAGAGAGACTGCAGTCATATTGACACTTGGATGTAGCAGAGACACAAATGTATCTCGATGCGGTTCTTTTCTCAAATGCCAGAAATCCCGCGCTCACAAACACATCTAAACTGGATTGATTTTTTTTTTGCAACAAAGCATCCCTTATTGATTCTGCCCTGCTTCTCGGTATTTTTTTTTTTTCTAGTTTTTGCATTTGCGATGAGAGCAATGTGGAGCAATCAAGGGCATTAGCGCAGTAGACATTAAACACACGCCGAGAGGCGTGCGCGTTCTCCTTGGAATTCATCAATAGAGCCGTTAGAGAGCCTTGTTTTTCAAGAAGCTATTTAAAAATCATCAAAGGATTATGAAAGCAGAGATATGGATTTTAATGGGATGGCCAAAGATGGATACACTGAGTAATGAATCCACTGTTTTGGTGAGCTTGATGTGCCATTCTGGCCAAATGACGACAGGGTGTATTTACTTAACTGCAACATGTCATGTCCTTTGCAATGATTACATTGTTAGAGCCAATCGCTTCCTCTCAACGTGCGTCGCCGAGGCTTTATGTTGCGCTTTGATTGATGAAACGCTGCGTGACATCCGATTGTGTACACGATGAACGCACGCGTGGTCATTCGAGCACAAAATATAGGGCAGATGATGAGTAGGTAGGAGGCACACTGCCACCACTCCTAAACGGTCTCAGGCAACAAGCTGGTAGAATTGTCCTGAAAAATGCTATCATATCGGTGGCGTAGCTTCGCGCAACGAGAGCAATTGTCAATTAGTCTACTATAGAACAAAACATTAGCCCAATGTCAAGAAGTGTCTCATCATGTGTGATTAACAGTTGCCAAATGCTTCCAAACAATCCACTAATCAACCAAGTCAAGTTTATTTGTATAGCCCTAAATCACAAGCAGTCTCAAAGGGCTTCACATAGACAGAAATTGACAATTATTCTCAAAGCATCACCTGATCTTAAGCTCCCAAACCAGAGTTTAGTAAGCTTTGCTGCTTGGCATCATCCCAAATAGAATCACAAAACGTGGCCGTGTACCCTTTCCAGATAACAATAAACTTAATGTAACACCAAAATGGCAACCTTAAAACATCATCACAAACAAACAAAAAGTTAGAAACTGAGTTGCACTTTTAGCATTATTATAGCCTCTGATAGCATAGAAAAATCATTTTGGTACAATTACACAAGAATAACCACAAAATAGTGTTTATTCCCTTTCCCTTACTTGTTAGCACAAGCAGCAATTAGCCACTTGGGCTTTTTTAACCGCAATACGTGCAAATAGACAGATTGTATAGATGGCAAGTTCACATCCTGATTAAAGCAATGAAATGCTACTGAAGATTTCATCAAGTGTTCACTCACCGAGTCGTACCCGCTCCCGCTGGACATCCTTGAAGTTGAGTCCGCTGGTGAGCGTGCTCTCGCGGTAGCGGTGGAGCGCCTCGCGGCGCCCGTTGGTACCCAACTCGCGCAGCACCGAGGCCTTGAGGGGCTCCGCCTTCAGGCCGTGCGCCCATCCCGAGAAGTCTGGCAGCGTCCACTTGACCAGATCCTGGAGGCGCACGATCACCTTCTCTGACACGGCGATCACCTCGTGCTTAGAGCGGAAAAACAAAAAAGCCATTTAAGCAATTATGCGGCTTCAAACAACTAAATGTGCATAATTTGACAGTTGCTTTAATTTATATTTATTCATTTGGTAAATACAGCTGAATTGTATTAAACTGTTTCTAAGGACGTTTACATTATTTATTTATTTTTATAACGTTCATAGTGGTTTGTACTGAATTTTCCTGTGGAATGCATTTGAATTGAATTCAATAAGTAAAATTCTTTTATTGTTCTATAGCATTCATGTTTTAACTGCACAATATTGCAGTGTCTTAAAAGACTTAAAATTGTTTAAAAATAGAACCTCTGCTTAGCTGTTTTGTATCATGTTGGGTATGATGGTGATTACTTGGGGGGGGTGGGGCGCTAAGATTTTATTTTATTTTTTTATTACGGTGCTTGGTTTAAAAGGTTTGCAAATCATTGTACAAGAATATCAAAATGCCTGGCGGGATGTGTGGCATACGCAGCATGAGAAGTGAACGTGATGTGAGGACTCAAATCCGTTTGATTTGGTTTAATAATTCAAAGTAGTGCAGTTTCGTTTGAAGGCCTAATAATGGCGGGCGCGCTTGTTCCTGACAAAAGAGTGCACCGGAAGACAGCTATTACCCAAAATCTGGAGGACAGATGTGCTAGGGGGGGTTGCAGACAGGCAACACGAATCACAGCCATTGAGGCTGCGAGGCAAAAGCAATGACAATATAATAACCACAAAAATATATACAAGCTCGAGCCCTTTGTCGTACGTGCGAGCTGCAACTGAATGAATGCGGCTCAATTCACTTTTATGGCCATGGCGGCGAATTTCATTTTTCCTTCTTGAGCTAGCAAATCTCTCAATCTCTCAACTCAAGCAATGCCCTGTTGTCATATCCACGGATAATGTAATAAAAACACACGGATCATATATTTGAGTTATAAAAGACGAATCTGGTAGCGGAGATATACTAGCAAGAGGTCAACGCAGCTCCATAAAACACTGCTTAATTTACCCATTTATGGCCAATGTGCGTCAAATACATTATGTGGACTCAAGTACTGCCACTTTTAAGATGGACGCTTACCAATGGCCAAAATTAGGATTGTCTAAAGACTAATCACGTCATTGTTGTTGTTGTTCTTTGGACAGCACGAGAGTTGAGACTCTCAGCAGTGCCGAGTGAGTAATTTCACATCAGCACTTAGTGGACACTTGTTTAGGTACACTTGCAAACTCCAAAGAGCAGCATGTTGCCTTTCCAAAGCAGATAATGATGAGTTTAGAGCAAAAAAATGTAAACCTCTCATTTTGGCTTTCTTCCCCTCTCTCTTCTCCATTTCAGTCACATTTCCGTAAAAGCAAAAAGAACACATTGTCAAAACAAACTTCCCGGCGTTCTCCCGGAGTGCTCTGTCCAAACAATTACCCATATTCAGTTCTCACATTAAGCTGCGCAGCGCGGCCGTATCAAATCCCGGCCAGTTTTCGAGCCGGTATTGCCTTATATAGAAAAAAAAAGGCCTGCGAGGGACGCTTGATAGAGCTGCTGTGCCTCCCTCGCTCGCTCGCTAAGTAAAAACATCAAACATGGCTTTTTTTTTCCCCCTCTTTCGCTCATCTTATAATGAGCTGTCTGGAGCTGTCAAGTGGTGGCGGGTGGCTGTAAGCAACTTTTCCTTTCGATGACAAACCGACGGAGGGAAAAAAAGACCGTTGCAATAACGTGTCGCTAGCAGTAAATACCATTCAGCCCCGCGGCCAAAAGCCGCTTCATGTGCTCAAAATGAGCAAGTCTGATGTCAGGCGGCGTCATAATAACTCTGAACATCCAAACGGCAGCGTAATTAAAAAGCACGTTGGAGCGTATAGTATATTTCTGCTATATTGCCTTCCATGGATATTCATAATCATCATCGTGTTGTTGCAGCGGTGTTAATACATCTCGCTGTTTTGTGCTCGAGTAGCGGTGATGATTCATAATCACAATGAGCTTGCCAAATGCAGCTTCAAATTACAATTCTTTTTCTCTGAAGATTATTTCCTTGTCAAATTTACACTTTCGTCTCACCATCTCATGGCTTTGTGCTGACGTGAATTGTGCTTTCTCGCCAAATTGCACAAGTGTGCATAACTCGACAGAATCCGTCTGGAAAAAGAAGGTCAATCTCGCCATTACTTTTGCTGTCGTATTTTTCGATGAAGTGTGAGATGTAGTCAGGAGGTTGGACTGTAAGAGAGTAGTGACACCAAAAAGCCACCAGCGAGTCAAGTTACTGTACGCCTCAAGTCCGCGGCGCCCTAATAAAACGCAAGAACTTGGAAGGTGGAAAAAAAACTGGACAATTTATTACTTTCACCATCTGCGGCATTGTGATGACATTGTAAATCAGCGCAAAAACAAAAAGAAACTGCATTTACTGTCGCATAAAATCTTAAAGAGAGAGGATTTATTTGGAAAATAAATGTTTGGCATGCCTGGTCACGCTCCAGAAAATCATTGGCGAGGCACATTCTCGAAAAGAACAACAACAAGACTTTAAAGCAACAGGTTGCGCAACAGAGCAAGGAACCATATTTAGTAGCTTCCAAAATGCAAACGCTTGCTTCATGCATGGCAGTAAAGCTCAAGCGTAAATTCTTTCTTCAACTATTTTTCAATTTCATTAAGCGTAAATTCTTTCTTCAACTATTTTTCAATTTCATTTAAAACAAAATTTGTAACAAAAAATCATGACAATCTCATCTCAGTGTTTTTAAAAGTGAAGACAACTTGCAAGAAACATGAAAACAGAATTTGCCTTCACGGGCCACATAAAATGATGTTGCGGGACGGATTTGGCCCCCGGGCCACGGGTTTAACACCGGTGCACTAGCCGGACTTTACTTTGTGCCTGCGTTTCTTTCTGCCATGAATAATTCGTGTCAATACTGCAGCAGCATAACATTACTCAGGAACCTGATTGCTTTGATGGGGCATATGATGGGGTATAATGTAACTGAGTGGACTGAACAGACATTTGCTGTTCAAGCATAGATTTAAAAAAATCTCATCAAATAAATGAATGAATGAATGAATGAATGAATGAATGAATGAATGAATGAATGAATGAATGAATGAATGAATGAATGAATGAATGATAAACGAACGAACCCTCCCCGGTGCCTGCCATTTTGTTGGAATTAAACTCTCCGGAATAGCCCGACTTGAAATCCCCGCCTCAGAAATGACGCGACACCTCGAAATATTTCAAAGGGAGGGAAAATAACTGTCGCACAGAAAATGCCATGAGTTACATCACACAAAAAGGGGACATTTTTTAAGTAAAACAGCAAGTCAAGGTCCAAGTCCACTTTGACTATAAGGCATTCTACTAATTGCCACCTACTGCCTACAGTACAACACATTCACAGAAGGGGCCTTTTGGGGGCTCTCAGTGAGTGGGCGTCTTTCACACACACTCACACACACACACACACACAGAGGTGCTGTCACGCTGCAAAGGTTTCAGCCTGCTGAACTTCTGAGAGGTCAGCTCAGGAATTTAGCAGGCCAGAGGAGATTAGTAATTGAGTAATGGACATGGTGACACCGACAATGGGGGGGTTGGGGGGTGGGAGAGTGCGGGAGAGAGCGAGAGAGTATGAAACACAATAAGAGTTCATTATCTATCTTCTCCTCCACATGACTGACCTTGGCCCGACTAGCCCAAAACAAACTTTACTGGGAATTAATAAAAAAATAAATAAATAAAAAAAGAGAGAGAAGAGCCAGGAATATTACGACGTCTTCGATTTACTTCACATCAACTTGGGACTTTACGCAATCGACTTGCTTTCTTGGCATACGACGATTGAATTCTTGTCAAAGCGCAACTCAAATGCCGCTTGATCTCATCTTTCATTCACAGATACCATGAGGTCGTTTTCAAAAGCAAACAAGTTTTCAAAGGCTTGTGTGTGAGGTGTCAGAAGTTGTAGGGTGATGCTGCAAAAAAGCAAAAAAATAACATAAGTGCTTCGTCAGTCACTTTTGGAATTTTGCAGCTTTGTAGCCTGCAGTTTGACATCCTGCTTCCAAGCGAGACAACAACATGGGCCAAAGCTTCACACACAGGAAAGCCGAATGCAACCGCAATATTTGATCGCCCCTAAATAATAAATTATTTTTAAATTTAAAACTCAATCAGTTTAAAAAAAGATAAAGAAGAAATTTTTTTACAAGGTACAGAAATGAGGGTGTTTGAGTATCACGGGGTGCTTAGTATTTATTTATTTACGTTTCTTTGTTGGTTTTTGTTTGTCTGTCATTGTTTTTTTCACGCTGTTTTTTGTTTTTTATTTTGTTTATTTTTATCATTCAGGTATCTTTGTGTTGTATTTGAGGCATGTATGTATGTTAAATGTTTGTGTGTCAGACATATGTATGTATTAATATTGTGTAGGTATATGTTTAGTGTTCTGGCGATCAGCAGGTGGAAGATAATTTAGTAATTTAGTATTTTGTTGGAATAAGTGAGGCAAAATGATTTATGGCTGGGTATTTAGGATTATTAAAAGGCGGTGGGATTAAATCAATTATACTTGATTTATGGTTTCCTTTGTGGTTATATCTTGATTGCTACTCTTTTAGTTTATGTGTGTATGTGTATATATATATATGTATATACGTATATATGTATATACGTATATATATATATATATATTTGTCTTGTCATTTGTGTACAGTAATCTTATTTATTTTTCCACGTTTGAAATAAACGAAACAAAACGAAAACTCCTCAAATTATCACTTTGTCCTGGTAATTACTCTTCTAAGTTTACAAATTTATTCGGTAAAATGAATGAAAATTTGTTGAACGCTGCTAAAGTGGAGAAATTCATAGTTATTTCCATCGTTTTTTTTTGTTTTGTTTTACTGACACCATTCTAAAAAGCTGGTAATAATTGACATGCTATTTCAGCAATGGCAAAGAATTCACTTGAGGGAAGTGTTGCAAGTTAATGACTAGCTATGCGGGCAGGCATCAGTACCACCTCCTCAATTCCAGCCATTGTTGTGCCAATGAGGAATTTGCAATTTGTAAATTGCACACAGGACGAGGAAGCGCCGTCGCCGAGGTTCACATTTACACTCGCCCGCCCATTCAACGCGCAATCCATCAAAATGCCGCACGGCTAAGCCACTTAGCTCAGCCAGTGCTTCCCACATGCCTGAATTAGCCATTCAGGGCTCCTTTTATTCCCTACTCCCCCCGACCTTTCGGAAAAGAAAAGAAAAAAATAATAATCAAAAGAGCAGCAAATGAAAACAATCTCATTTTGCTACAAGTACAGTGTGGAACACGCGTGTGTGGAATAGCGCCATAACGTTTGGCACGACAATCAATGTAAGCAAGCGAGTGAGCGTCAGCTGGGAGGAAGCGAGAGGTCACAAGGAATCAAAGGTGATTATGAAAAGGCATTAACATAATGCGATGCAGAAATATTGGCCGAGCTGGGGGGAGGGGAGGTTATAATAAAAATAAAAACTCATCTAAATATCTGCTTTGTCATTGAGAACTTGAAATTGTTTATGGACAAAGGAGAAAAATGCATGAAAGGATGAATACTGATGAAGTATTATTCATGAGAATTTAAAAATTATATTCAGGTATATCCCTAATTGTTCCAAAATATTTAGGGTTAAAATAATCCATGTTTTGTTTCTTTTTCAATGCAATTATAACGGGCATCAATTATTTTTACTATTAGCCGGCCACTCGATTTTCATTCGGCGTGTGGGGATTCTCAGTCGTCGGGGTCACGCCGATAAGCAAAGGTCAAATTGAATTGGACTTGATTTGGGAAGATGTTGAAAAGGAGTTGCGTGGGCAATGACACTATTGGGCTAGCGCTGCATTAGCAAGAGCGTGCACGTCAGTTAACGCCTGCGTGGAGGGGCCCCGGCCGAGGGTCGCTCATAACGGCCCAGCGGCTTGGCACAAAAGGCTGTTTAAAGGGCGGGAGGGGGGGCTCAGCTGGTGGTGGCGGGTAGGGGGGCTGGAAAACAAGGCTGGCTGGGCCCCCGGCATACAATGAAGAATAACAAGAATAACACCCCCCGCCCCCATAGTGGACTTTATGGTGAGGTCGTATTAAAGACGTTAGTGGTTGGCGTACAAAGTGAAAATTGAGGCCACGCTGATAAGAAAGTGTCATAAATGTTATGAAAGTCAAGTTGACATCCACCATTACTGCTGCTGCTGTTTGGTCTGTGCTAATAGAAAAACATTTGTCCTAAACACTTGCACTTGATGACAGCCTTGTTCAAATATTGACACAAACATGACAAAAGCAAGCTGTTTTTAGACTAATGTGGTACCCCAAAGTTTCTCTTTTCAATCAAATTAGGACATTTTCCCCCCTGATCGAGCATGACATTATATTCTCGCAAAAGCAAACTGTTACTTTGAAAACAACATCTCATCTGTATTCAAGATTTCTTTTTTGACCGGACCATTTTATGACATACGTCAACAATATGGCATGCTCACAATTCTTGTAATATTTCCTCGTTTCACCCCCCTCCCACGCCATATTGTAAAAATAATCTTTGTGATTCAACAAGCAACAAAGCCAGCAGCTTTTGAAATGTGTCTGCTGTGCAAAATGGCACAAATGGAATTCTAAGTGGCTACATTGACATCATGCGCCACATTCATTGCGCTCATTACAGGCCAATGAAAAAAAAAAAAAGAATGTAAGTTGCTATTCGTGCAGGGGTCAGCGGGCGAATGTCAGACGGCTTCGAGTTACAGATTTACACGGGTAAGCGACTCGTCGGCCATTAATCGAACCCTCGTGAGGACACTAAAAATGTCAGTCCTCCTACTGACGTCCTTACATTTTCCCACACGGGCACACTGAGAAGAAAACCAAGGTTTTTTTTCCCAAAATCGCGTAAATCATGACATATTTTTCAAATAAAACAATTAATTTCTTGGCAACTTAATGCATTTACTTATTTTTTTGTAGTAGAACGGCAAGGTTATCCCACACCAAGTTTAAATATTTCTTTTCTATTATTTAAAGTACAACTTTTTTCTGTTCCTCATACTCGTATGACATTAGAGTGAACGAGTTTACGATAGGGACCGGCCCACAAACCGTGGAAATGCGCACAAATAAATGCCGAGCGATGAATAGTCGGACCCTAACAATGAAAGCCTTATTATTGCAATATTACATTTTTTAACTAGTTTTTTTTCAGAGAACGTCCATTTACTTTTGACGACTTTTCATTTTCATCAATTCTGAGCCACGATCACCCCTCATAAACACCAAAAGGTGAGTAATGTGAGCTTTCAAATAGCTGAAAATGTAATTCCCCCTTGCCGTGTTGACATTTTCCCACAGTGGCAAATTTCAACAGCCCTCCCTCTCCCCCGCCCCTCCGCTCCCAGCTCATGTTTGTTTTTGGGATTACACGTTGCATCTGTAAACGCTCGGTGCTGACTCAGATTAGCATCACGGGGCAAAGTCGGCGTTTGGCGAAGGTCGCCAAGGCCTCCGCAGCTTGTCGGCTCCGGTCCACTTCCTCTTTGTGTTGTAACACACAGTGGACAGTAAAGAGCTCCCATTCGCTGGATGCACTTGAACGCAACCCCCTCCCAACACTCACCCACGCAAAAATGCTCTTCAAAGCTTTAAGGCCATGTGATGCAAGATGCTGCATAATTCATGCAAAGCGAGAGGAGGGAGGAAATTGCTTTTTGGTATCATATCGTCTTTTTTTTAATGCCCCATCATCATTTTTCCCCCTCAAAGAGGAGAACTCTTTTCTCTTTTGTTGGGTTCACATCAAATGTGCTGGCTGGGCTGATAAGATAGTTTACGGACATACGCACACAGAGAGGAATGTAAGCTAAGCTTAATAATATACACGACACAAATCAGGGGAAATGTGTCATGCCAGAGAAGTGCAGTCATTTGTGTTTTTTGTAGAGCAGGAAATGGAATGGATGCAATCTAAAGGATTGCCAGAAAAAGGTTTGCTTTGTGCATAGATGAGATGTTCTTCTTGTCACAGTTCCAAACGTCACGCATTGCTTCAGAAACCTAAAACTCTATTTACGCCAGTGCTTCTCAATTATTTTCTGTTACGCCCCCCCCTGGCAAGAAGAAAACTATTCGCGCCCCCCCTCCCCACCGTGACTATCCTAACTTGTCTTGTAAGTCGTAAAATGTTGCTTGTCGCAAACGTGACAGAAGTAACAATGAGAGCGCCACTGCCCCCTGCTGTAGTAAACGCGCAATTACACTTTATTCTAGTACTGCCAAAAAAAAAGCCTGTTCCCCAGGGTCACAGGCGCCCCCCCAGGAATAGCACCGCGCCCCCCTTGGGGGGCGCGCCCCACTATTTGAGAAGCACTGATTTACGCAATGTGATATTTTTAATGTTGTTCTTGCCGTACTTGGACTTAATTATTACAACATGGTAATATTTAAAATTTATATTTTATTTTTATTGTATTATTTTGTTGCTCAAATCAGGGGTCACCAACACGGTGCCCGCGGGCACCAGGTCGCCCCGTGAGGACCGCATGAGTCGCCCGCAGGACTGTTCTAAAATTAGCGGCACTTGTCAGTGAGCTGCATCTATTTATTTTAAAGTCAAACCTCGGTTTTCGAACGTCCCGGTTCTCGAAGAAATCGGAATTCGAACAAAAAATTAGAGATTTTTTTGCTACGGTTGTCGAACAAAATTCGGAGGTCGAACCTCGGGAGATGAGCAGGGAGGACCTGAAAAAACCCGACCGTGCGGCGCGGATGCAGACTGACTCCGTTGTTATTGTATTTTCGTTACTTTGAGGATTGTATTAACCCCCTAATCGTCCTCCAAAGAAAGCGAGTGGGAGCAGTAAAGCCATCCGAAAACACAAAGACGCTCTTAAAGCAATGAGACAGTGAGCGCCCGGCGCGCTGCGGTTGCACGATCGGACTAAATTAAGCTCCCTGCGCACTGAGGTCCACTTCAGTTTTAGAAAGTACATCAGGACTTTAAAAATATTTTCTAAATTTCAGCGACGGCTCTGTCACAATAATGTGACCAGCGCGGTGCAGCAATTTCAGAACTGTGTGTCAAACTGGCACTGGCCCTTTGCCTTAATCAGTACCCAGGAAGTAGCTCTCGGTTTAAGAAAAGGTTGGTGACCCCTGCTCTAAATTCACCATTTTTCTTCAAAAACTGGTGAATTGAAATGTCTTTTTTTTTTGTCAGGCACTTAAATTCATTGCGTGTAAATAAATGAAAAGGGTCAAATAAACGTATTCTATCCAAATAACTTTCAGGTATTCAATTGAATTATTTCACTATAAACATTACATTTAAAACCGTGAATTCTTTTACAAGCAACCTTAGCTATTTCATCGATTTTCTATTCACTAGCCGGGCTCTTCCAGCTGGTATAAAATAAAAAGAAATCTCCATGAGAGCGACAAAAATTGCGGCTGGATTTTCCATTTAACTCTAAACAGTAGTTGATTCTTTTCACACTTGCCTGTACACATAAGAAAGGCGCTATGGGGGCAGCCTGACCATGGAAAAGATTATTTCCATAATTCCCCATTGAGGGCGGGTGAAAATGTCTGCGTTGGACCTTTCAGCTTTCAATGCGCTAATATTGCACAAGCGTGCCTTTAAGAGATTCCGAAATAATTGCAGCGTGTTAAAGGCCAAGAAGACATTTGGAGTGGAGGAATGGGAGCTTGTTCTGGTGGAGCTGATACCCACGGCTCATAATAGGCATCGGAGCGACAAAGATGATGGCTTGTGTAAGCTGCGTCGGGGGCCATAAATAGCCATGTTTCTCATGAAAGGGAAACGTGATAGGCGCGCTTATTACTCAAGAGGAAAGAATGCAAGTAAACCTTGAGCGGAAGACTTCGAGTACAAACACGGCTTTCTTTGTGCAGCGCTCGTGCACATAAACAAGACAAGAGAATCAGCGAAGAAGGAGGGAAGGAAGAACGTGCATGCTGAAGAGGTCCATTAAAGCGCCGTTGCAATACGAGAGCCAAAACAAAAACATCAGTACAGTACAGAGGTTGTTTTACGAGGTCCAACATCAATGTTTTGACATTGTGCCAACGCAAATTGTTTCAGCTGGCCAAATACACTCGACAGGTGCCAAACTCGATGCCCATATCATTTTTGGTGGCCCAATAAAGCTAATTGAGTGTGCCAACATTGTTTCTTGTTAAATAGACTAGTTTTTATTTTGGCAGAAAATTTGACCCAAAAATCAAAAAAAATTTACCAGAGACTCGGGCAATGTCCGATACCAGAAAGCATGTCAGGCCAAGACTGGGTTTATTTGAATTTACTGATCAAAGTTGCTGAGTCCAGCTTTTAATATTGAGATGGATGGCTGGCTGTTGGGCAGGGATTAATAGTTTCTCCTGTGGCTAGTGTACTTTTTTCAAATATAGTTACATTAAGCATAAGTAATGTAGTTGCATCTTAGTTTTGAATAACAGGCTCCTTGTTTTCACATGTTAAGATAAAACATTTACATTTAGATACTTTCACTTTCGGTTAACTTAGTAACCGATGCTGCGCTTAGTATTTGGACTTTAAACAAGATTGTGTAAAATATTAACATTGTGTACTTCCTAAAACTTCAAGGAGTTATTGAATTGTCAAAAATTTCATTCAATTTTATAGGCGGTGGAACTTTTTCTATTAAACTTGCACTTATTGGTGAATTTTTAGAATAAAGATGTCGTTTGTTTAAAATAAATGACGAGAGATAAAAAATAAATAACACGTGAATCTGAACAGCTACTGTTTAGTGAACAATTGCCCTTTTGTACAGTCCAAGTGTCCTCAGTATACAACGTCAATGTTCCAATAAACGACACCGATGTTTAATGTTACGAATGGTGCCAAAGAACACTATAGGGGAGCCGGGGGTCCTCTGTTACGAAAGTCCCGACATAAGACGTAAAGTTCAACGTTACAAACGGGGAGTCGTTTGTTTACCACGTCGGGGTCCTGCGTTACGCTACGTACGTCGACTTTGCACGCATTGCTTAGTGACCCTGAAGACTCGTTCTGATTTACGTACAAATCCCAAAACATAGCTGTCAATCGGTCGCTTACACGTATCCACACCAT